>NC_067117.1:36408066-37008066 GCF_021347895.1 Acanthochromis polyacanthus | reverse complement strand
CCACTGCACATTAGACAGGCCTCCTCGTTGTCCAATTTTAAAACTCTTCTTAAAACCCACCTTTTCTCATTGGCATTTCACACCACATAGGTTTGTTGTTTCATGTGCACGTATATATTTTTTGGGAGGGGCAGTCCAGTTTGTTTAGTCTATTTATTGTTTTTGTTTTTATTGTGCAGTCTGCTTTTACTTCTTATTGTTTTTATCCTAGTTAATGTTTTATCTTTGTTTTTATTATTTTTATTTTAATCTTGTTGTTTATGCCTATGTACAGCACCTTGGTCAACTGTGGTTGTTTTGAAGGTGCTTTATAAATAAATTTGATTTGATTTGATTTGATTTGAAACACAAAGCAGCATCCCTTGTTCAGCTCTGCCCAAGATTATTGTGATTACTTAAAAGAAATTCAATCAAACCTATGTGGGTGTGTCTAACAAATGACTGGTAATCACTGTCTTATCCCACCATCTGTTTTTACTCTCAACCTGAAACACATTTGAGGCAGAGGGATTTTCAGCCCTGTGGTGCATCACTTTGCTGTCTGGTTTGATGCACGTGTTAGGGTGGGTCCAGTTCAACCTTAATCATTCTTATGAGAAAATGGAGACAAAAGAGCACAGCATAGCACCTGCCAACTGTAACATAAGCATAGATTTAATTGGAGTAAATTACAACCTCTGTGTGGGTGTACAAGATCTTCAGTTGTGCCTGAACAATTATGTTAATGTTTTTTCTTGCTATATGACAAGTAATCTAGACAGTTTTGTTTTGTTTGTTTTTTTGTCACAGAAGCCGTGATAATTGCTTTTGTTTTGGGAACAAATCCATTAAGTTCCATCAGATTTGAGTCGTTTTATGTCACCTGATTGTGTCGGCATTGACCAAGGTGTCCCTGCTCTCCTGTCCTTCACTTTGGAGATTGACACAGTGGTGTCATCATGCCAGTTACTCAGAGTGAAAAGCTGCTGTCAGAGCATGCAAGTTCTTCTCCATCAACCTTCCACCCAAGCTCCCAGCTCCATAAAAAAATGCCCCCAGTGTTTACAGACACACATGCACAAGAGAGCACACACACTGTCACCTTGCTGACCAACTGCTACTTCTGAGACACCCGAACACTGCAAGTGATGTACGGAGCCAACTAGAACCATATGGTGCTTTCTGTTTACTGTGTCCATGCTGCAGTGATGACTGACCAGAGTATTGCCAGTGCCTTAAGTGTGTGTGTGTCAGTGTAAATGTGTACAGGATGTGCTTTTGTGTGTGAGATACTCAGAGAGATGGCTCAAAGGAAAAAGTCTACAGTCCTAGAAGTAAAAGATGAAATCAGCAACTAAAGGAAAAACAAGGCATGGCAGGAAATGGAGGAAGAGTGTGAGTAGCTGACTGTTGGGCGAACTGCCTTCAAGCTTCGTGTTTCTCTGTTACACCCCTGCATTGCAGCACTCCCTGCAGGAGCTGAGAGAGGTGCAGTCTTTTCCACATCCCCTCTGCTGGATCAGAGGAGACAAGTCATCTTAACCAGAATGTCCCAGCACAACTCAGCACGGGCAAACACTGGCAGCAGCTGTTCTCTGCATATGTTCATTATCTTGGGCTTTGATAGTGGTTGTGTTGCTCTTATCGACCTCCTAACGCAGCACAGCCCTCAGGCCTGACTCATCCTCTGTGGTGAGGATGGTTAGCAGAGGGGGGAGGGAAAGATTTCTTCATTCACTGATGCTTGTGAGGAAATGAAGGAGCCAGGGACGAGCTGGAGCATCCCAAAATGCACTGGGAATCCAAGCAAACCAGTTGTACTGTACTGTAACTGCTTTACTTAATAATGCAGGTGGAACGTGACCTTGCAATACTCTTTTTGATACCAAAGCTGCTGACTCAAGAGGAGAATGGTGATTTATCAAGAACATTAGCTAGTTACATCAGCTGACCATGTCCAGGGCAATGAGAAATATCGAAAAAGAAAGCTGTACCATCCATTGAAACAAAATCTCATCCACAAACATGCTGTCAGGGTGCTACTAACGTTTATTCTGAAGTTTCATATTTTGTGTATGTCTCTGGTAGAGCTTCTATTTTTTTTTAAGAACAAATTTAATCAAATCTAAATTTAAGTTTCTATTTGTATGCATGCAAACAGGGAAATAACATTTAAAAAGGGAAAAACAAAACAAAATGCTTTCTTAGTCATTGCAATAGGTTTTAGTATTTCGTTATTTCCCGGGGCATTTCCGTATTTGCTTGAGCTTTCTGTTGTCAGACTGGTGAAGGTGTTTTCTTAGTTCACTTATGCTTTGACTGTTTTTATGTATTTTCTTAAATTGCAGTGCCTTGAGTTCTCAGGGTCACCATATTCTGTTACTCCAGTGAACAGATAAAAGTTCAGTAAAAAATAAGAATCTGAGAACATTTGCAGGTAAATCAAACACCAAATCAAATCAAGACACAGCTATTCTAACTCTAAAGCTCACTACTTTACATGTCATGCAATGCTGTTTTGCTTTAAGTACCCTAACATTTAAAGGAGCTTGAAGTTCAGTTTTACAAAAAGCCTGACTCAATCTGTCAAGACCCTAAACCTCAAACTAGCTTGCTCATAAAACCTTGAATCAGCCACGTAACCCACCTAACCTCACCTTGCTGCTTCACTTCTTCAATACCAAATGATTTCATTCTTCAGTACCAATTCACTTACCTTCTATTCAAGTTATTTAACTATCAGTTTGATTGTGGAGTCACTCAGTTTCCCCTAGAATGAAAATGTTAAGCAAGTCTGTTGAAAGAGAAAATTGTTCTATCATTTCAAGAAAATTAATGAGAGGCAAGTGAAAATATCTAACCCTATTAAAGCATAAGACCTTGGTGATCTTGCACAGTTTTGTATAAAGTTGCAGCTTAATACTTGCATATAAAAAGAGTAGTCTGTGTCATGTTGACTGTTGCTAAATGCATTTGTCAGATCAGATCTTTCTGAGGGAATCCATTGAAGACAAATGTCTCAAAGGATAACTTTGCAGTGCACTGATGGTAAAAGAGAGAGAGGATGCTCTGCGATGCAGCAATTTTGTGTGAGATTCCTGCCCTCCTCTGGCATAAGCAGCTAATTGCACTGTAACCTCACATGAGAGGAGCTACCTCATACAGGCATCTGACAGCTGCTTGCTGAACTTGAGGACATAGAAAGGTATTTCCCCAAGGAGAGCAGAGAAGGGGAGAGGGTTTAGGAGAAAGTGGAGAGAAAAGACTGAATGCTAGAATTAAAAATGGTTCCAATATGTACAAAAGTATATTAGGGAGCTTGTACATTTACAACCAGTTTATCATGCAAAATGCATACAAGGCAACGCTATTAGGATTTACAGTTGTTCTCCATATTTTCATAATGGAACTTTGTACATGCAGTTCTGGATTTGTTGGTCACACATCACATGCAATGGTTTTACTGCACCATTGCTGGCTGAATTTTGTTTGTATTGTAGCTGAAGAAGATATTTTGCAATTTGCTCACTTCCAATTATTGTAGACCAGTCTCCTGAGAGATCAGTGAAAGGCAGACAAGTTGGCATGATCTTTCTCAGTTCTGTTCATTTTGAATGGTTTAACAAGGAGGAACATTACCAGAGGGTTATACCATGCATCTGAGATCAATTGTTAGGATCCAATTAATTGTATGAGCCCAGTGTAATGCCATTTATGCAGCTGATGTGGTAAAGTCAGCGCACCATGAGTTTGTCAGCCTTCTACTGCATACCTTGCTTGTTCGCTCTACCTCTGATCTGTGCAAACCGTGTCTTTACTCAGATACCCCCTCACCCCACAGATTGTGCATATTGATCTCTTACAACCCTCCAACACTAGACCAAAGAGTGGCATGCTGCAATCAGCTGTGTGAGCAGCATTACAAATGAGGTTGGGGGAGAGGGAGAGGGAGATAGAGAGAGAGAGAGAGAGAGAGAGAGAGAGAGAGAGAGAGAGAGAGAGAGAGAGAGAGAGAGAGAGAGAGAGAGAGAGAGAGAGAGAGAGAGAGATGGAGAAAAGAGGTAAAGAGGTTGCGTGCATGAGTACATTGAGGAATAGACAGAGAGGGAGTGTGGAGGTGTGTGACGGGAGGGTAGAAAATGGGGGAGATGGTGTGCATTGCAAACAGGAGGGGGAGGAGGAGGAGAAGGAGGAGGAGGGGTGTAGTGCTGCAGTGGAGAGAAGTGAGAGGAGACTGCAGTCTCTGCTTATGGGAGAGATCAGACTATGTTACCAAAGCTCTAAGGAACTGTAGCCCAAACAGTTATTGATATTGGATGGACCACCTCACAAGAGGGAATATTACATCTGACCGGTGAGTTTTGTTTTGAAGATCTTTTGCAGATTAAATTGCAGTTATTTGACATGGCTGTAATCAAAATGCACAACTAGATCATAGCTATCTTACTGAATCTTCTATGTATTTTCAAGCTAGGGTCACACTGTGACTCTATTCTCTGTACCTGCATATAATTATTAATGAAGATGATTTTTTATGCCTGAGTGATGCTGGCTAGTGATGAGCTGCAGAAATCAAAGGCAGATAAGGACTGAGTGCTAATGGCACAGAGGTAAAAGGTAGACTAAAACAAGAGGGGAAGGCATGTGTATTTGGTGTATTTGCATTCAACTGCATTCGTCATCACTGCTGATCTGGATGCAAACAAAAAACATGTGGTTAGTTAACTTATGGAACTTACTGAGGTATTCACAGGATCAGTGTTCAGAAATCACTGAATTTTTCACCACAGCCACTAACATACTTTGTGTCAGAGGTGATGTTGTCTTGAAACTGCACAAACATGCAGTTTCTACAGTATTTTTTTGGAGGAACCTATGTTGTAACTAAAACTTTATTCTTAACCGTCATGCATCACACCTCTGTGATTGCAGTCTGCCCATTCTCTCCGCTTGGGCAGTGACTTGACAATGGCCTTGAGCGAGCTGGTTATTTGATTGGCTGGTCATTTCAGATATAGACAGGTTTTGGTCAATTCTGGATAGCTGACTATCAGGATTGCTTAGCAACAATGATCTGCTGGCCCACAACACATAGGCCTCTACTGTACAGTATATGAACAGCATGCAATGGACGACAAATCCTGCCTCACAACCCAAGAAAGTCTATGCTAAGTCTACACATGTTGAGATGCACTACTTATCGATCTGTGGCCTGTGAATCAATGGAGATCAGGTTACATCATGATTGTGTTTGTCATATGCTGATGGTTTGCTTTTGTTTGGTGATACAGATATCCTCACATGCACTGTGCACCATGTCACATCTTTAGATAAAGACCTGCTGTATATCACTCCAGTTAGACTTATTTACTCTTGTATTATAATCTTTGAAACCCCATACTCAGTTGTATTTGCTTGTTCAAACACTGGTTAGTAATCTTCTTTAAAAGCGAATTAGATTATTTCTTTTTCACTGCTTTTAGAGGGAGATAAAAAAAAACCTTTGATAGTTCAGAACATTTCAGAGCTATATTGATGTACTCATGCCCACGTTCACTCACTCCGACACATGTACACAATTTGTTTAGTCTTTTATTTTTGAGTGTTTGGCTGATTTATTTTACATTAATTTGTCACATTTTTTTCTATTATTTTGATTCATTAGATTCTGTCTGCCTCACCACATTACTTTACAGCAGTAGCAATAATATGAAACTGACCGCTTAACGTACTGAGAAATAAAAAAAGGAGTGAGTCACTTTAGATTGTCTGTGGTTGCTTAAAAAAACAAAAGTATTAATTTGACTTTTTTGTCCAAGCACTTTTCTCTTTTGAATTTTCACCCTGAAACAAAAACAAAACATTAAGAAACTTGAAAAGCACTCAGAGAGCGGATACCTCCGCCAGGCCATCTGTTTGTCTGTCTGTCTGTCTGTCTGTCTGTCTGTCTGTCTGTGTGTGTGTCCGTTTGTCTGTTAACAGCATAACTCAAAAAGTCATGGACGGATTTCTCTGTCGCCAGGCCATCTCCCAATTGTCCTTCGACCTTCAAAAAAATCCTGGATCCAGACGGTGATCCGGATCACCTCCAAAATCTAATCGATTGTTACTTTTGCTCTTCCGGACATCCTGTAAATATTTGGTGAAAATTCGTCCATGACTTTTTGAGTTATGCTGTTAACAGACAAATGGACACACACACAGACAGACAGACAGAAAGACAGACAGACAAACAAACTCCGGTGATTACATAACCTCCAGGCGGAGGTAATTACAGCTGCAAAGCAAGTAAAAGGCTGTCAAGTTGCCAATTATTCTTTAGCACTATGTTGAGCTGGTGGGGAGCACCAAAGCTTAAATGCAGCATCCAAATCCCAATACGCCTCTTGCCATATGCTTTAAATGATCAGATAAATCACCACCAAAAGCAGGAAAAATTGCCTCTGTTGACACCACAGTATGAGTTGATGATTCTAATGTAATTAAAAGTGGACAGATACTGTCAAAATACTTCGAGTTATGTGTAGCATGTTTTTTCTGATTTGTCACAAGAGCACAACTCTCAGTTACACCTCAGAAGTAAATGTTAACAGTGTGCTGCTGTCACTTACGGACATGCAAAGAGCGAGCAGAGACTAAATAATATAATATTCAGTTGGGGCTGGGAGCTAAATTGGTTTGGTGAACTGCTTAAAGAGGAGACACTTGTTTTATTAGTCTCTGATTAGAGACATACTTTTCATAATAAGTCATTCTTATATGCATATAGAATAGAACAAGATACATGTCGATGCCAAGAAAATTCAAGCTGTGAAAAGTCAAATGATTAGTTTGTCACTTGGAGCAGGTTATTTGCTTGTTTGTCTAAAGCTAGACGACAAGATTAATACTTCCAGCACTCTTATCTTTGTACAGTAAATAGGGAGCTACAAGTCAATGACAGTTTTCTTTGCATAGCCTAAAGGACTGGGAAGAGCCAAAATGGTTTTTCTAATCATAACAATGTCCATCCCAAGCACCTATAAAGCTTGGCATTTAACATGTTCATAACTGACACTTCATATCTCATTTGTGTAATTCATAGAAAACAAAAGGGTAAAGCAGCAAGATGTTTAGTTTTGGGTTTTTTTCACAGACAACTAAACTTTGTAAGCTGGAACCAGTCACTGATTCCCTAAGAGCCCAAGTTTACTCTGAGAAAAGCTATCTTTAGGTTATATCTTCATATTTAACAGGCAAAAATGATTCTGTCAAGGTATCAAACTTCTTCATTATTTTGCACCAACTAAGTTACCATTTACCTGTACAGATCTTCTTGTTTTCTTCAAGGAAGACTTAATTTTTAGACAAAAATATTAAGATGTGGGAAATCCTTGATTTCTGAGGAGGAGGGATACTCCCCCTAGCTCCAGCTCAGTCTTGAAGCACAGAAATTCTTACATTGTCAACGCAATGGATGACTTTGGTTTCAACTTGTGTGGCTTTTACACCATATTAGATTTTTTACTTGGGGATTTGTGTCTATATTTATTAGTCACTTACTATTGATATTCAAAACCTGTACATGAAAAGCTGAGACAACTTACCTGGAAAAATTTTACATCATATTACATGATTTTCCCATAGACTGAATATAAAGATGGACGTAGCATCTGGCTCCAAAATTGAAGCCCACCCGGAAGTGTCAAAAACTTGCAATATCACGCCGTCCGCTAGGGTTGACTCCAAAAAGCTTTTGCCCCATAGACCCCAATTCATTTTTGGAAAAAATAAAATTTGATAGACAGATTTTCTGCAGCTCAGGATTTTCCCCCCGTTAGTTTTCATGGTCAAAATGAGAGATCAGGTGTCCGATCTTAAAATAAATCAATACTGAATTTTTAATAAATCGTTAAAGTTGCCGGAGCCAGGGGGCGTGGCTATACTTGATTGACAGTCCCATTGACTGGTCCTGCCCCTAGTTGCTCTCCAGTCCAGCCTGTTTGATGACGCTTTTTACGTCACTGGCTCCAAAAAATCCAAAATGGCAACCAGGAAGTAGCAAAATCCGGGCTTCATTTTCTCGGCGTTGAAACCAATGGGTGACGTCACAGTTAGTTCAAGCCTGGATTTTCCTCAAAAATTTGATTTCATGAAAATGGCAAAGTTGACATTTTTGAACTTAACATTTTTTTTTTACTGAATCATACAGCCAAGTCTATTTAGCATGTGTTCTGATGCTTTGAATTCCGTAACATTGTTATCAGCAGAATTTGAATTTTCTGAGAAGTTTAAGATTTATTTTCTGTATAATGACGTTAAAGCTTTTAAGTTGGGCTGGAACTAGTTCTCATCTTCCTCACATTTCTCTCATAAATAATTTTCATCCTACAAATCTGTCCAAAAGCCCAGACAATGATTGTTTTCAATTCAACATTGTTCTAAGTATTTGAGCCACAACAATCCATTCAATCCATTCTGTCCGTAACATTTAACAATGTCATGACACTTTACTGGTGCATTGTGACTTATCCTTGCATTGTGTCTGATCTCATTGTGTCCCAGGGACGCTGCACCTAGTCTTTGACAATGAAGTTCAACTTGTTCAAAAAGCCACAGGCCATGACGGCGGCCGAGCCAACCACTGCCTCCACCATGACCATGGCCCCCACACCGGCAGTCATGTCCACCTCTGCGCCGGAAGTCTCTGGCTCCAACAACACAGAGATCAACAAGAATGATATGTTTGAGGAGATCAAAAGCAAATTCTTAAATGAAATTGATAAAATCCCACGTGAGTAATGCTGTAGTATATTCTACATTCTTTGTGAGATTCAAAATGTTCTTTATTTGACACAAAGTTTAAGTTTTTGTTGTAACACCAAAACTGCATGTCAATTCCAATTTATCATCTGTCGTTTTGTAACTTACAGTGCCGCCATGGGCTTTGATTGCCATTGCTGTGGTGGCAGCATTGCTCATCCTTACCTGCTGCTTCTGCATAATCAAAAAATGTTGCTGCAAGAAGAAGAAGAACAAGAAAGGAAAGAAGGGCAAGGATGGCTTCAACATGAAGAATATGCAGGGTGGCGAGGTATGACGCCTCATGCTTCCTACATGCTGAAAAGTCAGGCTAAAAGGATATTTTGGGTGACATTTTGCTTCTTCTTTTCCACAACAATTTAATATTTTATTTTTATGATTATTTCTAACAAATATTTCTCTGATTATATGACTGAGGCTAACTAAATTTGGTCTTTTATCAGCAGCTTTTTTAGCCCAGGCTGTAGAGGACACAAGGAGAGCTCTCTTCCCCTCCATTTACTTGATGTTGTAGTGGTGGTTGTTTAACTGTGTGACGTATTCCATTGTGGCCTGTGGTGAAAAATGGCACATTTTATTACAAACTGACAGAAAATAATGAGCACTGTGATGTGAAGGTATTTTATGGTCAAGTTCTAAGTACTGAAAGCTGCGTTTTATAACCAAAGTTAAGGGACAAAAATGTAAAGCCTGCAGAAATATTTAGAGATTTTGGAGGAAAAGTACAATCAGTTTGGAAAATGACTAATTTGAGAACCCATCATCTTACATCAGCCTCGACTGTCACTCGTTCTACTGGCAGTTAATTAAAACAATGATTTGCGTGTGTTCACAATGTCAATTAATTGCCCACTGCTAAAAACAAGTGTGTCATTTCTCATCATAATTGTGGTGGTGATGGTGTTGATTGCCTCTCTTTTTTGTAGTGTGTTTGGTGTCTTGTGAGTTGAATCTCTTCCTCTCTCTGCTCTCCTCCTTTTTTTCCGCTTTGTGTCTGTCTTGTGTGTGCCTCATGTTTCTTGACTGTGGTGGACTCCCGCTCTACGGTAGGTGGATAGTTCGCGTTGACGTTCTCTGCCCCCCTGTGGCGGAGGGGGGTTTCATGGAATGAAAGTCGTAGCTTCCTTTTGCTTTTATCTTTTTTTTATAATTTGTAGTCTCTCCCACTTTTTAATTTTTGTTTTGATAGCTTGAGAATGTAACAATGGAAAGCTATGATGTGCTCCATAAACCCCAGAGAGGAGAGTCTAACCATCTAACACATTGTTGCTGAGACAATGTAACTATGACTCACACCAATATGGAAAGTATTGGATTTTTAAAAAAAAAAATGCTATGCAAGACACTGTTAACACTACTAATGTGTGCATGTGATAAAGGGCATGGTTGGTTGTTTGGGAGACATGAAAACGGTGATGATAAAACTGCATGATGAGCCAAATACTTGTAAATCTCTTCTTTTTGGTTGTAATACTCAAGGAGGAGGTAGGATGTGGAGACATTGGATGGTCCAAAGAAAAGAAAAAATTAATAATATTTCAAAGTCAAGGTCACTTTGACAAAGAGGCTGTAATTCATTTACAAAAATAACACTGCAGCAAAGAGACTATACATTATTCAAATAGCTGGCTGTGCCCTTTAATCCTGAACCATTTACTGTAATAATGGTGAGCTGAAAAGAATTATTTTCTGTGCCACAACAATTTGAAGGTAAAAAAAAAGGCATGCAGGTTGAAAAGTTTGGAATTTTTCCTCAAATATGAAAGCTATGAATGTAGAGCTTACTTCTATTTGGTATAGGGCTTAATAAAACTACAAATTGTCGCTATTTTATGTGAACTATATATCTCCTTGCCCTGAATATTTTGTCTTATTTGCCTTTTATCTTTTAATATGCATTGGCATTTGCTGTTGTGAGCTAGTTCCTTAGGGGTTTTATTCAAGCATTCATCCTATTGTTCATTTGTCTAAGACCGTAAAACAAGAGAATTACGTTTATTTCTAATCTCATTGGAAAGTTGTATCTTTAATTACTCCTCTTAGTGGAACTAGCATGCAAAGCCTCCACTGGCTGTCACTGTACTGCTCAAGCATGTCAAAGGAAATGCCCACTGATCATAAAGCACTGAAATGTGGTGTACAGAATTAAACAACAAAACAAAACAAAAACAAAAACGTAGAAATATCTAGTTATTTGATACCAGCAAAGATTTATCCTCTTTTAAATGACAAATTGCTGGTTTTTATCATCAGGTACTGTACAGGTAAGCAGTAACCAATGCGTGTATCTCCCACATAAAAAGTCCTGGAGCTCCAGTGTCTGTGGCATGCTGGCTGTTATGGGGAGCCCTGTGTTCTAAATTCTTGATCCTCCAGCTTTTAACAAGGCATTTTATTTTGTTAACTTTACACCACAGAAACAACAGGATGACGATGATGATGAGGGAGAGACTGGACTAACAGAGGAGGAGAAAGAAGAAGAAGAGAAAGAACAAGAGAAACTGGGAAAGCTGCAGTACTCTATAGATTACGATTTTGAGAATACAAAGGTCTGTACTTGTCACTTGTACTTACATTATGTATTATGTTTATCCCTAAAACAAATGTTTTGTCAACATAGGCTTCTGAGTCTTCCTGACAATGTCCAATATTTAAAGAGATATTTAAAGTGCCAGCAGGTAGAGATTAATTGATGATTCTAAATTGTCTGTAGGTGTAAAGTGAGTGTGATTGTTTGACTGTATATATGGCCCTGTGATAGACTGGTGACCTGTCCATGGTGTCCCCTGCCTTCCTCCTAAATCAGCTTGGATAGATTCCAGCCCTCCCATGACACTAATAAGGATTAAGTGGTGTATAGATAGTTCATGGATGGATGATTTCTTTAAAGTGTAAAAATGGCATTTTTGTCCTGCCCATTATATGTGGGACTGTTTCTTGTCATGGCAATGCCTTCTCGCCCAGCCAAGAAATAGTCTAGCACATAATCTTTAAGCTGAAAACTTTTCATTTCTTGCATACATTCACAAACACATGATATAAAACGTAAATATTTAAGCATTCAGATAGCTGTCTGCCGACAGCTATCTGAAAGCTTAAATATTTACTGTGACACTTGATAGCAGAGTCAGTCTAATTGTTTAAAGTCTTTATGCTAAGCTAATAAGCTGCTAGCTGCAGCCTTACATTGAACAGGCAGACATGAAAGTGGTATTGATCCCCAAAATGTTGACTTACTACATTTTCCTGGACAGATTCTTTGTAAAACTTCAGAAAGCAAAGCAAGAGGATGATCTTTTTTTTAAAGAAAGACTGACTAAACTAAGTAACTGAGACCAAAAACAGAGACTTTATTAATTGTTGTACTTTTACATGTTTCTATACAAATGGACATTTTATACAAATATATATATACAAAATGTGATATTTTTAGAGTTTACCACACTGTGACAACTGTGTAGCACTGAAGAAAACCTTCTGACGTTCAGCCAGTCTCTAGTCAGCTAAGACCATTGATTGTGAGGCTCAAGTTGTCAGTTAAAGTTATATAACCAGTCTGAGGCAGTGACCCTGACACAAATGTTGAATTCTTTTTTTTTTGGATAAAATTCTGTCTTAGCTGCTCCTGATGCTTACACTTTGCCCAATCTTCTGCACACAGCTCACAATTGGCATCCTTCAAGCTGCAGACCTCATGTCCATGGACTCAGGTGGAACGTCAGATCCTTATGTCAAAGTCCTGCTTCTCCCTGATAAGAAGAAGAAGTTTGACACCAAAGTGCACAAGAAGACACTGAACCCTGTCTTCAATGAGACATTTGTCTTCAAGGTAAGTTTACAACTCGTGTCTGTCTATGCTGTGAGAAAATATCTGCAGTGACAGCAAAGAATGTGTGAATCCTGCTCTCATATGCATGCAGTAGCAAAATAATACAGATAGATTTAACATTTTTGGATAATAAAGAGTAAATTAGTGTATTTTTATACAAAATAAGATGCACGTATAATTCACAGTGTGTGGAAGGTAATAGAACTGACTGTGTGTTGTCTGGATCTGTGTGTGCCCACTGGCCTGTGCTGAACACACTTTCCTGTACTGGCTAATAAGGCCTGCAGAGACTTTACAAGTGGCTCTGGGTCAAGCTGGAAGCTCTGCTATTGCGCATCTCTGCTAATTTACCAGAGTAAAGAAAAAAAACCTGGAAAAAAGGAATGAAAGAAAGAAACAATGTTATTTTTCAGACCGTTGTGCCTGTTCTCTCTCAGCCGAAGCCATGGAAATATTCAGAACCACATTTCTTATTTCCCTGTGAAGATTTGTTAGAGCTATTTCCTACTTCTTTTAACTTAAAACATTTTAATAATTTTGTGTATAGACAGGATAGTGAAGAAAGAAGATGAAGAAAACAGCACATAATGCTTAGATAAACTACAGATTCAGTCAACTGAAACACCAACCGACTTGACAGGAAGTAATACCCAGAATTGCATAATAGTTGGTGTTAGCGCTTCTGCTAGTCTTTGCATTGCTGTGGCTGGAGGACTCGGCTATCGCTGTTGGAAAAAGAATCAGTCAGCAGATGCGAGACGAGGTGTGAACCAGAACACTTTGGAAGAAGATGAGAAAGTAGAACTGAACATATGTCTACACATGGTGTAGACATAAGTTCTCATGTTAAGTTTTACAACGTTTATGTCAAGTGGAATGTTTTTTTTTTTTTAATATTTGAAGGATGCTCCCATTTGAAACAAGAAAAGCACTCAGAGAGCACAGTACTCCACCAAGGTTGTTCAGTCATATGATTTCTGATGGATGAAATCTTCAAATAATTCGTGTTGTGGTCTGCAGCAGTCGATTTGTAGTAGGATCACAATGATGTGGTTGTCAGCAGGCAACTGACGTAGCGTTCAGTTGTAATCATAATTACAGTGACGCTGTGCTGCTATCTTACAGTGATACAGAAATCTTAAACAAATCCATGGATCCAGACTTTAAGCCACATCACTGCCAAATCTACGGTAATCACTTGGTCCTTGTGTCATTTCTGACCTCCCCTGAAAATTTCATTGAAATACATCAGTCTGTTTTTGAATAATGTTGATAAAAGACAGACAGACAGACAGACAGATACTGATAATCACACAACTCTGCCGCATTCCTTGGCAGAGTCATTAGCCCAGTACCTTATTGTGATCCAGGACTTTCAAAGTGTACTGATGTTATTGTCAGCCTTCTTGCCCTCAGTATTAATTAGTAAATATTTGCATTTTCAATAAAGAGATAGTTTGGTCCAGTCAACACAAACTCACAGATATTAAATTTACAAAACAGAGGCAAAAAATAATGTAATTAAATGTATCTTCTTAAATGCCATATTATTTGTCATTGTGTCACATGTAGGATATTGTTCTCAGATAATTTTTTTCTCATTTCACTTTAATCTATTTTCAATTTTTAGCTGTCTATTTATCCCTTTTATTCCCAAGTTTCCCCCATAGTGTCCAGTAAACAACAGAAATGTACATAAGTATTTATACTGTCTAAGTGATAAGGTTTTCCACTCAGCCTAACATGCTTGCTGTTGCCCTTGTCAAGAAACTAGAGCCAGAGGAGGCTCATATGAATACTTAATGGCATTAAAACAATTATTTTGAGCACATTGCATCGATTACTTGCAGTCAGTTTTCTTTAACAGAATTTTTTCAACTGTCTATTTCATTAAATTTGGATATTTAACTACAAGCAGCACCGTATCTGTTTATCAGGTGCCCTATGAGGAGCTTGGTGGCAAGACCCTGTGTATGTCTGTTTATGACTATGACCGATTTTCCAAACATGATGTCATTGGAGAAGTGAAGCTGCCCATGAACACTATTGACCTTGGACGGCCGATCGAGGAGTGGCGGGATCTGGAGAGCGCTGATCAAGAGGAGGTGCTGATTAAATTGATTTACTTGAGTAAAATCAAGCTTTTGAAGAATATCCCACTGATATTACATATTTTCTTGTTGTCGACAAATCACATGAAAATCCTCCATACAATAGCACTCCACTGTTGTTTGTGTATCTGATAAATGTCATGCTGCTCCCCTGAATACTCACTGAGGAACCAAATGGGTGCAGTAAATAATAGTTCCCACATGCACTCTTTGCTATTATTTATATAATGTTTGCTAAAAACTGCTGTGCCCACCTGATATATCAGGTGTTGAGGATGGCACTCTGCTGAGAAAAGTCAGAAAGTACATCTGGAAGTTCTTTCATGGGATTTGTTGACAAGCCAGACTTTACCTTCAAGGATAATTCTTCAGTTTGCAGTTGCCAAAAGATGGTATTTTATGTAAGTGCACAAATAATCAGACACTTATCTCAGTCAATATATTCATTTCTGACACTAGTGAACTGTGTATTCAGAAATTTGTTTGATGGGACTGCATCCCTGTGAAGTATGAGGTTGAAGTGATTTTTGTGCACAATTACTTTTTATTAAAATGAACAGATTATGTTGTTTGCAAGCATCTATGTCTTTTTCCATTTTGTTTTTCAACTAAATGTCACCATCACATCTGAGGACACTGAAAACTTTGTGGCTCAGGGCTATTCAAAAATCCTGACAGAGAGCGGCATTCCAAGCAAATATATTGCCAATGTTCCCACAAGGTCAAACAGGACTCAATTTCAGCATGAAAGTATAAACCAAGATACAGAGCAGGCGACAGCAGAACATTTTCCATCAGCGTGTCATAGAACAAGCAGTTTGCAATTGTCTGATGCTTGTCCTTTCTGCCTCTCCCCTCTGTGCTGGCTGCTCAGCCTGAGAAACTTGGAGACATCTGCATCTCTCTGCGTTACGTCCCCACTGCTGGGAAACTAACCGTCTGCATCCTGGAGGCAAAGAACCTGAAGAAGATGGATGCCTGCGGCTTATCTGGTAGAGAAAAGCCTTAATTAACTCCAAGTCACAGAGGTGTTAACAGGATCTTGATAACTACAGCTTTGTTTATGACAGTGGCTGTAATCGGTGCTATGACATTAAATGGTAAAACCAAGATTTCAGGCACTGGATATTTAAATGCTCTATTTAAATTTATTTTAGTTTTTTTTACCTTGCTGTATTTATCATTTGACAAAACTAATCTCAGAACTTATACTGACTTCAGAGGATTTACTGTCAACCAAATATACAATACTGTTCAAAAATTTGAGGTCACTTAGAAATGTTCTTTTTTTTTTTTTAAAGAAAAGCAGTGTTTTTCAATGAAGATAACATTAAGTTTATCAGAAATACAGTCTACAGATTGCTCATGTGGTAAATGGCTGTTCCAGCTGGAAATGGCTGATTTTTAATGGAATATCTACATAGAGGTACAGAGGCCCATTTCTAGGAACCATTACTCCTGTGTTCTAATGCTACATTGTGTTAGCTAATCACGTTGAAAGACTAAATGAAACCCTTGTGCAATTATGTTAGCACATGAATTAAAGTGTGAGTTTTCATAGAAAACATGAAATTGCCTGGGTGACCCCAAACTTTTGAATGGCAGTGTACATAAGGACGACAGATTACAATTACATTTTCTTGATCTGTATACATAGAAAACTATATAAACAACATATCCTGGAAACATAGGATAAGTTGACACAGAAAACAATGAAGAATTCAATTATTTATGGCCTTGGCAGTCTGTTTGCTAATCACATTGATGCCCATTCCAGATCCTTATGTGAAGATCCAGCTGCTGCAGGGGGGTAAGCGTCTGAAGAAAAAGAAGACTACGGTGAAGAAGAACACCTTGAACCCATATTACAATGAATCCTTCAGCTTTGAAATCCCATTGGAACAGATGCAGGTACAGTACAAGTCAAACCATACCTTCTGGACTTAACTGATATGTTAAAATGTCTTTTCTATCAATGTCCCACTCATATGCTGAGGAACTAATGACTTAACAGCAGAGGAATCACAGCATTTCTCTTGTTTCCCTTCTCAGAAAATCCTGGTAGCTGTCACAGTGTTTGATTATGACAAGATAGGTAAGAACGACGCCATCGGGAAGATCTTTGTGGGCAGCAAGGCTACTGGCTTAGGTCTGAAGCACTGGTCTGATATGCTGGCTAATCCACGCCGCCCCATTGCCCAGTGGCATGCCTTGCAGCCAGAGGAGGATATTGATGGTCAGCTGGCATCCTTAAATGCCAAGAAGTAACATGCTCCACCAACCAGCTAACGCACTAACTCAGAAATCCAACCCTTATCCCTACTTTGCATGAATCCCACAACTTAAAGGGGAACTTCGGTTTTTTTCAACCTGGGGTCTGTTTTCATATGTCATTTCATACATGTGAGTGATGGAGAAATGAATTTTCGACATAGCTCCAGTATTTAGCCAGGCAGGCAGCTTAGCAGCTCAGCTAGCGAAAAGTATGGGGCAACTTACCCCCCCCCCCCCCCGCGTCAAAGTCCAGAGCTCGCAAAATTGCGTGATAGCTTGCGCCAAAACCGGTGTTTTGGCGCAAGCTATCGCGCAATTTCGTGAGGGATTTCGGAATGAGATTTGCTTTCTAGCATCCCAAGATTTGGATACAGACCACAACAAATAGCGATCGCCAGGTAATGTGGAGATTTTCGTTCACTTCTCATCTCTAGTATGTTGTGGGACACTCGTTGAGACTATCTGAGCCGGTCAGTGCGGGGGAAAAAAGCATGTTAGGGCGGACTTTGATGCGGGGGGGTGGGGGGTGGGGGGGGCAAGTTGCCCCATACTTTTCGCTAGCTGAGCTGCTAAGCTGAGCTGCTAAGCTGCCTGCCTGGCTAAATACTGGAGCTATGTCGAAAATTCATTTCTCCATCACTCACATGTATGAAATGACATTTGAAAACAGACCCCAGGTTGAAAAAAAACGAAGTTCCCCTTTAACACGTGACTACTCGTCATAAATCCTGCACAGCAAAAAAGAGACAGCGTAGAATAACTGCTCATTCATAGTTAAGTCAAAAGAAACTCTTTTTAAGCATCACATTTCACATTTTAGTGTATGCTGAGAAGAGTGGCGTTGAGTTATGACTGGTCCATGAATGATCGACTTTTGGTCTTTCATCTGAAGAAACTTAGAAACTGATTCTTAGGGTGTTGACACCGAATGAAAGTCTTGGTGAAGACAATGCTGGATTAAAAGCTTTAGTTTAGTTTATAGAGCATGCTTTACTTATGTCCCTACTGCTCCACGTGGTCCATGCCCAATATTGTATCTTGCTAATAAGTGTGCTATAACATGAAATAGAAAGTACTGTAGTTTTGAGTTATTTCCTGCATAGGGTCGGTTTAAGTCTTATAATACAAAAAGATCTCATGGAATTCAGGAATGAAACAGATTGAGGTCTCTGTTATGACATGTTTCTGAGACAAATTTATCTTCATTTTATCAGCTCACATTTTAGAAGAAGAAGATACAAACAGTGTTTACAATTTGGCAGGGATGATACAGTCATCTGACTTTCATTGCTCGTTTTGTGTTTACATGAGGGCACATCTATGCATTTAGGTCCAACGCACATTTCTGTGTCTTCAAATAGATATAATGGAGGAAAGGAAAACATGGGTGCCTTCCTGATATGATAGGTTGAGAAATACGGTAGGTTTCATTGTTTAAGAGAGGTTGAATATTATTCTAAAGCTGTCAGGGACACTGTGAATGTGCCATCTGAAATCTGGTTTGAGGTGTGTTGACCACTTGGATGTAAAACCTTAGAAGAAGTAAGGAAACTGGAAGGATTACCAATGATGTTCAAAACACATATGACTATGCTTCATTTGAATTCTACTGTTGCTTCCAAAAATAGTGCCATCTATCTCATTTTATTCTGATAATCAATACAATGATTGTACATCTTTGGCATTGCTCATTGTTCTGTAGTTCACTTCAACACTTCAGTAGTTTCTGGTGAAACAACATGAGGATTTTTGTCAAAGACAAGATGTTTTTTTTATAGAGAACTGAATTTGAACTGTAAGATGTAGCTTCACTTTTTAAAAGAATATGAATTAAAGAGTAACATGCAGGTTTGTAGAATCTAAACACGCCAACTGCTGCACTAAATGTATGATATAATACACATATCCTGGACCATTTGCTTGAACCAAATAGAGCTGCAGAATCGAGCATGTATCATGCCTCGCAGTGTTCCATGTTGTTTGAATCACTCAAGACATAAGCTTTGTAAACCTGGAGGCAAAGTGCTGCAACATGGTGGTGGTACAACTTCATCACAGTTATATTGCTTTAGTTTAATGTGTAGAGGCTTGAGGCAATAAAAGGGCACAAAGACTGAATTATTATGAGCAACTGAATACCAGATTTTGTATTTTTGTGAATAAGGAATACTTAATATTGAAATTTTGTGAAATTATAGATAAAAAAATGTTGTTCATGTGGTTTGAATACCTCTCTTAAATTTCAAGTAGATAATTTGCAGATAATAAATTTCAGCTCTATGGAGTCTGTGTTTTTCAAATTTCAATATCAAGTTTTCAGTAATGGTTAGATTATTAGAATAAGCTATTCAGTGTCTTATAAATGTTGCCAGTGCCCTTTTTTGCATACATATTGTCAGCAAAAGTATCTATAGGGAGGTGAACAGCAGTACATTGATTGGTTCTTTTTATTATTAACATTATGCATCAAGCAGATTTGTTAACAGGCTACAGCATGTATATACAAGATGATGTAAATATCAGCATGTTTTAAAGAGGAACCATAATTGTATTGTGTATGTGTGTTTGTGTTCTGTGTCATTTTTGATAATAAAATGGAGTACAACAACAACAACAACAACAAAAAGTATGCGCTGACTGCAAAGTGTATGTATTTTTGCTGAATGGGACTGAATGTACATCTGAATAATCCCCGCTGGGCTCCACGTGCTCCCTAAATGCCTTGATTAACAGCGGGGTTGCTTTATGTGAAAATCCACTTAGTTTCCATAGTGCTGCATGACTGCCTGTTTTCCTGTCACCGTTTGTATTTGTTCTCTGTGCTGAATCCAGTGTTACAGTACTCTTGGGCTGCAAGTCATGTCATTATTTTTATTTTCTGATTGTTGTGTTTGCCCCTAACAAGTAGACTGTATATATTTCAAAACAGGAGAATATTTGTTGGCTCCTTGATTTTCTATCTCAGTGTACCGTAAGTGTTTCCTTCATTTACTCCTGCCAGATGGGTGTCAAGTCTTAGTAAATCAAATGTAGATACAGTGGACAATTTAATTGACTTGATTTTTACTTAGTATGTCATTAAATTGCACCCCCTCATCTTATTGCTATTCAAACCCGGCCTCTTTATATTTGCATAGAAAATAAACCTAGCTTTGTTTTCAATTCCTAATACAGTATTTTCTTTTTCTTTCCTGTACTACTAACATGATATATTATTACAGGATATTATTGATGTTGTCCTCTGAAGTAGCTCCCTTAGATAATGAAGCAATCAATAAGATTCCATTACAAGCTTCACTTTTTGAATGAACACACAGTTTAACTAATGGATTGCAATGGATGAGATGGTATTGTGTCACTTGTGCATGCTCTGAGACATTGATGCTGTCTATAAGAACATTTCTAATGTGGGGGTTTGTTTTCCCCATCTGCTTTTTGAGTCATTATCACTTACTCTTCAATAAATCTTTATTTACAAGATGCAGCGCATGAAGATGAACAGTGCTCATCTTCATGACTGTCCATCTTCTTGATTATACGTAACTTTGTGTCTGTGTTCAAGAGGCTGAGAGGAAGACAGAAGGTTCATTTGTCAATTTTTAAACAGTATTTTGTTTTTGTGTAGAGGCACTTCATTACATTGTTTTCTATAATGTGTGCCCGTTCATCTTCTGCAGGGGTCATCTGATGTTTATCACATGCATCAGATTCTCCATTTGCTATTTTGTGTATTTGCAATAGGACCAGCACAGCCCATTTTGTTTATTGGTGTTCTGTTAACACATTATATCACTTCTCTGCAATGCAGGCAACAAAATCCCTGTCTTCCTGGGTCTCACATGCTGTTTTGAGCATAGAAGAGACCCAAACAGTGCAAAATCCACTTTTGCAATGCAATACTGCCAACCTGCTGCTTCAGTACTGGCTCCTCTGTAGTCATCGTCCTCTTATGTGAACCTAGCCATAATACAGAGCATCCAAAGACCTGATTATCATCCTGCTCAGTCATGTATTCACTTACCAACAACACAGACAAGGGAAATGCTTGAATGTCTTTTTTGACTCTTGTTTTTTCTTGTTGTAGAAGTGTGTCAATAGGTGTGCCTTTTTGTGAAGTGCATGATTTATTTCCATACAGAATTCATGATTTCCAGCAAAATAAAAAGAAAAAAAGCAAACAAAAATACCAAACAACTTGTAGTCATACATCAATCTATGTAGAACTAAAGTACCCAAGGGAACCAAAATATGGGATGTGGCAGGACATATGTGTGTTGTCAAAATGTAAGCGTAGGAAATAAAGGCATTTTAAATAGTCTTATGCTGTGTGGTGTGTAAATGGATCCAAAGGGTGCTTTCCCACTTCTGGTCAGCGGGAGGCATCATATACATAACAGAAATTCCAGCTACTCTGATGTAATAAAAGTGTGACAACAAAATATGGATGAAAAACCAAACTATAATCAAATATACACTACCTTTCGAAAGTTTGGCATCACTCAGACAGTTTCATGTTTTCCATGGAAACTCACATTTTTATTCATGTGGTAGCATAATTGCACAAGGGTTTTCTAATCATCAATTAGCCTTTCAACACGATTAACTAACACAATGTATCATTAGAACACAGGAGTGACGGTTGCTGATGGTTCAGCTAGAACAATCATTTACCACATTAACAATGTGTAGACTGTATTTCTGTATTTCATTTAATGCTATCTTCATTGAAAAAACTGCTTTTCTTTCAAAAATGAGGACATTTCTAAGTGACCCCAAATGTTCGAACGGTAGTGTATGTGCAGCGTGATGAGCTACTATACTGAATTTTGTGCCCGCTTGACTTTACGTCTACAAAAGCCACTTTATCTCACATTAATCTTTAAAAAAAAAGGTGCAACGACCCAGCTGAAGTTAAGGTAATGACTCTTAATATATAACATCACTCTCGTCATCTAGTGATCCTATGATATGATCAGATGTTCCAAAAAGTTATTTAATTGACCTTGAGATGAAATTGCTTCATCACTTCTTATTAACATGACTTTTAATAAAAGAGACGACTCTAAAGCCAATGAGAATAAGCTGATAACACATAATGTGTATCCAAGTCTGATTTGTTGTCTGGCCTGTTTTGTGGGAAAAGGAGAAGGAGCATTTCTTTTCACTCTCTGACTATGTTTTAAACATTTGATTGTTTAACTATTTGCAAGCGTAAGAGGAAAAGCATGTAATTTGTGATATCATCCGTCAAGGTAAAGCTCCTAAATCAGCAATGACGCTCACACGTTCGTGAGAAATGCGACTCATCCGTCATCCGCTATGTCAGGAAGTTGAGAGCCGGTTTTCAGGGTCTGCATATAGATTCAACCAAATATTGCAGTTTCCATGGCAATACCTCTGTGAAGTTACACACGTGGACAAAATTATTGGTACCCCTCAGTTAAAGAAGGAAAAACCCACAATTCTCACTGAAATCACTTGAAACTCACAAAAGTAACAATAAATAAAAATTTATTGAAAATTAAATAATCAAAATCAGCCATCACTTTTGAATTGTTGATTAACATAATTATTTAAAAAAACAAACTAATGAAATAGGGCTGGACAAAAATGATGGTACCCATAACTTAATATTTTGTTGCACAACCTTTTGAGGCAATCACTGCAATTAAACGATTTCTGTATTTGTCAATGAGCGTTCTGCAGCTGTCAACAGGTATTTTGGCCCACTCCTCATGAGCAAACAGCTCCAGTTGTCTCAGGTTTGATGGGTGTCTTCTCCAAATGGCATGTTTCAGCTCCTTCCACTTATGTTCAATGGGATTCAGATCTGGGCTCATAGAAGGCCACTTTAGAATAGTCCAACGCTTTTCTCTCAGCCATTCTTGGGTGGTTTTGGCTGTGTGTTTTGGATCGTTGTCCTGTTGGAAGACCCATGACTTGCGACTGAGACCAAGCTTTCTGACACGAGGCAGCACATTTCTCTCCAGAATGCCTTGATAGTCTTCAGATTTCATCGTACCTTGCACACTTTCAAGACACCCTGTGCCAGATGCAGCAAAGCAGCCCCAAAACATTACTGAGCCTCCTCCATGTTTCACCGTAGGGACAGTGTTCTTTTCTTCGTATGCTTGGTTTTTGAGTCTATGAACATAGAGTTGATGTGCCTTACCAAAAAGCTCCAGTTTGGTCTCATCTGTCCAAAGGACATTCTCCCAGAAGCTTTGTGGCTTGTCAACATGCATTTTTGCAAATTCCAGTCTCGCTTTTTTATGAGTTTTTTTCAGCAGTGGTGTCCTCCTTGGTCGTCTCCCATGAAGTCCACTTTGGCTCAAACAACGACGAATGGTGCGATCTGACACTGATGTACCTTGGCCTTGGAGTTCACCTTTAATTTCTTTGGAGGTTGCTCTGGGCTCTTTGGATACAATTCCAACGATCCGTCTCTTCAATTTGTCATCAATTTTCCTCTTGCGGCCACGTCCAGGGAGGTTGGCTACTGTCCCGTGGGTCTTGAACTTCTGAATAATATGAGCCACTGTTGTCACAGGAACTTCAAGCTGTTTAGAGATGGTCTTATAGCCTTTACCTTTAAGATGTTTGTCTATAATTTTTTTTCGGATGTCCTGGGACAATTCTCTCCTTCGCTTTCTGTTGTCCATGTTCAGTGTGGTACACACCTTTTCACCAAACAGCAGGGTGACTACTTGTCTCCCTTTAAATAGGCAGACTGACTGATTATGAGTTTGGAAACACCTGTGATGTCAATTAAATGACACACCTGAGTTAATCATGTCACTCTGGTCAAATAGTTTTCAATCTTTTATAGAGGTACCATCATTTTTGTCCAGGCCTGTTTCATTAGTTTGTTTTTTAAAATAATTATGTTAATCAACAATTCAAAAGTAATGGCTGTTTTTGATTATTTAATTTTCAATAAATTTTTATTTATTGTTACTTTTGTGAGTTTCAAGTGATTTCAGTGAGAATTGTGGGTTTTTCCTTCTTTAACTGAGGGGTACCAACAATTTTGTCCACGTGTGTACCTGCAATGGTTTGTCCATGTCAGTGCAGGGGTAATCCAGTTATATTTATGACATTTTAGAAATGCTGCACAGTTTGTTTGTTTTTTCATGCAAAGACAGTGAAGAAAAACACAACACAATATTTAGTGAATGCATAAGAAAAACATTTATTGAAAGTATTTTCAGTCTGGCATTGTGCTACTACAGTGGATACAGTACATCTGCAGCTTTACACCTGTAAAATGTGTCTTCATGTCACTCAACAGACAGAAAGTCTGACATCTCTAGCTAAATAAATACAGTCACTAGAATGGGCTCAAGTTTTCTGGAGAGCTATGGCCACATATTCTCTCAGAGGATGAACGTACAATAAATGCTGATATAAATATGGCCTCTTGTGTGTCCACCAACTGCCCCCAGCCCACCCCCATACAATTCTTTTCCCAATTGTTTGTCTTGTCTCACTTTGAGAGTTTAGTGATGACGCGGATTAAAGCCCTATTTTCATCCTTCAGTCTCTGGTTTTCTGTCTTCAACTCTGCTTTAACCTGAGGAGAAAGAATAAGAAAAGAATTTCGAATAATCTGAAAGGCTCATTGTACCATTTGGAACCTTTCTGTTAATATGTTAATATAATATCTATGTCAATATAAAATCTTACTAAAACATGCAGATAGTATGTGTGTTATTTATCAGCTTTTGCTACACTGCCTGTCCAAAAAAAATAAATAAATAAAAAAAATAGCCACTTGGATGTAACTAAGTAAATAGGCGAGACCCTGCTATTATATGGAGAAATAGTAGTGCCAAATCAAAATATAAATAAATAAATGTGGAAATATAAAGAGAAATAAATAAATAAATAATGTGGAAATATAAAGAGAATTAAATAAATAAATAAATAAATGTGGAACTATAAAGAGAAATAAATAAATAAATAAATGTGGAAATATAAAGAAAAATAAATAAATAAAAAGGAAAATTTTGTCTTTGCTTTTACCTTTTCTGTTTTTTTCCTTTTATTTATTTATTTATTTATTTATTTATTTATTTCTCTTTATATTTCCACATTTATTTATTTATTTATTTCTCTTTATATTTCCACATTTATCTATTTAATTATTTGTTTCTCTTTATATTTCCACATTTATTTAATTATTTATTTATTTCCCTTTATATTTCCTCACTCCACCAAGAAAAGGAAAAATGCAAATCAGTTTGCTCTGGGCGGGGATTCTGAACATAGGAGTCCTGCCTGACACCAGCTCCCAGCACGGCTGAAGTGAAGCCATGTCACCGTTGAGCTTCGGCTTATTCTGCCACTGATAAGAAAATAAACATTAATTTACCGAATTAGCAGCGTCCTTTCAGTGTCTGATGGCAGAATCAGCCGAAGCTCCACGGTGACACGGCTTCACTTCAGCTGTGGTCGGAGCTGGCGTCAGGAAAGAAGCCTGTGTGCGGGTACGACTCCCCACCCTGAAAAGGAAGCCCCGCCCAGAGCAAACTGATTTACATTTTTCTATTTCATGGTGTCAGGCCATTATGAAATAACCACCAAGAAATAAAATGCAAATCAGTTTGCTTTCACTTGGTGGACTGAGCTGTCAATCAAATCACAGGCATATGAAGAGTAGATACGACACGCCCCTCTGAGCGGCGTCCCGACGGAGACGCTAAGCTAGTGGGGGCAAAGTTTCAGTGTTTTCCATTGATGTGTACGGCACGAAAATTAAAAGAAGAAGAATGCCGGCTCATTGTGCGGCATACAGTTGCACCCTACATCGGACGATCAAGACAAGGAAACTTGGAATAACTTTCCACAGGTAAGAATAGTTTTGGGCTCGTTTTTTATTATTAAATCTTGTTGAGGGTCTATGAGAGCTTACTAGTTAGCCATTAGCAAAACATTAACACGAGCTAACAGCTGGACAACCAAATACCAGACGATTAATAGTAGCTGTAGTATAGCTGTACAAGCAGTAATACGAAAAGTACAAGCAGCAGTAGTAGTATAAGTAGCTGTTAGAGTCGTAGACGTAGTATCAGCATGTGTAATAGTATTACAAGTTGTAGTGGCAGTGACAGTATCAGCAGCAGTAGTTGGTGTATTACCACTAGTAGTAGCATTACTATTAATACCACCAATACTACCAATTGTAGTTAAAAAGCCTAACTCATATATATCCAGATTAGCATCTATGTTCCTTCTCCAAACCCATTTTATGATTGGGATTACAGGCAATTCTTTAGGACTGCTTTCAAATAACTGAAATGTTACCAAACAATGCTTATACTTATCAAATTAAATAGCTTTGGTCTACAGTATATTGGCTAATTCAGTTCTTTGTACTTAATTTATTAGCATGATTTCTTTATAAATATGTTGTTGTGTACATACTTATTTACTTCTCTGTCTACTTTTTCTTTACTCCATGTAGGTTTCCCAAAGACTATGGGTTGAGGAAGAAGTGGAAGCAGCTCTGAGGAGAGAGGGGTTTGCTGCAACTATATAACAGCCTAGAGAGAGAGATAAATAAATAATAATTATTATTAATAATAATTCTGTTTATTGTAATTGTGGTTGTCTTTATGTTGCATTTATTGAGATAATTTGTCCGTGTTCCTTATTACTGTAGCATTGCTGTAACTACCTATAATTATAAATTTCTATTCACATTTTCACTGTGACTTTTATATACGGCAAATCGTGATCCATGCAGGAGTGGATGGATTTAGCAGGCTCATAGTTTACATAGCAGCAGCTACAAACAACAAATCCACCACTGTTCAGGTCAGCTGTTGCTCAGTATGGCTTACCATCTCGTATGTTGTGTGAGAGTCCAAATAATGCTACCAAAACACATAAAATGTTAAAACAGATATGTGTAGTTGTTTTGACAATTGTTCTGATGTGATGTAAGCTTGTGAGGCTAATACATGCTTCAGAAGAAGGTTCACAACAGTTCTTGTTTTTGCTGCTGTCCGGCTCAAATTGTTGTGACATTTAACATGTAACAGAAATGTGGCGGCCTGTGAGTTGTCGCAAGAAGACAGTTTAAAGGTGAGAGTTGAGAGAGTGAATTAATGAAATAGCTTATTTTTATGTGAAAGATTCAAAAACGATGGTTCAGGTTTGTGCATTTCTGCGACAACAAAATGTTTCCACACTTGTGGAAGACTGTCTTGGAGAACAGTTGTAATATAAATGTTTGGAAGTTCAAGAAAATAATTGTCAGTTCTATTAAAAAACCTTTTTATTGGCACATTGTTCTAATGCTTTTAAAAGCTGTCAAACTATTCAGCATGCAATAAAAGCAGTTTTATATCCCTTTGCTGTGTCTTTGTACATTGTTGTTTTCAAAGGCATTTATTTGAAATTCACAACTGGTCATAAAATTATGCAACAAAAATTTGCAGCATTCTTTTGAGTCTTGTTCGTTTCATTCTGATTCTGTTAAGGTGAGTTGTGATATGTCTAGGTTTGTTGAAAAATGTCCTTAAGAATATACACTGTATCCATATGTATGCCCGTAGTGCAGCAGAAAAAGGGACGGCCGGATCAGGCAATGATGTAACTTCAGCCTGTGTAAGCTGCCGGGGTAGTTGTGCATCAGG
Organism: Acanthochromis polyacanthus; assembly: GCF_021347895.1. Taxonomy (NCBI): domain Eukaryota; kingdom Metazoa; phylum Chordata; class Actinopteri; family Pomacentridae; genus Acanthochromis; species Acanthochromis polyacanthus. The sequence goes on along the minus strand of NC_067117.1, from coordinate 36,980,428 downwards.
TACAGTGACGCCTTCTGGGTATGGGGTGTGAGGTCCTGTCCAGTCTATCCTATAATCAGCAGCAACCTGAAAGGAAAGCATAATTTGGAAGCAAGCTCTTATATTAAGAAATGCACACTCCTCAAAAAAAAAAAAAAAAAGTAAATTAGATTAGGGACTACATGGTATGGCAAAACTTGATTTCAAATGTGGGTAGGACAACAAGATGCGCAAGGAGTAAATTCATGAACTATAAAATTGTATAGATATTATAGATATTATTTTACACCATTGAAATATCTATGCATATGTTTATATGTTAAAATTTAAAAGTACCAAGTACAGAAACTACAGGACCTGTCACAGCTCTATAAAGAACAGATATTATTGTGCTACTAAACCAAGTATAGCATTTTTGAAATGTCCAGGTTCTCCTAGCAGTGTTAGACAGCATACATCTACACTGTGTTTGTTAAATATGCTTTGGTAATTTCAATTTGTTAAGAAATCAAATCTGGACTCTGAACAGAAAGTGAGATCACACGCATTAGATTTTTTTCTCTGTCAAGTGAACCATCCAGTACCAAAGTAGAAATAATAAAGTTAACATAAACAAATATAAAGGAAGACAGGAAGGTAAAGGTACAAGAGGGGATACATACCTCAACTGGATCAGCAGCATTTCCCTCACGTGGCTGACTAAGCCACAGTTGCATGGGGGATTGCCCTCTCTTTGTCCTCAAACTATGGTGAGTCCAGGCTTCCTTGAATACCTGAAGATGCTGCTGCAGCTGTGGGACGTAGGTCCAGTGGAGAACGAATAACTCCAGTTCATTTTCAGGGTTTAGAAACCCTTCCACTTCCAAATTGAGAAATAGTGTGTGGAACAAGTCAAGGACATTTCCATACACCTCTCGCCATAATCTTTCAATTCTGTAGATGAAAAAAAACAACAAAAATAATACACAATTACTCTAAATTTTACAACTGCATGTATATAACAGGAATTTCCTTTCCAGTATTTTAAAAATATATCTGATACTCATGATCGTAATTAGTTACATAACCATGGATCACCTTTGATTATGTACACTGCGTCCAGTGATGTGGGAATGTCGGCCTGTTCCTCTCTGGCTCACCATGTAATGGGCCACAGCAACATTTTCCCCACCCTTGAGGAAGTTAATATATAAACAGACAATTACAGTCAATTACATTCTGATACTGTCACTGCTACTACAACTTGTAATACTATTACACATGCTGATACTACTTCTACGACTCTAACAGCTACTTATACTACTACTGCTGCTTGTACTTTTCGTATTACTGCGTGTACAGCTATGCTACAGCTACTATTAATTGTCTGGTATTTGGTTGTCTATGGAAAGCCCTTTGAGCATTTATTCCATATCAGACATTAGTTTTCTTCACTAGTTCGGTCTTTGTCAGCACTAGTTGCACATTCAGCCACACTAGTTATGCACTTTGCCGTACTAGTTGGACAAAAAATCTGACTAGTAAATCATTTTCAGCAGCATGTTAGCTAGTCAAATATGGATGCTCCTCACTAGTTAACTAGTGACCTATGATTTCCTTCACTAGTTAACTAGTAAGAACCAAAACAGCCACTAGTTAACTAGTGAAGACCAAAATACTGACTATTTAACTAGTGAAAGCCTCTTGAAGTCTAAATTTTTAACTAATGAAGCTCAAAAGTTGCACTAGTTAACTAGTGATTCCTCAAATATCCACTAGTTAACTAGCGAGACATTTCGACTTCAATAGTTCAACCAGTGAGGTCCAAAATGTTCACTAGTGGAACTAGTGAATGCCAAAGTGCGCACTAGTTAACTAGCTAGACAAAAAACTAATGAGGAGGTGGGTAGAAAGTGTGCATCCAGGATTCCTATTGGCTCAACAGTTAAAATACACCAGTCAGGATTGAGATTTTGTCATTATCCCACCCAATTCATTTGCATGTTTTACACTAGTTGACAAGTTGCTCTGAGGAATTGCAGCTAGTTAACTAGGAGCTGCCTATTATAGGCTACATGTTGACTAGTGAATGCAGAAACCCAGACTACCTTACTACTTACAGTTTATTTTGACCTTACTAGTTAACTAGTGAGGCTCAAAATGTTTACTAGTTAACTAGTGAATGTCAAGATATCCGCTTATTACACTAGTTGGGCTCATTTTGACCGCACTAGTTAACTAGTGAAACATGTGTTTTCTTACTAGTAAACTAATTGGGTCCAGAGTGAGTCACTAGTTAACTAGTGACACTGATATTCATCTCACTAGTTAACTAGTGGAATATATTTTGCCTCGCTTGTCAGGCTCTATACTGAACTTGTACAGACTTTGACTGAACATGTTTGATAAAATTGTTTACTAGTTGACATGCGCACAAAACTAGTTAACTAATAAAATGATAAAATTTGACAAGTGAACATGTTTGCCAGTTACAACACTTCACAAGTTCACTACTTGTGTTCACATGTCAACTAGTAAGCGATTTTGTGAAACGAGTAAGATGTAAATGTCAACTAGTTTTACAAATACTTAGATAATAGATATAAAAATTGCATTCAATTAATCTAAAGTAAGTCATGGAGCTACACTGGTGTCTTTATAACATGGGTGGCTCTCTGACAAAAACAGCCTCATGGAGGTAGCTTCCTGGAAAAAAGTGTTGGAGATCCCTAATGTAATATAGTGTGAATTGTCTGCCTCTTATCCCCTCCCCCACCCCCTTTTGTTCATATGGTGCACTTTGTTTTGTTTCCTCTTTATATATATTGTTTTTGGAAATATCAATAAAAATATGTTTCAAAAAAAAAAAAAGTCAACTAGTTTGCCAAAAACATGAACTAGTGCTCCAGAAATCCCTACATGTTAGAGAAATGTTGTACTAGTTGTGCACAGTCGCTCACTAGTGCTGCGTAAGGATCAGCTAGTTAAAGGAAAAGCCCAAAATGTAGGGAAAATGTCCAACATGTTCAGTCAAAGTTTGTACAAGTTCACTTCTGAGTCTGACTTGTGAGGCAATATGCCTTTGACTAGTTAACTAGTGAAATGAACATCAGTGTCACTAGTTAACTAGTGACTCACTCCGGACCCAACTAGTTTACTAGTAAGAAAACGTGTGTTTCACTAGTTAACTAGTGAGGTCAAAATGAGCCCAGCTAGTGCAACTATTGGATACCTTGACATTCACTAGTTAACTAGTAAACATTCTGAGCCTCACTAGTTAACTAGTAAGGTCGAAAAGATCCCAACTAGTTAACGAGTGGATATATCATGCCTTACTAGTTAACTAGTGACCAATTTTAAACCTGACAAGTTAACGATTAAGAGCAGAAAAACCTTACCTAGTGAAACCACTGCACATTTGGCCCTTACTAGTTAACATGTAAACTGCAACATGTGACAATAGTGTCTCTAGTGCAACACAAAGATCAACATGTTCACTAGTGGACTGCATGCAAATTAGGCAGGCGGGACAAGAATTTTGATTGGTCAGTATTCAGATTGCATGATGTGAAGCTTTAACCCTTACGAACCTGGACACATTATTCTCACACAGAGAGGGGCTGTTTGTTTTATAACATTTTATTTGTTTAACCTTACAAAAATTTATACTTACGCATGTTTAACGTTATAAACATTTTTTAGGCAAGTGAAATGTTATAAACATTTTTATTTGTGCATGTTGTAAGTATATTTGGAGTGAAATCATCCTTTAAAGCCGTAAGTTCTGCATTTAAACTGTAACTTGTGTACTTTTGTGATCATATTATATGATCCACAATATATGATTCATATATTGTGGTAACTTTAAAATTGCTTAAATGTGCGACCGGAAGTGTGCAGCCCGTTCGGTGCAGCCCTCTCGGCGCAGCCTCCGGCTCTGGCTCAGCCTTGCTGTGCAGATATATTCTTCAGTTAATGGCTGGGTCTGGTGGTGACATGAGCGGGGCTTCACCTGAAACTGCCACAGACAGTCGTTTTAATGAAGCCCTTAATCGTGTCTGGAATGCCCTTGATGTTGCTCGACGGGAACTTGGAGCGCAGATGGACGAAAATAACTTATTGAGAGCCATAAGAAACACATTTCGGAGACGAAGAAGGGCGCGCCCGATGACAGGTAACTTTTAGCGGGCCTTTTTGAATGAGCGTTTGGGTCAGCTAGTATCATCATTGTCGTCTTCACTGTGGCATATTCACATTAGCATATGCAGTCGTTGTGACGGTATCTGGATATTAATTTTGAGATCCGAATACTCGAAGTGCCAAGTGAAAGATGGAGTGGTATTTGGCGGACTCCAGGAACTTCCAGCCTGGCCCTTCGATTAAGCTAGTTCAGATCCAGTGCCTGATTTAGTTCTTGTCAGTTCTTTGTGTTTCTACCAACTAAGCACCAGCTTCAAGCTCCAAAATTGGAAGAAATAAAACTGTGACCGTTATCCTAAACTGGCATTAGCAGCCAAATCCTGCCTTTGCGTTCTGGCTACCTCCACCATGGAGCACATTTTCTTGAAGGCTGACCACATTGTGAACAAATCCAGGAGTTCATTCTTGCCCAAAAATGTAGATAAACTCATATTCCTGGCACATAACATGAAAAGAGTGTAGGTAGGCTACACAAAAGTCCATTCTTGTAGATATATGCTACTGTTTCGCACTACCTCTCTATTTAATATCTAGATTAATATTGTTAATATAATAAAATTCATTAGGTCAGTTGTTCATATTCAAAATTTGTATTTGATTTGTATTTGAGTTTGTTTAATTGCCCTTTACTGTGTTAAAATAATGAAACGGATAATATAAATAAATGAACAATATTCCGTCATTACATTCTTTCTGAAGCAGCCCTGTTAGTTGCTAATATAGACTGACACTGTCAATCAGTATTATGTTAACATTTAAATATGAGTGTTGTAGGATCTGCCATTGATTTAGTACTGTGTAACTGAGTGTAAGTATATGGTAGTGTGAAAGGGAAAATGAAAACTGTTGGCCCAAATGTTGTCAACATAATAGTATTGAGATTAAAATTTGCTGAAGGTGCTACTTACAGTCACATATCAATAATACATTCTGTTTTGTCCAGAAACACAGGCACCTGCGAATAGGACAAGTGGAATGTGGCGAGTAAAGCTCTTCCTGTTGCCAAATGCTGAGCAACTTGTCCTTCCACCTCATTCAGAATGCTGTAAACTATCTAGAATAGGTTTAGGTAATGTACACACTACTGATTTTCACAGTGAGATTGTATTTGTGTTTTATTTGGTTATTTAGACAGAAAATGCACGTCATCATTTTTATTGCTTCATTGGTTGTGTAGTATTGCAATGTTGAATATTAAATTAAATATTTACTTAATGCTGTTTTTAATATTGACTGAACTCTCACAGCTTTATATGCCAGCCATAACTTTTTATCATGAAGTAGCCTATATCACAAACATTGACACCACATACTTGAGATATAACAAATAATATAATGTATATTCATGACTTATAGCTAAACCAATAACCTAATTCATTAACTAGTAAGATAAAATAAATTATTGAACCAGTACTGATATGATATTGATTGATTTTTTTTGTTTTGTTATTATTTTCCAGGGATCCCAAGTCATGATGTGCCAGGGGCAGACTCCCCTAAATGTTATGTACAACTTTCATGGACACTTCCAGAGTTTAATAATTACATCTGACAGAGCTTCCCCTCAGTTAGCCTAAATGTAATTGGATTTTACCTTGCAAGAGCTGATAAGTCCAGGATTCTGACTAAAATTCAGGCAAATACGCTGAAGGAGCTCAAGACAGCAGTTGGCAGAAGCAGAATATATATTGTTCCCCAGACCAATATTACACTGCCATTAGAGGTTAGTCTTTGTCATTGTATTGATATTTGAATATTAACACAGTGAGTTACTAATCAAATAGTTTGTGTTGTCCATTTAGATCACTGACTCTGAAGGGACTCCAACCCTGCCAGAGACATCCCTAACAGCTGGACGTGGGACAGTTTCCCAGTCGTCTATTTCTTCATCGTCCACAACACTGATGGATTCACCCACTGCTAGCTCAACAGCCACCAGACCTGCAGTCTCACCCACTGCTCCATCCCAATCCCCTGCATTGTCAGCTATGACATCTCTGGGCTCACCTGCAGTCCCTCAGGTCATGCCGTCTTCTCCTACAGTACCTGTGGACATGCCATTTGTCACATCTAACAGCAATTGTGATGCAAGTTCTCAGTCTTTGCCTCGTAATGCCATTGCTCTGTCTTCATCGATGGATAATGATGGGTACTCACCAAGGACAGACTTGAGTCCTTTACTTGTAAGTTTTTGTACACAATACTGTATTTTGTACATAAATGATAGTTCAGATGGAAGAAAATTGTGATCTAAATGTTGAATAATCAGAGTTTATAAGTCATCCTTTCAGTGTACACCTCAGTAAAAGACAGCTGGATGTAAGAAGGTGTAATTCTTGTCAACAGGAGTCAAGTTTGGATTCTGCACAGTGGCTGAATGCTGGGACCCCAGAGGTAAATCTCTACATGATAATTAGTAATGTGTATAGAGTATGTTCTGAAAATATGACTATAGACATTATCATGTTATCACATTAACACATGCACCATTTGTACTTTTCAAGGTCTTTTACAGAAGACCACATTTGGAACCAATAAACAGGTATTTTCTAGGTTTAGAAACATGAACCATGTGTGACGCTGATTTTAGACAGTCTCGTTACTCAGTAATCTGTTTTTGAGTGATAAAATCACAGTATATCAGTAGATTAATCACAATGCAGTACCTGTGTTATGCAAAAGGTTTGGGACTCTGGGATTCCTGTGTGTTATTCTGATGTGCGTTATCTGATTTTTAGGACTCCTGTCAATGACTTTCTCATTGATGATTCTGAAGAGGATAAGGAAGGCGACGACATCATTGCAGTTCCTTTTGAAAATGACAGTCCTCCATCAGTAAGTTTTATCTTTTTTAAACATAAACTATGAGCAAAATAGGTTTTTTTTTAAAAAAAAATTCAAACTGTGCAGTTCACATACTCATAAAGGGAAAGAATGATTTTGGCACTTTTTCAAGAAATTTCCAAGATCACCAATCCCACAAAAGGAGCCAGTGTTTTGGTATTTATTTCTGATGCACTATTCTTTTAATATATATTAGGAAGAAATGGATCTTGTGTCTATTTTGAGGACTTTTCAAGAGGATCACCTCTCTGGCAATCTGGTATCCACCATTTGTATCAAAAGGAGTAAGCTTCCGGAGAGTGCCATTAAAGCACTCTCCAGAGTGACTTTCTGTTGGACCCATTCACCACACATTGAGTTTGTAGGAGAAGATGCAGATGATATGGGGGGACCACAGCGTGAGTTTTTCAGGTCTGAATGCCAGTTGTAATTCTAAACGTATTTTTAATAATGTGTACATGTATTCTGGTGACCTGTACAGTAATACAAATTGTTGCTTTTGTTTTTTTTTTTCCACCCCAAGACTCTTGATGATAGAGGTACAGACCTCTCTCGGCATTTTCGAGGGAAAGACTGGCCAGGTCTTTCTTAGTTATGACCAAACAGCTTTAGAGCACCACAAATATTTCATAGGGGGCAACCTTATTGCTTGGTCAGTTGCGCATGCGGGTCCATGCATCAAGGCCTTGGATCCCTGCCTCTTCCAGTTAATGTGCGGCCAGGAGCCACCACTGGAGCAGTTTGACTGGCATGTGCTGCCTGATCCAGATGTGCAAAGCAAAGTCAAGAGGGTACTTAATGATTATCACCAAACTGCATTTTATTTCTATGAAATCAAAAAACTGGTCAATCTGCGACTCTAGTTGCATTGTTCTCACTCATGTTTCTCTCTAAGATTCAACAGTGCAAGACAACTGAGGACCTGACAACACTCCAGCAAGACTTGGGGGACTGGATTTCTGAGTGTGGTATCCCAGGAATATTTAGTGCCACAGCAAAAGACATACCAAAAATCTATGCATATGTGGTAAAGCATTACATCTTTCTCAGGTAAAAACATACACAAAGGAAATAGAACAGTGTCACTATAAAACATGACTTTACAGTATGCTACTACTTACACAGTGTATGTAAATATGGGGCATATCAAACTGAACCTGCCTTTAGTAACTTACATTTTGAAATGTTAAAAATGAAAAGTTTTGAATCACTAAGAAATATGTATTTATTCTGTTTTGGGGGACAGATGTTTAACAGTATCAAAAATAATAGTAATGTTACAAATGATCAGGACAAAAATAATAATTTTAAAAACTGTCACACCCCTCTGTTTCCTAGGAGCTGGCTCATCAGGGCAATGATGAGCAGCTGTGTGGAGAGCACAGGTGGCAGGAATGACAATCAGTGCAGCATTTAAGTCCGACTCCCAGCTCAGTTCTCTGCCGGTTCATTCATCCACGCGCCTCCGTTCATGCCATTTTGCACTCCATTGGAATCCTGCACTCCATTCATTGTCCCCCACACATTGTTTCCTGGACTCTGCCCCTCCCTTGGACAACTCTGCCTGTTTCCCTTCCTGCCTCTCACCCCCTCCTGCGTCTCAGTCTGCTCTGCTCCTTTTCCCACCCAACTCTGGACGTAATGTGAGTTTTTCCTGTTACTTAGTTCAGTTTTTCTTTGATTCAGTTTGTCTCGGCCTACCGGTCCGCCCTCTGTTAGTTAGTTTAGTTTTCCTTCTCCTTTGTTTCCCTCCGCCTCCCCTCACCCAGTGTTTCTGTTCAAGTTATCTTCTGGTTTGCTTTAATTAAATCATATTTTACTTCACCCTCCTGTCTACGCCTGCTGCTTGGGTTCAAACTCCCATTGTATGACAACAAACAACAAAGACAGACAGAGAAGCACTCAGCTAAGAATCAATTGAACATTTGTTTCTTGTTTGTCAAACGATTAAACAGATTTTGTTAAATCTTGCAAAGGTGTGACTATAGGCTTCCTCTTCTTTTTCTATCCTGGTCATGACTGCTGAAAACAGCTGGTCATTTTAAACACATAATTATGACATAGGAGTGGTTACATGGTCATATGAATTTTGGTTCGGTTATTCGTTCTTTATCACAATAAATGAATATCAGCAATTCAAAACTTTCACACACTAATATACACTGCATGCTGTCTCTCTGTTGGATTATAGAACAGCCAAGATGATACACCAGTTCACAGAGGGAATGAACGCATTCGGGAAGCTGTGGAACCTGGTCAAGAAAAACTGGATTGCTTTCTTGCCTTTGTTCACCAACATGCAGGAACCTCTGTCAAAGGAAGTCTTCAAAGCCATCCTCACTTACAATTACAGTAGCAGAGGAACAAACCATCGCAAGGCAGAGGAGGACACCATCTACAGTTGGGAAATGGTTCTGAACATGATTGAAGGTATCTTAATTAAGCCATTTGAGCCCAAATTATGAAATCTTATGCCCTACACAGACAAAATGGCATACTTAAAATTTATGGTACTTTGAAAGGCCACGAAGTGTTATTGTGGGATGTTTTACCATTTAAGGACAATGCAAATAACAGCATAGCCAAGGCCATTAGAACAAAGGGCACTTACAAATTTTGATGGCATCAAATGTATTTTTTTCTCATTTTTTGTCTTAAAGTTATGTTCATGTACCCTACATTTGTTACACACATTCCAGTGTGAAATATATATACTAAAGATCTTACATTTGACTTTATAAACAAATGTTACTTTGATTTACCGTTTGTTTTCCGGCAGACAAAATGACTGACATGAGATTCGAAGACCTTCTGGTTTTCATTACTGGAGCAGATGAAGTTCCTGCCCTGGGCTTTCGGAGCAAACTCTGCATCGACTTCTATGAACAGGCTGAGGGCATGCGTCGTTTGCCCTACGCATCAACCTGCATGATGTGCTTGTACCTGCCAAGAGGTGTTACACAGGAGGAGGAACTGCATCAGATGTTTTCCCAGGCACTTGGAGACTCGTTGGGATTTGGAAAGGTGTAGTCATTGTCGGGCAGCTTTACAGTAGCAGTACCATGAGAACACTAGCCCATTGTAATGTCTGAAAATGTTGGTGTTTGCACACTTAGTACATTATGTTCTGTCAAGAATGTTTCTTATCTCTCTAGCACACACCAGATACTTTTCCTTCAAGTCTGTTGTTCCATCCATTGCATTTTGAACATCCTGCTGTTGGTCAGGGCTCAGGTTGTTGAGTGGTTGTGACACAATCACTGCTCGTTCAAGGTCTTCACTGTTTGCTTGTAACTGGTTGAGATGTATCCCTTGTCTTGCCAAGGCAGCTTCCAGATTTTCTTGACTGTAAGGGTCATCTCCAAAGACATTGTTGAGAGCTGCTGACTCCTGCTCACTGTTAGCTAACATGCCCTCCATCCAAATTTGTGTTGGAGTACGGTTGTTTGCCGTTCTGATTCTATGGTTGTTCCAACCGCATCTGAATAAATCCAGTCTTTTTTGAATTTCTGGCTTGTAAACTATTTGTAGTGCCATTTTGTTAATGCTGTCTTCGGGGTTCAATATTTGTTCATCTTCAAATGAATAAAAAAGCATATAAAAATAGTGCACAACCTGTTGGAAAACATCTCTCCAAAGGCGTTCGATACGCTGGTTGTGCACAGACTGGCCTGTAATGTGCCTTGCATGTCCTTGTCCCTGCAGAAGGTTCATTAAAAGAGCAACCAGAGTGTTTTCCCCACCGTGGTCTGATCTGACTCTGGAGGGCAACCCATACACACAAGTAGCTTGGACAAAATGTCTCAACACTGTCAAAGCTGTGTTGTTTGTGCTGCATTTGAGGTATGTTATTAGCCTGGAGTTCCCATCAATAGCAGCATGTGTCACAAAACCCCACCTGTAAAACATTAAAATATAATAAGAATAATGACTTCATTACAAGAAAATCATTACATATTATTATATTTGCATCAAAGGTTTGATCATAAATACTCTGGATAAAATGATTAAATAGGTGATAGAATGGAGGAGGATGATAAACCACAGAGCCAGCATGGCCTTGTTATAGGCAATGCTATAGAAAAGACTTGACTACTGTTTTTTTGTTTTTTATCTGATGTCAAGGCTAACAGGCAGAGATTATATTACTGTACACTGTAAAGCACATGGCGACAAGTCTGGAGTTTGTGAAACTTAGCTATACAACTAAAACTGACTTTGACACAAAATGAAATTGAATCTGCATTTTCTCATGCTTCCACCAGTACAGAAAAATACAAGAGCTGACCCCTTATTACCGAATCAGACGCATGTGTCTGTCGATGTGCCACAAGCTATTAGGAAATGGCACATAGTATGTTCTTCTAGCCACAGTCTGGCTCCATCTCTGGGCTGCAGCAGCTGGGTCAATCTGGTTGAGGATTTCTCGAACTCTTCTTCTTTGTACTACAATCCCTTCAGCACGTAGGTATGCCCTCATCATCTGGAACAGGTTCATAATTAAACACAATGAAGAAAGTACACTTTCACGCTGTTTAAAATGATATACACAAAGTATGCTTACTTCTGAGCCAGATCTTGGAAATTGGTTGTGTAATCTCCTGACATGATCCTCTAGGTCAACATCATTAATGGGAGTAAATCTGTTTCTTGCTGAAATCTGAAAAGACTTCATTTTTTTATGCAGATATGAGGAGGAACAGCCCAACAACCCTGCCATGGCTCTCACTGTAAAGCCTTGAGTGAGGAGCAGTTCAATTTGATCCCTTGTAATGTCGAGAGCTGGTCTCCCTCGTCTGCCTAAAGTATGGAAATAAAACAATTACTAACCCATGCCTTTAGTAACTTACAAACACATACATATATTGCAGCAGTTTACTAATTCTGATATACAATTATCTAATAACCCAGAAACAGCTATTTTCTTTAAACCATTTGAGCATGAATGAAATAACTAAATGACCATGTAGGTAACAGTTGTTTGAGGGAAATTAATTACTATGTTTTAAAACCCGTTAAACTTCAGTGTACCGCCGGCGGTACACTTACTAATTTGCATAGGAATTTAAAGAATGTCCGAAGGCTGCAAACGCGATTATACAAACACTATACGCCGATGGAAAGCTTAGATTCTCATGAATCCGCCGGTATAAACCACTTTCAGATGTGATTACCACAGCGGGTAATATAAACACATTTGTCCGACAAACAACGAAAATCCATCCATCCGTTCTCTATACATGGCTTCAACGTACACAGCGCGACTCACATTTCCCAGTTCATTATTACACACAGATGAAAATATTCCACAAAAAACGGCCATAATCCAACCTTGGACATCCAGACGACACAAACCAGTAAAAAATTTTGTCCAAAACATGTCCTGAAGTCGGTATATAATCCACGAATAGGTCGTTTTCAAGGAAATGCACCTCGCGATGCGCGTCCAATATTCCCTGTATTTCTCATCATATTTTTATTTACAATTAGAATATAAGCGATTTTTTTGTACTGAAAATGGCTGGAATTGACTGCAGCTTAAAGGGTTAAGAAAATGAATTTTAAAAATTATTGCAAAAAAGCTCAACATACAGGAGTTTTAAAACATACATGTTTAAAAGTGAACAGCCATCGTGTTATTTTACAGTCTACATCTACAGGACTAACTGCAGGACGGGAAAACTTTACTGGTATACGGTTGAAGCAAATAATTTTGACATGACCATTTACTGACCATGATTCACAGCAGGTTGTCAGTGAAACCATGGCTGATGTGTCGTTAGAAAAACAAGACAAAATAGCAATTAAATAAAAATGATAACTAACTTACCTGGATGCAAACGATGTGCCACATGGACACGAGTATGTACATCACCGGGAGCAGGGAGCGCTGTGATGACAGACTTCAGATCTGTGAGAGTCTGAATCAAATTTTGAATAGCTTCAGCGCTAATTTGGTCATGAATTCTTCTTAAATTAGCAATGGAAATGTTTATCGCTCGTACTTCCCTTCCACCTGCAAACCCTTGACGATAAACCCTCTCTATGGCTCTGCACCTTCGTCTGATGCGACTCAGGACGCTGTCCGCCATGTTTGTTTTAGAAAATGAAACGGGCAGCCAATACGAAACCATTACCGTATTTTCACGACCAAAAGGCGCACTGTACCAAAAGGCGCAGTCTCAGTTATGTGTGCCATTACTGTATTTAACACACACATAAGGCACACCTGATTATATGGCAAGGGTTTTATATACAATCCACGCCCACACCTCCCCCTTTAACGTTCTCATGGTGTCCTCTACTACGTCGGCCTTACAACAACAACACACACACAAGCATACAAGTGTGCGTATTTAAAAATAGAGCGGGAGCAAAACTGAGTTTGGTTGTGCTTTATTTAAGTATTGATTACAAAGTACTAACATTTTTTTAATCATCAATAGGCGCGGGCATGGTAAAACACAGATAAAACAAGCACACAAGTGTGCGTATTTAAAAATAGAGCGGGAGCAAAACGGAGTTTGGTATTCACATTTTTTTTTTACCGGTAATCGTCATCAATCAAACCCATGGAAGTCCTCATCCTCTGTTTCTGAATTGAACAGCTGCGCTAAACCTCCATCAAACATGCCAGGCTCACTTTCTTCACTGTCAGAGTCACTTTCCGTGCCGTGCGGCGCCTCGGAAATGATGCCGGCTTTTGCGAAAGCTCGAACAACAGTGCCAGCAGACACGTTAGCCCAAGCATCTACAATCCATTGGCAAATTGTGGCGTAACTCGCCCGGCGCTGCCTTCCACTCTTAGTGAAACTGTGGTCTCCATCGGTCATCCATCGCTCCCACGCCGCTCGCAGCCTTACTTTGAACGGCCGTTTCACACCGATGTCCAGCAGTTGGAGTTCCTTTGTCAGGCCTCCCGGAATGACAGCAAGCTCAGAGTTCATTTGCTTCACTTGTTTTTTCACATCGGCTGTGAGATGGGCACGCATAGAGTCACAGATCAACAGCGATGGTGATGCGTGGAAAAAACCACCTGGTCTACGTCCGCCTTACAACAACAACACACACAGGACGCACTGCACCATAGGGCGCGCCGCACAATTTGAAGAAAATCTAAGACTTTTATGTGCGCCTTATAGTCGTGAAAATACGGTACACGCTTTCCTCCTCCTCCTCATTAGCATGTAATGCAAGGAGCAGTACAAGCTCACTAGTTAACTAGTGCAGTGTGAATAAAGTCCAACTAGTGGACTAGTGAAGAAATCTGACACTAGTTCAGGTCTTTTGGACTCCACTAGTTAACTAGTAAGCTCAAAAACACCCACTAGTTAACTAGTGCAGTGAAAATAAAGTCCAACTAGTGAACTAGTGAAGAAATTTGACACTAGTTCAGGTCTTTTGGACTCCACTAGTTAACTAGTAAGCTCAAAAACACACACTAGTTAACTAGTGCAGTGAAAATAAAGTCCAACTAGTGAACTAGTGAAGAAATTTGACACTTGATCAAGTCTTTTTGACTCCACTAGTGAACTAGTGGATGTTTTTGAGCTTACTAGTTAACTTGTGCAGTGAAAATAAAGTCCAACTAGTGAACTAGTGAAGAAATTTGACACTAGTTCAGGTCTTTTGGACTCCACTAGTTAACTAGTAAGCTCAAAAACACCCACTAGTTAACTAGTGCAGTGAAAATAAAGTCCAACTAGTGAACTAGTGAATAAATTTGACACTAGTTCAGGTCTTTTTGACTCCACTAGTGAACTAGTGGGCGTTTATTAGCTTACTAGTTGACTAGTGCAGTGAAAATAAAGTCCAAGTAGTGAACTAGTGAAGAAATCTGACACTAGTTCAGGTCTTTTTGACTCCACTAGTGAACTAGTGGGCGTTTATTAGCTTACTAGTTGACTAGTGCAGTGAAAATAAAGTCCAACTAGTGAACTAGTGAAGAAATCTGACACTAGTTCAGGTCTTTTGGACTCCACTAGTTAACTAGTAAGCTCAAAAACACCCACTAGTTAACTAGTGCAGTGAAAATAAAGTCCAACTAGTGAACTAGTGAAGAAATTTGACACTAGTTCAGGTCTTTTGGACTCCACTAGTTAACTAGTAAGCTCAAAAACACCCACTAGTTAACTAGTGCAGTGAAAATAAAGTCCAACTAGTGAACTAGTGAAGAAATTTGACACTTGATCAAGTCTTTTTGACTCCACTAGTGAACTAGTGGATGTTTTTGAGCTTACTAGTTAACTTGTGCAGTGAAAATAAAGTCCAACTAGTGAACTAGTGAAGAAATTTGACACTAGTTCAGGTCTTTTGGACTCCACTAGTTAACTAGTAAGCTCAAAAACACCCACTAGTTAACTAGTGCAGTGAAAATAAAGTCCAACTAGTGAACTAGTGAATAAATTTGACACTAGTTCAGGTCTTTTTGACTCCACTAGTGAACTAGTGGGCATTTATTAGCTTACTAGTTAACTAGTGCAGTGAAAATAAAGTCCAACTAGTGAACTAGTGAAGAAATCTGACACTAGTTCAGGTCTTTTTGACTCCACTAGTGAACTAGTGGGCGTTTATTAGCTTACTAGTTGACTAGTGCAGTGAAAATAAAGTCCAACTAGTGAACTAGTGAAGAAATCTGACACTAGTTCCGGTCTTTTGGACTCCACTAGTTAACTAGTAAGCTCAAAAACACCCACTAGTTAACTAGTGCAGTGAAAATAAAGTCCAACTAGTGAACTAGTGAAGAAATTTGACACTTGATCAAGTCTTTTTGACTCCACTAGTGAACTAGTGGATGTTTTTGAGCTTACTAGTTAACTAGTGCAGTGAAAATAAAGTCCAACTAGTGAACTAGTGAAGAAATTTGACACAAGTTCAGGTCTTTTTGACTCCACTAGTGAACTAGTGGGCATTTATTAGCTTACTAGTTAACTAGTGCAGTGAAAATAAAGTCCAACTAGTGAACTAGTGAAGAAATCTGACACTAGTTCAGGTCTTTTTGACTCCACTAGTGAACTAGTGGGCGTTTATTAGCTTACTAGTTAACTAGTGCAGAGAAAATAAAGTCCAACTAGTGAAGAAATTTGATCTTAACATCAGTAATAACACTAATGCCACTGGTAGTACTAGCAGACCTAAATTAAACCTAAATTAATTAAATTATGGTAAGACACAATAGTTTATCAGCACCAGACACTGGATGGAGCACATTTTATTTTTTATAGGTGTCACTATTAATTAATTAATTTATTTATTTATTTTCAGTGAGCTCTGTTTTTAATAAAATATTATTATCTAAGTTTCTACAGAGCCCTGGAAGGACATGGAGAGAAAAAAAACATATCTTTTGCAATCTCAAAAAAACTTTCTTTCTTTTTCTGTCTTTCTAAATAAATCTTTATGGAACTGTGATTTACAAACAGTGTGACATATTCAAAAAATATTTATAATGCAATATATATATAAAAGCAATAAAGAAGTTTTGCGCGTTATAGGTCAATGAACTTCCGGGTCATTTTCTCACTATGGAAACAACAATAAAGGAGCTCACTCATCCATTACTCACTTTTATTTTTATATTGGCTTCAAATATACAGATATGACATAAGTGGTGTCTGCTACAAACTCATCACTGTCAGCAGGAGAGCATGCAGCAGATCAAGGCTGCATCACTCACTTTATGTCCGTCTTTTTTCCTTTCAGAGCTCCGCAGACTGCATGACTGTATGGTTGCAACAGATCTGCATTAATACTGTGTATTATTAAGATGTTTTTATGGACTTTTATTTTGAATTACATTCTGTTTTTTAGGGCTGGACCTGAATATCTGAATATTCGGTCATTGTGGTGGTATCCAAATGTTAATTTTGAGAATCGAATACTCAAATTTCAGGATGGTTTTTCAGGACTACATGTGTTTTATCTTAGTACATCTTATAAACAGGGAAGGATGGGTTTACAGTTTTATTATTAACACTTCTAAAATACATTAATCTACATACATACTTGATGTTTGTCCTCCAATATCCAGAGGTTTATAGTCTGACAGATACACAAGCATCACGACACTTTAATGTGATCACCAGGACTTCTGTATGGACTGAGCATCAACATTAATTAGTGATAGAACATTTCATGTGAGTTGCTTTACTCAGAATCTAAATTGCTATTTGGACCAGCCCTACTATTTTTCAAGCTCACCAAAGCAAATCAGTATGTGGCTTTGGGTTTCAGAATTTCAAAAGCAATAAGGAAACAAACAAAAAAATCAACCAGCGAATTGTTACAACAGGAGAAATTGGCTTTAATCTGCATGTATATTAAGCAAGGGGCAGTGAGCAATAGTGGAGGCTCAGAACCAGGCTTTACAGGGTTAAATTTTTGCTGGGTGGAACTCTGACTAGAGAACCAATAGGAGGTGTCCGCTTATGGCACTTTCCTGCCTCCTGATTAGCATTTAGAGCAACTAGTGAACGAGTGGGCAATTTGGGTTTCACTAGTTCTACTAGTAAACATTTGGACACCACTAGTTAACTAGTTAATTCAAAAGACTCTTTCACTAGTTAACTAGGGAGCACTTTGGCATTCACTAGTTCCACTAGTGAACATTTTGGACCCCACGAGTTGAACTAGTGAAGTCAAAAATGTCTCACTAGTAGAACTAGTGGATATTTGAGGCATGACTAGTTAACTAGTACAAGTTTTGAGCCTCACTAGTTAAATATTTGGACTTCAAGAGGCTTTCACTAGTTAACTAGTCAGTATGTTGGCGTTCACTAGTTAACTAGTGGGTGTTTTAGCTCTCACTAGTTAACTAGTGCAGAAAATCATACGTCACTAGTTAACTAGTGAGATAAATTCATGTTGTACTAGTTAACACGTTAAAGCTTTTGCATCTTACTAGTTAAATAGTACGACTTTGAACATTACTAGTTTGGTCCAGTGGGCCACTAGTGCATCAAAAAGCTCACGAGCTGCGAGTTTGGCACTACCAGTGTGGTTCTAGGTGTCACTAGTTGGACAAAAGTGCCACTAGTTGCTGAAAACGATTTACTAGTCAGAGTTTTTATGCAACTAGTACGGCAAAGCGCATAACTAGTGTGGCTGAACTAGTGCTGACAAAGACCGAACTAGTGAAGAAAACTAATGTCTGATATCAAGGATATGGAATAAATGCTCAAAGGGCTTTCCACAGTTGTCCAGCTGTTAGCTTATGTTAGTGTTTTGCTAATGGCTAACTAGTTAGCTCTCATAGACCCTCAACAAGATTTAATAATAAAAAACGGGCCCAAAACTATTCTTACCTGTGGAAAGTTATTCCAAGTTTCCTTGTCTTGATCGTCCGATGTAGTGTGCAACTGTATGCCGCACAAATGAGCCGGCATTCTTCTTCTTTTAATTTTCGTGCCGTACACATCAATGGAAAACACTGAAACTTTGCCCCCGTTAGCTTAGCGTCTCCGTCGGGACGCCCCACAGAGGGGCGTGTCGTATCTATTCTTCATATGCCTGTGATCAGGAACGAATATCCACCCTGGAGAGGAAGCCCCGCCTAGAGACATTTGATTGACAGCTCAGTCCACCAAGTGAAAGCAAACTGATTTGCATTTTATTTCTTGGTGGTTATTTCATAATGGCCTGACACCATGAAATAGAAAAATGCAAATCAGTTTGCTCTGGGCGGGGCTTCCTTTTCAGGGTGGGGAGTCGTACCCGCACACAGGCTTCTTTCCTGACGCCAGCTCCGACCACGGCTGAAGTGAAGCCGTGTCACCGTGGAGCTTCGGCTGATTCTGCCATCAGACACTGAAAGGACGCTGCTAATTCGGTAAATTAGTGTTTATTTTCTTATCAGTGGCAGAATAAGCCGAAGCTCAACGGTGACATGGCTTCACTTCAGCCGTGCTGGGAGCTGGTGTCAGGCAGGACTCCTGTGTTCAGAATCCCCGCCCAGAGCAAACTGATTTGCATTTTTCCTTTTCTTGGTGGACTGAGGAAATATAAAGGGAAATAAATAATTAAATAAATAAATGTGGAAATATAAAGAGAAATAAATAATTAAATAGATAAATGTGGAAATATAAAGAGAAATAAATAAATAAATAAAAGGAAAAAAACAGAAAAGGCAAAAGCAAAGACAAAATTTTATTTATTTATTTATTTATTTCTCTTTATATTTCCACATTTATTTATTTATTTATTTCTCTTTATATTTCCACATTTATTTATTTATATTTTGATTTGGCACTCCTATTACTCCATACTATTAGATAATTACTGCAGTGATTAATATGTTTTAGCAGGCAGGAACTTATTAAACCCCAGCTGATGCAGTGAGTAGGTTGTCATTTCTTAAACAACTGTGCCCATGGCCGTAGCCAGGTATGAGGTCAGCGAGGTCCGGACCTCACCTATTTTTTCCGAGTTTTTTTTTTTTGCCAAATATGCCCAATCCAGACAACACACAGTCAGTTCTATTACCCTCCACACACTGTGAATTACCCTCCACACACTGTGAATTATACGTGCATCTTATTTTGTATAAAAATACACTAATTTACTCTTTATTATCCAAAAATGTTAAATCTATCTGTATTATTTTGCTACTGCATGCATATGAGAGCAGGATTCACACATTCTTTGCTGTCACTGCAGATATTTTCTCACAGCATAGACAGACACGAGTTGTAATCTTACCTTGAAGACAAATGTCTCATTGAAGACAGAGTTCAGTGTCTTCTTGTGCACTTTGGTGTCAAACTTCTTCTTCTTATCAGGGAGAAACAGGACTTTGACATAAGGATCTGACGTTCCACCTGAGTCCATGGACATGAGGTCTGCAGCTTGAAGGATGCCAATTGTGAGCTGTGTGCAGAAGATTGGGCAGAGTGTAAGCATCAGGAGCAGCTAAGACAGAATCTTATCCAAAAAAAAAAGAATTCAACATGTGTGTCAGGGTCACTGCCTCAGACTGGTTATATAACTTTAACTGACAACTTGAGCCTCACAATCAATGGTCTTAGCTGACTAGAGACTGGCTGAACGTCAGAAGGTTTTCTTCAGTGCTACACAGTTGTCACAGTGTGGTAAACTCTAAAAATATCACATTTTGTACATAAATATTTGTATAAAATGTCCATTTGTATAGAAACATGTAAAAGTACAACAATTAATAAAGTCTCTGTTTTTGGTCTCAGTTACTTAGTTTAGTCAGTCTTTCTTTAAAAAAAAGATCATCCTCTTGCTTTGTTTTCTGAAGTTTGACAAAGAATCTGTCCAGGAAAATGTATAGATTAGATTTCTAAGCAGTAAGCTGTCGGCAGACAGCTATCTGAAAGCTTAAATATTTACGTTTTATATCATGTGTTTGTGAATGTATGCAAGAAATGAAAAGAGAACGTCAACGCGAACTATCCACCTACCGTAGAGCGGGAGTCCACCACAGTCAAGAAACATGAGGCACACACAAGACAGACACAAAGCGGAAAAAAAGGAGGAGAGCAGAGAGAGGAAGAGATTCAACTCACAAGACACCAAACACACTACAAAAAAGAGAGGCAATCAACACCATCACCACCACAATTATGATGAGAAATGACACACTTGTTTTTAGCAGTGGGCAATTAATTGACATTGTGAACACACGCAAATCATTGTTTTAATTAACTGCCAGTAGAACGAGTGACAGTCGAGGCTGATGTAAGATGATGGGTTCTCAAATTAGTCATTTTCCAAACTGATTGTACTTTTCCTCCAAAATCTCTAAATATTTCTGCAGGCTTTACATTTTTGTCCCTTAACTTTGGTTATAAAACGCAGCTTTCAGTACTTAGAACTTGACCATAAAATACCTTCACATCACAGTGCTCATTATTTTCTGTCAGTTTGTAATAAAATGTGCCATTTTTCACCACAGGCCACAATGGAATACGTCACACAGTTAAACAACCACCACTACAACATCAAGTAAATGGAGGGGAAGAGAGCTCTCCTTGTGTCCTCTACAGCCTGGGCTAAAAAAGCTGCTGATAAAAGACCAAATTTAGTTAGCCTCAGTCATATAATCAGAGAAATATTTGTTAGAAATAATCATAAAAATAAAATATTAAATTGTTGTGGAAAAGAAGAAGCAAAATGTCACCCAAAATATCCTTTTAGCCTGACTTTTCAGCATGTAGGAAGCATGAGGCGTCATACCTCGCCACCCTGCAAATTCTTCATGTTGAAGCCATCCTTGCCCTTCTTTCCTTTCTTGTTCTTCTTCTTCTTGCAGCAACATTTTTTGATTATGCAGAAGCAGCAGGTAAGGATGAGCAATGCTGCCACCACAGCAATGGCAATCAAAGCCCATGGCGGCACTGTGACTTACAAATGACAGATGATAAATTGGGATTGACATGCAGTTTTGGTGTTACAACAAAAACTTAAACTTTGTGTCAAATAAAGAACATTTTGAATCTCGCAAAGAATGTAGAATATACTACAGCATTACTCACATGGGATTTTATCAATTTCATTTAAGAATTTGCTTTTGATCTCCTCAAACATATCATTCTTGTTGATCTCTGTGTTGTTGGAGCCAGAGACTTCCGGCGCAGAGGCGGACATGACTGCCGGTGTGGGGGCCATGGTCATGGTGGAGGCAGTGGTTGGCTCGGCCGCCGTCATGGCCTGTGGCTTTCTGAACAAGTTGAACTTCATTGTCAAAGACTAGGTGCAGCGTCCCTGGGACACAATGAGATCAGACACAATGCAAGGATAAGTCACAATGCACCAGTAAAGTGTCATGACATTGTTAAATGTTACGGACAGAATGGATTGAATGGATTGTTGTGGCTCAAACACTTAGAACAATGTTGAATTGAAAACAATCATTGTCTGGGCTTTTGGACAGATTTGTAGGATGAAAATTATTTATGAGAGAAATGTGAGGAAGATGAGAACTAGTTCCAGCCCAACTTAAAAGCTTTAACGTCATTATACAGAAAATAAATCTTAAACTTCTCAGAAAAATTCAAATTCTGCTGATAACAATGTTATGGAATTCAAAGCACCGGAACACATGCTAAATAGACTTGGCTGTATGATTCAGTAAAAAAAAATGTTAAGTTCAAAAATGTCAACTTTGCCATTTTCATGAAAGCAAATTTTTGAGGAAAATCCAGGCTTGAACTAACTGTGACGTCACCCATTGGTTTCAACGCCGAGAAAATGAAGCCCGGATTTTGCTACTTCCTGGTCACCATTTTGGATTTTTTGGAGCCAGTGACGTAAAAAGCGTCATCAAACAGGCTGGACTGGAGAGCAACTAGGGGCAGGACCAGTCAATGGGACTGCCAATCAAGTATAGCCACGCCCCCTGGCTCCGGCAACTTTAACGATTTATTTAAAATTCAGTATTGATTTATTTTAAGATCGGACACCTGATCTCTCATTTTGACCATGAAAACTAACGGGGCAAACATCCTGAGCTGCAGAAAATCCGTCTATCAAATTTTATTTTTTCCAAAAATGAATTGGGGTCTATGGGGCAAAAGCTTTTTGGAGCCAACCCTAGCGGACGGCGTGATATTGCAAGTTTTTGACACTTCCGGGTGGGCTTCAATTTTGGAGCCAGATGCTACGTCCATCTTTATATTTCAGTCTATGGGAAAATCATGTAATATGATGTAAAATTTCTCCAGGTAAGTTGTCTCAGCTTTTCATGTACAGGTTTTGAATATCAATAGTAAGTGACTAATAAATATAGACACAAATCCCCAAGTAAAAAATCTAATATGGTGTAAAAGCCACACAAGTTGAAACCAAAGTCATCCATTACGTTGACAATGTAAGAATTTCAGTGCTTCAAGACTGAGCTGGAGCTAGGGGGAGTATCTCTGCTCCTCTGAACACAATGATTTCCCACATCTTAATATTTTTGTCTAAAAATGAAGTCTTCCTTGAAGAAAACAAGAAGATCTGTACAGGTAAATGGTAACTTAGTTGGTGCAAAATAATGAAGAAGTTTGATACCTTGACAGAATCATTTTTGCCTGTTAAATATGAAGATATAACCTAAAGATAGCTTTTCTCAGTGTAAACTTGGGCTCTTAGGGAATCGGTGACTGGTTCCAGCTTACAAAATTCAGTTGTCTGTGAAAAAAAAAAAAAAAAACATCTTGCTGCTTTACCCTTTTGTTTTCTATGAATTACACAAAAGAGATATGAAGTGTCAGTTATGAACATGTTAAATGCCAAGCTTTATAGGTGCTTGGGATGGACATTGTTATGATTAGAAAAACCATTTTGGCTCTTCCCAGTCCTTTAGGCTATACAAAGAAAACTGTCATTGACTTGTAGCTCCCTATTTACTGTACAAAGATAAGAGTGCTGGAAGTATTAATCTTGTCGTCTAGCTTTAGACAAACAAGCAAATAACCTTCTCCAAGTGACAAACTAATCATTTGACTTTTCACAGCTTGAATTTTCTTGGCATCGACATGTATCTTGTTCTATTCTATATGCATATAAGAATGACTTATTATGAAAAGTATGTCTCTAATCAGAGACTAATAAAACAAGTGTCTCCTCTTTAAGCAGTTCACCAAACCAATTTAGCTCCCAGCCCCAACTGAATATTATATTATTTATTCTCTGCTTGCTCTTTGCATGACCATAAGTGACAGCAGCACACTGTTAACATTTACTTCTGAGGTGTAACTGAGAGTTGTGCTCTTGTGACAAATCAGAAAAAACATGCTACACATAACTCGAAGTATTTTGACAGTATCTATCCACTTTTAATTACATTAGAATCATCGACTCATACTGTGGTGTCAACAGAGGCAATTTTTCCTGCTTTTGGTGGTGATTTATCTGATCATTTAAAGCATATGGCAAGAGGCGTATTGGGATTTGGATGCTGCATTTAAGCTTTGGTGCTCCCCACCAGCTCAACATAGTGCTAAAGAATAATTGGCAACTTGACAGCCTTTTACTTGCTTTGCAGCTGTAATTACCTCCGCCAGGAGGTTATGTAATCACCGGAGTTTGTTTGTCTGTCTGTCTTTCTGTCTGTCTGTCTGTCTGTCTGTGTGTGTGTCCGTTTGTCTGTTAACAGCATAACTCAAAAAGTCATGGACGGATTTTCACCAAATTTTTACAGGATGTCCGGAAGAGCAAAAGTAACAATCGATTAGATTCTGGAGATCCGGATCACCGTCTGGATCCAGGATTTTTTTGAAGGTCGAAGGACAATTGAGAGATGGCCTGGCGGCCATCTCTCAATTGGACAGAGAAATCCGTCCATGACTTTTTGAGTTATGCTGCTAACAGACAAACGGACACACACACAGACAGACAGACAGACAAACAGATGGCCTGGCGGAGGTATCCGCTCTCCGAGTGCCTTTCTAGTTTCTTAATGTTTTGTTTTTGCTTCAGGGTGAAAATTCAAAAGATTAATTAATATTTTTGTTTTTTTAAGCAACCACAGACAATCTAATGTGACTCACTCCTTTTTTTTTATTTCTCAGTACGTTAAGCAGTCGGTTTCATATTATTAAAGTAATATGGTGAGGCAGACAGAATCTAATGAATCAAAATAATAGAAAAAAATGTGACAAATTAATGTAAAATAAATCAGCCAAACACTCAAAAATAAAAGACTAAACAAATTGTGTACACGTGTCGGAGTGAGTGAACGTGGGCATGAGTACATCAATATAGCTCTGAAAAGTTCTGAACTATCAAAGGTTTTTTTTTTTATCTCCCTCTAAAAGCAGTGAAAAAGAAATAATCTAATTCGCTTTTAAAGAAGATTACTAACCAGTGTTTGAACAAGCAAAGACAACTGAGTATGGGGTTTCAAAGATTATAATCAGGCCCGGACTGGCAACTGGGAGAGGCGGGACTTTTCCCGGTGGCCTGCCTCCTTATTGGCCTGCCTGGACAGGCCAGCCACGGTCTGGCAGGCCAATGAAAAAAAGTTGATTGGCTTTTTGGCAGACAGGCCAGAGACAGCAGCGCTCGAAGCCTTACAGAGTACACGCCCACCCTCCTGTCACTCACACAAAGCAAGTGCTCTGAGCTCTAAATCAGAAGGATAGGGATTGGTCAAAGTGACATTTTTTTAGAAGAAACGTGCCATGATTGGTTAGTTGCTTTATGGCCCGCCCCTTCATAGCGAGAACGGGGAAGCATGCACTGCAGAGCGGTGAGGCGAGAGAGTGGAAGGAGCGAAGATTATGGAGCACCCTGAGAAAGCTGGCGGCAAAAAACGAGAAAAGACGAAGAGAAAAGGTGGACATGAGAGGGAGATGGAGAAGAAAAAAAGGTTGCTCGAGGAGGAAGGGGCAAAGTGTTATAAAATAACACAAATGTTTCATCAACCCCTGCCCAGGTCCAGCAGTGTACAGTTGAGAATAAATGATGCTGCTACTTCAAGTAAGTTTACAAACGGTCGGTTCTTCTCACAAATGCATCATCAGACTTCAAAGGCCAAAATATAATAAAAAATGTCTGGTCCAAATAAGCTCCACAGGTGTCAGGTGGGTTGCAGGAAGCCTGAAAACGTTTGAGACCCCCTCTTCAGGTAGGATAGGCAGTTGACTTACAATTTTCAGTTATGAAATGAACATTGGTGTTTGCATATACTATTAGCTATGACCAGCTGACATCTAAATGATTTGCTGACAAAATAATAGATATTTTTTTATTCCACGTTATATAAATAGTAGGAAAAGGAAAACATCAGAAAAATTGGTGAGGGTAGTGAAGAGATTACAGAAGAGAAAAGTACTGGACTGTATGGAGCTGTCGTTATGGTTGTGTTTAATAGACTTACTGTCTGTTTAGTAGTGTTGTAATTGCTATAACATAACTGTAAAAGGCATATTTTTGGAAGGAAAAAAAACAAAATTTTGGTGCATTATCCCACGTGACACAACCCTTGCGGTGGCGGAAGTGGCCTGACTGATTGGAAATCTCCCGGCCTGAATTTCTTTCCCAGTCCGGCCCTGATTATAATACAAGAGTAAATAAGTCTAACTGGAGTGATATACAGCAGGTCTTTATCTAAAGATGTGACATGGTGCACAGTGCATGTGAGGATATCTGTATCACCAAACAAAAGCAAACCATCAGCATATGACAAACACAATCATGATGTAACCTGATCTCCATTGATTCACAGGCCACAGATCGATAAGTAGTGCATCTCAACATGTGTAGACTTAGCATAGACTTTCTTGGGTTGTGAGGCAGGATTTGTCGTCCATAGCATGCTGTTCATATACTGTACAGTAGAGGCCTATGTGTTGTGGGCCAGCAGATCATTGTTGCTAAGCAATCCTGATAGTCAGCTATCCAGAACTGACCAAAACCTGTCTATATCTTAAATGACCAGCCAATCAAATAACCAGCTCATTCAAGACCATTGTCAAGTCACTGCCCAAGCGGAGAGAATGGGCAGACTGCAATCACAGAGGTGTGATGCATGACGGTTAAGAATAAAGTTTTAGTTACAACATAGGCTCCTCCAAAAAATACTGTAGAAACTGCATGTTTGCGCAGTTTCAAGACATCACCTCTGACACAAAGTATGTTAATGACTGTGGTGAAAAATTCAGTGATTTCTGAACACTGATCCTGTGAATACCTCAGTAAGTTCCATAAGTTAACTAACCACATGTTTTTTGTTTGCATCCAGATCAGCAGTGATGACGAATGCAGTTGAATGCAAATACACCAAATACACGTCTTCCCCTCTTGTTTTAGTCTACCTTTTACCTCTGTGCCATTAGCACTCAGTCCTTATCTGCCTTTGATTTCTGCAGCTCATCACTAGCCAGCATCACTCAGGCATAAAAAATCATCTTCATTAACAATTATATGCAGCTACAGAGAATAGAGTCACAGTGTGACCCTAGCTTGAAAATACATAGAAGATTCAGTAAGATAGCTATGATCTAGTTGTGCATTTTGATTACAGCCATGTCAAATAACTGCAATTTAATCTGCAAAAGATCTTCAAAACAAAACTCACCGGTCAGATGTAATATTCCCTCTTGTGAGGTGGTTCATCCAGTATCAATAACTGTTTGGGCTACAGTTCCTTAGAGCTTTGGTAACATAGTCTGATCTCTCCCATAAGCAGAGACTGCAGTCTCCTCTCACTTCTCTCCACTGCAACACTACACCCCTCCTCCTCCTCCTTCTCCTCCTCCCTGCTGAAAAATCTAGTAGAATACCATTAGGAAAAACCATTAGGAACCATGAGGATTCTACCGGTCTAATGGGAATTGGAACACCATTAGAAGAAACCATTAGGAACCTACCGGTTCCATTAGGATGTAAAACCATTGATCCTGGCCTAATAGCTTGGCTAATGGATTTTTTTAACAGAAAGACCACAACGTGTGAGGGTCAATGGTGTTTTGTCAGACACCCTCATCTCCTCCACTGGATCACCTCAGGGCTGCATCCTTTCTCCTTTACTGTTTGTTTTATACACAAACGAGTGTCGTAGCCAACATATCTTGAAGTTTGCGGATGACTCAGTAATTGTGTCCTTGCCGAGTAGTGATGACCCTGACCATGGCCCTGTATTGCAGGAATTCACTGACTGGTGTTCCACATCCCGGAAGCACATCAATGTGTCTAAGACTAAAGAAATGTTTATAGACTTTAGGAAACATCAGTCAGTCTTCCCTGCTCTTGTCATCAAGGATCAAGCCGTCGAGCGGGTCCGTACTTATAAATATCTTGGCACTAATATTGATGACAAGCTGTCTTTCGACTTTCATGTCGATGTTGTTTGTAGAAAGGCGCATCAACGTATGTACTTTTTTAGGAAACTGCAGAGTTTTAAGGTTGATAGTACTCTTATGAAAATGTTTTATTCTTGTTTTATTGAGTCTGTTTTAACCTTTTCTTTTATCTGCTGGTACAGCTTACTTTCACTTAAAAACAAAAACAAATATAGTGAGAGTATGCAGCAAAATTGCAGGTATTAACCTCAACAATCTCTCTGATCTATATAAACTCAGAACCTTAAATAAGGCCCGCACACTCCTCACTGACCAGAGCCACTCCTTGGTTGGTGAGTTTGTGCTGCTCCCATCAGGCCGCAGGTATATCCTGCCAAGATGGCAAATAGAGACAAACATTCCTTTGTCCCTGCTGCAATTGTCCTGCTAAACAAGTGACTGACTAACCCGTTTGTGCTATCCATTGTTGTTATTATTGTCTGTGCTTGGTACTCTGCGATGCGATTGTTGTTGACTTGCTCTGCTGGCTGTATAGTGATTTGCCCCATGGGGATAATAAAGATTCCTTGAACCTTGATCCTTGAACCATTAGGAATGTACTGGTCCCATCAGGATGTAAAACCATTAGGAACCATTATACCAGTCTAATGGGAATTGGAACATTGGAACACCATTAGAAGAAACCATTAGGAACCTACTGGTTCCATTAGGATGTAAAACCATTAGGAATGTACTGGTCCCATTAGGATGTAAAACCATTAGAAACGTACTGGTCCCATTAGGATGTAAAACCATTAGGAACGTACTGGTCCCATTAGGATGTAAAACCATTAGAAAACTGGTCCCATTGAAAACTAAAACTTACTGAAACCTATTGCTGCAACAAAAAATATCTTAACACTGGGCACCAGAGACATCTATGCATGTGTGTAATTGTGTATGTATTCGGATATTTTCCCCTCCGAATTGGGAACAGGACATATGGGGTGTGACAACTCATTGCAGTTTGTCATTTTTTTAAATTTTTTAAACCAACCAACAACTTTGGCAAAGAAGTATGTGGCGTCGACAGCAGCAGTTTACTGCTTTCCCGAGAGAGAAACAGAAAAAGAAAAATTGTTAATATTTTAGTCACTGCCTCATTCAAGTCATTCAAGACACAGCAATTTCAAGAACATTTCAATACTATATGGGAAGTATAGTTTTATCCACCCTGGTCCTATTTTCCCATCCACTTTTTTTGTATTCCTGGATAGCTAAAGCAACACTGCAGAACTTTTGAACCTTCAAAATATTCTCTTCCAAGTCTGTTCTGTGGAGCTTGGTGCTGTAACAGAGAGAATGGCCTCTCCAACGCACCCGAAAGACCATTGGTGGCCGCTAAAGTGGACCAAAGTAAAATGCTCTGCAGTGCTGCTTTAACAGATTAAGGGAATTTTTTTTTTTATTGTGATCTGGTATGAAAAGTGTTACACTTAAATATAACGTTTATGTTCTTTATTGCAGTGCAACATTTCTTTAATAAAATCCAGACATTTTGTCTCAAAAGTTTCAAAACGTTTCTTTAGTAGTTTTGAAGACCGAGGTTTGAACTAAACCGTGAGTCAAAAACCAAGGTTTGAACCAAACCACAGGTTAGGTGAACTGTTACAGCTCTACTAAATGAGTGGTGTGATTTTCAGTATTTACAATTGCTCCAGTACAAAGCAAGGGACTGCAGTGTGTATTCTGAATACACTGAAAAAAGTTTTGGACCTGAAGTCCCTAACCACTGCTGCCGAAAAAGTAGAGCAAGAGTTTGAACACAATACTCACCTCTGTCTGAGGGCTCCTCATCCTAATATCACTAATCTTTTCTGATATGGCTCGTCTAACTAGGGCCAGCCGCTTTTCAATGGCCTCCTTTGGATAGCCCATCTTCTGAAGCCGGTCCCTCAGGCAGTCTGTCACCAAAGACAAAGTATTTGACTTAGCAAACTACGACAAAGCTGCTGTGAGAAATCAATTTAAAAGAAAAAAGAGGTAGGGCTAGGAGAAAAAAATCCATTCATATAAGAGTCGGGATTATTATCCTTTACAATTCTCAATTCATTCATAATTTTTAAAAATCAATTTTTATTGATGTTCCTTCCGTTTCTCTGCGCGCCCTCACAGGCTTCCGTACACAGCGCCGCAGCAAGCCGAGACAATATGACACTATGGTCACGGGTCCCCGCATGCAGTTTTTTAATCAATAGAATGAGTTCAAATCATGTATTTTGAGCCGGTGATTGTAATCCCCTCTGCTGCGTGTCGGGGTTCCCTGTAATGCTAATTAACAGTTAATAGGATGACTGTACACTGGAGTGATCGGTCTGTAAAAAGTCCCAGTGATGTTGCACTGTATATCAGCACTCATAGAATGCCTCTCATCCAGTTAAATTACTCAGTTGGAACTAACTGTTGTATAATGGGTTATAAGGTACTTACCTCTTATGACAGCCACTTTTTCTGGGGTCAGGGGACGCTTGGGGACAGAGTCTTTGACCGCGTTTGATTTGGCCCCTGTGACGCTTCTCTCCCTCAGTCCCTCTGTGCCCCAAATGCAAACTGCCAACGACTTGCAGAATTGGGAGTTTGATTTTGCCTCCTGCACCCTCTGCCATTTCTCCTTGTTCAGGGAAACTCCTGGGCCAAGTTTGATCTATAAAACTAAAAACAAGTATTCTGTTAGACCTGAGACTTAAAGGAGAACTCCGGCCAAATGTCATGTCAGACTCCACACCTTAAGGTCACTGTGTGCTAATACTGGAAAAAATTTGAGGACAATCTGCTATCGAGACTATCCAGACTCCACACACTGCTCAGTGTTCATGCCTACGACAGAAATCTGTAGCCAGCAACATTACAGTATGTGACGGCGCACCAAACCGTGACGACACTGACAGCATTGTTAATACCATCAACATTTTTTAATAACGTTATTAAACGGTATTACCGTGACCCCATACAACCCTATTAGTAATGATCAATCTTTCAAATGGTATACTACAGGGGTCGGCAAGAGCCATTTCGACCGTTTCGTTTCCCACAGAAAAGAAAACACCGGGAGCCGCAAAATCCTTTTGGCATTTAAAATGAAGACAATGCTGCATCTATCGTTTTTTTTTTTTTTTTTTTTACCTCTATGCCCTTGTTAATCAGTCGTGATTACTTAATTACAAAGCCTCTAATTAGACAGATTCATTTTTTAATTGTGTCCTTTCACTAATATGTATCTTACTTGGTTAATGTCATTTTTGCTCCTGGACCTCATATGTTACATAATGTTAGCTGGAAATCAATATTTTGCGAATGTCTATTTAACTTGTAAAATCTAAATCTATTTATCTTAAGCTAATAACTTTTCTCCGGTAACTTGCTGCCCTATTTTTCCAAGACGACACTCCTCTGACTCTCTGACCTGCTGCCTGGATGTGACATCGAGCTGTGTTCTTGCGAGTAGCGTGTATTACCCTATCATGAGTACTTTTGACTCAAAGACGTGTCTTTCTTGGAGTGGAGCTTTAATATACAGGCTTGCCATTCTTGAGTACAAAACGATGTGAAACTACAGGCGTTGCTTATCCAGGAGTAAAATTTTAAAAAGGCATGAAACATGTGGGAATCGGAAGCTCCGTGTTGTCTCTCTGCATCAGCTTTGCGCTCTCATGTCACAGGCACAGCACATCCGGTGGAGTGACACGTCAAAGTAAGAGCGGTAATTTCACAATAAAATTCTCTATATTAAAATGCATTGAAACGCGCCTGAAAGGCAGAACAATGAATTTTCCAAATTTACAGGGAGCCACAACAGAGGGCTGAAAGAGCTGCATGCGACTCCGGAGCCGCGGGTTGCTGACCCCTGGTCCCTTTGAAAGACATTATCAAACCAAAACTGTGTGTGAAATGGTTACTTTTCCTTCTTCGTCCAGCTCTGGGGTGATCGCGTCAGGTCCTTCCAGACCTGTTTTTCCAGACTGGGGGAGAGACTGTTTCAGGATCCCTGTAGGATAGAATAAAAAATATGAATAACATTCTACACTGTATAAAAAACACACCCAGTATAGCACTGTATGAACTCTGAGTTTGGTTGTGGCTACAGTATAGGCACTGCATCAATTCTTCTCACACTCGGATGAACTGACACTCAGACAAACAGGCTGGATAAGAAAGCTGCTGCACATGGCACTCAAACACAAAAGCACTAATTTATTGGCCATGCCCACCAAACTCTGAGCATCTACTTTACATTCTGATCCTATGTAGTTTGGCGCTCACAGCGCTCAGCACCCTCGGCAGAAATAATGCTCTCAGAGCTGACTTTATTTGTTGTAATGAGTTGTAATCTGGTCAACTTTTGGAACAGCGTGATGCTCGTCAATGTCACTTTTCTCACACTAACCAATAAAAATAAAGAAGGAGTAGGCATATGTTAGTGACAGCAACACAACTGGAGAGAACACGGAAATATGAAAGGACTCATTTTGTAACCTAGCAACTGTGGCATTCTGAAGAGAGAGCACTAAGCGCTCTGAAATCAGTTGCTAAAAAGCGTGTTTGGTGGACACAGCCCCTTAATCTAATAAGAAAAAAAACTTGAGAAGTGTAACCCCGGGTTGCAAAGCATCACTAAATAAAAGCCTGTTAATAAAAACAGCCAATAAGAAATACATTGTAAGTGTGATAAATAAATAAGTGACAAGTGATAGACAATAAATAAATTAACTTGGTTAAAAAATCATTATGATTGTCAGCAATGCTATATTTCATGACGATTTAGGATTTAAAACGTGTAAATTCATGTTACTTTTATTTTTATTTTTACAAAACAGTTAAAAATGTGTTTAGACTCTTATTTTGAAGAGTTGCGTTGCAGCGCGACTCATGTGACTTGCCACAGCCAAACGGGTTGTTTTGTCTTTTCCTGCTTCTGAAGGAGGGAGATGTGCAGATAGTCTATGCAGAGCTGCTGCTTAAACAGAAGAAAATAGAGAAAGAAACGAGTAAAAAGTCTATTCAAAGTTGTTTTTTGTACTCTGAGGGAGTTATTTTTGTTTTTTACCGGTCTGAGACTGGGTGACATTTTATACATTGCTGAACGGGACTTGGCCATTAAGGTTTGGACCGAAAATTCTGAGCGAATACTGGAGTTGGATTCCACATGTGATACAAGATGGCGAGCCGCCCAGGGACTCCTTGAACTGTGCATCACCCAGAAGCAAGCGCCTTCTGCTGGGCGTTGTGCGGTTTCATCAAGAACTGGTAGGATCGATCCATATCTCTCTGCCAAACTGCAGTGGATTCTCACAGACATTGGATTAACCATTCGGGACAATCAAAGGATGTACAGTTATAAGGATAAAGACATTTACTTGTGAAATACAGGTTATTCAGCCTTTTGCTGGATTATTTTGAGTTTGTGCATTTTCTATTTTGTGTGTGTGGAATCAACCATATGTTTTAACGCTGAGATGGTATTACTGGAGCTGTAAATGTTTTTGTTTGGAACAAACAACAAAACAAGTAATGGTTGACACTATAAAGGGAGTTGAATCAAACTTTCAACGATATCTCTTGAACTAAAGAACTAGACTTTATTGAGAAAAACACTGAGTTAACTCAACAGATTAAAGAAGGAAATTTGAAATCGATACAAACAGTAACCTAGGTTGAAAAAATAATATCCTTTTTAAGCCAAATAATAGGTTTAAATCTAAAAAAGGAAAAGAAAACTAAATCATTTGAATAAAAAGGGAAAATATTTCTTTTCTTTTGTAAAGTGATATTGAATTTTTATGTCAACTGTCTGTTTTCTGTCTGTCACTAAAATAATAAGCCGGCAATTTAAACTTATCCTCTGGTCTGTGGTTATTAATGCACCTGACCTCTATCGCTGCTCCAGTAGTCGAACCTAGCATTGGTCCTAGTATACTGTAACTACTCCAGAAGTGTTACAGAAGTGGCGAGCCAGCCAGGAGCAGTACTTGAACTTTATTCCTGACCCAGACCTTTAAAAATAGGCCAAGCCCGGCAAAATGGATATAGTTGACAGAGAAAATGTTAAAGTTCCAAACTCAGTTATTGTTAGTGGGATTACTGACACAGCTGTCGATGAAGATTTAATTGACTTCCTGAGCAAGTATGGGCGGACTACGAGAACCCTTAAAATAGATGATCCCCAGTCTCCCTACCACAAAAATGCAATTGTGGAGTACGAGAGTGGAGCTGCCTTGGCAGCCCTTGAACCTTCGCTGCCCTACACACTTGTGAGTCCGAATGAAGTCACTTACGAAATAAGAGCCCTGTCAACTGAGTACATATCAGTTGTTACCAACAGTGCCACCCACAATTTTTTCAGTGAACTACGGAAAATTGCCAAATTAAGTGGCAAATCTTTTGAAGCTGTTTTGCATGAGCATCTGTCTGAATGCACACAATCAGTCGCAAGCAGTCCTGAACCTTCTGAAATTGTGGTCTCTCCCATAGAGACACAAAGTGAACCAACAACCCCAGTCGATAAGCCAACACCGGAGAATCACCAACCCTTCCAAAAAGAAATTGTGGAACCGATTATGACTAATGTAAGCATCAGTGCTTCTGAATCAGTCATCCAACCACAACCTGACCTCCCATCTAACATACCAAAGAGCTTTATAACTCACCCTGAGGTGCAAAAGGTAGTTGTAGAGCATATAGTTCGAAGTGAAGCTCCTATGTCACAAGTCAGTGCCTCTTTCCGTCTAAGACAGTTTTCAGGCAAACTACCTTGTCCTAGTCATGAGGCTGATTTTGATACATGGCGCCACAGTGTTGAGCTCATGCTTCAAGACCCAGATATGTCTGGCTTACAACACTCACGAAAGATTTTGGACAGCCTTGTGCCACCTGCTGCAAATGTGGTGAAACCTTTAGGCCCTAATGCCTTGCCTTCAGCATATCTTGAGTTGCTTAATTCAGCTTTTGGTACGGTAGAAGATGGCGACGAGCTTTTCGCTAAATTTCTCAACACGCTCCAAGATGCAGGTGAGAAGCCTTCACAGTATCTCCACCGCTTGCAAACCGCCCTCTCCAAAGCTTTGAAGAGAGGCGGTGTTGTAGCTAGTGAAGCAGACCGACACCTTCTGCGTCAGTTCTGTCGGGGATGTTGGGATAATGCTCTTTTAGCGGATCTTCAGCTTGAAAGAAAAAAAACCAATCCACCTTCCTTCACTGAACTACTGCTACAGTTAAGAGTAGAAGAGGACAAACACACTGCAAAAGAAAGCCGAATGAGGAAACACCTTGCTGCTACCAGACCAAAAGTGGGCTCACATGCTATTGCCGCAAGTACTGGCATCTCCGAACCCACAATGCAAAACGATCTCATTGAAATGCGAACACAGATAACGGAGTTGCAAGGTCAACTGACGAGATTGAAACCCCTAAAAGGAGACCCACCTGCAGCTTCTCGAAGTGATGTGGTCACAGAATTAAAAGCACAAATCACTGAGCTCCAGAGCCATCTTGCCAGAATAAAGCCATCAAGCCCCAAGAAAAATCCTAAACCACCAAAGGATAATGCTAAGGCCAAACCTAAGGTACCTGAACAAACTCACTCAACAAACCAAGCTGCAAAGAGTAGGCCAAAGCCTTGGTACTGTTTTCAATGCGGCGAAGACGGCCATATAGCCTCTGCATGCTCCAACGACCCAAATCCATCCTTGGTCGCTGATAAAAGAAAACAGTTGAAAGAGAAACAGTCACTTTGGGACAAGCAAAACAATCAAACACAGTCTTTAAACTAGAGCAAGCCCTCATTGTGGGACAAATGGGTGCTACCAATGAAGCTAGTCCCACCGAACCTTACCGTAAACAAAAAAAACTCTTCCGGCACCACAAATCAGCCACTGTAAAAATACCCAAAGGCTTAGTCGGAGCTAAGTACACTGCTCAAGTACAAATTAATGAACAATCTTGTAACTGCCTTCTCGATACCGGGTCACAAGTGACCACAGTGTCCCAGTCATTCTATGAAAACAATCTCTCACACCTGGAAATTCATCCAATACAAGATCTGCTGGAAGTCGAGGCCGCAAATGGTCAAAATGTCCCATATTCAGGCTATATAGGGGTCGATATTACTTTCCCTAAGAACTGTTTTGGAACTGAACTTACCGTGTCATCCCTTGCTTTAATTGTTCCAGACACACGCTCTAGTGCCCAATCCTCTCTCTTGATCGGCACTAACACTCTTGACCTTCTCTTTGACAGTCTCTCCCTGACCAATACAGATCTCACTGCCCTGCCCTATGGCTACAGAGTAGTGCTGAGTGTATTACAACAGAGACATGCGCAAAAAGAGAATGGCAGCCTAGGTCTTATCAGACTGTCAGGGAAAGAACCCGAAATCATTCCTGCAGGCCAAAGTCGAGTCTTGGAAGGGTCAGTTCATGTAAACACCAAAACTCCAGACAAGTGGGTAGTAGTTGAGTCTCCATCCACATCCTCCTTGCCAGGTGGTATCTTAGTCACCAACTGTTTACTTACCCTTCCTGAGAGACCCTCCCAAAAGCTTCCAGTGGTCCTGCGAAATGAAAGTAAACATGACATAGTTATCCCTGCAAAGAGTGTCATTGCTGAAATGCATGCCATGCAAGAGATAT
Organism: Acanthochromis polyacanthus; assembly: GCF_021347895.1. NCBI lineage: Eukaryota > Metazoa > Chordata > Actinopteri > Pomacentridae > Acanthochromis > Acanthochromis polyacanthus. Next base: position 36,944,013 of record NC_067117.1, on the reverse strand, counting down.
TGCCAAACAGTCAGATCCCACATCAATCTGAGCCTTCTTCCAGCTCAAATGCCACTAAGCTCAATCTCAACTTTGCTGATTCTCCAGTCCCTGCAGAATGGAAAGAGCAAATTGTACAGAAGCTGAGTGCTATGCCAGAGGTTTTTGCACTGCATGATACAGATTTCGGTTGCACTAACAAAGTGAAACACCAAATCAAACTGAGTGATGAAACTCCCTTTAAGCACAGACCCCGTCCCATACGACCACAAGATGTTGATGCAGTACGGAGGCATTTGCAGGAACTGAGTGAGGCAGGAATTATCCGCGAGTCCGAGTCACCATTTTCCTCACCAATAGTGGTGGTAAGAAAGAAAAACGGAGACATAAGACTCTGCGTTGATTACCGAAAGTTGAACCTGAACACAATCAAAGACGCCTATGCGCTTCCTAATCTGGAAGAGGCGTTCTCAGCCCTCTCTGGATCGAAATGGTTTTCGGTCCTTGACCTGAAAAGCGGGTACTATCAGATTGAGGTCGATGAGACGGACAAGCACAAGACAGCCTTCATATGTCCGATGGGTTTCTTTGAGTTCAACAGAATGCCCCAGGGCATAACAAACGCTCCAAGTACATTTCAAAGGCTGATGGAGAAATGTATGTGTGACATCAACCTTAAGGAAGTCCTGGTCTTCCTGGATGACCTTATAGTTTTCTCCGACACCCTCGAACAACACGAAACCCGCCTTCTCCATGTGCTTAGTCATCTCAAAGAATATGGTCTGAAGCTATCACTTGAAAAATGCAAGTTTTTCCAGACATCCGTGAGGTACTTAGGGCATATTGTCTCCCAGCGCGGTGTTGAAACGGACCCCGAAAAAGTTGCAGCCTTAAAAACATGGCCAAGTCCCAAGAATCTGAAGGAGCTTCGTTCCTTCTTAGGGTTTGCGGGGTATTATAGAAGGTTTATCAAAGACTTTTCTAAAATCGTCAAACCCCTTACCAGTCTGACTGCTGGATACCCACCACTGAGAAAGAACAGTATCCCTAAGCCAAACGATGTCCAGTATTTCGAGCCAAAAGCTCCTTTCGGGGAGAGATGGACAGAAAGTTGTCAACAAGCATTCGAGATGATAATAGACAAGCTAACTACTGCCCCCGTGTTAGGCTTTGCCAATCACAAGTTGCCTTATGTACTACATACTGATGCGAGTACAACCGGGTTAGGGGCCGCCCTTTATCAAGAGCAGGAGGGAGAGATGCGTGTAATCGCATACGCGAGCAGAGGACTATCAAAGAGTGAAAGCCGTTACCCTGCCCACAAGCTTGAGTTCCTTGCCCTCAAGTGGGCTGTAACAGAAAAGTTTTGTGACTACTTATACGGCAGTCCTTTCACAGTAATAACCGACAGCAACCCTCTAACTTACATTTTGACCACCGCTAAGTTAGATGCGACAAGTTATCGCTGGTTGTCCGCCCTGTCCTCTTTTGAGTTCCAGCTTCGGTACAGAGCAGGCAAACAAAACGTGGATGCTGACAGTTTATCCCGCCGTCCACATCCAGAGCCAGTAAATGATCTTGTCTCCCTCAAGGAACAAGAGCGAATCCGCCAGTTTGTACAACACCACTTACCTGGCACAGATCCTTTCACTCACGTTCCTCCTCACGCTGTCAGTGCAATCTGTGAAAAACACCTCGTCCTCCAGTCTGATATAGACCACGATGCTTTTATGTGCCCACTTGTAACATCCCTGTCCATGTCTGCTAATGCTATTCCCGACAGTTTCGAGCAGTGTGACGCTTTTCCTGTCATTCCAAGCATGTCAGAAGAAGAGTTGAGACAAAGTCAAAGAAATGATCCTGCTATCAATGAAATCATACACCAGCTTGAAACAGGTGAAACCTCTCCCCCTACTGTACGTCAAGAAATTCCGCAACTTTCCATCCTTCTGCGTGAATTAAACAAACTTGAGTTCCAAAATGGGATTTTGTACAGAAAAAGGCAAGTAGGTGAAGGAACCCAGTATCAACTCATTCTTCCTGAAAGCCTGAGACCTATGGTGTTGAAAAGCCTTCACGATGACATGGGTCATCTCGGTTTTGATAGGACTCTTGACTTAACCCGAACCAGATTTTTCTGGCCAAAAATGGCCTCAGATATTGAGCAAAAGATCAAAAGCTGTAGCAGGTGCATTTGCAGAAAGACTCCGCCAGAGAAGGCAGCGCCCCTAGTAAACATTCAAGTCACCAGACCTCTCGAGTTAGTCTGTATTGACTTTTTGACCATCGAACCAGACCGCAGTAGCACAAAAGATGTCCTTGTCATCACAGACTTCTTCACAAAGTACGCTGTAGCAACTCCTACTCCAAACCAAAAGGCTCGAACTGTAGCCAAAGCCCTGTGGGAAAACTTCATCATCCACTACGGTTTTCCGGAGAAGTTGCACAGTGACCAAGGGGCTGACTTTGAATCGAAAACCATCAAAGAGCTGTGTGATCTTGCTGGAATACAAAAAGTCAGAACCTCACCCTACCACCCCAGAGGAAACCCTGTAGAGAGGTTTAATAGAACCTTGTTAAACATGCTGGGTACACTCAACGACAAAGACAAGAGTCATTGGCGTGACTTTGTTAAACCACTCGTACACGCGTATAACTGCACCAAACATGAAAGTACAGGGTTTACGCCTTACGAGTTAATGTTTGGTAGGCAGCCTAGACTACCAATAGACCTTGCTTTCAATGTCCCTGTGAACCATCGTCAGCAACAATCTCACTCGCAGTACGTCAAAGCCCTCAAATCTCACCTCCAAGAGAGTTACCAACTGGCTACGAAAAATGCTGCTAAAGTTGCTGAACGGAATAAAATCAGATATGACAAACATGTAACTGAATCTGTCCTGGATGTTGGCGATCGTGTGCTTGTGAGGAATGTTCGGATTAGGGGTAAACACAAGTTGGCTGATAAGTGGGAGTCCATTGTTTATGTGGTTATAAGTCAAAAGGACAACCTACCTGTATATACAGTCAAACCTGAGCACCAAAATGGTCCCACCAGAACTCTTCACAGAGACCTTTTGTTACCATGCAGGTTCTTGCCAACTGTCCCTGAAAATCCTCCTGCAATCCAAGAAAAACCACGACGGCCAAGCACACGTCAACACCCCATTGCTGATCCTGACGAACCTGAGTCCGAGTACAACTCTGAGGAAGAGGATAGCTACCCTTTGTATTACCCTTCAAGTCCTCCCAGAGAGATCTCGAGGTCCTTTGAGACTTATGAAGTAGTCCTTCCTCCCAAACCTCATTCAAGCCCTGCTGTTGAGCAACCCAAATCAGACAATGCTCAAGCGCCAGGACCTGCTGGACCCCCAGGACTGTCTGGTGCTCCTGGAGAGACTGGTTTGGAAGGATCTGCTGGTCACGTTGGTGCACCTGTTCGGGACGGAGCTCCTGGGTTTGAGGAAGACCGTGGTGAGCCTGATGATGCTACATTGCCTGATAATGCTCCAGAGGGCATGAACGTGATGGAAACGGCAAACTCAGTTGAAACAGAGAATGCACCTGAATCTGTAAAGGAGGGACAGCAAACAGCACAACAAGATAAGATGGACAATGCACCAGATTCAAGCGAGGAAACGAGTCAACCTCACATTGAAATGAACGGAGACCAACCTGTAAACAATGACAACAAAGAACATGACTTTGAGACAGAACAAGCTGTCAGACGATCTTCTCGAGAGAGAACAAAGCCCAAACTCTTAACCTACCCTCAATTGGGAAATCCTCTTGTCAGCATAGTTCAGTCTTTGTTCCAGAGTTTAAGTGAAGCTGTAACTAACTCTATTGAAGTCCATGAGATTCAAGTAGTCTAAACTATGCATTATGCAAAGGGACTTGCATAGATTTAAGCGGGGAGGGTGTAACCCCGGGTTGCAAAGCATCACTAAATAAAAGCCTGTTAATAAAAACAGCCAATAAGAAATACATTGTAAGTGTGATAAATAAATAAGTGACAAGTGATAGACAATAAATAAATTAACTTGGTTAAAAAATCATTATGATTGTCAGCAATGCTATATTTCATGACGATTTAGGATTTAAAACGTGTAAATTCATGTTACTTTTATTTTTATTTTTACAAAACAGTTAAAAATGTGTTTAGACTCTTATTTTGAAGAGTTGCGTTGCAGCGCGACTCATGTGACTTGCCACAGCCAAACGGGTTGTTTTGTCTTTTCCTGCTTCTGAAGGAGGGAGATGTGCAGATAGTCTATGCAGAGCTGCTGCTTAAACAGAAGAAAATAGAGAAAGAAACGAGTAAAAAGTCTATTCAAAGTTGTTTTTTGTACTCTGAGGGAGTTATTTTTGTTTTTTACCGGTCTGAGACTGGGTGACATTTTATACATTGCTGAACGGGACTTGGCCATTAAGGTTTGGACCGAAAATTCTGAGCGAATACTGGAGTTGGATTCCACATGTGATACAAGATGGCGAGCCGCCCAGGGACTCCTTGAACTGTGCATCACCCAGAAGCAAGCGCCTTCTGCTGGACGTTGTGCGGTTTCATCAAGAACTGGTAGGATCGATCCATATCTCTCTGCCAAACTGCAGTGGATTCTCACAGACATTGGATTAACCATTCGGGACAATCAAAGGATGTACAGTTATAAGGATAAAGACATTTACTTGTGAAATACAGGTTATTCAGCCTTTTGCTGGATTATTTTGAGTTTGTGCATTTTCTATTTTGTGTGTGTGGAATCAACCATATGTTTTAACGCTGAGATGGTATTACTGGAGCTGTAAATGTTTTTGTTTGGAACAAACAACAAAACAAGTAATGGTTGACACTATAAAGGGAGTTGAATCAAACTTTCAACGATATCTCTTGAACTAAAGAACTAGACTTTATTGAGAAAAACACTGAGTTAACTCAACAGATTAAAGAAGGAAATTTGAAATCGATACAAACAGTAACCTAGGTTGAAAAAATAATATCCTTTTTAAGCCAAATAATAGGTTTAAATCTAAAAAAGGAAAAGAAAACTAAATCATTTGAATAAAAAGGGAAAATATTTCTTTTCTTTTGTAAAGTGATATTGAATTTTTATGTCAACTGTCTGTTTTCTGTCTGTCACTAAAATAATAAGCCGGCAATTTAAACTTATCCTCTGGTCTGTGGTTATTAATGCACCTGACCTCTATCGCTGCTCCAGTAGTCGAACCTAGCATTGGTCCTAGTATACTGTAACTACTCCAGAAGTGTTACAGAAGAAACCTGGGGTACTGAGGAGCTGCTCTTGCAAGCGCAGGTTCAGACTTCGTATTGTCTTGAGCTCTTCAGAAAGTTCCTTATTTTGTCCTGTAATTTTTGGATTTTGGCGTCCTTTTCAGCCAATAACATCTCATTGTCTTTATTACTTACTTACTATGAAATCTAAAACAGAGCTTCTTTTTTCTCTCTTGAATGCTTACATTTATTATGTTTAATAAATAATAGTTAATTAGAGGGGAAGTCCATTTAGTAAACTATCACAACTTAGTTGACTGTTTCATGTCCTCTTTAATTCATCAAGACTAACATGACAAAGATGCAAAATTTGTAAGGCCATAATGAATTTTTACCTGCCAATTTTAAAATTTGCCCATAATAATAAGAGCTGCTTTCCCCTGGGGTCCTTCTCCAGAGGATTTTATACCGCTTCTTGGCATGGAAGTCATCCAGATTTCGGAGATGGAAATTTTCGATTTCTTTTGTGCACACAGCCTCGCGGACATTGTCAGCAATGTATCGCACATATGCATACATTTTCAAACCTGGAAGACATAAATAATATATTAGTACTTTTTCTGTCATATAAAAATTACTACTAGACAGAAAGAGAAAAATAACAATGAAGAGAGTTAGTTTATAACCAGTTACGTTTTAGTTTTTTGGGATCCTGAATTTTAGGTCTTCATGTAATGTTAGCCATAATTATGATTGTTAAAATTAATAAATCTAAAGACATGTATTCGTTTGAACATCGTTTGAGCATTTGTATTTTTTATTATTTTAGCAGTCCGACAGGACAAAGATTGATTAGTGATGATCTGCCCTCCTCCCCTCCTTCACCAGTTCACTTTGCTCTGAGAAGATCTGACAGTTTCTGACAGAAACACACTTTCGTGTTTAATATAAAGGCCTCCTTAATAAGGAGTCCTTATAAAGTTGTGTAAAGTTGTATAAAGTGCACCTGGTTGGTGTCCATGTCATTTACATCACGTTAGGTGTTTTCTTTTTATAAAATCCGTCATTAACAACAAGTCTCCTCCACATGCAGCAGTGAATTTGGGTTTTGGGTTGATTTTATAAAACATCATGCTGATGAAGAAAATCAACACACTAAACAGTAAGAGAAACTTGCCGACCTCCTCAGCAAGTGTGTATTTTATGAGCGCTGCACTGACTGTGAATTTCTCTTTGGAGATTAATAAAGTATCTATCTATCTATCTGTCTGTCTGTCTGTCTGTCTGTCTGACAGAGGAGAGGTGCTGCAGTATATAAATTACATTAAAACTTAAATGTTGAAGCTTATTAGTACTCTGGTCTTCATTAATTCAGCCGTTTAATACCTCATTTCAGTGGTGTAGTGGTTCCTGGAGAAGTGGGTATACTCTTAATTTTCACCTTTTTTTTAACTAGTCCAGAAAAACGCCCTGTTTTAGAAACAGTGACATAGAAGACTACTCTATTCAATTTATTCAGTCATTTCTACTTGCCCATGTCAGGGCTCCCTCCTCACCCCCATCCTTCCCACCTGACATCCCCAAATACCCTTTTCCCCATCTGTTTCCTCCCTTTCATGCTTCTCTCCCCCTCTCCTGTTCCTCTGCCCTGCCTGTCCTGCCTGTCTCCCATCTGCTCCTCTGCCCTGTCTCTCCCCCTGCAGCTCGGTGCCTGAGTGGAGTCCAGCTTCTCAGCTGACTCCACTCAGGCAATCAACCACCTCCACGGCTCCCGGGCAGCTGACAACCATCACACTAATGACTCACCTCTACAATAAGTACCGGCTCAGCCTTCCACTCCCTGCCAGAGTATTGAACAAGAACTACTCAGTTCAGTTTGCTCTCTAGCCTCTACAAGATCTGTTTTGAGTTTCCGCCGTGTTTCTAACGTTGTTTTCTCCTGTTTCTACTCAGTCAGCTGTCCGGGATCCCCCGCCATCCTCCTTCCCCTCCGGCTCTCCCCGACAAGCCTTCACCGGTTTCTCCTGCCTGGACCCCCCCACTCCTGCCTGGACCCCCCCCCACTCTTGCCTGGACCCCCCCACTCTTGCCTGGACCCCCACTCCTGCCCGGAACCCCCCGCTCCTACACCCTGGTTTTCCCCCACCGAGCCACCATTTTCACCCCGAACAATAAATCACTTGCATTCAGCCAGCCCTGGTAGTGTGGCTTTCTGCTCGGGTCCACCCGCTCGCCGTGACAGCCCACTATTATAAATTATCATGGCTTGATTAGGAGCAGTTTGTAATTATTACTGGTCACACAAGCAAACTAGATTAATGTAACATGTATTTATCATGAGGCAAACATGGTGTTTCAGTTACTTTTGAACATTTATTTAAATAAAATACTTCAAATATGAAGTTGACAGTGCATCCTTGTTCATATTTCATCATGAATAAAACCTCAATATTGTTTTAGGTCGAATCTTAAACTACCTGTCCCCATTCTTATGTTTTTACTTACCGTATTTTCACGACCATAAGGCGCACATAACAGTCTTAGATTTTCTTCAAATTGTGCGGCGCGCCCTATGGTGCAGTGCATCCTGTGTGTGTTGTTGTTGTAAGGCGGACGTAGACCAGGTGGTTTTTTCCACGCATCACTGTCGCTGTTGATCTGTGACTATGCGTGCCCATCTCACAGCCGATGTGAAGCAAATGAACTCGGAGCCTGCTGTCATTCCGGGAGGCCTGACAAAGGAACTCCAACCGCTGGACATCGGTGTGAACCGGCCGTTCAAAGTAAGGCGGCGTGGGAGCGATGGATGACCGATGGAGTCCACAGTTTCACAAAGAGTGGAAGGCAGCGCCGGGCGAGTTACGCCACAGTTTGCGAATGGATTGTAGATGCTTGGGCTAACGTGTCTGCTGGCACTGTTGTTCGAGCTTTCGCAAAAGCCGGCATCATTTCCGAGGCGCCGCACGGCACGGAAAGTGACTCTGACAGTGAAGAAAGTGAGCCTGGCATGTTTGATGGAGGTTTAGCGCAGCTGTTCAATTCAGAAACAGAGGATGAGGACTTCCATGGGTTTGATTGATGACGATTACCGGTAAAAAAAAAAAATGTGAATACCAAACTCAGTTTTGCTCCCGCTCTATTTTTAAATACGCACACTTGTGTGCTTGTTTTATCCGTGTGTTTTACCATGCCCGCGCCTATTGATGATTAAAAAAATGTTAGTACTTTGTAATCAATACTTAAATAAAGCACAACCAAACTCAGTTTTGCTCCCGCTCTATTTTTAAATACGCACACTTGTATGCTTGTGTGTGTGTTGTTGTTGTAAGGCCGAAGTAGTAGAGGACACCATGAGAACGTTAAAGGGGGAAGTGTGGGCGTGGATTGTATATAAAACCCTGGCCATATAATCAGGTGCGCCTTATGTGTGTGTTAAATACAGTAATGGCACACATAACTGAGACTGCGCCTTTTGGTACGGTGCGCCTTTTGGTCGTGAAAATACGGTACTTTAAAATCAACTACCAGCCTAGAGGTTTTCCCACATTATCCCAATCTAGCTAGCTTCAGACTTACGTTAGAATAACGTTAGCTTTCAAAACGTTAGTCAGACTCGGCCCGACACTCAGTTTAACCACTGGCGACAAAATATCCTCTCCTTGAAATGTGCAGTCGTGTTGCCAGTAGTTTAAAACAATGATTCATTTGAAAACCACCTTAAAACTTATGTGAGAATTATATCGTCCATGAAAGTAGGTTCGCTCGATACGTGCCACTCACTTGAAAGGTGTTTATTCTGCCTTTCTTGCATTTCCGCGCATCTTTCAAGCAGACCAGTCAATCAACTGGAGTGCCACAGAGGTGTTAGCAAAATTTTCCTCTGTATGACCCGCCCTACTCTGCCTCTGATTGGCTCATCCCTAAAGTTAACCAATCGAATCAGTGAAGGTAGCATGTACCAGCCAATTACAGGCAGAGGAGGGTTGTTCATGGCTTCATCATCCCTAAGGAAAAGAGGGCTACCTGGCACACAGATATTACTGAATGATGCGCACCAGGGAGCATTAGAAGTGGGTATACGCAATGCTAACTGAAAAATAAGTGGGTATACGCCGTATACCCTGGACTACACCAGTGTCTCATTTCAGTATCCACCCCTAAGTGCGAAACACAGTGTGCTGTACAGTTGTTCAGATTTAAAGGAGGCCTTAAAAAAAGACTCTTTAGTAATCAAATTACAATCGTTTCAGCCCTATTCTCAACAGAAAAATACCGGCTGGACTGACAGGCAAAACACACACATAGCAAACTTCAAATTAAGACAAACTAAACAAGATGCAGTAATCTAAATCACAAAGTGGCGGAGCTCAGAGGCGGGTAACAAGTTAGCTAATTAGCCATATTTACGAACATTAGCAGTAACGGCGCTAGCTTTCCAATGTGTTAGCTACACATACTCACTTGACTTGAACATGTATATCATAATATTAAAGTTTAATGCTTTTGACTCACGTTGACTTGAATATCATTCATATCATATTTTCGACTTACCAAGCTTTTCCTCGTGATGAAATGAAAGACCGCCAGCTCCCGTCTTCTATGAGGGCTCAAACTGGTTGGTTAGAACTATGCCATGACGATAGCGCTGGCCAATCATGTTACAGTATAACATGATTGACCAGCGCTGACATTTAAAAAATACTAACATAGAAAATTAAAAATCACTTGAGACGCACTTCGCCTTAAAGGGGAACTTCGTTTTTTTTTCAACCTGGGGTCTGTTTTCATATGTCATTTCATACGTGTGAGTGATGGAGAAATGAATTTTTGACATAGCTCCAGTATTTAGCATGGCAGTCAGCTTAGCACATAGACATATATATGTCAGGGTAGAGACTGCGATTTGGTAGAATTGGAGTCTCTACCAGTAGAGATGGAACTTTAAATCTGACCCCTGCCCTGACCCTTGACCCTAACCTTAAAAGTCTAACCTTAGCCCTGACAAATCTCTACTGGTAGGATTGGAGTTTCTACTGGTAGAGATTGCGATCGCAATCTCTACTGGTAGAGACTCCAATTCTACCAAATCGCAGTCTCTACCATGATATATATATTTAGTTCTCTTTTGTGTCTTTTTTGTCTTTTGGCTCCTTCACACCACAGACCTTGTAACTGTAAGTAGGCAACACTCCAAAGATTTATCCAAATGGTAGTTTAAGTGTACTGAAACATGTCACTGATCTAGGATGAAGAGGATGAAACTGTGTCTGCTGCCTTTACAGAGAGTATCCAGAAAGGCATATAGAGGTATGTTACTGATAGTTCTCTTCCCATTCACATTTTGGGTGGAATATAGAGTGTGACATTTATCCTGCACTGAAGTATTGCACATTCTCATCTTTTTTTTAACAGAGCATGGCTGGACAGCAGCAGGATGGTCCCTCAACTCCCACTGCAGTGAGCTGTATGTTCAGGAAACACCAGAGGTTCATTCCGTGGAATTCATGTGCAACTGTATAATTTAATGTCCTCTATGTATTCCCAGTTATCAGTAAAACGGATTTACAAACTGCATTTGCTGAGAGAAAAAAAAACAGATGAGGAGGGCAGTTTTGGAAATTGAAATACTGGAGCACAAGTTAGAGATGGGTGATGGTCACAGGTGAATTATGTTAACTATTGGAACATTAACTGAACTATCTCTTTATTTGTAGGAAATAAAGAAGACCAAATGAAATGTGTATCATGTCTTTATTTGCTGTGGTGGTGATGATGGTGACTTAAACTCTAAAGTGATTATTGCATATGGTGTCTCTGACTGCTCTGCTGTCCTGGATAGCTGCAGGTGGATGGGGTCATCATCTGGGTCTTCAGTTTGTAGGGCAGGGTGTTGCTCTCCTCTAATAGTAATATTATGAAGAACAACACATGCCACAGTAATATCACAGGCCCTCTCAGGGCCCTGAGGGTATGAGGTCGTCAGCCTGGGTTGGCATGGTAACCCCTGTCACCCAGCAGACGGCCGTCAAACTCTCCTGTAATGTATAGTGGATACATCAGACTATATTAAAGGAGGGAGACAAGAGAATTACATTGTGAAAATCTTTAGGCTGCTGACCATGCTGCAGTCTGTTGCTCAGGTTGGACTCTCCATAAATCCTGGAGTCATGACCAGACCCAGACCACTTGGCCTCCACATTAGAAATGATGTATGCAGCATCACATATGATCTGGACAGTGCAGAGAATGACAGATGTTGAACTATGATGCAGTCTTTAACATTTAGAAACCGTAGTCAGTCTACCTGTAGCCTACCTGCACATTTATGCTGTGAATGGACTTCCTATTCATGATGTGAGGGAGCTGTGATGGGGATGTGTGTGCATCTATGCATCCAATCACACTGGGAAATCCTAAAAGAAATTCAAATGACTAATCCCAGTCTGAGGTTGCAGCACAATGTCATTAACAGAATATGATTTAAAATGATTTTTTTTTTATTGTGAAACCGTGTGACAAACAATAACAGTGATGTAGACAGTGATGATACAATGAATGGAAATATTAAAAAAAAGAGAGACAGAAGTAGACAAATTCAAACAAACAGATCCAGCACAGAAAACAAACAAACAAACAAAACAAAAACAAAAAACCTGTATTTGTCGATAAGTGGCAATTGTGTTTCAGTGATTCGATGTAAGTTAAATGACCATGAGTAATAATGTAGACTGGCGGGGACTTGATATGTGAGGAGGAAGAAGGGAACAAGAAAAAGCTAAAACAATAAATAATAATAATTTTAAAAAATAGAAAATAAAAAATAAAAAAATAAACAAACAAATAAAGATAAAGAATAAAAATTGACGAACAAGCAGTGAGGAGTGAGGGGCGATGCACAACCTATAATATAATATTAAAAATAATGCTATGATATAATACTCTTTCAAGATGGCGCTGTGCGAGCAGCAGCTGGTTACGGGAGCTCTCAACCCTTTTTTCTTACTTTTCGTTTTTTCTATTGTAAATAGGCACTTTTTCCTATTTTTCCTTAAAGTGGGTGAAGCTTTGTGCAATCGTGCATATAGGAAACCCACTTTTATCACACTTTTATTCGGAGTTGTGCTGTTTTTTGCACTTTTTGGACTTGCTTCAGGTGAGCCCTCTGGACACAGCGGCGGCCGCTCTGAGGAACAAAGACGCTACACACGTGAGACCCTTCTCGGCCTCCGCAGCTCATCCTTTCTCTCCACGGAGAGGCCCCATGTCCCCGCGGAGATACGGAGGAAAAGAAGAGGCTGCAGAGGAGGACGGCGAAAGTGCAGGACTTATTTTCCCTCTATCATCATGGGGAACGTCCTCTCCATCACCAACAAGGTGGAGGAGCTGGCCACGCTGACGCGGCTGAAGGAGCATCGTGAGTGTAGCCTCATGTGTTTCACGGAGACGTGGCTGAATGGACATACAACGGACTCTGTGGTTTCCCTGAACGGATTTACACTCGCGCGCGCGGACCGGAACGCGGTGGGAAGCGGCAAAAAGTCTGGGGAAGGACTGGCTGTGTACGTGAATGAGCGGTGGTGTAACCCAGCAAACGTGCATGTGAAGGAACAGCTGTGCACGCGGGACTTGGAGATGCTTACGATGGCGCTGCGGCCGTATTATCTACCGAGGGAGTTCTCGCACGTGATTGTGTTTTGCGTATGCATCCCACCATCAGCTCATGCAGGGACAGCGTGTGAAAGACTCCACAGCGCCGTGAGCGAAGCCCAGAGCCGCCATCCCTGGGCGCTTGTCCTGATCAGTGGAGACTTCAACCACGCCTCCCTCGCTGCCTTTCTCCCAACTTTCACACAGTATGTCACGTGTCACACGCGGGGCGACAAGACACTGGACTTACTGTATGTGAATGTGAAAGGCGCCTACACCGCTGCCCCCCTCCCCCCACTGGGCCGCTCTGACCACAACCTGGTTCATCTGCTCCCCCACTACACACCCAAGGTGAGAAGAGGACCTGTGCAGAAGAGAACTGTGAAGGCATGGACAGATGAGGCCAGTGAGAGACTCAGAGACTGTTTCCAGACCACAGACTGGAGCGTGCTCTACAGTCCTCATGGAGACGACATCGATGGCCTCACGCATTGCATCACAGATTACATCAACTTCTGCGTGGACAGCACTGTGCCAACTCGGACGGTACGGTGCTTCTCCAACAACCACCCCTGGGTCACCCCTGAGCTCAAAGCCCTCCTGAACCAGAAGAAACGGGCTTTCATCTCAGGGGACAGAGAGGAGCAGAAGAGAGTGCAGCGTGAGCTCCAGTGGCGGATCAGAAGGGCCAAGAAGGACTATGGGAAGAGGCTGGAGGAGAAGCTGGTTCAGAACAACGCGCGGGACGTGTGGAGAGGACTTAAGAACATTTCTGGACATGGACAGAGTGCCAGAGGGACAGCTGATGGAGACCAGCGCAGGGCGGACGAGCTGAACTGTTACTTTAACAGATTTGACTCTCCCCCCACCCCCTCTGCCCCCTTTCCTGCTCCCCCCTCTTCACACATCCCCAGCCCAGCAGACTCTCCCCTTCCTGCGACACCTTCACCGGCCCCCAACTCACCCTCACGGACTACTCCCACCCCCTGCAGCCCACCTCACTCCCCCCCTCACTCCCCCCTCTCCTTCACACCGGACCAGGTGAGGAGAGAGCTGAGGCGACTGAAGCAGAGGAAATCTGCTGGACCAGACGGCATCAGTCCCAGGCTGCTGAGGACCTGCGCAGACCAGCTCTGTGAGGTCCTCTGCCACCTCTACAACCTGAGCCTCAGCCTGGAGCGGGTCCCCGTCCTGTGGAAAACCTCCTGTGTGGTCCCAGTCCCTAAAACAGCTCACGCCAAGGAACTGGCCCACTACAGACCTGTCGCCCTCACCTCCCACCTCATGAAGACCATGGAGAGGCTCCTCCTCCACTACCTCCGCTCAGTGGTGAGCTCCGACCTGGACCCGCTGCAGTTTGCCTACAGGCCCAACATGGGGGTAGAAGACACTGTCATCTACCTGCTGCAGCGAGCGCTCACTCACCTGGAGAGCGCCGGCAGCGCTGTGAGAGTCATGTTCTTTGACTTCTCCAGCGCCTTCAACACCATCAGGCCGGCGCTGCTGCGGGGGAAGCTGGTGGACGCGGGAGTGGATGGACATCTCGCTGCCTGGACCACTGACTACCTCACTGACCGTCCACAGTACGTGCGGCTGCGCGGCTGTGAGTCAGAGGTGGTAGTCTGCAGCACGGGGGCGCCCCAGGGCACCGTCCTCTCGCCCTTCCTCTTCACCATCTACACCTCGGACTTCACCTACGACACGGACAGCTGCCATCTCCAGAAGTTCTCTGATGACTCCGCCATTGTGGGCTGTGTGTCTGAGGGGAACGAGCTGGAGTATCGGTCGGTCATCATGGACTTTGTGGACTGGTGTGAGCGCAACCATCTGTGCCTCAACACCAGTAAGACGAAGGAGATGGTGGTCGACTTCAGGAGAAGGACACTCCCACATCCACCAGTGAACATCCAGGGGCAGGACATTGAAACAGTGGACAGTTTCAAGTACCTGGGTGTTCACCTCAACAATAAACTGGACTGGTCCCACAACACTGATGCTCTGTACAAGAAGGGCCAGAGTCGCCTCCACCTTCTGAGGAGGCTGAGGTCCTTCGGAGTGTGCAGACCTCTACTAAGGACTTTCTACGACACTGTGGTAGCCTCTGCTTTCCTCTACGCTGTCGTCTGCTGGGCCCCGGGCAGCACAGAGCGGGACATGAAGAGACTGAACAAGCTGACCAAGAGGGCCAGCTCTGTCCTGGGCTGCCCACTGGACTCTGTGATGGATGTGGGTGAGAGGAGGATGTTGACCAAGCTCTCATCCATCATGGACAACAGCTCCCACCCACTGCACCGGACTGTAGTGGAGCTGAGCAACTCCTTTAGCACAAGACTCAGACACCCTCAGTGCAAGAAGGAGCGCTACCGCAGGTCCTTCATCCCCACTGCCATCAGACTGTATAACACTACTGTGTAGTTGTTATTATGTGCAATATTTATTATCTTGTTCTTGCACTTTCGTGACTTTTGCACTCCTCTGTTTTTTGTTTCTAAGAGCCCTGTAATGTTAAATTTCTCCTTTGTGAGATTAATAAAGTCTATCTTATCTTATCTTATCTTATCTTACTAAGAAGAATAAAATAATAATAAGATATCAACCATAATAGTGATAACATCAACGGTGAATATAATACAATAAGGTCTAGTGAAGAGACAAACTGATAGTATATAATATAATTTGTTTAAATATACTATTAATAATAATATATAACAATACTATATATGTTGTAATAAAAAAACAACGACCGAACAATGAGTGGTGGGCGAGGGGGTAAATCAGGGAACCAGGGGGCGAGCAAATGACACCGCGCACCAGCCCGCGGTGGCACGCTCGGGCCCCTAACAAGAACAGGTGGGGCAGGGAGGCGAGTGAGAGCCCGCCCCCTCAACGTTCCCCCATTCTGCCAGTTTTACCTCCCTGGGGAGGAAGTTTGTTGTCTGAGAAAGGCTACAATTATTTATTTATTATTATTATTATTATTATTATTATTATTAATATTGTTTTCAATTATTTATTTATTTATTTATATATATATATTTTTAATAATAATAATTATTATTATTATTTTTTTTTAAATAATTTCTTTCCCTTTAGAGATGGGTGGGGGCGTGAGCCACCCCCCCGCCCCCCCATCCAACCAGTCCCACCAGGGACACCGACATACCAACCGGGGGGGGGGGCCGGGCGCACTGCCACCGCCCGCGAAATGATGGTAATAGTAAATGATAAGAAAATTCAAGAGTGAAGGTGGTTGAGAAGAGGGGTCCAAACAGAGAGGGGTTCTACGGCTGAGGTATGGGTGTGTATGGGTGAATGTTCCAAGGTGGTGTGGTCTATGAGTAAGTTTTTCCAGTGTGTAGTGTTTGTTTTGCTCCTACTTTTCCAGTTGATGAGGATGGTTTTCTTGGTGATAGTTAGGGCTGTGAGGAGTAGTTTGCTGTTGGATTTGTTGTGCATAAGGGAATGGGTGGTGCGTGGGCTGCCACATCCCAGCTGCTATTCTGGAGGGGGAGGATTGATGATTTATGCCAATTTATGGAATAGTCTGATAATTTTGAGTATTTTCCTATAGTACTGATTGTTTCCTGTAGTGAAGAGTGTGGCTTCGTTAGAAAAAGTAATACGTCGTCTGCATATAAACTGATTTTGTGATGGTAGTTTGCTGTTTTAAATCCATAGATACTGGTGTTTTGTCTGATGGCTGCAGCTTGGGGTTCTATGAAGATGGTGAATAATGAAGGGGAGAGTGGACATCCTTGCCTAGTCCCCCGGTGAAGTGTGAATGGTTGTGATGTTAGTCCATTTGTGACAACTGTGGCTAAAGGTGCAGTATAAAGAATTTTAATCCAATTAATAAATGATTCCCCAAAGCCAAACTTTTGCATTGTGAGGATGAGAAATGACCAGTTAACCTTATCAAATGCTTTTTCTGCATCTAGTGTGACAATGATGGATGGTGTATGTTGTTGTGATGAATGTACCATTAGGTTAAAGAGTCTGCGGGTATTGGTTGATGAATGTCTGCCTTTTATGAAACCGGTCTGATTGGGGTGAATTATGAATGGGATGATTTTTTCTATTCTATGAGAAAGTGTTTTTGTGATGATTTTTAAGTCGACGTTTAGGAGCGAGATAGGACGGTAGCTGGTTGGCAGTAGTGGGTCTTTGTTTGGTTTAAGGAGGAGTGAAATTGTAGCTGAGTTCATATTTGATGGAAGTTTTAACTGCTTTTTTATGTCGGCTATTACTCTTTGGAATAGTGGGGATAAAATTGACCAGAAGTGTTTGTAGAACTCAGAAGGGAAGCCATCAGGTCCTGGGGATTTATTATTAGGCATGAGGCGTAGTGCAGATGAGAGTTCTTCAGGAGTTATTGGGGCTTCCAAAACTGAATGGGGTCTTGGTTGAGTTGTGGTAAGTTTATGTTGTTTAAAAATGAGGTGACTTCGTCTTGGTCCGGATTATTTTCTGATGAACATAAGTTTGTATAAAAGTCCTTAAATACTGTGTTAATTTCTTCGGGTGAGCTTGTTGGCTTCCCTGCTGAGTTCTGGATGGTGGAAATAGTTGTTTTTTCTTTATTTTGCTGAATTTGATTTGCTCGGTATTTGCCTGATTTATTGTTGTGATAGAAATGTTCTTGTCTGAGTCTTTGTATTAGAAATAGAGTCTTTTTATTCACGATTTCATTCAATTTAAGTTTACATTTTGTAAGTTCAGTGCATGATTCTTCTGTTGGGTTGTTGGTAATAATGTCCTCTAAGTGTTTAATTTTTTGTTCCAGTTCAGTTTCTTGTTGCTGTTCTTCCTTTTTTTGTGTACTGCGTATGAAATGATTATGCCTCTTAGTACTGCTTTACCTGTTTCCCATATGATAAATGGAGTTAACTTTGGGGAATCATTTATTTCTAGGAAGGACGTCCACTCTTTTCTAATAAGGATGTCAAATTGTGGATCATTGAGGAGGGATGTATTGAAGCGCCATCTGGTGTTGGGTCTGTGTGGGACGGTTTTATTCCATGTAAATGTTACTGGGGCATGATCACTAATGGTGATGGGGTGGATTTTTGATTCTGAAATATTAGGTATAATTGAATTACTGGTGAGGAATAAATCAATACGTGAAAATGATTGGTGAACCGGGGAGAAAAATGAATATTGTCTTGTTGATGGATGTTGAAGCCTCCAACTATCGCCAAGTCCCATGTCGGTCATAAATTGTTTGATAGTATCAGAGGATTGACAGATTCGTTTGGCTGTGTTATTGCTGCGGTCTATAGATGGGTCAATGACTGTGTTAAAGTCACCTCCTATTATGATCGGACAGTTGAAGTTATTTGAGATGGATGAGAAAAAGTTGTGAAAAAAAGAAGGCTCATCAGAATTTGGTCCATAAATATTACTGATTGTGATAGGGTTATTGTTGACTGATATATTAATTATAATGAAACGTCCTTCTGTGTCTGTAATGGTAGAGTTGTGAACAAATGAGACCCTATTGCTAATCAGGATAGAAACCCCTCTCTGTTTGCTATTGTAGGTTGAAGAGAAAACATGAGAGAATTGTGGTGATTTTAGTTTGTTCTGATCGGAGTCAGTTAGATGAGTTTCTTGTAGTAGACAGATATCTGCTTGTAGTTTGTGAAGATGATTAAGTATTTTCAATCTTTTAGCCTGAGAACCAATTCCCCTTATGTTCCATGTTAGGAATTTTAGAGGTGCCATTTAGAAATATATAAAATTAATAACAGGTGAATACAAGCTGTGCACATAAACCACAAACACAAAACACCAAACACAAAGCGCACATTGCAACAAAAATACATAAACGGTGTGAACAGACATTTCAGAGAAAAAAAAAAACAGTTAAAAGAAGTTTGGGGAGAGTCCAGTGCTGATCAGGGCACATTTGGAGGTAGCCAAGAGACAATAGTGCAGTGATGGATAATAGTTCTATAAGTGTGGGTGTCAGGCAGATAAGATGAGGAAGATATGGGGGGTCGCATGAGGGGGGTTAGAAAAGCCAGGGTGTTTTGTCCTTATCGCGGTATAACTGTCCATCTACACACGTGGACAAAATTGTTGGTACCCCTCAGTTAAAGAAGGAAAAACCCACAATTCTCACTGAAATCACTTGAAACTCACAAAAGTAACAATAAATAAAAATTTATTGAAAATTAAATAATCAAAATCAGCCATCACTTTTGAATTGTTGATTAACATAATTATTTAAAAAAACAAACTAATGAAATAGGGCTGGACAAAAATGATGGTACCCATAACTTAATATTTTGTTGCACAACCTTTTGAGGCAATCACTGCAATTAAACGATTTCTGTATTTGTCAATGAGCGTTCTGCAGCTGTCAACAGGTATTTTGGCCCACTCCTCATGAGCAAACAGCTCCAGTTGTCTCAGGTTTGATGGGTGTCTTCTCCAAATGGCATGTTTCAGCTCCTTCCACATATGTTCAATGGGATTCAGATCTGGGCTCATAGAAGGCCACTTTAGAATAGTCCAACGCTTTTCTCTCAGCCATTCTTGGGTGTTTTTGACTGTGTGTTTTGGATCGTTGTCCTGTTGGAAGACCCATGACCTGCGACTGAGACCAAGCTTTCTGACACTAGGCAGCACATTTCTCTCCAGAATGCCTCGATAGTCTTCAGATTTCATCGTACCTTGCACACTTTCAAGACACCCTGTGCCAGATGCAGCAAAGCAGCCCCAAAACATTACTGAGCCTCCTCCATGTTTCACCGTAGGGACAGTGTTCTTTTCTTCGTATGCTTGGTTTTTGAGTCTATGAACATAGAGTTGATGTGCCTTACCAAAAAGCTCCAGTTTGGTCTCATCTGTCCAAAGGACATTCTCCCAGAAGCTTTGTGGCTTGTCAACATGCATTTTTGCAAATTCCAGTCTGGCTTTTTTATGAGTTTTTTTCAGCAGTGGTGTCCTCCTTGGTCATCTCCCATGAAGTCCACTTTGGCTCAAACAACGACGAATGGTGCGATCTGACACTGATGTACCTTGGCCTTGGAGTTCACCTTTAATTTCTTTGGAGGTTGCTCTGGGCTCTTTGGATACAATTCCAACGATCCGTCTCTTCAATTTGTCATCAATTTTCCTCTTGCGGCCACGTCCAGGGAGGTTGGCTACTGTCCCGTGGGTCTTGAACTTCTGAATAATATGAGCCACTGTTGTCACAGGAACTTCAAGCTGTTTAGAGATGGTCTTATAGCCTTTACCTTTAAGATGTTTGTCTATAATTTTTTTTCGGATGTCCTGGGACAATTCTCTCCTTCGCTTTCTGTTGTCCATGTTCAGTGTGGTACACACCTTTTCACCAAACAGCAGGGTGACTACTTGTCTCCCTTTAAATAGGCAGACTGACTGATTATGAATTTGGAAACACCTGTGATGTCAATTAAATGACACACCTGAGTTAATCATGTCACTCTGGTCAAATAGTTTTCAATCTTTTATAGAGGTACCATCATTTTTGTCCAGGCCTGTTTCATTAGTTTGTTTTTTTAAATAATTATGTTAATCAACAATTCAAAAGTAATGGCTGTTTTTGATTATTTAATTTTCAATAAATTTTTATTTATTGTTACTTTTGTGAGTTTCAAGTGATTTCAGTGAGAATTGTGGGTTTTTCCTTCTTTAACGGAGGGGTACCAACAATTTTGTCCACGTGTGTATGTACAGTTTGTCCATGGAGATCACAGCTTTTTTTCCTTGCTGAATCATATATTTCCGGATGGGATGGAGTTGTTTACGGCGGAGCATGATTTCTTTTGGAAATTGATCATTGAGTCCATAGTCCGTTCCTTTGAGCTGTCTGCCTTGCTGCTGTACCTGTTGTTTCTGCTTGAAATGTTCGAATTTTGCAATTATTGGACGCGGACGGCTGTTGGTGGCGTTTTTTTGACCCATACGGTGAACTCGGTGGAATGTAATGTTTTTAACGGTGTCGGGTGGAAGTTTAAGCTGCTGAATCATGAAGTCCTTAACGGTGTTTTCCGGGTCGTCTGAGGGCTGTTCTGGGATGCCAGTGAAAACAAGGTTGTCACGCATGCTACGGGTCTGTAAATCTAGAATTGTTTCTTTCATGTTTCTATTTTCTGCGGTAATAGAGTTGAGCTGGGTGGTGAGGGTGCTGACAGATTGTTTCAGCGATTTATTTTCGGAGGTGAGGGTGTCGATCTGTTCCTGACTGTATTCGAGGCTCTGACGGAGAGATTGGAATTCACGGTGTAGCACTTCGATGAGAGCGATTCTATTGTCCAGTCCGGTGAGTTTTTGTTCAATGGATAATAAAATGTCGCTTACCTCGGTACAGCAGGGTGGTTTGGGGGGTGAATCGCTCTTAGAAAGAGGAGATTCACGGGCCCGTTTCTTTTCGTTACCTGTGGTGGAGGTGGTAGGAGGGGAGGGAGTGTTTGGCAGGTTGTCATCCATAACGCAGTGTCTGATAAAGCAATCGTCGATGTAATCCTCTAATAAATCCAGGTTGCGTGGCTTGATTGTCCGTTTTGTGTACGTGGTGGAGTTTACAGAGAGAGGAAGAAAAAAAAGGGTAGAAGAAGTAAAGTTCCAAAACAGAGGGGAAAAAGTTTTGTGTCGCGTCTAGCAGCAGGTTGCTGCCATCTTGTGTCTCGCACTGTCTCGCGGGAATTCGAGTCACACCAACATCAACTCTCCTCACACCATTTAAAATGAATTTAACAGATCTCTATATCATTCACCTGCAATCCTGTGGAACTCCTCTTGATGTTCTGACAGGTTTATGTCCACAATGATGAGTAAAAGTCGTTTCAGAGCCAGGAAAACTTTTCTGAATGTCCTGCATACAGTTGTCTTACTGTAGTGCTCTGCATCTCTGACATCATATAAAAACTTTCATTTGCAAAGAACTGCAGCGCAACAAACAATATCTGCTCGATGTGAGAGCATGACTGCGGCTGGTAATGTAAATGTAAGGACAGATTAGGTTGTTTATGTAGATTATGGACTTGAAATGATTACGAAACGGTACCGCTCAAACAGATAATTGTCCAGAAATGCGAGAACATTTATGCTCGGTCTGATAACAATCTACCAACGAATATTTAATTATCTGTGCAGTAATGCTGCTCCTTTATTCACTGGATCGTTAATAAAAGCTGTTCTACGCCAAAACTCGCTCTCTTACTGACTGAATGAGGAAATGAAACAGCGTGTGTGGCTGAAAGAGGGCGGAGACAGAGAGAAACTCGAGGTTTTCCTAGATAAACCTGCTGGCAAGCAGGTTAGAGTCACAGAGTCTGTTACTGCGAGGTGCGGCTTCTGCAGGCAGATTCTGGAGATCCTGAACGGCACCGAGGTGGATTATGACACCTTTGATATCCTAAACTGACCGAAAGTTTAAGTTACCCCTCTTTGTGAAACAGGCTAGAGTTACCCCGCATTCCCTGGTTAGAGTTACACACGTGGACAAAATTGTTGGTACCCCTCAGTTAAAGAAGGAAAAACCCACAATTCTCACTGAAATCACTTGAAACTCACAAAAGTAACAATAAATAAAAATTTATTGAAAATTAAATAATCAAAATCAGCCATTACTTTTGAATTGTTGATTAACATAATTATTTAAAAAAACAAACTAATGAAACAGGCCTGGACAAAAATGATGGTACCTCTATAAAAGATTGAAAACTATTTGACCAGAGTGACATGATTAACTCAGGTGTGTCATTTAATTGACATCACAGGTGTTTCCAAATTCATAATCAGTCAGTCTGCCTATTTAAAGGGAGACAAGTAGTCACCCTGCTGTTTGGTGAAAAGGTGTGTACCACACTGAACATGGACAACAGAAAGCGAAGGAGAGAATTGTCCCAGGACATCCGAAAAAAAATTATAGACAAACATCTTAAAGGTAAAGGCTATAAGACCATCTCTAAACAGCTTGAAGTTCCTGTGACAACAGTGGCTCATATTATTCGGAAGTTCAAGACCCACGGGACAGTAGCCAACCTCCCTGGACGTGGTCGCAAGAGGAAAATTGATGACAAATTGAAGAGACGGATCGTTCTAATTGTATCCAAAGAGCCCAGAGCAACCTCCAAAGAAATTAAAGGTGAACTCCAAGGCCAAGGTACATCAGTGTCAGATCGCACCATTCGTCGTTGTTTGAGCCAAAGTGGACTTCATGGGAGACGACCAAGGAGGACACCACTGCTGAAAAAAACTCATAAAAAAGCCAGACTGAAATTTGCAAAAATGCATGTTGACAAGCCACAAAGCTTCTGGGAGAATGTCCTTTGGACAGATGAGACCAAACTGGAGCTTTTTGGTAAGGCACATCAACTCTATGTTCATAGACTCAAAAACCAAGCATACGAAGAAAAGAACACTGTCCCTACGGTGAAACATGGAGGAGGCTCAGTAATGTTTTGGGGCTGCTTTGCTGCATCTGGCACAGGGTGTCTTGAAAGTGTGCAAGGTACGATGAAATCTGAAGACTATCAAGGCATTCTGGAGAGAAATGTGCTGCCTAGTGTCAGAAAGCTTGGTCTCAGTCGCAGGTCATGGGTCTTCCAACAGGACAACGATCCAAAACACACAGCCAAAAACACCCAAGAATGGCTGAGAGAAAAGCGTTGGACTATTCTAAAGTGGCCTTCTATGAGCCCAGATCTGAATCCCATTGAACATATGTGGAAGGAGCTGAAACATGCCATTTGGAGAAGACACCCATCAAACCTGAGACAACTGGAGCTGTTTGCTCATGAGGAGTGGGCCAAAATACCTGTTGACAGCTGCAGAACGCTCATTGACAAATACAGAAATCGTTTAATTGCAGTGATTGCCTCAAAAGGTTGTGCAACAAAATATTAAGTTATGGGTACCATCATTTTTGTCCAGCCCTATTTCATTAGTTTGTTTTTTTAAATAATTATGTTAATCAACAATTCAAAAGTGATGGCTGATTTTGATTATTTAATTTTCAATAAATTTTTATTTATTGTTACTTTTGTGAGTTTCAAGTGATTTCAGTGAGAATTGTGGGTTTTTCCTTCTTTAACTGAGGGGTACCAACAATTTTGTCCACGTGTGTACCTCGCTTCGTGAAACGGAAAACTCTGACTTTCCCTCATTTCAGGGTTAAGAAACTCAGAGTTTTCACTAAACCTGCTTTGTGAAATAGGCCCCAGGTCTTTCCATCAATGGAATTTTTCTTCCCTAATGGCATGGGCATGTTTCAAGATGACGATGCCAGGATTCATGGGGCTCACATTGTGAATAAATGGTTCAGAGAGCATGAGACATCATTTTCACACATGGAAACCACAGAGTCCAGACATCAGCCCCATTGAGAATCTTTGGGATGTTCTGGAGAAGACTGATCAACAGTCCAACTTTCCCGTCTTCAATATAAGATGTTGGTAGAAAATTAATGCCACTCTGGACAGAAATAAATGCTATGACATTGCAGAAGCTTGTTAAAACGATGCCACAGTGAATGTGTGTTGTTCTCAGAGCTACGGGCAGTCCAATGAAATATTAGTATCACACCCCGCCTGCTCCAGTGTTCTAGCTCATCAAGCGAACCACGAGTGGCTGTGCTGATGCACAGCTGACTCAAATTCTAATCAGCACAGCCAGCGTGAGTTTCCAATCAGTGCGACACATAAGCCCGACTTCCCTCAGAACTCACTGTTGGTTCATTGCATCCTGTTCATGCCAGACCATGTGCTCTGTTTCTCCATTCAGCATCTCCTACACATTGTTTTCTGGACTCTGTTCTCTCATTCAGACTGCGTACCTGTTTCCCTGTCATCAGCTCACCCCCTTCGTCGGCTCTGTCGGTTCTCTTCCCCTCTTCCACCCATCAGACACCGGACTGGACTTTCTGTGAGTCACCTTCCCTGCGCTTTAGTTTAGTTTATGTTTAGCTCACCTCGGCCTTCGGGTCCGCCTTTAGTTTAGTTTTTCCTCTGGCTTTCTTTATTCAGTGGTTTCTGTTCACTTATATTTTTTCATTAAATTGTTATTAATTTAACCACCCTGTTTTTGCCTGCTGCTTGGGTTCACATGCCTGCATCTGACAATTAGAGTGTGTGACTTTATTTTATAGATGAGTAGTGTATATCAGCTGTGCTTTTACCTGTTTTTTTTTTTTTTAAACCCCAGTGTTGAGAACTGTTGGTTAAATGAGGTGTAGAGTTTGTCTAATTTTCTGGTGAGGTAGCAACAGAACAATTCTTTCTATAAATCAGCAGCAGCTATGAGATTTCAAAGTGCATTACCTGCCTTTTTATAGTCATTGTTCATTGTCTCTTCTGCCATTTTCCTTGCAGAGAGCCTGTTCTCCCTTTGTAAAAAGTATGACTCGGTGTGGTTTGTTGATGTGTCATTGAAGACATCAGTTGGTCCAGATGATCCCAATCTGAAGACAAAAGGTAATAATGAACTACCCAGGTTTAGCACAGCCATTATCCAAGTTTAGTATCACTGAGACACTTTTTTTTTTTTTTTTTTTTTTTTCTTCCCCCTCATTGTGGTAAAAAGTGAATGTCTTTCCTATGTGCTGAAGATGTAAATTAAATTATAATAAGCTTACCTTGAGTCTCTTGTGCTGGAAAAGAGAAATGTTTTAGAATTGGGTACCATCTAATCAAAGCTTTTTTTTTAAAAAAAAAATGCAACATGAAAACAATTTTGATTTTTAAGGACATTCCTGAAGAGCTCAGTCATGATTCCAGCTGTACTTAACCTCATCTCGAGCTATATATTGCATAAACATGCCATTCAACCCCCTTACTGACTATATTTCAGCAGCTATACAGATGGCAACAACACCGCTTGAATGCATCTTTGTTTGACTGACTCTTTGGTCAGGATGGGATGTCAAATCAACAACTGAAGTTACACCATGCTGAATATTTTCCTCTGCAAAATGCTCTCGACACACAGTTCAAATGTCCTCCAAACATTTTTAATACATGTAGAATATCAGCATGCTCATACTTTATTTAAATGCAATCAAAACTCTGGGATTCTCCAAATGACATCTCTAAGAATCTCATGAAAGATGTTTCTCAGTTTTCCATGAAAATGTTTATGGCAGTCTGAAATGCCAAGCACAGCCAAAGGAGAGAGGAAATGATCCCATAAACTCTCAAGCCCAGATAACTAAACCCATCCAAAAAAGGTAACAACTCTAGCAGTGACCTTCAAAATTTGTTCATTATTGCCTGTGGATGTTGGAAGGGTTTATTTAGATTCTTTGCTGAGATATTCAAGTGGAAGTGCAAAACTTGACAGCTTGGCAATAAAAGTCACACCATTGAAAATAAAAGGACATTTTGCTTACAAAAGCTTACACCACCAGTAATTGTAATATGAACATCCTTATAATGAATTGCATCACAGATTAACACAGTTGGCAAATTAAATGGAAGTACCCTAAGATGTTCAGCTCAGCACATCTACAGGTCAACATCTTTGGACCTCTGTTGGAGGAATGAACATCATTATTCCAAATGATATGCTCTAATTATTTTCCTTGATGACAATGGTGTAGAACATTTTCTAAGACACTAGTGCATAGTCTCTCAGAGGCTTACAGCTCAGCTGAGGTTCAGCAATTTCAACAAAATTAATGTAGTCCACAAAATTTGATTTGTTTTAGGGAATGTACTATAATTACTAAGTCCTTCTAAAAATGTGTTTCATTACTTTTGTGTTACTTCACAGCATCACCTTAGATATATTGACAAATGCCAGTGTATATATACACTAACGTTCAAAAGTTTGGGGTCATTAGAAATGTGTTTTTTTTTTTGTTTGTTTTTTTGAAAAAGTTTTTCAATGAAGATGGCATTAAATGAATCAGAAATCCAGTCTAGACACTGTTATGGTAAATGACTATTCTAGCTTCAGACAGCTGATTTTTTTTTTTTTTTTTTTTAATGAAATATCTCCATAGGGGTACAGAGAAACATTTCCAGCAACCACCACTCCTGTGTTCTAATGCTACATTGTGTTAGCTAATGGTGTTGAAAGGCTAATCGATGATTAGAAAACCCTTGTGCAATTAATTTGGTGCATGAATAAAAGTGAAGTCTGTGGAAACATGAAATTGTTAGGGTGACCCCAAACTTTTGAATGGTAGTGTAATTTCCAATTAATAATGGAACATTAAAGTTAACATGCATCACATATTGTCACATCTGTTTACTAATGAGAAAGGCATACATGTGATAGTCATGAATATGTCAAGGAGAAAAGGCAGTTACACCAACCTGAAGAGGGTTCTGCGGGATTAAAATATTGCTGTATACTGTTAAAATTATCATTTAGAACCTCTTAAATATACTGTAGTTAAAATTGTTTAATATGTTGTAAAAAAAAGGCAAAACTTTGAGACTATATGAATATTGAGGGATCTGTGAGCCGAGAGGTGGCCAGGATCTGCGGTCCACTTGTTTAGACTTTATCGTGTTTGATTTCTCATGCCTGCAGGAGCCGGAAGGGAGAACTGGGCACCATTCGGACTGAAGTTGCCGAAGGAGCATTACATGATATGCGCTGCTATTTTTCGTCCACTTCTGCAGGTGTGATCTCGAAATATAGTTTTCGGGGAGTTTGTATAAGTTGTATTGATTGTAGTGGTCAGTGGCGGCTCCTGACAAATTTCTCGGGGGGGGCAAAAGTTGCAATGATGGCTAAGTTGACCCATTAAATTAGTATAATAATAAATAAGTCAGTCAGCTTTACATTGTCACGTTTCCTTGTTTAATTTGGTCTATCTAGACCATCCTCAAAACTGCAATTAATCCAAGATTTTGAGAACATATTTGGCTGGAAAATGCAATGAATACAGCTACTTACAATTACACATTTGGAGAGGACAACATAACACAGCTCACCATTCAAGAACATGAATGAGTATTCATCACTTGTATTGAAATTTAGCACGCCTCTCTTTCAAACAAGCAAAGCGATCAATCACCCTCTCATTGAAATCAGGCATGTTCCTGACAAGCTCTCCATGGAAAGCATTCCCAATGCATTCAAACGTTCCTGTCCCATTGTATTTCGCAGGAATGTCTTGATTCTCTTTAAGTTGGCGAAACACCTCTCAGCTTCAGCTGTTGTCATCGGAGTGGTGATGAGGATGTTCAGCCAACCAACACTATTATTTCTGTTATAGAAGTGTGTGTGTGTGACTGTGTTGGAGAGTATGATGGGGGCAGGAGTTGGGAGGGATGTGGGGCATTGTCTTTTTTGTTTGTTTTTAACTTTTTAAGCACTTTGTGTTTATGTATGAAAAGTGCTATAGAAATAAACTTTGATTCAATAGCGCCACAGTCTCAGAAGGTTTCCTGGAGATTGTAGCTCTGTAGAACCTGGTACAGTGCCAGTGCACCACAGCAGCCCCTGAAGTCTGGACTTTTGTAGATGAAAGCTCAGTCCTAAGCCTCTCCTTGTGTAGCATAGGATATGCCCTCACGGTGGTATTCAGAGCCTCTTCAGGGAATGTTTTCAGATGCTGGTCGAACAGCTCTGCCTCTAGCAGCACGGCACTCACAAGGTGGCTGGTGAAGGAGAACCTGTCTTTGGCATGGCCCAGGATTGTCACAGATCTGTTAAAATTATGAAAATGTATAGTCAGTAACACACAATTGTAAAAACAAAACACACACTCTCGTATACTGTATGTACTATAAATTTAAAGTATATATAATTCTACTGGTGTTGGCAAGATTGTGGCCATGATTTACTGTATCTCCTGCCTCACAATTCCAAGGGATTCATTTTTGTTATTCTTGCAAACTTATGACCGTATCCTTGTGTGAGTATAATGGACAAGTAATGGGTGAGTAAAACAGCCATCCATTACTGAATCTAACTCTGTAAAAGCAGAGTTTGTGACTTTATCACTTGGTTCTAACACTTGAGTGTGCCTACACAATTGGTCAGTAAGTAATGCAGATGCCTCTGCTTCTCTTGTTCTCCTTGATCTTGTCGTACCTGGTACTTCTTGCTGCTGCTGTTGAAAGCTTTGGTCCCTGGAGGGAGACGGATAAAAAGTGTCAAAATATGAATGAGACAGTATGTCAATGTGATTATTAATAATTACTCTTTAAAAAACAGTAGGTAATAAAAAGGTGACAATGGCTCATTATGTCACAGTACCAGTTGTATTTTTGTTAGTTTGTATTTTATAGTTGCATGGTTTTGTTTGGAGTGTTCATTTTGTTGTTTTTATTTGTAGTTGCATGGGTTTATTTTGAGTGCATGTTTACTGGGTGTAGTGATCTTTCTTTTTTGTGAGTACAGCTGGGACTGATTAGATGGAGACTGCCATTGATTGGACAGAGCTACCTGAGCTGATGAAGAAAAGAGGGACACGCGTGTGAGAAAGGAGCGCGGGGGGAGAGGAAGCAGAGGAGTGACAGAGAGGGGCCGCGAGGAGAACTGGGGACAGACGGGGACAAAGTGGAGTGACACAAGAGTGGGCCGAGAGAAAAAAGGTCTCCGCTACACGCAGTAAAGGGCGCCGATTCGAGGGGAGAGGACGGAGGCGGACTGAGTCGGGTTGTGGCTGCACGGAGACAGGAGCTGAGGGCTGAAGGAGCGATGAACGCCGAGGAGGATTGATACAACGCAGATTCCCAGATAAGTGAAGGGACGCGAGCCATCCTACCCAGCAGTGTGTGTGTGGTTGGTTGTTTTTCTGGTGTGCCGAAAATTGAGTGACGCTCCCTCTTCCACAGCGCTGCAGTATGTCGGGACCAGCCGTGAGGAGGACTCGGAGGTACGGAGGCCAAGGAGGAAGTGTGCTGCACGTCACTCATCAACCTGCGTCCCCTGCCCCCAGAGAAGAATCCCCCCAAAAAAGGCTATTGCACCAGCCAAGATAAGCATAGCCTCAAAAAGACCCGTGTGCCCTGGTTTATTCAGTTTGATGCTTCCTAACAGGACTGTTTTAATAGATCTCTGTAGGATTTTAGTCCATGTTGTTAAGAAATTATTTTATCTTGGGTTGTTGTTTTAAGACGTAGGAAATAAATTTCCCTTATTGCTTACTCCATGTTTGGGTGTCTCTGTTTGTTTTAAACAGTGGAAATGAAGTCTTTTGACTGTTGGTAAAAAAATTACTTGAATCTGTGCAGTCTATATGACAGTACGATTATTCTGGCGTTGTCGGCAGGACACCAGCTCCACTGTTTATATAAAAAAAAATGGACACAGCTCAGTAGTATTAGTTCTCCAACGGTTGCTCAGTTTGATGCCATGGTTCCTGGGGGCTGCTTGGATACCTAAAGTTTCTGGTGACAAAACAAAATTTATAGAATGGAAGAGTCAGGTGGAGGCCATGCTGAGGGCGCAAGGACTGCAACAGCAGGCTGATCTTATTCTAGGTGCCTTAGAAGGAGCGGCCAAACGAGAACTGCAGCTCATTAGCCTTAGAGACAAAAATACTGGACAGAAGGTGCTAGATGTGCTGCAGAGACTTTATGCCAGACCTGCCTCTAAAGCTTAGCTGCGGGTTAGTGTTTTTTTTTTTACTGTAGACAGCAATCCACTGAAAATGTAAATGCTTTTATACTCAGACTGAGGGAGTCTTTCAGCAGATGGCAGGAACGGGATGAAGAAGGAACAGAAGAAAGTGATTATCTACTGCTGGACCAGTTGATGGTCGGTCTCCAACCTGGATCAGTTAAACAAGAGCTAAGCAGGCAGATGAGGCGGAACCAACGTATGACCTTTGATAACTTGTGCAAAGAGGCTCAGGCCCTCGAACTGGAATTTCAGGAGGGGGAGGAGGCCGTTCTGTCACAGAGGGTTGCTGTCCCAAGAAATGCAACGATGAACATGTAGCAGTTAAAAGGATAGGTACGAGCTGAACTACAGCAGGAGTTGTGGGGAGAGATGAGGAAGGAGATAGTGGAGCAGATCAAGTCCCTTTCAACCAACTTAATGGGAGAGGTAAAAGCACATCTATCATCCAAAGAAGTGCCTCTAACTACTAATACTTTCCCTTCCAGTTGTCAATTGCAATTTATTCACCTAAAAGGGAATCTAATGAAAGGGCAGGATAATTGTTGCTTTGCACATGCTGCAAGTGCTTGTGGAATGTCGCAAATTTGCTTCTTAGTAAACATTTTGATACTGAAAAGTTTTGACTAAATATTTGGATGAAAATCCATCCAATACAATGTGCATGCAGGAGGTTTTGGGGTTCTTAGGTGATGATATACACTACTTCTCAAAAGTTTGGACACACCTTCTCTTTTAATAGTTTTTCTTTATTTTCATGACTATTTACATTGTAGATTCTCACTGAAGGCATCAAAACTACAAATGAACACAACCAGAATTGTGCCATAAATAAAATGGTGTGAGATAAGTCAAAACATGTTTAATATTTTAGATTCTTCAAAATACCTTTTGCTTTGATTACTGCTTTGCACACTCTTGGCATTCTCTCTGAAATAGTTGTCCAACAAACCCAGAGATGCTGAGCACTTGTTGGCCCTTTTGCCTTCACTCTGTGGTCCATCTCATCCCAAACCATCTGGAGAAGGTTTAGGTCAGGTGACTGGGGAGGCCAGGTCATCTGATGCAGCACTCCATCACTCTCCTTCTTAGTCAAATAGCCCTTATACAGTCTGGACGTGTGTTTGAGGTCATTGTCCTGTTGAAAAATAAATGAGGGGTCAACTTACGCAAACTGGAAAGGACGGTATGTTGCTGCAGGATGCTGTAGTAGCCATGCTGGTTCAATGTGCCTCAAATTTTGAATAAATCCCCAACAGTGTCATCAGCAAAGCACCATCACACCTTCTCCTCTATGCTTCATGGTGGGAACCAGAGGCATCACTAGGTTTTAAGGACAGGGTGGGCTTAGCCCCCAGGAGATGAACAGGATGTGAGCGAACATTTAATTTTACAGCTAACAAAAACTGAGAAATTGCTTTTCCACATTAAGATTTAGATTTATTCAGAGATACTTTACTGTGTAAATGTGGCCATGACTTTTGCTCACAACACAATAACTCAGAGCTGCCAAGTTGTGAGCAGACCTCAGAGTGAGATTTGGTTTGTGCAGGATGTTGATGGGGGGTCTGGGGGTCCTCCCCCAGAAAATTTTGAAAATTACTGATCCTATTTCCTGCATTCTGGTATATTTTATGAGCATTTTGTTAAAATCTTATTATAGAGGGATAATAAAAAAATATTGAGCTAAAAACAGGGCAAAAAAAAAAAAAACTGCAACGGCAGGCACTATTGAAAATAGTTCTTCATGTAAAATATGGATGAAAGTTCTGTGGCTGGATGTGCACAACACATTTCAGCATTTTCCATAAATATCTGCATAACTGAAATAACTCCAGCAACCACTTGTAACATTTGTCTTGGAGGATTCTAATGCACAACAGCTTCAATTTGACCACATCAGCCAACTAAACAAAAAGTGCTTAAGCAAAAGCAAAACATCTTTATAACTTAAATGATCTATTCACTGAACAGAATTACAATCACACACTAAACTCTGTCTCACAGGAGCAGGGTGACATGGACTAAAATCAGGACTAAACCAGGTCTGACTTCACAGGAGCAGGGTATCATGGACTAAACCCAGGACTAAATGAATGAATAACTTATTAACGAGGCCCAAAAATAAATAATAATGACTGTCAACTCAGAATAAATGGCAAAATTGTAAACAGGAACAGGAAAAGAACAGGGAAAAATTAATTTTTGTGAGCCATGTTGTACTCCCTGGTGGCTTTTTTTGAAGCCTTGATGATCTCTGGGGTGGGTTCCCATTTATTGCACGGCTCCAAACCATCCATTTTAATAGTCATAATAGAAGAGAGTGTTCCCTCTAGAGCCACAGTGCTCCTGGGGCCTGTTTCACGAAGCAGGTTCACTGAAAACTCTGAGTTTCTTAACCCTGAAATGAGGGAAACTCAGAGTTTTCCGTTTCACGAAGCGAGGTAACTTAACCCTGAGACAGAGGGGTAATTCTAGCCTGTTTCACAAAGAGGGGTAACTTAAACTCTCGGTCAGTTACCGCAGTAACAGACTCTATGAGTTGAACCTGGTCGGCAGCAGGTTTACCTGAGAAAACCTCGAGTTTCTTTCTGTCTCCGCCCTCTTTCAGCCACACACGCTGTTTGATTTCCTCATTCATTCAGTCAGTAAGCGAGCGAGTTTTGGCATAGAACAGCTTTTATTAACGATCCAGTGGATAAAGGATCAGCATTACTGCACAGATAATTAAATATTCGTCGGTAGATTGTTATCAGACCGAGCATAAATGTTCTCGCATTTCCGGACAATTATCGGTTTGAGCGGTACAGTTTCGTAATCGTTTCAAGTCCATAATCTACATAAACAACCTAATCCGTCCTTACATTTACATTACCAGCCGCAGTCATGCTCTCACATCCAGCAGATATTGTGTGTTGCGCTGCGGTTCTTTGCAAATGGAAGTTTTTATATGATGTCGGAGATGCAGAGCACTACAGTAAGACAACTGTATGCAGGACAGTCAGAAAAGTTTTCCTGGCTGTGAAATGACTTTTACTCATCATTGTGGACACATACCTGTCAGAACATCAAGAGGAGTTCCACAGAATTGCAGGTGAATGATGTAGAGATCTGTTACATTCATTTTAAATCATATTCTGTTAATGACATTGTGCTGCAGCCTCAGACTGGGATTAGTCATTTTAATTTCTTTTAGGATTTCCCAGTGTGATTGGCTGCATAGATGCACACACATCCCCATCACAGCTCCCTCACATCATGAATAGGAAGTCCATTCACAGCATAAATGTGCAGGTAGGCTACAGGTAGACTGACTACTGTTTCTAAATGTTAAAGACTGCATCATAGTTCAACATCTGTCATTCTCTGCACTGTCCAGATCATATGTGATGCTGCATACATCATTTCTAATGTGGAGGCCAAGTGGTCTGGGTCTGTTCATGACTCCAGGATTTATGGAGAGTCCAACCTGAGCAACAGACTGCAGCATGGTCAGCAGCATAAAGATTTTCACAATAGAATTCTCTTGTCTCCCTCCTTTAATATGCTCTGATGTATCCACTATACATTACAGGAGAGTTTGATGGCCTTCTGCTGGGTGACAGGGGTTACCATGCCAACCCAGGCTGATGACCTCTGTCGTTCAGTATAGCCTTCTTTAACCCTTGCCTCAGGTTAAATCAGGACCAGCTCTCCGTTTAAAGGGTCAGATTCTATCTGCCTATTAGTATTCCACCTAACAGGTTTCAGCAGAATAATTAAGCTGGTGTCGAGGAATACTCGCCTAGGTCCTAACTGTCTTCTTCCAAACGTCTTACCCCTCTTACTCCAATAAATACTCTCTTACTAAGCAGCCCTCCTAAGTAGTAGAATTGATTTATTGAACACGTTTGTTAACGACAGCTTTCCTCTTAAAACTGTGGCACTTGTTGATATTCCTAGGTTCGTTTTAGAGGTTTGGATAACTAACCCCAGGGGTAATGTTTAAATAACTAGTTGGATTAAAGTAACCTTTAAGAACCATTAGATTTAATGCACACAATCAACTTAACTTTTTACCACTATGCAGAATAGGTGAATCATAATCATTTCATTAGACTTCTCTTTAAATGCAATATAGCGTTTTATTAAGCAATTATTAGCAGGGGCACAGCATTATTCATGATTAAACAATTTAATTATTTCTGATTATTTCTAACTTAACTAAACTAAACTAAGCTGAGCGTACCTAAGAATCTTCTCTAATTAGTAAATTTAGGAGAGAGAGCGGACAGCCAGGCCTTAGCTGCCACGCCCGGTCTTCACCTGCATCTAGTTGAACTCCTCCGTGGACCAGCAGACTCGGTATGAAGTCTTCTTTGTGGGCAGAGGGTGTTCTTCATAGGCAGGGGGAGTGGAGAGGTCCCGATAGCCAATCGTTGGTCTGGCAGTTATCTTTAGTAGCAGCTGGAACACAAGTGCGGGCGTCTCAGCTGTCTTCTCAGTCGGATGGTGGTGGTGGAAAGCCCCCGTCTCATCAGGCTGTGGTGGGTCACTGGGTCCTCCAGCCCCTGGAGTGGAGCAGCCCTCTGCTGCTGCCTCCTGTGCCTCTCTGGATGCCATGGGTGCTTGCCTCTCTTCATCTCTTTGGACAACTGCAGACCTCTCAGGACTCTCTGTCTGGCAGAGTGTGGTCTTCGCTTGTTGAACAAAGTCAGAAAAAGACTTTGCCTCCAACGATGTTCTCAGCGAACTCTGGAGCCTAAGTCCCGCGTTGTCTTCACGTCTCTTGGGCAAAAGGGTCCGGTGAAGATTCTTCAGAACTCTGGCGATGCTCCCCGGCAGCTCCGGCGAGCAGCATCTCCCCCCTCCAGGGGAGAACTCCGAATTCAGTGTCTGTGTCTCTGGGTTTTATACCCTAGCTCGACTTCAGCTTAGCACATACACATTTCTACACACAATTCTAACTAATAGGTACGCCCAGGTAATTAATTCATAGGTTTAAGACACAACCTTCTTCCTATCACGCATACATCATTCTTTCCATCTTTTCTGTTAACACATCCACTTATTACACACACTTCAGTTGTCATGACAATGTAGGCCTGAGCCCATCCTGTCATCCTGTGGAAACTCCAAGTTCCTCATTTCTGAGGAGACTTCTGCTTTTCCCATCCTGTCTGCATACAGCTCAGAACAGCACAGATTACTTCCATTCAAAACTCACTTAGTTACACTGAATCACTTCTTTAAATCATTTTTCTTAGCATGATCAAATAACTTATTTTAAATCATTCTTCTATAGCAATCATCATTTCAGAATATATATCAGCCTATTAAAATCATTCTTGCATCAAGCATAAGCATAATCATGTGGTTAACTTATATAGTTTCTCATTTTAACTTTTCATTGGTTTGCTTAAAGCTTTTATTTAGGTGGTGGTTGCTCCTGGGATCTCAAATAACTAGGCCCCACTTGACACCTCATACCCTGACCCTGAACCAGGCCCCCAACAGAACATCAACCGGGCTCACTGCAGGACCAGAGCCCAGGTGGAGATGACCATTGGCCTGTTGAAAGCCCATTTCCAGTGCCTACATCTCCTCAGGGTGACCCCTGAGAGGGCCTGTGATATGACTGTGGCATGTGTTGTTCTTCATAATATTACCACTATGAGAGGAGAGCAACACCCTGCCCTACAAACTGAAGACCCAGATGATGACCCCATCCACCTGCAGCTATGCAGGACAGCAGAGCAGTCAGAGACACCGTATGCAATAATCACTTTAGAGTTTAAGTCACCATCATCACCACCACAGCAAATAAAGACATGATACACATTTCATTTGGTCTTCTTTATTTCCTACAAATAAAAGATAGTTCAGTTAATGTTCCAATAGTTAACATAATTCACCTGTGACCATCACCCATCTCTAACTTGTGCTCCAGTATTTCAATTTCCAGATCTGCCCTCCTAATCTGTTTTTTGGATTTTTCTCAGCAAATGCAGTTTGTAAATCTGTTTTACTGATAACTGGGAATACATAGAGGACATTAAATTATACAGTTGCACATGAATTCCACAGAATGAAGCTCTGGTGTTTCCTGAACATCCATCTCACTGTGTCAGTCTGTGCAGTGGAAGCTGAGGGACCATCCTGCTGCTGTCCAGCCATGATCTGTTAAAAAGGATGAGAATGTGCAATACTTCAGTGTAGGCTAAATGTCACACTCTATATTCCACCTAAAATCTGAATGGGAAGAGAACTATCAGTAACATACCTCTGTATAAAACTTAAACTACCATTTGGATAAATGTTTGGAGTATTGCCTACTTACAGTTACAAGGCCTTTTGTGGTGTGAAGGGGCCAAAAGACAAAAAAAGACACAAAAGGGAACTAAATATCTATCTATCTATCTATCTATCTATCTATCTATATATATATATGTATATATATATATATATATATATATATATATATATATATATGCATTCATGACCTTTTATACCACCGTTTTACAGGCATCTACTATGCCGGCTTGTTCACTTTCACATAGAGAGACACGAGAGTTCTTTTCTTTTACTGGGGTTTACTGAGGTCTTGGGTCTTGTACACCACAGCACACCACCGTAGAACTGGTGGGATAAACAAAAGATGTACATTTTAACACTTAGCTTCTGCACATACAGGTAAAAGCCAGAAAATTAGAATATTTTCATAAACTTGATTTATTTCCGTAATTGCGAACAAAAGGTATAACTTTTACATTATATGTAATCATTGCACGCAGACTGATGCACTTCAAATGTTTATTTATTTAATTTTGATGATCATAGGTGGCAACAAATGAAAATCCGACATTCCGTGGGTCAGAAAATTAGAATATTGTGAAATGGGTCAAGTTTGAAGACACCTGGTGCCACCCACTAACCAGCTGATTAACTCAAAACACCTGCAAAGGGCTTTAAATGGTCTCTCAGTCCAGTTCTGAAGCTTACACAAACATGGGGAAGACTTCAGATTTGACAGCTGTCCAAAAGGCAACCATTGACACATTGCACAAGGAGGGCAAGACTCAAAAGGTTATTGCTGAAAAGGTTGGCTGTTCTCAAAGCTCTGTGTCCAAACACATTAATGGAGAGGCAAAGGGTAGGAAAAACTGTGGTAGGAAAAAGTGTACAAGCGACAGGGATCACCGCGCCCTGGTGAAGATTGTGAAAAAAAACCCATTCAAAAATGTGGGGGAGATTCACAAGGACTGGACTGCTGCAGGAGTCAGTGCTTCAAAATCCACCACCAAGAGACGCATGAAAGACATGGGTTTCAACTGCCGCATACCTCGTGTCAAGCCTCTTTTGAACAAGAAACAGCGCGCAAAGCGTCTCACCTGGGCTAAGGAAAAAAAGAGCTGGACTGCAGCTGAGTGGTCCAAAGTTATGTTTTCTGATGAAAGCAAATTTTGCATTGCCTTTGGAAATCGAGGTCCCAGAGTCTGGAGGAGGACAGGAGAGGCACAGGATCCACGTTGCCTGAAGTCTAGTGTGAAGTTTCCACCATCAATGATGGTTTGGGGTGCCATGTCATCTGCTGGTGTCGGTCCACTCTGTTTCCTGAGATCCAAGGTCAACGCAGCCGTCTACCAGCAAGTTTTAGAGCACCTAATGCTTCCTGCTGCTGACCTGCTTTATGGAGGTGGGGATTTTATGTTCCAACAGGACTTGGCGCCTGCACACAGTGCCAAATCTACCAGTGCCTGGTTTAAGGACCATGATATTTCTGTACTCAATTGGCCAGCCAACTCGCCCGACCTTAGCCCCATCGAAAATCTGTGGGGTATTGTTAAGAGGAAGATGCAGAATGCCAGACCCAAAAATGCAGAAGAGCTGAAGGCCACTATCAAAGCAACCTGGGCTCTCATAACACCTGAGCAGTGCCAGAAACTGATCGACTCCATGCCACGCCGCATTAATGCAGTCATTGAGGCAAAAGGAGCTCCAACCAAGTATTGAGTACTGTACATGCTCATATTTTTCACGTTCATACTTTTCAGTTGGCCAACATTTCTACAAATCCTGTTTTTGTATTGGCCTCAGGTAATATTCTAATTTTCTGACCCACGGAATGTCGGATTTTCATTTGTTGCCACCTATGATCATCAAAATTAAATAAATAAACATTTGAAGTGCATCAGTCTGCGTGCAATGATTACATATAATGTAAAAGTTATACCTTTTGTTCGCAATTACGGAAATAAATCAAGTTTATGAAAATATTCTAATTTTCTGGCTTTTACCTGTACACAAATTGGATATAACAAAACACACAAATACATACCACTTTGGCCTGCTAGTGAAAACAAACTGGTGGGCTTCAAAATGCTTATTTTTCTTATTAATCACTGAAATTGGCTCGCTGTCGGTACACGTCTGCTGGCTACTGCCTCGCATTGCGTTAAACAGGAAGTGACCCTTCTTTAACCCTAAATTTAGTTACTAAATATCACATTTTAGATTGGCCTATATATTAAATATTATTTCTGATTTGGCCCTATTAATTAGCTAGAAATATTAGGAAAACAAAAATAAGTGTATATAAAAAACCCAAAACGTTATCTTTTAAACTTTCTTAATACATTAGCTCCGCCTAGTGGTGAAACATGAGAACATACATATTCAACTGCAGTCACACTCCCACCATCACACTACTTACTGTATGTGTGATCCTAAATAGAACTTAACACACCAAAGAACTTAGCAAATATTAGCAATACACATCACTTTTTAGTCCTTACTCAGCCTCAAGTAAAAGGATGGTCTTGTGTATTGGCCTTTCTAAAACTGTTTTAGTTCGAACCCCTTTGTCTCGAGTAGAGTCACTGATGAGAAGCTTGACCTTTCTGACTCTGCCGTCGGCTCCTGGGGTGACTTCTACGACCTTGGCGAGTTTCCATTGGTTCCTTGGAACGCTGTCCTCTTGCAGGAGAACAATGTCATTTATCCTTGTATTTCTTCTGTTCTTAGTCCATTTACTTTTCTGTTGCAGGTTTAACAAATACTCCTTTCTCCATCTGGTCCAAAATACGTTCGCCAAATACTGCACTCTCTTCCATCTTTTCTGCAGGTAGAGATCTTCTCTGACGAACTCTCCAGGTGGGGATGAGATAATTGCTGATTTCATTGTCAAAATATGGTTGGGTGTCAGCGGCTCTGGTCCTACAGGGTCATTGATACACTCTGCACTTAGTGGTCGACTATTCACTATTGCCATAGCTTCATACATGAACGTTCTCAATGATGAAGTGTCTAGTCTTGAAGCTGACTGGTCGAGAATGGATCTTAGGACGTTTCTTATCATCCGAATCTGTCTCTCCCAGACTCCTCCCATATGACTGGAAGCAGGTGGGTTGAAAATGAAACTTATACCCAGCTCTTTGACCTTTTCTTGAGTTGCTTGTGTCAAAAACTCGTTTCTTGCACCGATGAAATTAGTGCCTTGATCACAATGCAATTGAGTGACGTTGCCACGTATCGCCATGAAACAACGAAGTGCATTGAGAAAACAGTCTGTGCTGAGGTCATCCAGGACTTCTATGTGGATAGCTCTCGAACACATACATGTAAACAAGAGTCCGTATCTCTTTACCTCTTTCCTCCCTTCTTTCACACAGAATGGTCCGAAACAGTCCATACCACTGTACGCGAATGGAGGGGTAGCTTCAACTCTTTCTGAAGGCAGATCGCCCATCTTCTGGTCTTGATTGAGTTTCCGATATTTTCTGCATTTCACACATATGTATATGAATGATGAGACTTCAGTACTGCAACCAATTATCCATATGCCATTTGCACGTATTTCATTGACTGTCATCCCTCTACCTTGGTGATGAATCCTTTCATGAAAATGTTTGATGAGCAGACGTGAAACATGATGCTCTTTTGGCAAAATGGCTGGATATTTGATGTTCGGATGGAGTGACGCTTTCGTTAGTCTTCCTCCCACCCTCAGGATATTGTGATTGTCAAGGAATGGACTTAACTTGTGTAACTTGGAATGACTTGCTTTGACTTCTTCTTTGTCTTTAATGGACTTGATTTCTTTGCTGAATGCTTCCTTTTGGACTGTACTTATAATGAACTCCTCTGCTTCTTTCCTTTCTTCCACAGTAGTACTTTCATTTGACATTTCTTTCATGTTCTTTCTGTACTTTACTCGTCTCTTTAATCTTGCAATTGCTCTCACGACTCTCGTCCAATCTGAGAACCTTTCCAGACGTTCTGAGATAGATTTCTCTTCTTTTGCCTTGACAGTAAAGACTTGTGTGACCTTGAGTTCTGGATCTTGAACATTGATCTCTTTCATTTTGATGTCTTCTTTTAGTAGTTCCTTTTGCCATAAGAAACTTGGTCCTGTGAACCAGTTGGACTCCACTAGTTCCTTTGTCATTACTCCACGCGATGCATGATCAGCGGGATTTTGTTCAGAGGCAACATATCGCCATTGACTTGGTTCTGTACTTGATCTGATTCTCTGTATTCTGTTAGCAACGAACACATGAAATCGTCTTGCGTCATTGTTGATGTACCCTAGGACGACTTTAGAATCAGTCCAGTAGTACTCTTGAAGGTCTTGGATTTCTAACTCTCTTTTCAGAAAGCTAGCAGTTCTTGCAGCTACAACTGCCGCTGAAAGCTCCAATCTCGGGATGGTTGTCACTTTAGTAGGAGCGACTCTTGCTTTCCCCATTACGAGGGTGCAGTGCACGTCTCCAGACTCAGTTACAGTTCTTAAGTATGAGCACATGCCATAACCGGATACACTGGCATCAGAAAAGCTGTGTAACTCGTACTGCTGAACTTGGTTGAATGTTGTGGGGACATAACAACGTGGTATCTTAATGACTGACAGGTTCTGGAGGTCTTCTGGAGGCCAGGCTTCCCATTGAGGTTTGAGGTCTTCTGGAAGCGGCTCGTCCCAATCCAGCTTCTCCTGACACATTCTTTGAAGAATTCTTTTGCCGACTAGAATGAATGGTGCGACAAATCCAAGTGGGTCGAATATTGAGGCTACTGTGGAGAGCACTCCTCTTCTGGTGAAAGAATTGTTCTTTACGATAACTCTGAAGCAGAATGTATCAGAGGTTACACACCATTGTACACCTAAGGCCCGTTCCATCTTAGGCTCTCCTAGAGCTAGATCCAAGTCGGTTGCTCCTGCTGCACATTCTTCCTTTGGAATGGTAGCAAGCACTTCTTTGCTGTTACTAACGAACTTGTGAAGGTGCAGCTTACCAGCAGTGTTGGGCAAGCTACTTGGAAACTGTAATGAGCTAAGCTACCAGCTACTCAGTGTTAAATCAAGCTTCACTACACTGAAGCTATGACCCACAGAAATGTAGCAAGCTAAGCTACAGCAATATGGCCAAAGTAGCTTAATACATTCAAGTTACTTTTTTCTTACCAAAAAATTTCAGGGACTAATGAAGTCAGTCAAACGGAGACAAGAAAATGCTGACTTATTTATTATTAAACCATCATTTTTGTTCTCAGTGCTCCAAAGTTAGTAAGTTGATACACTGAGGAATATGTGGAGCTACATTTAAAATGAATCAACCTTTTTACATTAGAAATCATTGTTCTGATTTTCTTTTTAGTTTGTATTGCAGACATAATGTA
Source organism: Acanthochromis polyacanthus (assembly GCF_021347895.1). Lineage (NCBI taxonomy): Eukaryota > Metazoa > Chordata > Actinopteri > Pomacentridae > Acanthochromis > Acanthochromis polyacanthus. Next base: position 36,901,943 of record NC_067117.1, on the reverse strand, counting down.
TCTGATAATTAAGTTGCAGTAGCTTATATTAACACACCACTTACATTGGAGGGTATAATAGGTTACATTTGATATCATTTCCATATAAAGTAAGCAATATTATAGTAAGACAATTTTATACATAATTTGGGTATTCACATTGGGTATTAAATCAAGTTTTATTTCTTAAGTCTAATATCTATGTAAAATCATTCAATGCTTTCCCAAAGTGCTGTATCCACTACTACTTAACTCAATTTTGGTCTTGAGTGTAAGATTAAGATATTTAATCATTTATGCCATCACTTTTGTTACCCTTTCTGTTATTTTTTTCAGCCATTTGCTCATTAGTGTTAACAGCAATACTGAAGAAGACAGATTTTGGTTTTACTGTTACCTCGTTTTCTCCCATACCTCCCATAATTAAACTGATATGTATCAGTTTAATTATTTAATCCCCCAATTTATACACATTCACACACTGCCACCACAACCTTACGCTTAATTTAATTAATTTACTGCCACGCGAATTTTAGATGTTGAAAAGTAGCTCGTTTGTGTGTGTATCTTATACTGCGGTTGACATGTGGTGGTTAGCTAACTGCTGCTGGTTGTGCATATTCGGTAGTCACTTGTATATGGGTTCTCAGATTTGTATTTGACGTCTTTGAAGTTGACAGAAACTTCGCATTGGGTTGGCACAGTAGGTATCTGAAAACAACTTTTCTCCGTTTTTTCAAAAACTCAAAAACTGAAGCGAGCGTCTGTGTGTGTGTGTGTGTGGATCCAGTGGAAGGGATTGTTGAATGACGACATCAACAGTTCCTCCGCTTCTATTGGTCGACACAGACATGTCGGCGTTTGGAGAGGATGTCACTGTCTGATCCTTAAAAGTGTGAGATGAGACTGCAGCAGAGCAGAAAGCTCCGCTTCAAGCAGTTCAACATTAATCATTTTTAATGTAGCTTTTTGCGTTCGCTACCGCGCTACGTGACCAAAAGATTAGCTAAGCTGTTGAAACGTTTTTTGATTTTGTAAACAACGACGCTACCACGTCGTTACAGAAAAATGTAGTTAAACTACTAACGACGCTATTTGTAGTGACGTTACTGCCCAACACTGCTTACCAGTATCACAGAGTTCTCTGGCTTCTTTTACAAGCTGAATAGCTTCTTGCTCTGAGTTCATGCTCACCAAGCCATCATCCACATAGAAGTTATGTTGTATGAACTTCACGGCAGCTTGGCTGAACTTACTTTCGCCTTGAGCAGCTAGATGCTTGCATCCAAAGTTTGCACATCCAGGCGAGGATGCTGCTCCAAACAAGTGGACTCTCATGCGGAACACAGATGGTGGCCAATCCATGTTGCCGTCCTCCCACCATAGAAATCGGAGGTAATCTTGATCTTGTGGGGCAACATGAAATTGGTGGAACATACGCTCGACGTCGCATATGATGGCCACATGTCCTTTCCTAAAACGACACAGAACTCCAACGAGTGTATTTGTGAGATCTGGTCCTGACAGGAGATGCTCGTTCAGAGATGTATTCTGGAACCTTGCCGAGCAATCAAAGACGACGCGAATCTTATTTGGCTTCTGCGGATGGTAGATGCCATGATGAGGAATATACCAGGCTGGTTGGTTACTTAGCTCAGCGTCTGGCACCTTCTCTGCATCACCTCTCTCTCTATGATGTCTTGCATGAATGCCACATAGTCTTTGAAGTAGCGCTCATTTTTTCTGAGACGCCTTTCCAGACATTTAAGCCTGTGCTCTGCACAAAGTTTGTTGTTTGGCAAGTCAGGTCTTTCTTGCTTGAAGGGTAGTGGCATTTCAAAGTGTTTGTCTTGCTTTTGTTTTATGCCTTCTGTTACTTTGGTCAGGAACAATAAGTCTTCTTGTGATATTGTCTCTTCTTCAACATGTCTTTCCACGAAGTCCATCTCCAACACCTTTATTATTTCAGCTGGAGTGACCACTTCTTTGACTTTGTTTCTGCTTACAAAGTGAACTTCAGTTTTGAGCTTGTGTGTGAATTCTACAGCTGGCAGAACTTGTTTGACCATGACACGATGACTTACTCCTATCTCATCTTCATAGTCACTTTCAGAGCTAGCGTAGCCAATGATGCTCCAACCAAGCAGGGATTTTTGTGTGAATGGCTGGTCTCTGTCACCACTGACCACCTCTAGAGGGAGTAGAGCTTGTGGACAATTATATCCAATCAGCACTCCAACGTCGCAGTCGAGCTTGGGAGACATCTCATTTGATAGATGTTTTAGATGAGGCCAATTCTCTGCCGTTTTGCTTGTTGGGATATGAGATCTTTTGGCAGGAATGTAGTCTCTGATGTAGGTCGTTGGCAACTTTATTCTGATTTTAGAGTTCATACCTCTTACTTGTAGGTCTTTTAACTTGTGACTTGACACAATCTTTGTTCTAGATGTCATGGTGGAGATCTTGAGTTTGACTGGCTCAGACTTGGTGTTTAGTGACTCAGCTGTGTCTTTCAGGATGAAAGTTGTGTCGCTTTGAGTGTCGAGTAAAGCATACACGAGCCTCTCGTTCTCTGGCTCGTCCACAGTTGACACATAGACTGGGATGACTGAAGAAGTACAACCTTTTGACTTTTGCTGTATGACTCTGTTGGATGTAACTTGTGTGGATTCTTGTTCTTGTGCTTCAGACACCCTTTCTGTTTCCTCTTTAGTCTTTGTTCTTTGTTCTTTTTCTCTTTTCTCTCTGTCCTGATGTAGACAAGTTGGATGAGGTTTTTGACATTTGTCACAGACACTTCTGGAATTACAGTTCTTGGAATTATGACTGGACTTAAGACAGCCAAAACACAGTTTTTCAGACTGCACAAACTTTACTCTTTCTTCCACTGACTTTTCCATTATCTTTCGACATTTGTGAAGTGCGTGACCAGGTTTCTTACAAAAGAGACATGAGACGTTTGTCTTTTCATCTGTGCTTGTGCTGAGTGTCTTGACGTTCAGCATATGATTTCTCTTTGACTTGTCTTTGAACAGATGCTTGCTATCTGATTCATTTGGCCTTATTGCATGCAGTGAGGTGATGGGGTTACACGCGATTCTGGCTTCTTTGTTCAGGAACTTGACAAAGTGACTGAAATCAGGAAACATTTTGTGTTCATCTTGGAACTCTGTTACTCTCCTGTTCCAGCGAGCACTTAACCAATCAGGTAGCTTTGCTGCTATTCTCTGATTTTCTACGCAGTCATTCAAAACTTGTAACCCTTGAACATAGGGAATGGCTGATTCAACACTGCTCAGGAAATCTGCAAACTCACGTAGATCTTTGCTGTCCTTGGTGTTGATTTTGTGCCATGACTGAATCTTGTCACGATATGACTTTCCTATTACAAAGGGATCTCCAAATCTCTCATCAAGTATTTCCCATGCAGCACAATAAGCTGTGTCCGTTCCAATGAGAAAGTGACCTTCAATAGCTTTCTTAGCTGAACCTCCAACATACTTACGTAGGAAGAAGAGCTTTTCTTGTATTGGCAGATTTTTACAGTCGACTAGCGTTTTAAAGGATAATTTCCAATCGTTGTACTGCAGCGGATCACCTGTGAAGACTGCAGGCTCTGGGATGGGGATTCTGTTTGCTGTGATCGCCTCTGCGAGAGTCTTTACAAGATCAACGGAGGCTGCTTCATTTGCGGTGTGGATTGCTGTTTGAGGTACTTGGAGAAGTGGAGATTGTGAATTTATTGGAGCTTTAATTTGAGAAGGAATGAATGGTTTGGAGTGCACATTTGGAAAACTTGGTTGTGGGAGAGAACTATCTTGCTTTACTTGATAGTGAACAACTGGAGATTTTTCTTCATCCTCACTGTTGATACTTTCAGCATACACCTTTAATCTGGCTTGTGCTGCCTTGTGCTTTTGCATTTCTTTCAATAGCTCCACTTCTTTTCTTTTTTCTTCTAACTTTGTCTTTATAGTTGTGCTCTCTGTTAGAAATTGTGCTCTTTTCTTTGCATCCTCAACCTCAAGTTCTCTTATTTCTTCCTCACATTGATGTTGTGTTTTCATTATTTTAATGACTTCTTCAGTTGCTGCTACCTCAGCTGCGGCCTCTTGTCTTTGCTGTAGCGTGAGTAGAGAAGACTGCCTGGACATGACTGTTCTGGACTTCGATTTGTATGAAGAGGCACTAGATGAACTGGTCCCAAACACTGACTCTGAATCTGGCCAGGGAATACTGTCTGGATCACCATCTTCTTCCAAGAGGCACTGAGCTTTAGCTTTGGCTGCTCTGCTGATAGCCCAGCACACATCACATTTTCTCCTTATTTCAATGTCAGGACTTTCAATCTTTCTGATCTTACCATAAGTTTCACAGATGTCATTCACGACGGTTTCTATTGCATTCAAGGCTTCAGGTATTAACTCAGTGTCTTTCTTTTTTAACATTCTCTTGTAACAGTTCATACTGTACTTCCACTTCTTGTAGATTCGATCAAACTCCTTTGTTAAATCATTTAACCTTGCCTCTTGTAAGGATTTTCCTTTTTCAGTGAGTGTTCGTACACGCTGACTTCTGCGCACATTTTCTGTGCTATCAGATACTGAGGGCTGTGGAGTTTCTTCTCCATTATCCTGCTCTTCTGTATCCTGCTCTTCACTTTCATCATTTTGTACATTAAGCTCATCACTACTTTCAGTGGGCTGTATTGCACTCTTCTCTTCATCTGCCATGTTGTCTTAACATTTTCACTTAGTTTGCATATTACTTTGAATAATCTTCTTATTTTTTGGGGTCCTTTCCTTTAAATGAGAATGCTACGTTTGGATCTTATTAAATGCAATTGACTTTGGCAGCAGGTTACAAGTACTTGTGCTACTTCCAAGACACAACTTTTGTGTTTGCTTGATTAGCTTTTACTTGTTAGCTTGCTTCTTGACTTGTTCAATGCAGAGTCATTCCATCTCATTTCAACAAATCTGAGGAAATTTTGTTGCATGACCTCCTCTGATCATCTCCAAACTTTTTTTTTAACTATCCCAACATAAGAATAGATTACTTGCAAAGTTTTAACATCATATGATTGCTATTTGCTAAGTTATAAAATATTTAAATCCCTATTTTTCCACTCGGAAATTGATATGTTAGGTAGAAAGGCTTGATTTAGGAAGATAATACTGGGAACTGACTGATGATATAGACTTACAAGTGATCTGAAGGGTTCAAACACCTTAACAATAGAGCAGGAAAAAAAAATTTGGAATGAATATACCCATTTCTCTGTGGTACAGGGCAATTTAAAAATTTGGCGAAAATGGCATTTTTCAAGAATTTAGGCATTTTTTTCACAAATTTTAATAAGTAACAAGGTTCATATGTTATAAAAATCTCAAAGTACCTTAAAAGTTCTCTCTAACCTAAAAATATCCAAGAGCTAGCTAGTCTCCTTAGACCTCAAAACGATGCCTATTTATGAAACAGACTGAAAAACACCATACATATATTGGCACAGAAACCAATGTGGGACATGGAGTAGAAACATGAAACTTTGTCTGTATAACAATAAACATCCGAATAATTGATATCTGAAGTATCAACATTGTTTCTTGAATCCTTCATGGCCAATTTAACCAAGAAATGCACTATGTTTTATAGGCGTTTTTTTAGGAATTCTAACTAATATATTGCAGTTAAAATGAGTTATATTGCCTTAGGTCCCATGTAAAACATGTAATTTGTCCCCAACTTATCACACCACTATTTCTGTCCTTTGAACTGCTTGAATTTCTCTGAAATCAGGCCATCATCTGCACCAGATATGTGGTACTGTCCACCACGGCGTGTTGAAGGAGCAGTGATTGGACAGAGGATGTGGGCTGTAGGCACCCACACTACGTCATCCTTTCTAGGCCATGTGAACTTCTTGCTGGGACCTTTTGGGTGCATGAATTTCACTTGCAAATCTTCAAATTCAGCTGATAAGTCAAATACGATACCGAGGCTGTCCTGAGAATGCAGTCTGGGAGTGATGCCATTTCTTCTTATTCAGTTACTGTATGAAAGAAAAAACAATGTCTATATAATAATTAACTTCAGATATGCCCTTTGTAACTTATACTACGATGCTGATGCTTCAGATTCATCTTTCATCTTTAGTTGGTCATGTAAATGGTTCCTAAAAACAAAAACAAGGATCAAAATGTATAGTAAATTGATTCAGCAGTTGCTCATCTTTGGCACAAGAAACAAATATGAAAGTAAGTTCACACATACTTCACACATACTAGTTCCTCCAAAAAAAATTTGAACCGCGTACCATGTATCCCACATGCACTTTTTAATGCCTAAAGTTAGGCTATTTTGGGTCTACACCTGAGTTCAACAGCCTATAAATCAATAAATAAGCTTTATTTTAATGTTTTAAAACTTTTACCTTATGCAACTTTCATTAGTAAAGAAGAAAATTCATTCTTTCAATGTCTTTTCACAAGAATAAGTCCTAAAATAGAGGCATGAAAAACCCAAAATAAAGTCGCCCATGAAATAATAAGGATATTTTGGGAAATTCCACAGTCCAGTATTTTTTTATTTTCATTCATTTCTATACTTTTCTCACCAGAAGGGTAAAAGTTTTGGAAGGGGAAAAAATTCTGACCATGTAAAAGGAGTATAAATTGCTTTTTTTAGTAGTTTAAAACCCTAAAATCATAGGCGAGGATTAAGTTTGGACTGACTATGGGTATTAGATTAGATCATTACTGCTTATACTGTATGTTTATAACCATAATACTTTGCATTTGTTCATAAAATTACCCAAATAAAGCCCAAAAAAATTTTGGGAGGATCTGAGAAAGTGGTGCAACAAGCATTTGTTGAATTGACATGGAATGACTCTGCATTTGTCCGTGCACATGATACTTCATTTCCACGTGTGTAGCACCTCTTGCTAGTAGCTTCGTCCCGACATCTCGTTGCCTTCTCTGGGGCAGCGTAGTGTTCTACTATGCCGGCTTGTTCACTTTCACATAGAGAGACATGAGAGTTCTTTTCTTTTACTGGGGTTTACTGAGGTCTTGGGTCTTGTACACCACAGCACACCACCGTAGAACTGGTGGGATAAACAAAAGATGTACATTTTAACACTTAGCTTCTGCACATACACAAATTGGATATAACAAAACACACAAATACATACCACTTTGGCCTGCTAGTGAAAACAAACCGGTGGGCTTCAAAATGCATATTTTTCTTATTAATCACTGAAATTGGCTCGCTGTCGGGACACGTCTGCTGGCGACTGCCTCGCATTGCGTTAAACAGGAAGTGACCCTTCTTTGACCCTAAATTTAGTTACTAAATATCACATTTTAGATTGGCTTATATATTAAATATTATTTCTGATTTGGCCCTATTAATTAGCTAGATATATTGTGAAAACAAAAATAAGTGTATATAAAAACCCAAAACGTTATCTTTTAAACTTTCTTAATACATTAGCTCCGCCTAGTGGTGAAACATGAGAACACACATATTCAACTGCAGTCACATCTACTTTCTTTCTGTTGGCTGAGCAGAAGTCTATGTTAGTTTAAATAGGCTTAATTATTTAACAGGACATGATATGGATGCAGACATTTAGACTATGTGTGGATAAAACAACTGCACAGTCAAACAGCCACTTGATATTTAGGCTACTTTACAATGTAAAACATGATCAACATGAAGTACCTCCATGAAATAATGCCGAGGTCTGACCTGTTTGAACAGTGTTTCTATATTTCATCTTAAGCTGCTGCCCCGTGCGCTTCTCCCGAGCGGGATTTCACCTAAATGAAATAACTTACTAGGCTGCCATTCAGACAGTTATTCCCTGTAATATTATTACAATTACAAAGGACTACATTTAAACTTACACACGTGGACAAAATTGTTGGTACCCCTCAGTTAAAGAAGGAAAAACCCACAATTCTCACTGAAATCACTTGAAACTCACAAAAGTAACAATAAATAAAAATTTATTGAAAATTAAATAATCAAAATCAGCCATCACTTTTGAATTGTTGATTAACATAATTATTTAAAAAAAACAAACTAATGAAATAGGGCTGGACAAAAATGATGGTACCCATAACTTAATATTTTGTTGCACAACCTTTTGAGGCAATCACTGCAATTAAACAATTTCTGTATTTGTCAATGAGCGTTCTGCAGCTGTCAACAGGTATTTTGGCCCACTCCTCATGAGCAAACAGCTCCAGTTGTCTCAGGTTTGATGGGTGTCTTCTCCAAATGGCATGTTTCAGCTCCTTCCACATATGTTCAATGGGATTCAGATCTGGGCTCATAGAAGGCCACTTTAGAATAGTCCAACGCTTTTCTCTCAGCCATTCTTGGGTGTTTTTGGCTGTGTGTTTTAGATCGTTGTCCTGTTGGAAGACCCATGACCTGCGACTGAGACCAAGCTTTCTGACACTAGGCAGCACATTTCTCTCCAGAATGCCTTGATAGTCTTCAGATTTCATCGTACCTTGCACACTTTCAAGACACCCTGTGCCAGATGCAGCAAAGCAGCCCCAAAACATTACTGAGCCTCCTCCATGTTTCACCGTAGGGACAGTGTTCTTTTCTTCGTATGCTTGGTTTTTGAGTCTATGAACATAGAGTTGATGTGCCTTACCAAAAAGCTCCAGTTTGGTCTCATCTGTCCAAAGGACATTCTCCCAGAAGCTTTGTGGCTTGTCAACATGCATTTTTGCAAATTCCAGTCTGGCTTTTTTATGAGTTTTTTTCAGCAGTGGTGTCCTCCTTGGTCATCTCCCATGAAGTCCACTTTGGCTCAAACAACGACGAATGGTGCGATCTGACACTGATGTACCTTGGCCTTGGAGTTCACCTTTAATTTCTTTGGAGGTTGCTCTGGGCTCTTTGGATACAATTCAAACGATCCGTCTCTTCAATTTGTCATCAATTTTCCTCTTGCGACCACGTCCAGGGAGGTTGGCTACTGTCCCGTGGGTCTTGAACTTCTGAATAATATGAGCCACTGTTGTCACAGGAACTTCAAGCTGTTTAGAGATGGTCTTATAGCCTTTACCTTTAAGATGTTTGTCTATCATTTTTTTTCGGATGTCCTGGGACAATTCTCTCCTTCGCTTTCTGTTGTCCATGTTCAGTGTGGTACACACCTTTTCACCAAACAGCAGGGTGACTACTTGTCTCCCTTTAAATAGGCAGACTGACTGATTATGAGTTTGGAAACACCTGTGATGTCAATTAAATGACACACCTGAGTTAATCATGTCACTCTGGTCAAATAGTTTTCAATCTTTTATAGAGGTACCATCATTTTTGTCCAGGCCTGTTTCATTAGTTTGTTTTTTTAAATAATTATGTTAATCAACAATTCAAAAGTAATGGCTGTTTTTGATTATTTAATTTTCAATACATTTTTATTTATTGTTACTTTTGTGAGTTTCAAGTGATTTCAGTGAGAATTGTGGGTTTTTCCTTCTTTAACTGAGGGGTACCAACAATTTTGTCCACGTGTGTACGCATTGATCCGGGCAGCAGTGTTTTTCACGCCGTCTCCCTGTCTTTTGCAGCTGCAGCGGTGTTGCACTTCTTTCTAAAAACGTGTTCAAACTCACCATATGAGCGCGTTAAAAACTTCCATTTCAAAAACGCAGCTTTTCGCTTCCCCGTTTCCATGGTGACTCGTCGAATCGGGGTTCCATTGATGCTGTCTTTTCAGAGTTGCGGTGCACGCGCATAACTCCGGGTCAAACTACTCCGAGTTAATTAACCCAACTCATATCAGCTGTTGTGAAACCGAAAACTCAGAGTTTTCTATCTCAGAGTAGCTCAACTCAGAGTCGCGGAAGAAACTCAGAGTTTCTTGAACCTGCTTCGTGAAACAGGCCCCTGGTCTTTGTCTTCTTTAGTCCAACCAGTGAAAACAGAGTCATATTAGGTCCAAAATTAGCAAAATGATTTGTTTGTTTATGTCGTATATTTGGCTTATATATCGCTCTCTTGGCCATCTCCACTTTCCAATCATTACTCTAATAAATAAAAGCCCAAGTTAAATAAGTCCTATAGACTCTTTATTTGTTTACAAACATTGTGACGTTTTTTGTGGGCGGGGCTTATGCTGGAGGCAAAAGCGGAGCGAGAAGTCAAGCGGGACTGGGAGTATATAGTTTGCGCTGGGAGTTTGCGCTGCAAACTCGAGCATTTTTAACCCGTTAAACTTCAGTGTACCGCCAGCGGTACACTTACTAATTTGCATAGGAATTTAAAGAATGTCCGAAGGCTGCAAACGCGATTATATAAACACTATACGCCGATGGAAAGCTTAGATTCTCATGAATCCGCCGGTATAAACCACTTTCAGATGTGATTACCACAGCGGGTAATATAAACACATTTGTCCGACAAACAACGAATATCCATCCATCCTTTCTCTGTACACGGCTTTAACGTACACAGCGCGACTCACATTTCCGGGTTCATTATTACACACAGATGAAAATATTCCACAAAAAACGGCCATAATCCAACCTTGGACATCCAGACGACACAAGCCAGTAACATATTTTGTCCAAAACATGTCTTGAAGTCGGTATATAATCCACGAATCGGTCGTTTTCAAGGAAATGCACCTCGCGATGCGCGTCCAATATTCCCTGTATTTCTCGTAATATTTAACGGGTTATTGTTTTTGATTGTATTTTTTTCTGTGTCTTGTTGTGTCCTTGTTCTTATGGTGTGTGTATTTGGACCCAGTGTCTGGAATAAAGCTGAACTGAATTGAATTGAATATTTTTTATTTACAAATAGAATATTAGCGATTTTTTGTACTGAAAATGGCTGGAATTGACTGCAGCTGATCGTCTCTGTCCAGTCTTTTCGCCTCAGTGCATTTAACCCTAGGATGCATAGGTGGGGTCAAAATTGACCCCAGAGGTTGTTATTCCTTAATATCTTTAAGATTAAAAGTTTTGATATTTTCATATTCCAGGTATTCCTCATACAACCCGGTCTCACAAGGATTCGTGAAACTGTCACGTAAATTAATCTATGGTTACGTGCGCACCAACACGATTTCTCATGTTTTACGTGTTGCTCACAATGAAATTCAAACCAATGTATTTCAAGCGGAGGACTTTTCATGCCACTCAGAACGTATTTCAAACGAATATTTTTAATGTAAAAGCGTTGCGAATCCAAGCGGAGGACTTTTCATGCCACTCAGAACGTATTTCAAACGAATATTTTTAATGTAAAAGCGTTGCGAATCCAATGCTATATTTTGCATTACATCGTCCCATATATATAATGTGATGCCTTTATTTTTCCTGCAGGATTTGGGTATTTGAGATTAAAAAACGTTAGTGTTTGTTTGTTTGCAAACGGGTTTGATTTTGTTTTCATATCTGAATCTTAATCACACCTGAATAGAACGTTTAATTAATCAAATATTCCTCGTGTGTCATGTTTCTCCTCGGTCAGATTTAAGCGAGTTACGTAGGGCATTTTGAATCGGTATATTATATTTTTAATGTAAAAGCATTGCGAATCCAACGCTATATTTTGCATTCGCAGGGGCCGGCAATTAGATGTGGCTTCGGGCCAAAATTTATGTAAACATTATTCGGCCGTTTGACCGACGGGCCGGTGCGCTGGTATTTATTAAATAATTTTGATGAGTGGGTATCCGATGCCTATATAGCTCAGCACGTTAAGCAGGTGACTCATCTAATGAACACATATTTTTATATAAAACAATAGATAGAAGTTATATATCAGAGAAAATGAATACATATAAATCATAGATGGAGTATCAACATCATTCACACATATATATATATATATATATATATATATATATGTAATAGATAAGTTATATATCAGAGAAAATTATTATATAAATCACATATAGACTATCAATATAATTCATACATATATAATAAAAAAGATATGTCAGAAAATGATATTATATATATATATGTGTATATATATATATATATATATATATATATATATATATATATATATAGTTTTATATAGAAATATGTGTTCATTAGTCAGTATTTTGTTTATATATGTATATATAGCGTAATCATATATTGTCTCTTCAAATTATTAAAATAATTGACTTTACTGCCATTATCTGCTTCTCTAACATATATTAGTGTGTGTGTGTGTGTGTTTACAGTGTTTGCAAAATACCTGTCTACAGTCGAGCTTAATTTCAGAATATTCTATTACCTATCATTATTATTATTATCTATTATTTCCGCTATGAATATTACTATGTTCAGCACCCCATTGATTTACACGGGCATTTTGTGCTTCATGGCGCCAGGTGTGCTGTTTGCATGTTGGACATTGTTTTACACAGACACCACCGAAGAAGAAAGGTGCCGAAGTGCTGCACGTTTTGTTTTGTTTTGTTTTGTTTTGTTTTTTTTAAATTGAAACAGGAGTCTGTCCGCATGAATGTCCAATGGGTTAGGAGTTGTCCATGAGTTTGATATCTTCAATCATGTTAAAAAGTTTTACAGCAGTCCGTTTAGAAATCTGCATTTTTGTATGAAAAACTTCCCAAATATTATAATAAAGCAGACCGGAATCGAACCCGCATCCGAGACCAGTTCGTGTACATGAGTCACCTGCTTAATGTGCTGAGCTATATAGGGATCAGATACCCACTCATCAAAATTATTTAATAAATACCAGCGCACCGGCCCGTCGGTCAAACGGCCGAATAATGTTTACACAAATTTTGGCCCGAAGCCACATCTAATTGCCGGCCCCTGCGAATGCAAAATATAGCGTTGGATTCACAATGCTTTTACATTAAAAATATAATATACCGATTCAAAATGCCCTACGTAACTCGCTTAAATCTGACCGAGGAGAAACATGACACACGAGGAATATTTGATTAATTAAACGTTCTATTCAGGTGTGATTAAGATTCAGATATGAAAACAAAATCAAACCCGTTTGCAAACAAACAAACACTAACGTTTTTTAATCTCAAATACCCAAATCCTGCAGCAAAAATAAAAGCATCACATTATATATATGGGACGGTGTAATGCAAAATATAGCGTTGGATTCGCAACGCTTTTACATTAAAAATATTCGTTTGAAATACGTTCTAAGTGGCATGAAAAGTCCTCCGCTTGGATTCGCAACGCTTTTACATTAAAAATATTCGTTTGAAATATGTTCTGAGTGGCATGAAAAGTCCTCCGCTTGAAATACATTGGCTTGAATTTCGTTGTGAGCAACACGTAAAACATGAGAAATCGTGTTGGTGCGCACGTAACCATAGATTAATTTACGTGACAGTTTCACGAATCCTTGTGAGACCGGGTTGCCTCATAAAACATGTTTGTGACATGATACCATTTGCATTTTTATTCATTCAAAATTCAGTTTTTGTATCAATACCCCACTGAAGAGTGGGGTATTGATACAAAAACTGAATTTTTGGGGGGTCAAAAATGACCCCAAGTATTTCCAATGGGATATTTCACTTAACATTGGTTCTTGGCAACTGTGAGTGTAAATAAACATTTACTGTCCCTCATACAACTGATGTCAGCAGTCCCACCACCTAGGAGGTCATTTTTGCACAGCATTATACATGTAAGTATTATCTCCATTTATGAACTTATTTTTCATTGACAGAATATGTGAATATCTGTGAAATTTGCCTAGTTTGTGGTTAGCTAGCAATACTGTTAGCTAACAATACTGTTAGCTAACATTATTATTAGCAAACAGTATTGTTAGCTAACACAATCACACACACACACACACACACACACACACACACACACACACACACACACACACACATGCATGCACGCACGCACGCATACACATACACTCATACACTGTTGTTGCACTGTTATTACACAGTATCTTAGCTAACAGGATTGTTAGCTAACACAAACACACACACTCTCACACACACACACACATACATACACCATTGAATAATCGATGATCATATAATAGGCTACCTAATGGGTTAGTGTGTGTGTGTGTGTGTGTGTGTGTGTGTGTGTTTGTGTTAGCTAACAATACTTTTACCTAACAATCCTGTGAGCTAACATACTGTGTAATAACAGTGTAACAACAGTGTGAATGTGAGTGGAGGTAGGTGTGTGTGTGTGTGTGTGTGTGTGTGTGTGTGTGTGTGTGTGTGTGTGTGTGTGTGTGTGAGCGTGTGTGTGCGCATGCATGCCCGTAGATTTACTTACAAAGCTACAAATGATTTATAGTTTTGTGCATTCAAACAGTGTCTTTTCTCATGTTTTTTCCTTTTCTTTTCAACCTAAGGCAACACGGCTGCTAGGAGGCCAGCTAGGATCCCTGTGGACATTGCCCTAAAAATGATCATGGATGGATGGGATGAAGAGCCTATTGGAGGCATTGACTCAGGATCTGACATCTCAGATGTAGAGGACTCAGACTATTGTCCACCTGGAGATGTCAGGCTGCCTAGAAATCAACCTCCTTTATGTGTCCCTCTGTCTGTTTTAAAATACGGAGGAAGATTAAACATGTTTTGATACCGTTTCAGTGATTGTTAAGTGATAAAATTTGAATTAAAAGTGAAGAAAGAACATATCAAAACTGAAAATACTCTTTTGTTGAACAAAATATATAATGTCTAACCAACATGAAAGAAATGTCTCAAGTTTATTGCAAAAATGCATTGATTTCAATTGGGGTCATTTTTGACCCCACCCATGGAAGAGTGTAGGTATTGGTTGGCCATGCATCCAAGGGTTAATCACAACTGTCTTCATTCCCTCTGAGCACGAGTGTTCGGTGGAATCCTATAAAACTTTAATTTGCATTCGCCAATGTCATTCCTCCTATTCTGGCATCCAAAAACACAGCAGGACGACATTTTAGAAAAGTTGATAGAGCCTAGTCCCTCAGTCTTTCGCCTTTCGGTCACGGCCACGGCTTCCTCTTTTGCCTCCAGCTAAAGCTGTGACGTCATTCGTGACGTGGGTCATTAAAGGGTCTATATGGTGCACCTGGACTGAAATGTTTCATATTTCATATTCATATCAAGATCCATAAAAATCCAAGACTGTCTGAATCACAAATGACTCTCTCCTGTAAAATCCTTTAGACTCACCTTTCCAGTAGAGGTTTCTCCCCTCTCACTCTGTCTGCTCCTCTGTCCTGACTCCTACAGGGCAATAGGGGTAGTGGAGTGATAATAATAATAATAATAATTATTATTATTCACATAATCATACGTGAATGAGCTCAGCTCCTGTTTCACTGTGTGTATCTGATGCTGGAGCTGATGCTCCAGAAGGAAGTCACCCCAAAGATAGTATATGGTTAAAAAAAAAAAAAAGAGTGCACACCTAACTCTATGAACAACCAGAACCTTCACAGTGCATTTCAGACTAACTAGCTAGCTAAGTAGCAGCTTCTGTTAGAGCTGAAATGTCACTTTTGACCGCAGAACAACAAAGGTAAGACGTGCACAGAGATACAGCAGCATCTCATGCTGCCTCCTGTACAGGGGGCTCTCTCCTACAGAGTGAACCAGCCAGGTTTTTATTTGTCAAATAGGGAGCATTTGGTTCATTAATTACATGGGACTTTCTGCTGTTAGCTGGGGGGCTGGAGCTAACTTATTGTTACTATCAGCAGTGATAAATACTTACTCTCCTGAAAACATTTCGCATATCCATTCTTGTTCACGTTCTTCTCCTAATGCTGCTCTCATCCGTTCTGTGTGCTCGTTCCCTATAAACACTTGCTGCAGGTACCGAGAGCAGCCTAGGTTGCAGGGAAAACGTGGACTGGATTTCAGTGACGTGGGCGTGCTCCATATGAACAAGTGGAATAGACTGCATAACGACGCACCGACTCTGACTCTCTACCTTCCACTATGAAGTGAAGAGAAACTAAGATTTATGATCGTATCTAAGTTAAAATGACTGGTTATGTGATTATGTATTTAAACTCATATTCTGGTCACATTATATGGAACTTTTTGGCACTTTTTTGTGAAAAAAAACAAAAAAAAACAAAAACAACTTTTCTAAAAAATAAATGAACATAAAATTATTTAGGGGGGCTTATGAATATTTTAGGGGGGCTGAAGCCCCCCTAAATAGGCCTAGTGACGTCACTGGTGGGAATCATGCATGCAGAGACCATCACACCTCCTTCTCCGTGCTTCACGGTGGGAACCATGCATGTAGAGACCATCACACCTTCTCCTGCATGTTTCACAGTGGGAACCATGCATGTAGAGACCATCCATTCGCCTGTTTCGTGTCGCACAAAGACACGGCGGGTGGAACCAAATTTGAGACTTATCAGACCAAAGCACAGACTTCTACTGGTTTAATGTCCATTCCTTGTGTTTCTTGGCCCAAACTAATCTCTTCTGCTTGTTGCTTTTCCTTAGTAGTGGTTTCTTAGCAGCTATTTGACCATAAAGGCCTGATTGGTGCAGTCTCCTCAAAACAGTTGATGGAGATATGTGTCTGCTACTACAACTCTCTGTGGCATTTATCTGTACTCTAATCTGAGGTGCTGTTAACTTGTGATTTGTGAGGCTGGTGACTCAGGTGAACTTATCCTGAGCAGCAGAGGTGACTCTTCTTCCTTTCCATGGTCCTCATGTGAGCCAGGTTTGCCGTAGCGCTTGATGGTTTTTGCAACTACCCTTGGGGATACGTTCAAGTTATTGCAATTTTCTGGACTGACTAACATGCAGTTCTTAAAGTAATGATGGACTGTCGTTTCTCTTTACGTAGTTGATTGGTTCTTGTAATAATATGGATTCTAACAGTTCTCAAATAGGGCTGTCAACTGTTTAACAACCTGACTTCTGCAACTGATGGTCCCAACCCCATTAAGAAGACAAGAACTTCCACAAATGAACTATGACAAGGCACACCTGTGAAGTGAAAACCATTTCAGGGGGCCACGTCATGAAGCTCATTAAGAGAATGCAAAGAGTGTGCAAAGCAGTGATCAAAGCAAAGGGTGGCTATTTTCAAGAATCTAAAACATAAAACATGTTTTGACTTATTTCACACTTTTTTGATTACTCCATAATTCCATATGTGTGTATTCATAGTTTTTGATGCCTTCAGTGAGAATCTACAATGTCAACTGTTGTCATGAAAATAAAGAAAAATAATAAATGAGAAGGTGTGTCCAAACCTCTGACTGGTATAGCAGAGGCTTCATTTTATATTCTGCTTTATATTCTAATTAATTCTAGAATTAGTCAGAGTTCATTGTCAGAACACACCTTGTCTGTACCTGCTGCAAATTCATCAAAAAAATGTAAATAAAGTTAAAACATTTTTTGACATAATTTCTACTTTTTCAGAAATAGTGATGAGTGCAGCAGGCACTTCTCTATCACTTTGCAGTAATTTTCTGGATAGTATCTTATTTTTAAATTCTTCTTGCTGGACAGGTTAGTGATCACCTAATCATTGTGCCCTGCTTCATTTCTTTTGCCCTGAATTTTACTATAAATACCGTATATGAATTGCCAAGTGCATTAAAAAATACCATTAACAGTGTTTGCCATTGGGCAAAGTTGCTGGAATAGATTGTTTAACTTGATTCATACACTACAGTTTATGTTAAATGTCACCTGCTGGTTTCAGTTAATTAAATGAAAATGTGCTTGCTATTGTTTTTCTATCAGTTTCAGTCCAGACGATGTCATAGAAGGTTAAGAGAAGTCTGGCAATATTAGAAGGCTGAGGAGTAAAGCTAAATGCAGTTTGCAACAAAAAGAATAAGAGTTGACCTTTTTTGCTATTGTAATACCCACATAAAAATCATGAAAGATACCTCAGACCCTCTTTTTAGAATAAAAGAGAAAAGTTTGGGTTTCTAGATCACATTTGTGGATTCTCCATCCTCACTGAAGCATCCAGGCACCACCTGCTGGCAGAAAGTAGTACTTTCCACAAAAGAGCTTCATGACAAGAGAACTATATGTACCAATGAAATCATATGGACTCACATGTACAGCATGTACAGTAGTGCCATAAATAATTTTACAGTGAGTGGCAGCACACATGTGCTTGTGTTAAATTACAAGTAGAGCCATGCTTTTCTTCTGTTTCTTCTGAAAAGCACAATTTCATACTGTTGTTAATTTCATAGTCTCTTAATGTTAATTTATCACAGATAAACTGTTTCATTAAATACAAGCCATTAAAATCCATTTTGTACACAATCTAAAAATCAATGAGCTACTTAAAAAGTGGCATCTGAATAACTGGTGGAAATATTTTAGTTTCTTAGTTTAATTTTCCTTTCTGGAACTAATTTTCAGGTCCCTTTGTTGATGTTTAATGCTTGAAACTGTTCCCATTATTCTATTGACTTATTTTGCATAAACAGTTGCAATCCTCACCCTTGCTATCAGTACTTATATTTATATAATTTGAATATTTCACATACATGCCAAACTGAGGGGTTGGTGGGAGAGAAATCTCAGCTGACACAGTCTGCATGGCAGATAATTCCCCCAGTGTGCCATAAAACAAATGTTTTAAATCCTTTGCAGCCATGTACCGAAGCTACATGTGAAGATGGTTCCCATTAATGTACAGTCCCTGACAAAAGTCTTGTCACTTATCTTAAAGGGGAACTTTGTTTTTTTCCAACCTGGGGTCTGTTTTCAAATGTCATTTCATACATGTGAGTGATGGAGAAATGAATTTTCGACATAGCTCCAGTATTTAGCCAGGCAGGCAGCTTAGCAGCTCAGCTAGCAGCTCAGCTAGCGAAAAGTATGGGGCAACTTGCCCCCCCCCCCCGTGTCAAAGTCCGCCCTAATGTGCTTTTTTTGCCACACTGACCGGCTTGGATAGTCTCAACGAGTGTCCCACAACATACTAGAGATGAGAAGTGAACGAAAACCTCAACATTACCTGGCGATCGCTCTTTGTTGTGGTCTGTATCCAAATCTCAGGACGCTAGAAAGCAAATCTCGTTCCGAAATCGCGCGATCGCTCGGTTTTGGCGCGAGCTATCCCCATTTATATTCTCTTCCGTTAGCTGTTCCTCCTGCATTATGTCCTCATCTGCTTGCTCCTCTGTGTCATCTTCGACATTCTCCTCTTTAGCTTTTTCTTGAGCATCTTCCGTCTTTTCCTGCAGTTCACTTACATCCTGTGCTGTGCTTGAGACGAGCTCCTCAGCTGGATGGCCTTCCTCAGTTGATTTGTGGTTAGATGGTCCATTTGTCAGCTGGAATAAACAGATATGATAATCATTATGTATACTTAAACATTTAGTAGTTGCAGCTTGAAATACAAAACCTCTAATTGGTTTTCTAAAAGAACAATCTAAGTAATTGTAGTGGGGTTACACCTGGGAGTGGAAAGTGTGCAGCTGAGTCATGATACTGCTGTTGAGGGTCTGTGAAGTGAAAAACTGTTCATCTGGAGTCATTCGGGCTGCACAGTGCAGTAGTGGTTAGCACTTTTGCCTTGCAGCAAGAAGATCCCCGGTTCAAATCCCGGCCTGGGCCTGGGATCTTTCTGCATGGAGTTTGCATGTTCTCCCTGTGCATGCGTGGGTTTTCTCTGGGCATTCTGACTTCCTCCCACAGTCCAAAAATATGCTGGGTTTAATTGTTAACTCTAAATTGCCCGTAGGTGTGAATGTGAGTGTGATTGTTTGTCTGTATATGTAGCCCTGCAACAGACAGGCGACCTGTCCAGGGTGTCCCCTGCCTTCGCCCGAGTCAGCTGAGATAGGCTCCAGCTCCCCTCGCGACCCTAGTGAGGATGAAGCGGTGTATAGAGAATGGATGGATGGATGGAGCATGGCCTGCTTAGCCTTTACAAGCTCCCTGAAAAGCATATAGGACAGGAATAAAAACTCTTTTTGGAAAGTTTACTAAGTCTGTATGTAGATAAGATATAGTCTGTGAAATCAAACTTAGCTCACTTTATTGCAGCTATCTCCTTGTTGTGTGCATAAAGTGCAACATTATGAAGGTACAGCAGCTCTCTCAGGTCATTCAGCTCTGAAGCTTGTCCTTCTAACTGCGCATTTAGAGCCTCCACTAATGCGCCCTGCTCAGCAACTCTTGAGCATGTGCTGGTCAGGCTGTCCTCAGTTTCAGACAGCGCTGAGCTGAAACTCAAACCAGCCATGACTCTCTTCTTCATGACCTCGAACTCCTCGCTCTGATTGCTGAACATGCCCTGGAGGGTTGTGACAGACAGAGCAGCCTGCTTTATTTCTTCCCAGCGGGTGTTCATCTCAGCATGGAGGGCCCAGAGTTGTGAGAGGAGGCCAGAGCTCCTCAGTTTCTCTGATGTGACCAGGGCAACCTCAGCTTTCTCCTGGGCCTGTTTCTGAGCCTCCTCCAGGGCAACGGTCCTCTCCTCCACCAGCAGACCTGGAACAGACTGGAGAGGGAGAGAGAGAGGATTTAACCAATGCAGTTGGACTCAGGTAAAACGTCTGAAACCTTTGCTCTCATTGATTTAACCAGACTGAGGTCTCACATTGTCATTGAGATTTTTATGCCATCTATATTGGAGAATGTCAATTCTAAAACAATGAAAAGCACCCAGAGAGTGCAATATTCAATCTACTCAGTTGTTGTATGATTTCCAACGGATGAAATTTTTAAACAATTCATGGTGTAAAGCGGTCAACCTGTAGTAGGATCGCAATCATGTGATCATCAGCAGGCAGCTGTCATAGTGTTCATTTGTAGTTACAGGTACATTGACGTTGTGCCGCTATTTCACAATGTTACAGAAATCTTCTACAAAGCCGTGGATCCAGACTATGAGCTGCATCACTTTCAAAATCTAATCACTTGGTCCTTGTGTCATTTCGGACGTTCTGGCCTTCAATGAAAATTTCATCCAAATCTGTTATTCCATTTTTGAACAGACAGACAAACCAACATCGATCATCACAGAACTCCGCCGTGTTCCTTGGCAGAGAAACTATACTTTTACAGCTGTACTGCCACAATATGTGGTTCTATTAGAACACTGGTGGCAGTGTTACAAATCATATACAACCCCCTCTAAATGTTAACAGAGCCAAACAAATGTTTTCACTTTCACCTTTAATACTAGTGAATGTGAGGTCAAAGCGCAACAGTTTTCAGCTTTTAAGCTATGCTATTTTATTTTGTACAGAAATATCCAAAAGTAATTTACATGACCGTTCAAAAGTTTGGGGTCATCCAGACAATTTCATGTTTTCCATAAAAGCTCAAAATTTTACTCATGTGCCAACATAATTGCACAAGGGTTTTCTAATCATCAATCACTCTTTCAACACCATTAGCTAACACAATGTAGCATTAGAACACAGGAGTGATGACTGCTGGAAATGTTCCTCTGTACCCCAATGTAGATATTTCATTAGTCATTTACCACAATAACAATGTGTAGATTGGATTTCTGATTCATTTAATGTTATCTTCATTAAAAAAAATGCTTTTCTTTCAAAAAATAAAGACATTTCTTACTGACCCCAAACTTTTGAATGGTAGTGTATAGATTTTTTCAAAACTAGGTTAAGATTGACTGAAATTTCTTAGAAGTGTTAAAACATTTTAGAATACTAATCTAACTTTTAAAAACTTATAGAAGAAAAAATATATTTATGTGCTATCTGTGTATGACTAGAGGATTCAAATCAGAAGCAATCTCTCTTTCAGGTTTATTCATCTCAATTCTCTACAGTTATACTTTTGGAGGGCACTGTATCATGACAGAAATACATTCATTTCATTTTTTTTAGCAATTAACAGTCAGAACCTCAACTAACCAACGGGTGTCAAAGACATGTTATCGTTAATTTTTTAAATGCCAAAATTATACATTTTACTATAATCAGTAAGTGCATAAACAACCACAATAATAACAAAGACTGTAAGACTCTCAATGTTCTGACTGTTCATGTGTGTCTATCAGAAGAATTACCCAAATCTACATTTGAAATTGTGACATTTAAGCAAAATGACTTAGTTCAACATGTCTTATTCAAAAATAAACAATATGCCTACACACGTGGACAAAATTGTTGGTACCCCTCAGTTAAAGAAGGAAAAACCCACAATTCTCACTGAAATCACTTGAAACTCACAAAAGTAACAATAAATAAAAATTTATTGAAAATTAAATAATCAAAAACAGCCATTACTTTTGAATTGTTGATTAACATAATTATTTAAAAAAACAAACTAATGAAACAGGCCTGGACAAAAATGATGGTACCTCTATAAAAGATTGAAAACTATTTGACCAGAGTGACATGATTAACTCAGGTGTGTCATTGAATTGACATCACAGGTGTTTCCAAACTCATAATCAGTCAGTCTGCCTATTTAAAGGGAGACAAGTAGTCACCCTGCTGTTTGGTGAAAAGGTGTGTACCACACTGAACATGGACAACAGAAAGCGAAGGAGAGAATTGTCCCAGGACATCCGAAAAAAAATTATAGACAAACATCTTAAAGGTAAAGGCTATAAAACCATCTCTAAACAGCTTGAAGTTCCTGTGACAACAGTGGCTCATATTATTCAGAAGTTCAAGACCCACGGGACAGTAGCCAACCTCCCTGGACGTGGCCGCAAGAGGAAAATTGATGACAAATTGAAGAGACGGATCGTTGGAATTGTATCCAAAGAGCCCAGAGCAACCTCCAAAGAAATTAAAGGTGAACTCCAAGGCCAAGGTACATCAGTGTCAGATCGCACCATTCGTCGTTGTTTGAGCCAAAGTGGACTTCATGGGAGATGACCAAGGAGGACACCACTGCTGAAAAAAACTCATAAAAAAGCCAGACTGGAATTTGCAAAAATGCATGTTGACAAGCCACAAAGCTTCTGGGAGAATGTCCTTTGGACAGATGAGACCAAACTGGAGCTTTTTGGTAAGGCACATCAACTCTATGTTCGTAGACTCAAAAACCAAGCATACGAAGAAAAGAACACTGTCCCTACGGTGAAACATGGAGGAGGCTCAGTAATGTTTTGGGGCTGCTTTGCTGCATCTGGCACAGGGTGTCTTGAAAGTGTGCAAGGTACGATGAAATCTGAAGACTATCAAGGCATTCTGGAGAGAAATGTGCTGCCTAGTGTCAGAAAGCTTGGTCTCAGTCGCAGGTCATGGGTCTTCCAACAGGACAACGATCCAAAACACACAGCCAAAAACACCCAAGAATGGCTGAGAGAAAAGCGTTGGACTATTCTAAAGTGGCCTTCTATGAGCCCAGATCTGAATCCCATTGAACATATGTGGAAGGAGCTGAAACATGCCATTTGGAGAAGACACCCATCAAACCTGAGACAACTGGAGCTGTTTGCTCATGAGGAGTGGGCCAAAATACCTGTTGACAGCTGCAGAACGCTCATTGACAAATACAGAAATCGTTTAATTGCAGTGATTGCCTCAAAAGGTTGTGCAACAAAATATTAAGTTATGGGTACCATCATTTTTGTCCAGCCCTATTTCATTAGTTTGTTTTTTTAAATAATTATGTTAATCAACAATTCAAAAGTGATGGCTGATTTTGATTATTTAATTTTCAATAAATTTGTATTTATTGTTACTTTTGTGAGTTTCAAGTGATTTCAGTGAGAATAGTGGGTTTTTCCTTCTTTAACTGAGGGGTACCAACAATTTTGTCCACGTGTGTAAATCAGATCCTGTAAGGAACAGTTGTTATGCTCGCCAGCCCAACCCAGAACCTTAGAAAACTTTAGTGACTCTTCGGCTGAACTGCAGGCTCTGTCTACATTGACCAGAGAAGAGACAAGTATGGAAACACACTAGAAATATTCTTAAATAATATTAGAATGATAAAATAAATGTAAATAGTAAAATGTGTATAGAATTTTATTTTATGTATATATATATATATATATATATATATATATATATATATATATATATATATATATATATATATATATACATATATATACACACACACACATAGTCCTGCACCTTTTATTTTCATAAGGGTGCAGGACTTTATAAATGAACCCACAGTGACTAAAAATGTGAAAACGCTGTGGGCTGAGAGGATCAGAGGATTTCCATCATTAATAGCGTATCACCGTTTCATGTGAATGGCATTAACATGTGACAGGGAAGCAGCTGGCAGTTGGGACACTATAAATACCAGCAGGTGCTGCAACTACTGTCAAGTATGCCGTTTTAACCCTTGGATGCATGGCCAACCAATACCTACACTCTTCCATGGGTGGGGTCAAAAATGACCCCAATTGAAATCAATGCATTTTTGCAATAAACTTGAGACATTTCTTTCCTGTTGGTTAGACATTATATATTTTGTTCAACAAAAGAGTATTTTCAGTTTTGATATGCTCTTTCTTCACTTTTAATTCAAATTTTATCACATAACAATTACTGAAACGGTATCAAAACATGTTTAATCTTCCTCCGTATTTTAAAACAGACAGAGGGACACATAAATTAACATTCAGTAACAATAATCAATAACATTCATAACAATCATAACATTCAATAACATTCATTCAACATTTATGTTCAGACACAAACATGTCTCTTCTCACTCTTCACAGCTTTCACAGACTATTTTCTTGTGGCTGTGACCATTGCAGACAGGGCTTTTGCATTTCCAACAGAAGTTGGTGGCTTTGCGGTCTAAAACTATAAATCATTTGTAGCTTTGTAAGTAACTCACACACACACACACACACACACACACACACACACACACACACACACACACACACACACACACACACACCTCCACTCACATTCACACTGTTGTTACACTGTTATTACACGGTATGTTAGCTCACAGGATTGTTAGGTAAAAGTATTGTTAGCTAACACAAACACACACACACACTAACCCATTAGGTAGTCTATTATATGATCATCAATTATTCAATGGTGTATGTGTGTGTGTGTGTGAGAGAGAGAGAGTGTGTGTGTGTTTGTGTTAGCTAACAATACTTTAGCTATCAATCCTGTTAGCTAAGATACTGTGTAATAACAGTGCAACAACAGTGTATGAGTGTATGTGTATGTGTGTGTGCATGCGTGTGTGTGTGTGTGATTGTGTTAGCTAATTCTGTTTGCTAGTAATAAAGTTAGCGAGCAGTATTGTTAGCTAACAGTATTGCTAGCTAACCACAAACTTTCACAGATATTCACATAAAATTCACATATTCTGTCAATGAAAAATAAGTTCATAAATGGAGATAATACTTACATGTATAATGCTGTGCAAAAATGACCTCCTAGGTGGTGGGACTGCTGACATCAGTTGTATGAGGGACAGTAAATGTTTATTTACACTCACAGTTGCCAAGAACTAATGTTAAGTCAAATATCCCATTGGAAATACTTGGGGTCATTTTTGACCCCGCCCATGGAAGAGTGGGGTACTGATACAAAAACTGAATTTTTTTTAAATTAATGAAAAAATGAATAAAAATGCAAATGGCATCATGTCACAAACATGTTTTATGAGGAATATCTGGAATATGAAAATATCAAAACTTTTAATCTTAAAGATATTAAGGAATAACAACCTCTGGGGTCAATTTTGACCCCACCTATGCATCCTAGGGTTAAGATATGATACGATCTCAAAATTTTCTAAACAAAAGTCACCGACTAAGCTTTTCACTCATATTCTCTGATAAATTCACTAATTAAAGTAAATCAGGAAGCACGTGCGTCTATGAATAATTGAATAAAATTTCACTTGTCTGAAAAAAAAACACTAAAAAACGCAATGCTTTTATTTATGAGGGCAACTTGCCTAGCTTGCGACACGTAACCTTTTTCCTAGTGTGCTTGATGCAGCTTGTCCGCTACACACGTTTCAGCGATACATAATGAGCGCATTCAAATAATTTGTGTTTGCTCAGTAAATCCAAAATTAAGTCAGGCATTGTATTTTGCAATAGAAAGTGACCAGTGGAGCACAGATGCAGCTGAGAAAATGTGTTTCCCAACTCAACTGTGCGTCCTCTACGTTCATCACCTGCAGGAAGTTTGTGATTCTCTTGTTCATTGTCGTGAAAGGCTCGGACAGTTATAGATTACTGCTGCTGCTGCACATAGAACCAGCCCATTTTACTCCTTCTCTTTCTAATTCTATCTCAGAATTTTGATTTTCGATTTTTTTAATGATTATTTCCATAACAAAGAGCAGAGTCAGACAGGAGATGGACCAGAGGCAGCGGCCAGCAGTAATGTTGACCATGCAGGGTCTGCAGAGGTGAAAAAAAATATGTATCTATGGGTTAAAGTGATTTTGAGGTTAAATTCTACTGCAATTTTTACTCTTCCTAATGCTATTTCAGAATTTTTCTTACCACATTTTTTATGTTTATTGCCATAACAGAAAGAGCAGAGTCAGGGAGGAGATGGATCAGAGGCCAGCAGCAGGGACAAGGATGTAGGGTCTTTACAGGTAAGGAGAGATTATAACTTCCTGAAAATAAGATATCTAGTGCAGGGAGAAACCAGGCAGTACTGATCATTTGATGTTCAGTGTTTGGCACCTTTGGCTACTCGTCCAGTAGATGTTCAAGGGACATTGTTGTCAACTCAACTAGAGTTTGGCCACTAAAACTTTAGATTTTATAGTTTAAAGTTTTATAGTTTGTAGTTTAAAGAACTAGCCTAGTTGGTCCCCTGGTATTGTACTGTGGCTGTTAGGGATTATGTGGTTCTTTAGCCACTAAGGACGGTGCAATTAAATGTAAGAGAATGATAAATCGCTCTGAAAAATTTGTCCCCCTCACTTCTGAGATGGTGGTTACGCCCATGCCTGTCTTTATTCCAATAAAACATAAATCATCATGGTAACATATCAATTTAAACTGGCTTATTAGAAAACTATACGGGAAAAATACAGGAAAGAAAAAATAAACCAGCAGTCAGTTGGTGACTCCATGCTTCGTGTGTAAGTTAGGCTACTGTGACACCATGGCACCGTTTCAAACTTGATCGATTACACTGGTCTGGAGAAGCCACAGATGGAAAAGCAGTAGCACGAGAGATGGCATCATGGCTCCAAAAAGGAAGTTCAGGAGTGGGCTGAATATTTGCTGTTAATCATGTGCATGTGTGTTTTAACCCAATTACAAGCTGTGCACGTGATTTGGTAGTTGCCCTGTGCATGTTTTGGGGCCACAAAAAAAAAATCTTGCTTAGGGCCACCAAAGTCCTAGGGCCGGCCCTGCATAAGGGTAATAATGAACAACAGAGCTGGAGGAGAGGAGGAGGTGGGGTTTTTTTAGACGTCTTTGGTGGTGTCTCCAACAAGATTGGAACGTCTTGTGACTATGGTTTCCTGGGCTTGTGCCTGGCCACGGCAGCAAAGATGGACTAAATCTGAGAGCTGCTGACCCAGCAAAGAGCAGCTTGCCTTTTGCAGTTGCGAAGGTATCACGTTGTCCATTCTGCTAAACCCTCTGACCTACTCATTCATTGGACCTCCGTCAGATTCAAAGCAACTGATGTTGAAGGAGGGGCAGGCTGTATGTAACTCTAATGGTGGTGGATGAGTTTTCAGATGTTTAAATTAAACCTTCATCACATATAAAATGCCTCCGTTCAAAATATTAAGGTTGAGCTTCCTGGTGAGGTCAAGTTACTGTATTTTGTAAGCACTATTGTATATTCAGAAATGGACGGCATTTGCAAGCTTCTACTTACGGTATACATCTGCACAAGGGTTATAACTTTCATTGTTAATGTGCAGATTGTGTTCAAAATGAACTGATTTATAGATTACTTGCTTAGTGTATGAAATGGAAATGGAAAACACTGCATTTAAATGTCCCAGACGCCGCGTTTATTTGTTTTGGCAGTGAAAGAGACCTTCAGAGACTCAATTTATTGTCATACACTACCATTCAAAGGTTTGGGGTCACTTAGAAATGTCTGTATTCTTAAAGAAAAGTAGTTTTATTAAATGAAAATAACATTAAATTAATCAAAAATACACTCTTGACAATGTTAATGTGATAAATCACTATTCTCGTGGGAAATGGCTGATTTTTAATGGATTGTCTACATAGGGATACAGAAATTAATTTCCAGCAACCATCACTCCTGTGTTCTAATGGTACATTGTGTTAGCTAATGGTGTTGAAAGGCTAATTGATGATTAGAAAACTCTTGTGCAGTTATGTTGGCACATGAATGAAAGTGTGAGTTTTCATGGAAAACATGAAATTGTCTGGGTCCCCCCAAACTTTTGAATGGTAGAGTACGTATTGCTTAATTTGCATAAGCAGTTCTGGAGGCAATTCTGATGTCAAACCCCTTATGAACTGTCATGTAACTATCACAAACCTACTCGTGTCAAATTGCAGTTTCACCTCAAGGGAGAGCTGTTCCATCATCATTTTTCATAGCAGATGCACATTTCCTGCAGTGTCAGAGACCGTAACCATTGGTCTGTGAAATAATTGGTAGAAATCTTTCTCATGTTGCCTGTGATCGTAGCTTGTTGGAGTGTAGCATAGAGGACAAGAACCACAGCACCCAAGTCTGTCTTTTATTAATTTATTGCAAAGTGCCACAAACCGCAGCACCTCCCAGTTGGTGTGATAGTAATGCGTTCACAAAATCTCTTTTGTATTGTGTTTTTTTTCACTCCTCAGGAACATTCCAAAACCAAAAGTCTATCTAAAGTTACTTGTGGAATAACTACTATTTAAAACCAAATCTTTCCTGTAACGTAGCCGTCCAGTTTCAATGATGGTTGCACAGATCTTCAGTGGATGGAAGCATCATAGTAAATGTCTTGTGCGCTTAAAAGCATGATTTTAGGCTAATGGTAAATACTGATGCGTCACTTTAATGGGAAATAGACTAAAAATCTAAATCAATACAAGCTGTCACAAAATGTTGTTTAACAAAGTTAGACACCTGTCACTTCAGCTTCTGTCCAACAGCTCCAGCTCTTCTTCACTCTGTAAAGAAACACAGTCTCAGGTTGTTTTGTACATACTTCACTCTAAAAATGTGATCTTATTCTTAAAAATTATTATTACCTCTGACATTCAAGGACATCGATGACTCTGCTCTCCCCAGCTTATTGTCGATGGCGACCTTGTACTCTCCGTTGTCTCTGGGTCCAACTCTTAGTATGAGCAAGGAGCACACTCCACATACATTTGTGATGTGGTAGTTGGTGTTTGTGTTGAGGCTGATGTTGTTGCGGTACCACGTCACCCGTGGAGTTGGGTTGCCTCGAACTGCACAGCTCATGTAGCACTCGTAACCCTGAGGAGCTGTACGCCTCTTCAGGGTAACAATGAAGGACGGAGGGACTTCAAAGTCCAAGGATTTAATCTCTGGCATGTTTACTTTGAACCGTCCTGAAACAGAAAGAAATACATTAAGTAGTTTACGCACACGTGATAGTTATGTACTAAGTGGCCTTGACCATGGAAGACCATATTCTCTGACCCTGTA
This sequence comes from Acanthochromis polyacanthus, assembly GCF_021347895.1. Classification (NCBI taxonomy): domain Eukaryota; kingdom Metazoa; phylum Chordata; class Actinopteri; family Pomacentridae; genus Acanthochromis; species Acanthochromis polyacanthus. The sequence continues at coordinate 36,872,435 of NC_067117.1, read as the reverse complement.
GGACCCACTGTTGCAAAAATACATCCTCAGTTTTTTTTTTTCAATTAGAATTTTTAAAATTATTTTTATACATATTTATTTTATGTTTGCTCATTTCTTCTATATTTGGGTTTTGCATTATATATATATATATATATATATATATATATATATATATATATACACACACACATATACATATATGTATATGTATATATATATATATATATATATATATATGTATATAATTGTTTACTTGAGATAATAATGATTATAACACTAATAATTTATTTTTCTCCATTTTGTCATTTTTCTACTGAGTCAAATCCACTCAACTTCAGTTTGATTGATATTATCTCAAATAAACAATAAAAAAATTCTGAAAATTTATCAAAATGGAGTTATCTGTTTTTGCAATTGAACTTTTCACACACACACATATATATATATATATGTGTGTGTGTGTGTGTGTGTGTGTGTGTGTGTTACATGTACGTTATTATTTATATATTATTTTTGCTAATTTTTTCTATGTTTGAATTAAGCATTAAACAATATTCGGTCCACTTCTAATTTCAGTAACTCATGGTATCCACTTGTTCAGTGTTTCTTTCTTTGGGCTTTCTAAATAAGGGTAATGAGGTGTTGAGTCTCTTCCATGGTAAATTACTATCGTTCAAAAGTTTGCGGTCACAAAGAAATGTCCCTATTTTTGAAAGAAAATCATTTTTTCTCCAATAAAGATAACATTAAATAAATCAGAAATACAGTCTAGACATTATTAATGTGGTAAATGACTGTTCTAGCTGGAAACGGCTGGTTTTTAATGGAATATCTACAAAGGGGTACAGAGACCCATTTCCAGCAACCATCACTCCTGTGTCCTAATGATACATTATGTTAGCTAATCATGTTGAAAGGCTAATTAATGATTAGAAAACTCTTGTGCAATATGTTAGGAAATTAAGAAAAGTGTGAATTTTCATGGAAAACATGAAATTGTCTGGGACATCCCAAACTTTTGAACAGTAGTGTATATATTTGCTGTAAGAATTTCAACTCTTTGTGATTTTATTAAAGTGAAGAAATTATTGATTTGTTACCATATAGTTCAAAATATTATAATCTTTAAGTTTTGTTAGTGTGATAGTGCCAATATTACACATCAACTGATTCTCTGTACCTCCTACAATCCTAATGTCAACTTTATAGCCACAACCTGTACTGCTAAAAAACTAATTTCCTGTTCAGTCATTTCTGTCTTTCTTTGTCCACGTCATACTTAATGGACCACCAGTGGACTTTTCCATTTTATAGATTTTATCCCAGCTGTCTCATTCTTTGTTCCTATTAATAGTTCTCACCACATCCCCATGTGCCGTTACCAGTTGATCCTTTATTGTAGATGGTCATAGTTGTATCTGGTAACTTATGGGTTTCTAGTGTGATCCTTGCTGCCATTTCTCACCTGTTTTTCTTATTTTCACTCACAATTATGCAGTCCAATCTGCAGCTTCTCATTTTTGATTTGCTCCTGCGTCTTCTGTTGTCACTCATTGTCTGTTTGCCCAGATACTTATTTTTAGCCAGTTAGATGACCTCAACTAATAACCAGTTTCTTCAACATTTGTGAAGCTCATGAAAGTTCTTCTGTAGTCTTATGATTCTTGATACGAGTTTTGATATCAGAGTAAAAAAATATACAATTGAAATGAATGTGTTGAATGTAGCTCAACATTTAGCTCATTTATGTGTAAAAACAAAACAACCTCAGGGATGGAACTTTCAAGTTATAAGTTACTGTTATTGCTATATAGTTGTTTATATGTGTCTTTGCTGTTCCTGGCTCTCCTGCTCAACATCTCCTCATGATGATGTTATGAGAAAACTGTTGGTAAACTTCACAGGTTACAGAAGACAGTACGCTAATATGCTGACTAGCTGAACATAATGTCAGCATGCTACCAACGCTAAATGTCCACATACATGACTTTTGCGGTCTTTTATTCTTGTTGCTCCATCTGAATTTGTGGATGCATTTCTAGACAAATCATCATCCCTAGCAGACTATGTATGAAAGCTGCAGTACTTTTGGAACCTTCAGTAGCAAAGAAAATTAAAACTGCAAGCAGCATTGAATGGGTCTTCGCATCCTTGCTGGTCAGTGAATCCAAGCCTGTCCACTAGGTGGCGCTGTGACTGAGAGTGTATTTGGATTTACCCTGTTTGAATTTATAGCTTTTGAAAATGTCAAAATATTGCCCAAAATCATTGAAAATATGACAAATAATTCAAAATGTCCGACCTCCTGTTGCAATTTGGGCATGGGTGTCAATTACAGTTTTGTGTGTCTTGACAAGTGACATATATGTACCAAATTTCATAAGTCTAGGTGACATGTACTGGCTATAGTTTCTGTTTGAATTTTCCAGTGGTTGCTATGGAATCATTTTGCTACACACATGTACAATTCCCCTAAAATAGCAATTTTTTTCACCAGTCCAGATGTGTATGGCAATTTTGATGACTTCTTGAGCGTTCCTAACCTGTCGAAAAGTACTTTGTTTATCACAGCAAAGATGTGTTGTCACAGGAACAGCATATTATGAACAGTCAAAATCTCCACACTGTCGCATCGTCAAGATGTGAACACTGAGCCGACCAATTTGCAGAATGATATGACAAAATTTCAGGCAATGGTAAGTGCAAGTGTAATGACAATAACGTCCTCTTGCCAAGAGGTAGTGTAATGAGTATTTCTAAATTAATGAGTGTGGATGTGTTCAGACCTGAATTTTGTCCATAATATGAAGTTTGGGCCAGATTGGATGTTGTGCAGCTGAGATATAAATAGTTAAATTTCCATGACCATGCCCCTTTGATGATGAGTCACCATCTTCTCTGTAAATCATCATCGTGTTCAGGCTTATGTCACCTTGTTTGAGGTGAATATGATTAACTGGCTAAGAATAGTTCATCAAAGTGTAAAAATGGCTACTTCCTGATACCACAAGGTGGCACTGTGACTGTGAATGAATATTACCACATGGATGTCATCAGGGCAGTTCGCTGATCAACCATGTAAAGTTTCATGCAGATTGGAGTATGTACAGGAGAGTTAGACACCACTTCAAATTTCATAGCAAAGAATCTATATTTTTGGGGGGACGCCATGGCCACGCCCTTCGACTTCTGTAGAACATTTTGATAACTTTTCATCAGGAAGTATCTACTGGCGAATTCTGAGGTATCTTGGACTTACCCTGATGAAGAATTTGTCTCAAAAAGTTTTCATGATTATTGGCCAACTTCCTGTTGGGTTTAGCATATCTTCATAATTGACTTTTTTGTGTGTCATGATATGCTGCATATGTCTACCAAATTTTGTAGCTGTAGATGAAACATCCTGCCCCTTGGATTAGCAACCACATTTTGCAGTATTGTTGGGGACGGTATGGAGCCATTTTGGCACACATATGCGCAAGTGCCATAAAATATCAAATTTTTCGCTGGTCCTGATGTGTGTGCAAATTTCCACGTTTTCAAGTACTTTTAGGCCAAATTTGAGTTTCTTTTGGCGGATGAAAAAGTATAAAAAGAAAAAAAAAACCCTAGGGTTTCAGTAGAGTCACCATTCGGTGCTTGGACCCCAATAAGCATGGTTAGATTTTCAGAACTTTGCTGTTAACTCCATATAGAAGTGTTGGTTCTTTTGACATCAATTGTCCAAATCCGTTTTTGTATTAGGCCACTGTATGTGCATGTGTAACAAAAACAATACTTAGCAGAAGTCCTCTGTTTTATCTTAGCAACCGTGTGTTAGTGTTGGTGTCCTAAAAAGTGAAAACTCAGTTTCTCATTGTGTTTAAGATTACACTTTCCACAAACCTTTTTCTTTTTTGGTTCCAAACACAGGGGACTCAGAAGGAGGTGACATACCCATGTCATTTTTAGCAAACACCCTGAAGTAATACTCCCGTCCAGGCAGAATGTTGACAACTGTGAACTTATTGTTAAAGAGGTTGTCTGCCACTGTCCTCCATGTGCGTTTGAAAGAGTCTCGCTTTGACACCATGTAGTGCAGCCTGTCATCCCTCTTCTCATCTGGAGAGGAAGCCCAGCACAGAGTCACTGTTCCTGGGATGTTCTGATACAGCTCCACTGTGCCTGGAGGCCTTGGATCATCTAGAACCAGAGAGGCAGATTTACAGATTGCTGATATTGCAAGGTTAAGTTGCTGTTTTTCAATCTGAACTACACCTTCATAATTTGAACATTGAAAGAATTGATATTAAAGTTTCTGTCTTGTTGCAACTAGGAAAGCACTCAGAGAGTGCAGTACTCTGTTAAGACTGTTCATTCCCCTATATGGTGATGAAGAAAATAGCACACCTTTTGGTACTAGTGTCACGTCGCCCCCTGCATTCCATTTCCCACAGTTAGCCACAATTCTGTTATCTTTGTTAATTGTTACTGTCTGTCAGACACATCCCCCTTAACTTTTGGTGTCACACCTTTGCTATTTGCATCTGCACCCCCTGTCAAAAGGTTTGAGGACACTTTCTCATTCAAATGAATGAGAAAGTGTCCTAAACCTTTTGACAGGGGGTGTATATGTGAGATCCTTTGATTTAATTGTTCTTTGTTCTTTTTGTGTTACCCTCTGTTACTGATAACCAACCATATGCAAATTAACCACTCTTCACCCTTGTGTTTATCTATGGCCCCCTTCCTACCCTCTGATCCACCCTCTGACATTCCTATAAAATGGGTACTCTCAAAATGTTCTGGGTCGGCTTACTATCACAGACTCATGCTCTGTGTTGGTAAGCCGGAATACCATAAGCACCCCACTACAGCAAACTTCGAAAGACTAAGAATGAAATTTCTTCAATAATGGCATTGTCAGACTTGCAGCATTTTTTTTGTACAAATGCAGCATTTGTTTACTAGTTATTGATGATCAAAAATCACCACACCAATCAATTGTTCCTTGTATCATTTTCGATGAGTAAGTCCCAATAAGTCTGCAGCGGTGGATTTGTAGTTGAATCGCAATCAGGTGATCATCAGCAGGAGTTCACTTGTTGTCATAGGTACAGTGATGCCATGCTGCTGTCTTACAATGATACAGAGATCTTTAACAATTTCGTGGATCCAGACTATAAGCCACATCACTACCGAAATTGAATCACTTGGTCTCTGTGTCATTTCTGACCTTCACAGAAAATTTCATCCAAATTCGTTAATCCCTTTTTGAGTAATGTTGCTAACAGACAGACAAACCAACGTTGATCATCACATAACTCTGTCACATTCCTTGGCGGAGTAATTAGCCCAGTACTTTGTGATTTATTTTTTATCATGTTGTAGTATGTTGAGCAAAGCAATCCAACCTCTGTGTCCACAATAATGGACAATAGTGGTCATTTGCAGTCATATGACTACTAACTCACATTCACGAATAGCCCATTCACTCCAAACAACTGTGTGATATACACCCCCTGTCAAAAGTTTTAGGACACTTTCTCATTTATTTGAATGAGAAACTGTCCTAAAACTTTTGACAGGGGGTGTAGTTGAAAGCTCAGAAAAACTGATAAGGACATAGTTCAGATTCTACTATCACTCACTATCAGTATTGCCTCATCTGTCTGTATCCAACACCCTCCTTTCACTTAGTTACTGTGTTTGACATCTTCATGAGTTTTGAGTAGGATAACTGTAATACTGTGTGACAGTGAGGTTTACATATACGTAATTTCTCTGCTAAACAAAGGTTAGTTCTAAAAATGACTTGTTATTGTTCCTGTTCTAAAACCATTCCTACTGTATTTGCTGAAACATGCATATTTAAGATACCAAGGAAAAAAATGCTATCAAGTTATAAATCACATTGTATTTCTGACTATACAACAATACTTACCATGTAACTGTATCTAGCTCAGTTACTCTTTATTGAATATATGTAATTCACAGTTTTACACTTCAATTCAGTAAATCCAACTGGAATTTACTGGTTCATAATCAGGATTATTGTAATAACTAGGAAATATGCTTGCTGACATTCACCTGTAACTCTGATTTCAATATTAAAGCTTTCCTGTCCAACCATGTTCTTGACAGTGATGGTGTATATGCCAGAGTCCGACCGCTCCGATGTAGGAATCAACAGCTGAGAACCTTTATCATAGTTAGTGATAGTTACATGTTTGGGCACAGGAATACCATCCTTTAACCAAGAAATCTCAGGCAGCGGGGAAGCCTGTAGACAACAAGGAGAACATTTAATAATATACTAATACAAATCTGATAATGTTGCTTAAATGCTCACACAGTCAAGCGCATTCTCCCTTGAAGCTTGGACACAATGCAATATACCTCAAAGTTGATGTTGAGACGAACGGTGTTTCCAGATTTCACCACCACGAAGGTCTTCATTTTGCGATCTGTAAACTTTGGCTTTACTGTGAGGGTAAAATTTAGGTAGAAATGTTTAGATTCTTATATTCATAGAGCTTAGAGGTCATTTCATCTAAAACCATCAGTTTTTTAGAAATAATTTCTGCTCAATCATGTCTGATTTGTCAGAACATTTTATAGCATAAAATATGGATATTTATGAAGATATTTAGAAGATCTGAAGTTTTAGCTTACTATATCAAACACTTTAATAGATTTCTTATTTCTTTATTTCTAAATTGCATGCAGATTTCCTGAGAGCATATTTTTTTGCACATTGAAATTTCACGCTATGTTTGAATGACAGTATCTAGCATGTATTGAAGAGAAGAAAGTTTTAAATTTTCACTGTGATTTCTCATCCTCCTGTTGATTTAGATGTCTGCAATATTGTATATAATTAAATAATATCTGATTTGAACAAAGATGAAGTATGAAAACAAAAATTCCAGCATGAAATGCCCCATCTTGGACGACACAAAATCATTGATAATGCAGATGTCAGCTGTATTTTCCAAACCTTACAGCTGCATGTCATAATAACACAAAACAAAATATACAGAATACTACTACTACTAGTGCTACTACGAGTAACTAGGAAAGCACTCAGAGAGCGCAGTAATCCGCCAAAGCTGTTCATTCCACCATATTTATTAGTTATTGATGATTAGAAATTAGAAATCACGGCAACATAGAATGTGGCCATTTGATATAGATGTACCCACAACGTTTATATACAGTGGGTACGGAAAGTATTCAGACCCCTTGAAATTTTTCACTCTCTGTGTCATTGCAGCCATGTGCCAAAATCAAAAAAGTTCATTTTATTTCTCATTAATGTACACTCAGCATCCCATCTTGACAGAAAAAAACAGAAATGTAGAAATGTTTGCAAATTTATTAAAAAAGAAAAACTGAAATATCACATGGTCATAAGTATTCAGACCCTGTGCAGCGACATTCATATTTAACTCACATGCTGTCCATTTCTTCTGATCCTCCTCGAGATGGTTCTGCTTCTTTATTGGAGTCCAGCTGTGTTTAATTAAACTAATTGGACTTGATTAGGAAAGGCACACACCTGTCTATATAAGACCTTACAGCTCACAGTGCATGACAGAGCAAATGAGAATCATGAGGTTGAAGGAACTGCCCAAGGAGCTCAGAGACAGAATTGTGGCAAGGCACAGATCTTACAAAAGAATTTCTGCAGCACTCAAGGTTCCTAAGAGCACATTGGCCTCCATAATCCTCAAATGGAAAAAGTTTGGGATGACCACAACTCTTCCTAGACCTGGCCGTCCAGCCAAACTGAGCAATGGTGGGAGAAGAGCCTTGGTGAGAGAGGTAAAGAAGAACCCAAAGACTGTGGCTGAGCTCCAGAGATGCAGTCGGGAGATAGGAGAAAGTTCCACAAAGTCAACTCTCACTGCAGCCCTCCACCAGTCGGGGCTTTATGGCAGAGTGGCGTGACGGAAGCCTCTCCTCAGTGCAAGACACATGAAAGCCCACATAGAGTTTGCCAAAAAACACATGAAGGACTCCCAGACTATGAGAAATAATATTCTCTGGTCTGATGAGACCAAGATTGAACTTTTTGGGGTATGTGTGGAGAAAACCAGACACTGCTCATCACCCGCCCAATATAATCCCTACAGTGAAACATGGTGGTGGGAGCATCATGTTGTGGGGGTGTTTTTCAGCTGCAGGGACAGGACGACTGGTGGCAATTGAAGGAAGCATGAATGTGGCCAAGTACAGAGATATCCTGGAGGAAAACCTCTTCCAGAGTGCTCAGGACCTCAGACTGGGCCGAAGGTTCACCTTTCAACAGGACAATGACCCTAAGCACACAGCTAAAATAACAAAGGAGTGGCTTCAGAAGAACTTTGTGACCGTTCTTGACTGGCCCAGCCAGAGCCCTGACCTAAACCCAATTGAGCATCTCTGGAGAGACCTCAAAATGGCTGTCCACCAACGTTCACCATCCAACCTGACAGAACTGGAGAGGATCTGAAAGGAAGAATGGCAGAGGATCTCCAAATCCAGGTGTGAAAAACTTGTTGTCACTCCCAAGAAGACTCATGGCTGAACTAGCTGAAAAGGGTGCTTCTACTCAATACTGAGCACAGGGTCTGAATACTTATGACCATGTGATATTTCAGTTATTCTTTTTTAATAAATTTGCAAAAAATTCTACATTTCAGTTTTTTTTCTGTCAAGATGGGGTGCTAAGTGTACATTAATGAGAAATAAAATGAATTTTTTTGATTTTGACAAATGGCTGCAATGACACAGAGGGAAAAATTTCAAGGGGTCTGAATACTTTCCGTACCCACTGTATAGTTTGTGTGTGTGTGTGTGTGTGTGTGTGTGTGTGTGTGTGTGTGTGTGTGTGTGTGTGTGTGTGTGTGTGTGTGTATATACACTGCTCAAACAAATTAAAGGAACACTTTCAAAACACATCATTAATTCAATGTGGGGAAAAACAAATATGTGTATTGATATGGACTGGATAATGTGTTAGGTATAACAAGATGTCACATTGTTTGATGGAAATGAAAATTATCAACCCTCAAGAGGGCTAAATTCAAGACACCCCAAAATCAAAGTGAAAAACTGACGTGGCAGGCTGGTCCATCTTTCTGAAATTCCTTGGCAGCAACTCAAAATGGTATTCGGTAGTTTGTATGGCCTCCATGTGCTTGTATGCAGCCTGATGATGTCGGGACAAGCTCTGAATGAGACGACGGATGGTGTCCTGAGGTATCTCCACCCAGAACTGGACCAGGGCATCACTGAGCTCCTGGACAGTCTGAAGAGCAACCTGATGGTTTCAGATGGAACAAAACATAATGTTCCAAAGGTTTTCTATTGGATTCAGGTCAGGTGAGCGTGGGGGCCAGCTAATGGCATCAGTTCCTTCATCCTCCAGGAACTCCATGAATTCTCTTACCACATAAGACTGGCCATTGTCCTGCACCAGAAGGAATCCAGGACCAATGCACCAATAACAATGTATCAATAGACTTCCTAAGACCCTCAATCTTCAGTGTGTTGCCATTAATTAGCTTTTCCATAGCATCAAAGTGGGAATTGATAAGATTTGAGAGAACTCCAATGATTTCTTTATCACAGCCAGCTAGCCCCTCACCTTCAATGTCCGCCAACATAGGTCTCCTTTGAGCTGGTTCTTTACACGGGGTCCCTTGGGGCGAGAAGTGCTATATAAATAAAGTTTGATTGATTGATTGAGAGAGGCAGGGGAGGAAAGTCGTCTTCACCCAGGAGCATGTCGCCGGTCTCCTTGAAGTAGTCGTGTAAGTAAGTAAGTAAATTTTATTTATATAGCACCTTTCACAGACAGAGAGCCACAAAGTGCTTCACAGCATGAATAAAAAAACAACAATTAAATGCACATAAATAGTCAACACAAAAAATAAGATCATAACAGCCCCAGAAACTAAGCGAAAGCTTGAGCAAACAAGAAGGTTCTAAGTTGTATTTTAAAACCGTCAACAGACGCAACTGAGCGGAGAGAGTGGGAGATCATTCCAAAGCCTGGGAGCAACAGCCTGGTATGATCGGGCTCCTCTGGTCTTAAACCGAGTACGTGGCACTTTTAACAGATTCTGATCCACAGACCTTAAAGCCCTCGCAGGGGAGTAAGGCTGGAGCAGGTCACAAATATAAGAAAGAGCTTGACCATGTAAGGCCCGAAAGGTTAGAACCAAAATCTTAAAGTTAATTCTATAAGAAACTGGCAGCCAGTGAAGCTCCTTTAAATAGGAGATATGCGAGTCTGCCTGTTTGTGCGGGTCAAAATTTCGCTGAAGAGTTTTGCACAAGTTGCAGCCTCGAAAGCTCCCCCTTGTTCAGACATGAAAACAAGCTGTTACAGTAGTCTAAACGTGATGAAACAAAGGCACGAATGATGAGCTCTAAATCGTTACCTGAGACCATTTTCCTGAGTTTAGAGATTTTTCTTAGTTGAAAGAAACAGTTTCTTGTCAGCACTAGAGACATGTCTTTATCAAGGAAAACACCCAAATTTCTAAGACAAAATTTCTAGATTCACGGACTCTGATTTTATCTGGTTTGTTGACACACAAAAGCTATGTCCAGACAAATATGAGGTAAACCACTGGAGAACCGACCCCAACAGTCCCACATGATCCCTCAGTCTACTTAACAGGACCTGATGGTCAACAGTGTCAAAAGCTGAGGACAGATCCAGGAGAACTAGCACAGTGCATTTGCCCGAATCGGCAGACATCATTATGTCACTGGACACTTTCAGTAGGGCTGTTTCCATGGAGTGGTGTTTACGGAAGCCAGATTGAAATTTGTCAAAGAAGTTATGTTGATCGAGGTAAGAAGACAGCTGATTGCAAACCACCTTCTCAAGGAACTTCGACAAGAATGGCAGCTTAGAGATGGGCCTATAACTATTTCGGTCTGCCGGGTCTAAACCTGCTTTTTTTAGTAATGGCTCCACAATGGCGTGCTTGAAGGTATTTGGAAACACACCTGATGATAAATAGAGGTTTATCATTTCGGTAACCCAGGGACCGACTGCCTCCAGCACTTCTAAGAACAGTCTACAGGGGATGACATCAGAGGAGCAGGATGAAAATTTCATCTTGGTTACCAGTGCCAAAACATCAGCAAGAGTTACAGACTCAAAGGTGAACCACATGCTGGAGGCAGGCTCGATAGCAACCGAGGCACCACACTGAGGGGGTGGCATATTATCCTTGAGCTTCTTGATTTTATCGGTGAAAAAAATCCTGTGTACCTCAAGGTTAGTAGATTTCCACAGGCGTTCAGTCTTTCGACACAGTCTCTTAAAACTTAAAATATGCTCATTAATCCAAGGACAGGCTTTTTTCTGTGTAGTCAGGTTAGCTTTTGCAGGGCCCACTTGATCCAAAATCACTGCACAGTGGTCATCAAAACACTGAATTAGATTGTCTACACCAGAGCAATTTGTTAAAAGAAGAGGATCAAACAAAACAGAGAACCTTTCTGTAGTATTAGCAGTGATAATGCGCCTCTGGGACCTTACTTCTAAAGGTTTGGGCTCAGGACTGAAATGCAAATCACATGAAACAAGACAATGATCACTCATGTGGACATCATTCACAGACACATTTGAAATGTCCAGGCCAAGTGTAAAAACTAAATCTAAGATGTGGCCCTTTCGGTGGGTTGACTTTGAAACATGTTGCACAAGGTTAAAAGCTTCAGTCAATGTTAAAAGTTCCATTGCATAGGATGAAGAGGTGTTGTCAACATGAAGGTTAAAATCTCCAAGGATTAAAACAGATTCCAACTTTATAATAGAGGATAAATGTCACTAAAATCCTTTAAAAAGGCAGCAGCAGAGCCAGGAGGACGGTAAACCACAACACAGTAGAAAGGGTGCAAGGTGCCCACCTTGACCATCTGTGATTCAAAAGAAGTGTATTCCTGTGAAAGAATCACTTTACAAACATAATCCACCTTATGGACAAATGCCAGCCCCCCACATCCTTGACGGGGATGGGGCTTCCCGTAAACAGCAAAGCCAGCAGGGCAGAGCTCGTTTAAATGGATAAACTCCTCTTCTTTTTGCCAAGTCTCCGTAATACACATTATATCCATGTTTTCCCTTGAGATGAGATCGTTCAGGGAAAAAGATTTATTACCAATGGAACAAGCATTCAAAAGACCAAGGTGGATCGTGAAAGACGTCACGGAGGTAGTGTCCGAGGTGTGCAGCGCGATTGGACGAAGGCAGCGGTCTCCTGCGAACCTTGCCCGACACCCGGAACAGCAACAAATATTCCTGAGTTTAAGTCAATCGTCAAGGGGGGAGGAAACGCCTGTTTGTAACGATCCTGTGTATTAAACAGGCCCTCCATAGTCTCTTTGATACGAAACAGTGAGTCCCGATCATAAGTTTGTAAGGCAAGACACATCCATTAGTTAGTCGGGCTGATATGATCACATATGCAGAAAAAATTACCAGAAAAAGTTTACACAGGAGTCGAGCCGAGGCACCGCCAGTCACAGGCGCCATCTTAGTGTGACATGAGGTTATGTCTGTGAGGTTGTGTCCTGCGATTACGCTTACGAGAGGGGGATTGTTTTTAGCAAACGGGCTTTTGTTCTTGGCAGATGATCTTTTCCTGTCTTGAGAAAACATTGAGACATCAAAAGTGCGTCTTGGCTATGATAAGATACCAAAAACAGAGTATAGCGTTAAAACGATTGTTTTCCGAAATAAAATTTAAAGTTTGGTGCAACAGGTTGAAAAGGAGGGTTGCTCACGCCGCCATCTTGCCCGGCTCCCCGCCTCACTGCATCCTGTTAGCCAAGACACTCTGCGCTGAACGTCACTCACTTGGCGGTTTATTAAAGGCAAGCGGATGAACAAACCGCTCACTCTCTGCTGCCACCCCATGGCCGATGGTGTGTAAAGCGATCAGAGGGAGACAGCAGGGCGCTGTCAGCCTGCGCCCTGCTGTCTCCTATCTCTTGTACTGAAGAGCAACGAACTGCGCATGTCAAAGTTATAACGAGAGTCAATGGGGAAAGATGAGTGCGCCCCGGACGGATATATGTCCACTATTAGTAATTGTAGACAACGTCGGACATTTCTAATCTGACTTTATATTACAAATTATACATTTTAGTAACTCTCTACCGGTTCTATTATCCATTTTGCTTGTTAAAAACATAGGATATACATGTAAATGTAATTTTAAAAACGTTTTATTAAAGGAAGGGCTGTGACTCTACATGATGTGAGACAGAGGGGGCGGCGCCTTAGCGCCCTCTATTGACCAGCCGCCCCTGGTCCAGGTATCGCCTTATGCTACCAGAAGTGACTCTGACCCTAGCCAAATGCAAAACAGTCAGAAAACATTAGGAAGGAAAAAAATGTCAGTGGCCTTCACCTGTAAACTCATTCTTGTTTAGGGGGTTGTCTCATTGTTACCCCTCTAGTGCACCTGTTGTTAATTTCATGAACACCAATGCAGCTAAAGCTGACTAAAAACCTCCTCTGTTACTTACTTGACCAGATCAGTATTCCACATGTTTGACTAACTTGATGCAATACTTAGATTAAAAAGTGTTCCTTTAATTTTTTTGAGCAGTGTATATATTTTTTGTGGTGACATGATTAAAAAATTATGTCAAACAGCAATTTTTGACACAATATGTCATTATTTTCAATTCAAATAAATTTTGATTGACAGTTGAATCAATGAATAGATAGTTTATAATTTAAAATTTGTAAAATTAACACAATTTTAAAATGGGACATATAGAAAAAAAGTTGTTTTGATGATTTAAGGCCTGTATTTAGTTATTTTTTTCCCATTGTATGGCTATAACAAAAGCATAAGAAGTTCAAGGACCTTCAGAAAGTAGAAAATCCCCAGATTCATTCTGTTTTCATAGTTTCTGGGCCTGATAAATGGTGTCATTTTGATGGCTGATTTTTTTAGGAATATTTTTTTTTATTTATGTAACAAAAACATTTTTTCATAAACTAAAAGTTTATCATAAAGACAGACATTTTTGTGGTTTAACTTTTTCCTCTGCCTCTTTGGCAAAGTAATAATTTACACCACAAAAATGTTTATTTCATTTCTATTTCTCTGCATTTGTCATCTGTCTGGTACATTCACAGATTACTGCAAACTCAAAATGCAATTATAGCGATTCTATTCAGCATTTTAAGACTTTTTGTAAACTCAAGCACTTTCAGTGTCTTCTAAAGTCGTCCTGCAGGGCGAAAGGGACCATCACGTTTCACACCCAGAGTAGATGAGCCGAGGTGGCGACGTGATCAAGTACAGTGGTGTTCCAGTTGCACATAACAATGTGTTCCCCCGTTCTCGGGAGTCCGTATGTCCGAGTCCAAATGGCCAGCGCAGTTTGTGCAAAATAAATAGGCTGACATTAAAATCAGCCCCCCCCCCCATCATGCCCCTGCGCTTCCTCAGTGGGGCATGCCTCACTATTTGAGAAACACTGCATTAACAACTGTTTTGCATGTATACGTTATATACAGATACTGAATCGCTTGACCTAAATATGTAGCTGGCGGTGGGAACCGATGGAGCTTGGAAACACCCCCACAATTTAATCAATTGTTCCTTGTATCATTTCTGATGGATAAGTCTGCAGCGGTCGATTTGTAGTAGGATCGCAATCATGTGATCATCAGCAGGCAGCTGATGTAGTGTTCACTTGTTGTCATGGTTGCAGTGACGCCGTGCCACTATCTCACAATGACACAGAAATCTTGAACAAATCCATGGATCCAGACTATAAGCTGCACTACTGCCAAAACTTTGTCCTTGTTTCATCTCAAAATTCATCCAAGTCTGTTCGTCCTTTTTTGAGTAATGTTGCAGACAGACAGACCGACCAACGGCAATTGTCTCATAACACTGCCACGTTCCTTGGCAGAGTAAAAATATTAGTAAATAGCACGATCCAACTTGAAACCAGTTCTGGAGTTTCAAAATGGTTCTCAAAATATAACTATGAATATATGTTTTGTTTAAATAAGGCAATACTGTTCATTTTTTAAAGTACTTATCTTGACTAGTACTATATCTTGATTAAAAAAATTGAAACAAGAGATGGTTGAACAGAAGGCCTCAATGCCTGATGAGCTTAGATGCAGTAACCCACAGAATACTGTCAGTTTTTTATTCTTAAGTTGTTTTTTTACTTTACTATCTGCTGTTTCATGAGGAGATCCAATTCTTTGTGTAAAATTGGCACAAAGAATTGGGATGAATACATTCACTACTCACATGAAAACAGACTTCTAACAGCTAATTGTCATTCATGGTACTCTGGGCTTGCCGCCTGGCAGATATTACATTGTTTTGTTCCGCGGTCTGTGACTGGAACCTGTTTGTATCCCAGTGTTGCAAAAAGGAGTCAGTGAACCATATGGTGGCGTGACCAAATAAACAAAAGCCAGCAGTTTCAGAACAAATCTGCCCACACAGACAACCTGTATCAGTGATGTGCATGGAAAACAACAAAAACAAGCGGCTTGCTTCCTCAGCTTCAGCGCTCTGATGTTGTACTATGCCTTTAATTGCTTTGGTTGGTGAAATGGTGCATTTGAATTTTAGTGTTTTGTTCTGGCTTATTTAACGTCTTGCTATAATAACACTTTGTCTTGTCATAACAATTCCACTCTGTAACTCAAGTATCCATGGATAGTAAACCAAATAGTGTAGAGCAGGCCACAAACACTAGAAAAAAAAATAAAGGAAAAACTGATTTGCAGGCTGCATGTGGTGCAAAGTTTTAAGCTATAGGCTATTTTGAGAAAAAGAGTGCACTTTGGAGATGTATTTTGAATAGAAACTGAGTATTTGCTATGTTTCTTGTATGCAGTGAATTGAAAAAACTTTATAGACCATTATTTTGACCCATTTTCACCTCTTTTCATGCAATGTCATTAAGTTTTAACCCTTTAAGCTTCAGTCAATTCCAGCCGTTTTCAGTACAAAAAATCGCTAATATTCTATTTTTAAATAAAAAAAATTACGAAAAACACAGGGAATATTGGACGCACATCGCAAGGTGCATTTCCTTGAAAACGACCGATTCGTGGATTTTATACCGACTTCAGGACATGTTTTGGACAAAATAGTTTACTGGCTTGTGTTGTCTGGATGTAAAAGGTTGGATTATGGCCGTTTTTTGTGGAATCTTTTTTTTTGTGTGTAATAATGAACCCGGAAATGTGAGTCGCGCTGTGTGCATTGAAGCCGTGTATAGAGAACGGATGGATGAATATTTGTTTTTGTCGGACAAATGTGTTTTTCTCACCCGCTGTGGTAATCACATCTGAAAGTGGTTTATACCGGCGGATTCATGAGAATCTCAGCTTTCCATCGGCATATAGTGTTTGTATAATCGGGTTTGCAGCCGTCGGACATTCTTGAAATTCCTATGCAAATTAGTAGGTGTACCGCCGGCGGTACACCTACGACGCACTGAAGCGTAAAGGGTTAATAAAGAAAATTTCCTACCAGGTGGGGGCATGGCGATGATGTAATTGTCAATGCCTTGAGGTTCTCCATCACCTCCGTAATTGGTGGCAATTATTCTCACCCAGTATGAGGCCATTGCCTTCAAGCCAAGAGCAGTGTAGGAAGTTAGAGTAATTGGGATGACATTACAGCAAGTCCATTCAAGGCTCTCTATTGGTCTGATCTCCACATAGTAGCCTTGGGCTTCATCCTCCACCCCCTGCAGTTCCGTAGGTTTAGTCCAAGCCAGCGAAAATGTGGTATAAGTGGAGGATGTTAATTTCAAGTCTCTGACTTTGCCTGGTGGTTCTGAAATGACAGTAATTGGATAACGCTGCTTTTTATATAACATGAAACAATAGACAACATTATGTTCACTTTAAGTGATGATTTGCCAAATTTTGGATGAGTGAGCAAAACTGTATAAAGTCTGTGTGTTTGTCTTACTCATTGGATCTCTTGCAATAACTGTGTCGCATGGAATACTGGGATCTCCTGCACCAGACAGGTTAATAGCAGACACTCGGAATTCATACGCTGCTCCTTCAAAGACATCTTTCACTGCATACTTTGTGTCTGTAAAGGAAGTGACAGTTTTAATACTAGAAATCTTCTCTGATACACAGCGGGCATATACATTGCCTGTCCCGAAAAACAAGTCGCACATTGTAATATTTCATTGAACTGCCTTTCGCTCTGAGAATGACACATATTTGCTGTGTCATTGTTTCGAGAAGCTTCTGCAAAGTCATAACATTTATTTCGTTCCAGAATTGCATTAGTTTTCTACCAAGATCTTATACTGATGATGGAAGAGTCGGATCACTGTGTAAAGTCTTCTCCAGTACATCACAAAGATTCTCAATGGGGCTGAGGTCTGGACTCTGTAGAAGCCAGTCCATATGTGAAAATCATGTCTCATGCTCCCTGAACCACTCATTCACAATGTGAGCCCCACGAATCCAGGTATCACCTTCTTGGAACATGCCCATGCCATCAGGGAAGAAAAACTTCATTGATGGAAAGACCTGGTCATTCAGTATCTTCAGGTGCACTATGGAGATGTATGTTGAATAGAAACTATTTGCTGTGTATTAGCTGACCTCATTCTTTGGGAAAATAACGTTGCTGAACCTGACCAACCCCAGATCATAACCCTAATTCCCACAGAGACAAGAAGGTTCTCATCAAGGATCTGGGAGGAAACTCAAAGTGCTCAGAGTTTACAGCTGATATCTGCCGTCTTGTCGCCGTCTAAACTGATTTAATGAGCCATTCGCAGTTTTACTGTACCGGCCGTGTGTACTTAGACTTGCATGGCTTAATCTTTGAGACAAGCATATGCTACTGGCAGGATCAACCAGGTAGCCCAGACGGGTTAGTGGTGTAGGCATTAGGCATGATGAGTTCATCACTTCATCCGCCTCTCTTCTTACCCTGATGGGTCCATCACCTTGGAACAGGATAAATATGGACTCATCAGACCACATGACCGTTTTTCGTTGCTCCAGAGTCCAATCTTTATGCTACCTAGCAAACTGAAGCCTTTTTTCTGATTAGCCTCACTGATCAGTGGTTTTCTTAGAGCTACAGTCATTTAATCCCAATCCCTTGAGTTCCCTTCACACTGTACATGTGGAAATGCTCTTACTTTCACTATTAAACATAGCCGAGAGTTCTACTGTTGACTTCTTACGATCATCTAAGAGTTTGTTTCAGCAATCTCCTTAGATGTTTTCTTTGCTTGATACAGGCTGATAATTTCACCCTTCTGAAACAGATTAACATCCTTTCCATGTCCACAGGATATGTGTTTCAACATGGTTGGTTAAGAAATAAGGACTACTGATTGTATCAGCTAGGGTTGAACAAGTTGTTGCCTGCTGAAACATATTCATCACTGTAGTAATTATCTAATGGAAGGTTTTTCACCTATTTGCTTAGTCAAATCCAAGTGGCAACTTTTTTTTGAACAGGCAATGTATTTCGACACTGAGATCAACTGAAGCATTTTCTTGCAGTCGGTTATGGAAGTCGGATACCTGTAATTGGCCCATTTTGGTTGATGAGGCTCCAGTAATTAGTGCCCTTCTTGTTCTTTTCCAAATTGTATCCCACTATTTTGGTTCCTCCAGTGTCACACGGAGGACACCATGATAGATTGATACGGTCTTTAAAGGCGCTGACCACTTTCGGTGCTGCTGGTGCACCAGGATAACCTGTGGAGGGAAATGTGAAATAGAACACTTGAAGTGAAAAAAAATTATTTATGCAGTTATGTCACGTTACTCTTGTTGCTAGTTTAACTAGCTCCAAAACTGAAACACGCAACAGAACTCCAGTACACTACAATATCAGTCATACAAAGTTTGCTAGGTGGTTGAAACTGGCAAGAAAGGAGAAAATGTTTTCTTAATTAAGGATGTTGTACTGGAGAAAAGGTGTTTTTCATGCATTTGCTTTAAAGTTTTTTCCTAGTTATGTCTCATTTTGTCTATAATATATTGTATCTTAATGGTTAGTAATTCATTTCTATTTCTTAGATTCTGTCTGCAGAAGCTGATCACCAGACCATTTTGATTTTTAGGGACTCTTATTGGAGATAATAAAACACTATGCACATCAGTAATCATGCAGAACATATGAATTGTTTTGTTGGACTAATACTGACATAATACTCATTTTATTTAATGGCCATATGCGGGTCTTTGAGCATCCACAATTAGGTAGAAATCAGAAATATTACTTAAATGCAAAGAAACTGAACCCTTTGTTTTCTTCCATCACTTTATATGGTTCTTTCAACTTGTTCTGGATACTTTCATTAGGCAACAGCTTGCATATAAGCTACAAAGTTCCCGAAATTAGGTTCCAACTAAAGACTTACGTAATACACCAGCTGCTATGTCCTCAGTCTGCAGGTAATCACTGACACCTTCTGCGTTCTTGGCTCTGATCCGGTAGCAGTATCTCCTTCCAGGGTCCACATCTGAATCTTTGTAACTTGGGTTGCTGCCAGGGATCTCACCTAGATTTGACCATTTATTTCGTCCCACTTGCTGGCGCTCTATGATATAGTTTGTGATTGGGCATCCTCCGCTGTCTTTTGGCGGTTTCCACTTGAACTCCACAGATGTTACAGCACTTTCCATAATGTCCACAGGGCCTTGTGGGGGTGTTGGTTTATCTGTTGCCAAAATGAAAAGATCAATGTGTGTCTAGAAAGAGTATTATATCTCCTTACACTACATTATGTAATACATTATTAGAAGTGGAAAACTGGAAGTCTGTCATTGTCAGCTCACCCAGTACAATCAGTTTGGAAATTGCCTGTAGTGTACCATATTCATTTTTTATTTTGATTTTGACCTCTCCACAATCTTTCCTTTGACACTTCATGAGGCGCAGCTGGCTCTCGGTATCCGATGTGTCGATCTTCACATTCAGGCCAGGCAGCAATTCCTCGTCATCCTTGTACCACTGTATAGTCATTGGTGCCCCACCTGAGAATGGCATCTTCCACTCAGCATTTTCACCTGCCTTTATTATGACTGGCTTTGTGAATTTTCCCAGAGCATCAGGGTCAATGTTTGGTGGGTCTGAGGTTAAAAAATAATCTAATGTTTTAGTAAAAAACCTCTTTTCAGACCTTGGTTTGTATCATTTGATAAATTCTGCCAAGTTACTCATTTCATGCTCACCTTCAACATTTAGTGTTGCTTCTGATTTGCGTCCTTCAGCTTCAAAGCGGTACACAGCAGCATCATCTTTATTGCAGCAGTCAATTATCAGTCTGTGACAGGCTCCATCTTTGATAATCGTGACTCCATCCACCTTAGTCAGCTTATCATTTAAAATGAATCCATTTTATTAAGTCATAAACATATGTATCTATATATTTGCATTTGAATTGCCATTTCTTGATTAATTAAAGTATGAAATTCTGAGTAATTCTGTACTTCATCATTCTCCTGCTATAACTGACTTACCAGCTTCCTGTTCTTATACCAGCATCCCTCTGAGGCATTACTGCTCAGTTTACAAGACAGCTCTGTACGTTCTCCAACATTAGCAACGGTATCTGACAGCCCACTGACAAACTGAATGCCTCGATCTGCATGTGGAAAAGGAAAAATTATCAACATCATTTGTCCATTATCTAAATAATGTTAGGTTGATGCTAGAGGTACGGACCCGTACCCGTAGCATCTGTACTAGAGGTACGGACATGTTAAGGTCACTGAAGAGCTGGCGATGGTTAACTACTATTTGCTGCACATTACAGGCAGTTTATATGAATGACTTTGACGGCGAACATTGTATAATTTAACTAAAAATACACCGTCTCCTCTCACACTTTACGTAGACAAAGTAGTTTTTACGCTTTTAGACGCCGTGTATAAATTGTTTGAAGTCCAGTTCCTATTAATTAGTTTACCGCGTTCAGTGGTGGAAGCGGCTGACGAACTCCATTGCAAATGTTCCCATTTAATTTCGGACGCTAATTTACAAGATAAAATTAAGGATGTCGAATGTGAAACAAACACTCGTGAATGGTGAGGAGCAGTTCTTTAATTCGGCATGAATTTAAAAAAAAACCCACAAACTCGATTTACTGTGATATTGTGAGATTTGTTTGTGATGATGTAACTTAGCCATTCAACAGAGTCCGCTAACATTAAAGTGACTGTGACAGGGTCTGTGTTGACAAACGCAGAAAATACGTCAGGGTTTTGTTTAGGTTGTTAATATGTAATAGTCTGTCGCTACTTTTGAAGGTAAAAAAATACTTATAGTTTGCTGGCTGTTAGTTCCGCCATTCATTCCGCAGATTCACCTCGAATCACGGAAGCGCCTTCATCAGCGTGGCCGGCTCATTAATAATTATGTCCGTCGGATTACCAGCCAATCACGAAGCGCGTTCATCAGCCGGCTCATTAATATTTATGTCCGGCTCATTAATATTTATGTTAAGGGAAAGTGCCGTATCCGTAGGCCACAGGCTACGGGTACGGGTCCGTATCTGTAGACACTACCATAATGTTAGGCAAATTTTTAAAATACTACAGATTTCAGCTTTATTGTATTTATGAGCAAACAAGATTAGAAATAGAAAAATCAGAAAGCAAACAAGAGTTTTCTTACTTGTTTGCTTAACATATTATGGATGTAATTAAGTTAAAATATATTGTATTTGTATAGCGCAAATTCACAACATATGTCCTCTCACAGCACTTAGCATAGTAAGTACAGACCTTACAAATTACAAACAGAGCAGACAATCCAATAATCCAAAGTTACTTTTGGATTCTCTATGAGCGACAATGGGAAGGAACAAAAAAAAAAAAACCCTGGGATAGGGAGGGGGGAAAAAAACCTCTGACAAAACCAGGCTCAGGGAAGACAGTCATTTGTCTCAACTCGTTGGGTGAGACTCTGGGTGAAGAGGATGGGAATGACAGGATGGCAAGTATTAAAGCCAGCAGCTGCAAATCAGAAACGTGCTGCTCCAAGTTATGTATATAAATGTCGGGCCTTGTCACTGCCAGCTTTTTTGCTTGCAGAATATCCCTCTCTCTAGTGATCAGTTTGTAGGACTGCAGAATATGCATCCAGTACCATCAACTGTGCTATTATGTTTCACTTAAAAGGTTTTTACAGTCTATACTGATTAATATTTTAGTAAATCCTTCTACAAATTGAGCTGCTTTTCCTGCTGTCAGTATAATCATAAACATTTTTCTGTTGGAAGTTCTGGTTATTGTGCAACATTAGACAATCTAAAAATGAATTGATCTTGATTTTTTTTGTATTATAATCCCTAATTTAAACGCAGCATGTTGTAGGTCCCTTGGGGGGCTGAATTGAGGACTCATCCCTTTGTGTCACTGATGGAGAAAACACCTCAAAAGAAAATAGTCTCCTATATTTATAATAATCTCGTATCCTACGCCCCTGCAGAATCACCTGAACGCAGTTCATGGGAGGCAGATCTACATTTAGGAACAGTGACCATTGATTGGGATACTGTGTGGGGAAATGTCTTTCGGTCATCCAAAAATCCAAATCATCAATTAATCCACTACAAAATCTGTCACAGGACCTACTTAACTCCACGTAAAAGGCATTTGATGGGTTTAGCTCCTGATCCTTATTGCACATTCTGCAGTCAGGGTGTTCTGGGTACATTGATGCATGTGTTGTGGGAGTGCCCACAGGTACAAAGGTTTTGGGTTGAAGTTGTGGATAAAATGTCTGCTTTGATAGGGAGGAAACTACCACTGGAACCGGCGCTTCTTCTCTTAAATGATGACTCCAGGTTCAAGATCACTGTGGTACAGCGTAAACTCTGGCTAGCTGGTATGACTGCAGCAAAAAAAATTACAGTTTTAAGGTGGCTTCCACCACACCAGTTATCAACTACACGTTGGCTACAAGCTCTTCTTGAGGTGGTCTACCTGGAGTGGTCATCAGCTCGCATCAATAGTTCTGAGTCACGAACATTGAAGATGTGGGAAAAAGCTGTTGAGGATGTCAAAACATTACTGTTATGACTTCTGAGGCTCATTTGTGGTAATTTTATGTTTGGTTTATAATCCTGTTTTCTATTTTGTTTACTTTATTTACTTGTTTTTTCTCCAACTGTCTTGATCTTGATTTTGTAAACATTCCTATGTCGTCTTGTGTGCTCCGCGGGGGGTGGGGTAGGGTGAAAGGGGTTTTTGTTTTGTTTTGCTTTGTTTTGTTTTGTTTTGTTCAGTGCGTCTGGTTTATGCAGCATGTTGTATGACTAAGCCTTTTTATCCTGGAACATCTCTGTGGATTTACTACCAATTTTGAAATTAGCCACACTTGGCTTTAGATTGCTTATAATGTACAGATTATAAGATAAGATAAGATAAGCTTTTATTAATCCCACAGTGAGAACATCTGCAATGTTACAGCAGTAAAAGGGATAGTGCAAATGTGTAGGGAACATCAGCAGAAAATAAACATATGCACTTTTACATATACATATAAGTATGGATCCTTCCATGTGTGGATGTTCATATATTACACTGAATAATTCCTCTGGATATGAAAAATACCAGTATTGTACATATCAGTGGCACAGCACTGATTCTTCCCTGAGTACAAAATACGGATAAAAGAAATATTGATATTTCCCAGATTTTGTCTATATTGCACAGTTATGGAATAAGTAGAAAAATACACATTTTGCACAGATTCTTGTATTTGCAGAAAACAATGATATTGCATAGAGTTTTTGAATGTACAAAATATTCATAATGCACATGTAGCCCAGCTGTGATGAGGTATGGATGAGTGGCTGTGTTGGGGTGTTTTGTACTGGTGTTGCCACAAGCTGACACTAGAGGGGGCTAGTAGACTGGACGACACGAATTAGCCAGGCAATACTCCCAGCATTCCAGTTCTGGCTGTTCATTGCTTGGACATCTTCCTGCTGTATCAGACACGGTTGAAACAGAATATTTAACAGCAGATTGCTTCGACCTCACTGTGCGCGACTGAGGGTGCCATTGTGAGATTCATTGGTGAGTGAAAGAAAGTCCACTTGTCGTTGTTAGTGTTGGAAATTTCCCGAGTGGGAAAAATCGACTCGCGCTAGCCGCGATGCTAATTGACATAATGGGAAATCCCATAGGGATATGCTAACAGCGTTAGCATTAAGACCGCCGGAACATGTGCTTAGCAGTTCATGTATTTAGCACGTGGAAATGAAAATATTGTATTGCAAAGTTAAAATCGACTCTGTTATGGTTTAAAAAAAAGTACTTTAACTACTGTAGATGAGTTAAGTGGTGGATGTTAACTATATTTACTCACACTGTTGATATGGAGTTAGCTTTACGGTTTACAGTATGATAGAATGTTGTAATATGCTTCTTTTGAGGAATTGATGATTGATGAGGATTATCTGTAGCCTTAACTCAGGGTAGTTCATGTTGTGAACATTGTTAGAACTATTGCAGTGGTGGATACCATTTTGTATGGACATATGACCTGTCTATAGGTCAGGTTTCTGGTAAGGATTTGGATTCTGGACAGTTCAGCATCCAGCGGAGCACCTATCAAGGGATGCGTCCTTCAGGAGACCAAGAATCCAGTTAACCGGATGGCGAGCCAGCCAGGAGAAGTTTGAAAGACCGAGAGAAGGAAGACTGTTCCTGCCAAGGACTTGCTGCGTTCATGGTGTGGTAGGACAGAAAGCACATACACATACACCTGGATTGGGCCCCAACGATCGATCATCTGACTATTGCCGAAAGACTGGACTTAGACATTCCTATTACCTTTTTTTATTTGTGCGCGCTTTATTATTTTTTTATTTATTGTACTGTTACATTGCTTTTGTTGTGCAGGTAATTGCACTAATTGTCCTTTATTGTTCTTATTATATTCATTTGGCAAATCCATTCGTGCTTTGCGTCTCCTTACTGATTCTCAGACCTCAGGCTCCAAGCGTCCTAGCCTTCTGATGCTGACCCAATTCTAATATATTTATGGTTTTGATGCAACAAAAGTGTTACACACAGTTTGAATATCAGAGTGAAATCTATCAGGTCTTCCATTTATTAGCCCCAAACACCTTGGAGA
Organism: Acanthochromis polyacanthus; assembly: GCF_021347895.1. NCBI lineage: Eukaryota > Metazoa > Chordata > Actinopteri > Pomacentridae > Acanthochromis > Acanthochromis polyacanthus. The sequence continues at coordinate 36,847,314 of NC_067117.1, read as the reverse complement.
TAGAATGAATATTACAAATCTTAGTCTGTGCCTTTTTATTTTCCTTTGCGCAGTTTCTTCTCTGGTCGAAAAATATTCACTTTATCGCTGTCTGACATATTTAATTTTAAAGCTGAACCAGTCTTAATTCTAGTCACACTGAGAACACAGTAACTATGAGACACTTGATGATGAATGTGGACTCAGGTGACCGAGTTGGCAGTATTTGCGAAAGCAGAGACAAATTTGGGAGCCACTGGACACTACATTAATGTCATTTTAATAATCGGTAATCTATTTAGTCATTATTAAGTCTTCACACAGTACAATAAGTGGTTTTACCTATGACAATGTCAGGAACCAAAGGGCCAGTTCGTGATCGCTTCTTTTTCTTCTCATCTCCATCTCCCAGGAGGGTCTTATCCTTTCCATCTCCATTAATCTGGTCTCCATCGGTTCCATCAGCCGAACCATCTTTTCCATCTCCCTTAGTATCCAAGTCATCTTTCTCTTTTTGCAGTAATGCTTCAGAAAAACCGTCTTGATGGCCAGTTTTGCCTTTACGACGATTTGGATCAGCTGAATTGCACACACAAAAGGAGGGGAAGGAATGAATTTGTCAAAACATTTTTAAAAATAAATTCAAGGAGTGCTCATGCAGACATTATTCTGTCAAGATTAGAGTTACATTCCATTTATTAATACCCGTTTCAGTATGAAAACGAAAAGTGTCCTACCTTCCACTGTGAGAGAGGCACTACTGGAAATAATACCAGCAATGGCATAATATGCTCCTGTATCATCTATTCCACAATCTTTTACTCTTAATGTGTGAGTTAGCTTGTCCTCTGAGACGGTGATCTCATATTTGTGCCCATGTTCAAGTGATGAGTCGCTTTTTGACCAAGTGATTCTGTTGAGGGGTGTTGACAAAACACACTCAAAGATGGCGTCCTCACTTTCAACGGCCTTCACATCTTTGATCTTGGTTGTGAACTCTACATCAGGGACTGAGGAAAGAGAAACATTAGCTGACAGACTTTCAAGGATGTGCTTCGATTCTTCTAATAGTCATCCTGTTTTATTAGAAATGATGTAGTTATACTTTACCCTGAAAGTCAGTTGTGAGAACATTTGCGTCCTCAACATCAACCTGGTAAAAACCTGCATCTTCTGGTTGAAGGTCTTTCATGGTAAAAACATACTTTGTTCCTTCTTTCTTCAGACAGGGCTTCGAATTTTCATCATGACCATATGGGACCATTGTCCCATCCTTGTAAGACAAAAAAGTCAAATTTGATTTCTTTTTCAAAAAATGATTAATCTATTTAATATTTGTTGGCTCTAAAAATACATTTTAATCACCTTATATAAGTGAATGGCACTGTTAGGATCCAGTAGTTTCATGTCGAAGCCAAATTCAGCCCTCCCATTTGGTTTTACTTCAATTTGTTTCACATTGTCCAGATTCTCCACAACCTGAGAAGGAAAGATGAGAAAATAAAGACTCTGCAGATTTTGCTGTGAACTTCAATGCTGAAGTCATGACATGTTTTAACATAGGTTGATGCTAGAGGTACGGACCCGTACCCGTAGCATCTGTACTAGAGGTACGGACATGTTAAGGTCACTGAAGAGCTGGCGCCGGTTAACTACTATTTGCTGCACATTACAGGCAGTTTATGTGAATGACTTTGACGGCGAACATTGTATAATTTAACTAAAAATACACCGTCTCCTCTCACACTTTACGTAGACAAAGTAGTTTTTACGCTTTTAGACGCCGTGTATAAATTGTTTGAAGTCCAGTTCCTATTAATTAGTTTACCGCGTTCAGTGGTGGAAGCGGCTGACGAACTCCATTGCAAATGTTCCCATTTAATTTCGGACGCTAATTTACAAGGTAAATTAAGGATGTCGAATATGAAACAAACACTCGTGAATGGTGAGGAGCAGCTCTTTAATTCGGCATGAATTAAAAAAAACCCACAAACTCGATTTACTGTGATATTGTGAGATTTGTTTGTGATGATGTAACTTAGCCATTCAACAGAGTCCGTTAACATTAAAGTGACTGTGACAGGGTCTGTGTTGACAGACGTAGAAAATACGTCAGGGTTTTGTTTAGGTTGTTAATATGTAATAGTCTGTCGCTACTTTTGAAGGTAAAAAAATACTCATAGTTTGCTGGCTGTTAGTTCCGCCATTCATTCCGCAGATTCACCTCGAATCACGGAAGCGCCTTCATCAGCGTCGCCGGCTCATTGATATTTATGTCCGTCGGATTACCAGCCAATCACGAAGCGCGTTCATCAGCCGGCTCATTAATATTTATGTCCGGCTCATTAATATTTATGTTAAGGGAAAGTGCCGTATCCGTAGGCCACAGGCTACGGGTACGGGTCCGTATCTGTAGACACTACCTTTAACATAAGCAGCCTTAAGCAGAGCTGAGCATTACATGCCTACTAGTTAGCACGCACTAGGCTTGTTAAGCAAAACTAGTCTTCATGCACAAGGACACAATGAGTCATCTGAAAGCAAGAAAACGTAACTCCCCCCCCCCCCCAAGCTTTAAAGCACTTTTAGTAAATGTTGCTCTTACAGCTCAAAATGCAAGTCAGTTTTCATCTTCGTTTAAAACCTCACCAACATTTTTCAGCTTCAAAATACTGAGTTTATGTGCAGCTCTTGCAATCCTTAGACGGTACCTTTGCCTGTTCCTCCTCCCTTTCCTTTTTCATCTGGTTTAGTCTCTTCAGCATCCAGCGAAAGTCAGTGACACCAAAATCCAAACAGATTTTTTCATAGTCTTTCTTTGGTGCGCTGAGAAGCAGTTCCCAGAGTTTGGGATCAATTTCTCCTTCTTTCTTTGGTGGGAGTTGCTTTTTTCTGGTGACAACAGCTCTGGAAAAAGCAGAACAGAGTAAATGTCTGTTTTGGTGTAAACAGCAATATGCATCTGAAAAACAACTTTGACTTGAACTTACGTTTTCTTAAGCATCGATCTGAAGTCCTGTCCATTTGCTGAGAAAAAAATTACATGTAAATTGGAAAAGACTAATCCTGCTATCATCACCTTTTAGACTTTTTATGGCACTGTGGAAATCTTTAAAAATGCATTACAAAAACACTGAATTCATCTGACTTGTGCTTTTTAAATAATCTTTTGAAATCATATGTCTTATGTTGCAATTGCAGAAACATTTTTTATTGGGGTAAATGTCTCAGTATGTTCAACACACATTTTGTTTTGCTGCTGCTGAGATCTTAAAAGAACAAAACAAAAGAAAAAAAACCCCACTATGTTCAATAATTTGGGGTCATTTAGAAATGTCCATATTTTTGAGAGAAGAGCAGATTTTGTTTCCAATGAAGATAATATTAAATGAATCAGACATGACAGGGTTTTAATGGAATATCTACATAGGGGTACAGAGGAACATTTCCAGTAACCATCACTCCTATGTTCTAATGCTACATTGTGTTAGCTAATGGTGTTGAAAGGCTAATTGATGATCAGAAAACCCTTGTGCAATTCTGTTAGCACCATGAATAAAAGTGTGAGTGTTCATGGAAAACATGAAATTGTCTGGGAGACCCCAAACTTTTGAACGGTAGTGTAAGCTCCTGAATATTTCTAAAGTATATTTCATACCTGCACGGTTGTTCTTCTTCATGCCACCTGGAACAATGTATGAAAACAACAGATAAAATGAAATCATATATGCTCAAACAGTGTATTATTGTCTAATGTAAGGAAATTACCAATAACGCTTTTCATAAATAATCTCACCTGTGAGAACGGTGAGAGTGGCGGTGGAGACGGCCTTTCCGTACTCATTGGCAACAAAGCACTTGTAAGTGTCAGCGTGATCGGGTTTCACATTGTGTATCTGTTAAAAAAAAGTTATTGTAATATGCAGATTCCATTTATAGTGCTGAATATTAGCTTCTGTCTCCATGAAGAACAAGGTTTATTTATTGGTGAAACACTTTGAAAGCAAATTTTTTTGAGTGAAGATATTTTACAGGAACACTCTGATCCCGTGAGGGATGATTTCAAGAGTTCAGTGTCAAAACAATTTGTGTCCATTTCAAAATAATAATACCATTTCCACAAGTTCACCATTCTAACTTTTTTATGCAAACTCCAGGGTCATGAAAATATTAACCAGTCCTCCCTGACCTTCTCAGAATCAACAGATTTTTATCTACAATAACTTTCTTTCATTTAATGAAACAATAAGCAAATCCTACTGATGTCAAAGGCCTCAAAACCTGGACAAATATTGGCCAAAGACTGTAGTTTTAGTAGAATTATGGATACATCTAAGGTATACACTTAGAAGATTGTTCTGGGGCCATAATTTTGTGCATCTTCCATTTTGACAGTCAAATAGTTATTCAGTATAAGCGTTTTTTGACATTGTAAGTCATTTAGAAAAAAAAATCCATTCATTTTAGACATAATTTGAGTAATTTTTTAACAGGTTTAAAGTAAAAAATTTTCAAGACTCGAACCTTGTCTTGCCATACTTGCCAAATGTCAAATTCTTCTGATGTTAGGAGCCTCAAAGTTAGGGAAATGTCAACCAAAGACTGAATTTAGTAGGAAATATGCATGCATCCATATACACACGTGGACAAAATTGTTGGTACCCCTCAGTTAAAGAAGGAAAATCCCACAATTCTCACTGAAATCACTTGAAACTCACAAAAGTAACAATAAATAAAAATTTATTGAAAATTAAATAATCAAAAACAGCCATTACTTTTGAATTGTTGATTAACATAATTATTTAAAAAAACAAACTAATGAAATAGGCCTGGACAAAAATGATGGTACCTCTATAAAAGATTGAAAACTATTTGACCAGAGTGACATGATTAACTCAGGTGTGTCATTTAATTGACATCACAGGTGTTTCCAAACTCATAATCAGTCAGTCTGCCTATTTAAAGGGAGACAAGTAGTCACCCTGCTGTTTGGTGAAAAGGTGTGTACCACACTGAACATGGACAACAGAAAGCGAAGGAGAGAATTGTCCCAGGACATCCGAAAAAAAATTATAGACAAACATCTTAAAGGTAAAGGCTATAAGACCATCTCTAAACAGCTTGAAGTTCCTGTGACAACAGTGGCTCATATTATTTAGAAGTTCAAGACCCACGGGACAGTAGCCAACCTCCCTGGACGTGGCCGCAAGAGGAAAATTGATGACAAATTGAAGAGACGGATCGTTGGAATTGTATCCAAAGAGCCCAGAGCAACCTCCAAAGAAATTAAAGGTGAACTCCAAGGCCAAGGTACATCAGTGTCAGATCGCACCATTCGTCGTTGTTTGAGCCAAAGTGGACTTCATGGGAGACGACCAAGGAGGACACCACTGCTGAAAAAAACTCATAAAAAAGTGAGACTGGAATTTGCAAAAATGCATGTTGACAAGCCACAAAGCTTCTGGGAGAATGTCCTTTGGACAGATGAGACCAAACTGGAGCTTTTTGGTAAGGCACATCAACTCTATGTTCGTAGACTCAAAAACCAAGCATACGAAGAAAAGAACACTGTCCCTACGGTGAAACATGGAGGAGGCTCAGTAATGTTTTGGGGCTGCTTTGCTGCATCTGGCACAGGGTGTCTTGAAAGTGTGCAAGGTACGATGAAATCTGAAGACTATCAAGGCATTCTGGAGAGAAATGTGCTGCCTAGTGTCAGAAAGCTTGGTCTCAGTCGCAGGTCATGGGTCTTCCAACAGGACAACGATCCAAAACACACAGCCAAAAACACCCAAGAATGGCTGAGAGAAAAGCGTTGGACTATTCTAAAGTGGCCTTCTATGAGCCCAGATCTGAATCCCATTGAACATATGTGGAAGGAGCTGAAACATGCCATTTGGAGAAGACACCCATCAAACCTGAGACAACTGGAGCTGTTTGCTCATGAGGAGTGGGCCAAAATACCTGTTGACAGCTGCAGAACGCTCATTGACAAATACAGAAATCGTTTAATTGCAGTGATTGCCTCAAAAGGTTGTGCAACAAAATATTAAGTTATGGGTACCATCATTTTTGTCCAGCCCTATTTCATTAGTTTGTTTTTTTTAAATAATTATGTTAATCAACAATTCAAAAGTGATGGCTGATTTTGATTATTTAATTTTCAATAAATTTTTATTTATTGTTACTTTTGTGAGTTTCAAGTGATTTCAGTGAGAATTGTGGGTTTTTCCTTCTTTAACTGAGGGGTACCAACAATTTTGTCCACGTGTGTATATAGTCTCACAGAAGCTTTCTGGTGACATAATACTTGATTGAAAGTTTTGCACTCTTTCTTCATGGTCAAGGGTTAGTGCTTTGAAAAGTGTCCTCTGCTGGATCCATTTAATTAACTAGATCTGCTGGAAACTATTCTGTTTGTGTCATCACCAAATAACAAATAAGTCAGAACAAAATCTGAGACAGTGAAGAAACACTGCTATCTGAAATAACACAAACTCACCCATTTCACATGTCTTTGAAAACTTTCTCATGTGCTGTAACAACTTTTCATACAGACACTGGCACAGGAACCATAGGCGATTTCAAATGTTAATTTTTGAATGAAGTTTTCGATTATTTCGTCAATTGTTGACGTATAAGATTTTAGAAAACAGAGAAAATACATGGTGAATTTTTCAAATGCTTGAAATGATGTATTTTGTTACCTTAAATATAAATATGTTTTGTGTTTTTGGAAACTTGTATGACAAAACCTGGATCAACTTATTTGCCTACTTTTGTCTCACCTCAAGAATGTGCTCTCGAACTCTTTCATCGTATTTGATCTTGTATGTTTGTGGGTCTTCGACTTTGTCTTTATTACGTCCCCAGGTCACAGTTGGTGTTGGCTCTCCACTCACCATAGCTTTGAAAACTGCCTTTTTACCTGAAAATTTAAACAAAGATGACCAAATGTAAGTTATAGTAGTTCATAATGTTGCTGCCATGCAATTTTACTGTGTGTGCTTGTTTTTTTTTCTACCCTCTTGAGCAGTCACATTCATTGGTTTCCGGGCAAAATCAGGTGTTGACTTTCCTGCAGGAAGTGGGTCAACAAACTGAGTGATCATAACACCAGGAACTCTGGACCTCTTGTTGAAGCCCACTGTGAAGACCAAACAAAAAGGAAAAAAATGTGTTAAACAGATCTGGAGCACAGCTCAACAGTAAAACATGGATCTTTTAGTTTTTATATGTAATTTCTTCAACAGTTGACTGCTATTTCACAGTTTTTTCATGTTTTGTTTAATTACAGATAATAACAAGAAAAGCACTCCGAGGGTGCAGTACTCCACCAAGGGTGCTCAGTCGTATCATTTCCAACGGCTGAAATCTTGAAGAAATTTATGGCAGAAATCATAGCACTATCAATTGTGGCTATTTAATGTAGATGTACCCACAAACAAAATGAAGTTGCACTGAGCACAGGTGTGTGTTATGCATGTGTATGTTATGTATGGACACCGAATTGCATGACCTAAATATATAGTGGGTGGCGGGAATTGATGGGACTCTAACAATTTAATCAATTGTTCTTTCTATCATTTCCAACATATAGGATAAGATGAGTCAAAGTATCCATATTTAATCCATATTTTAGTAATGCTGCTAACATATAGACAGACAGACAAACCAACGCTGATTGTCCCATAACTTCGCCAAGACTCTGCCTCCTTGATGAAATAGCAATTTGAATCACACACTAAAATTATTCACTTACATGTTAACTAGATAAAAACAGTCAAAAATTGTAAATAATGTCCACGTCAAAATGTAGTATTTTTTACAAATGGTCATTCATCTTTTACGATATTTGACTATAAAAATACTTTTTTTTCTGTATTTAAATCAGCAAAAAATGTCATTTTGCAAACATTGATAATTTTTTTGAAATTTTTTTTAAATAGTAAAGCATAAAGCGAACTGTAACTTTTCACATTTTGCCTGCATTGCAAATTACAGGTAATATCTAGTAAAAATCACAGAAAATACAAGCCAAAATTGTACACAATGTCCTCAACAAAAATCTGTATTTTTACACATCGTAATTCCCCCTTTTACATTGTATGACAAATTACACAGTGTAATTTAATCTGCTAAAAATATAATTATTTTCTATTATTGCAGCTTTTTGAAATATTGACTTATAAGGACTTTTTTCTGACATCCATCCTGCCAGATATTGTCTGTTTTTGTTTGTTTTCCGTATACTATTCTACAAAAAAAAATCAAAAGCAAACATTTTTGATTTTTCGAATAGAATAGAGGGAAATTCAGTAATATAGTGCGCACAAGGTTGTTACAGAAATGGGAAACCGAAAGCAAATATTTTATGCTTGGTATGTGTTGCATCAACATTCTTGAGCCAAATTATTGGACTGGAAAAGGTTAAGCATTTAAAATTGAGGTACCGAATAGATCAAGCCACAAGTAGATCAGTATTTAAGCCTCTGGTTTTTCTGTACATTTTTAAGACAGCAATATTATCTTTATCAGTTTTTTCTAACACTTGTGAAATGCATATAATACCCTTTCATTGTAACAGACATTACAGGCATCTACGCCAGTGCTTTTTCTTTTGGTTGCAGTTCCATGCCAGAATTTCACAAGAGGTCACTGTTTCCTTTCTTTTTGTCATGATACGACCTTCAGTTTCATAAACCACAAATGAGCTGTGTCGGATTAAAGTATACATCCATTTTTATCTTTTTGTCTCTACACTCTGTATCAGTTGATGGTGATTGATGTGATTCAATTATTGCAATGTAAATTCTCTATAAAGACTTGTTTAGATTGCCAGGTTTTGCTTTTTAAGAATACTTAAGTAATTAATAACCTTTCTAAATGATAGTTACCAAGTGAGATTGGGTAAGGACCGAATAAAAATGCAAAATATAGAGTCGTTATTGTAAAAAAATGGAGATGAAAAGCGTGTCTTGGAGTTTTCTTGTATGAGATGGTTGTAGAAGGCTATTGTTAAGCCAAACGATCAGAACTGTTCATCATAGTTTTTAACTGAGACATTAGAAACAAGAAGTTCTGTGGTACAGAGATATAAAAGAGAGTGGTGACACATTTTTTGTGCCTTTTTCCCCCTTTAGCATTTCAATGTGGAATGGCTCAAACATTGAAATCACAAACTGCAAGCCACCATCTGTTATCCCTTTCTCTGTACCGGCATCATAACTCGTAATGACATAGAGCTGCGTCAGTCATCCTGGGGCTCAGGCAAAAGTATGACTTTATTGCCTCATTTGGACAAGTCAAACAACCAATTATACTGCTCTGTGCAGAATCAAATGTATTTCACAATCTGAGCACTATATTCCAGACATATGAATGGAAAATCTACTCTACCTGATCACAGCCGCTGCAGGTGATCAGCATGAATGAGATGAGACGCAGCAGCAGCACACCTGCAGCTCATCTCATCATGATCACTATAAAGACTGGCGTTGCACTAAAGGCTGTGTTGGATCGGGACTTCCGGGTAAGCCATGACAGGGACAGACGCATAGTCAATTGCTCCGCTTCAGTCGGTATCAAAATTACCCCTAAACCCGAAAACTTAAACACGAAGTGCCTGAAGACCAGTGGCGGCTGGTGAAAAAAATCTTGGTGGGGCTGGTGTGCCAACAGATTTCCCTGCCTAATCTAGCATAAGCATTCAAATGAACAGTTGGAAAATGACTACAGGTCCACAATAATTTAATTTCAGTTTCCAGTTTCACAGACGAAGTAACAATTTACAGACATATTAGACGTTATGCTATCAATGTGGGTTGAGTTATTTTTGAAGAGAATGAAAGAGAACATTTCTTATAAAAATGTAACATACAAAGAATTGAGAACCAACCAACCAACCCACAACTATATTATTATTACATACTGCCCATTGAATGCAAAATAAACTTAAAAGACACTCTGTCTCTGCTCCTGTGTGTCTGCTCCTGTGTGTCTCTGCTCCTGGGTGTGTCTGTTCTTGTGTGTCTCTGTTCCTCTGTGAGTCTCTGTTCCTGTGTGTCTATTTTTCTGTGTGCATGTGTTTGTCTCTCTCTCTAGGTTTTATTTATAAAAGAATCTTCTCCCTCCTCTTTTCCTCCCGACGTAGGACGGAGTTTGGGAGTCGCACTACGAAAAAAAACTATCGCTGGCTCCTCAAGTAGCTCTAGCGATCATAAACGTTCACGCTTTTTACGTAGCAGTTGGGGCGACATTTCCAGCGCCCCATCGGCGTTAAATTAGGTGACGCCGATAGGCCAATTATCAGTAATTTTCCCCTAGCAACCATAACCTGATTGGCTATTTAGCTGCAGGTCAGGGCACTTTGTCGAGCACCCCGTGGGAGAATGACATACTGTAGTTTGGCGGAAATTTGGTTGTCGGTTGGTGTTAATGTTGTTTAAATGATTTAAAATACATGTAGGCACACACATACTATTAAGTAAAACTGCAGCTCATTAAAAAAAAAAAAATTTAAAAAAAAAATCCCCTACACAGCTGGTGGGGCGGAGCCCCAGCGCCCCCTATGGGCCAGCTGCCACTGCTGAAGACCGAGGTATGAGTAGGGGGGGAACAAAAACGAGACAATACAAACCGGAGAGGGAGGCTAACGGAACAACTGAACAAAAAACTTAACAAAAAACAAATGGAGCTGACCGAAGAAGAAAATGGCGACCTGCTAGCTAGCCGCGATGAAGGTGACAAGCTGCTCACGGAATTGTCAACTATCTCGAATAACATTCGAGAATTCAAAAATGATATACACTCAGCTATCTCCGATCTCAAGGGAGAATTAAAGAAAGACTTCAGAGACAAGTTAGCCACGCTGAGATACGAGCTAAACAACAAGCTAACTGAAGTCAGGAACAAGCTCCAGAGTCACGACCAGGCGATTACCGCGGCAGGGGAGCGCATCTCGGATATGGTAACCAGCGGCGCTACAACTAAAGAGGCTTTGCTGAGTCTCCTGAAAGAACAACGCAGACTGCAAGAAAAAGTCACCGACCTGGAAAGCAGGTCCAGAAGAAATAACATTCGGGTCTATGGTGTGCCCGAGGGCTCGGAGGGCGACTCGATGATAAAGTTTATGGATAACCTGCTGACCACGGAGCTGACTCTTCCTGACGGTATGTCTCTGCAAATTCAAAGAGCTCATAGAGCTTTGATCCAGAAGCCGGCACCTGGCGCTTCACCTCGGTCCATTGTGATAAATTTTCAGCAACATGATGTCAAAGAAACGGTGCTGAAATTGGCATGGAGTAAGAAAATTCACCTCAACAACAAACGGATTTTCTTCGACCATGATTACGCATATGAAGTGATGGAAAAACTTAGAGCCTACGGGGGAATTAAAAAAGCGCTTAAAGAAAAAGGCATTCGCTTCCAAACTCCCTTTATGAGGATCCGGATCCACTGGAGCACAGGCCCACGGACCTACAAAGACGCTCACCAAGCTGCAAAGGAGCTTCAAGCACGGGGGATGGAGGTGATTGCTGTCGGAGAGGATCGGAACTCCAAGCTAGAGGATAGGATACTGAAGACGTTCTCGTGACAACGAGCAGCCGGCAGAGGAAAACAAATGGAGACGCGAGTGAAAGAAAAGCTCCGAGAATTTAGAAGTTCATCCCAACATTAAAGGCGCTGGAGGTGAACGAGACAGCATGTGAACGGACTGGAAATCAAGGGAGGTGAACTGTTTATTAATCTTTTTTTTACTCTCTCTCATTATTCCAAAATGCACTCTGTTGAACTTACAGTAAATCACCGACTGAACAAAATAGCAATGTTGGACTAATTAGTGGACATGGAGCACACCGGCAGGTCAGCTACTGCACCACTAAGGGGGGCCCCAGCCATCCAGGAGGGTTTCTTCCCCCCACCCACCAACAGGGACCTTAGAGGGACCAAGACTCCTCAGCTAGAGGAAGTTCTTGCTTTCAATCATTTTGTTATGATGACGGTAAATTTGTGTTCTTGTCTCTATGTTCAAAATGGGGGAGGATTTTCTATTTTCTTTTTTGTTTTTGTTTTGTTTTGTTTTCTCGGTGCCTGAGTGGAGTCTAGCTTCCCAGCTGACTCCACTCAGGCAATCAACCACCTCTACGGCTCCCGGACAGCTGACGAACATCATTCTGATTACACACCTCTGCAGTAAGAACCGGCTCATCCTTCCACTCCCTGCCAGATTGTTGAACCAAGACACCTCAGTCAGTTCACTCTCTAGCCCTCTGTTAAGATCTGTTTAAGTTTGCCTTTTCTTACTTTGCTTTCTCCTGCTCCTCAGCGAGGTCAGCTGTCCGGGATCCCCGCCATCCTCCTTCCCCTCCGGCTCTCCCCAACCAAGTCATCACCGGTTTTCCCCGCCTGGACCCCCGTTCCTGCCTGGACCCCTTCTGTCCCTGCCTGAACCCCCCGACCAGCTTCCCTCCCAACGTCAGTCGCTCCCCGCTCCCCCACCGAGCCACCATTTCACCCCCTACAATAAAACACTTTCATTCCAGCCAGCCTTGGTAGTGTGGCTCTCTGCTCGGGTTCAACCCGCTCATTCGTGACACCGTCAGACTCACGATATCAGGATATCTCTACAAATTATCAGGTATATAAAACAAAAATAAAATACAAGCCGTGTTGGTAAGTTTAGATGCTGAAAAAGCGTTCGACTCAGTCAGATGGAAATTAATTTTCAACACTATGAAGAAATTTGGTTTCAATCAAGTAATTAATACATTAAAAGCCCTCTATGATAAGCCATCAGCCAGGTTAAAAATCAACGAGGAGCTTACAGACTCCTTTATGTTGGAAAGGTCAACAAGACAGGGCTGTCCCCTAAGTCCAATCCTCATTGGCACAATGGATTAGGCAGAGCAACAAGATCACATGCATAAATATGGCAGCAGGTGAACAAAAGCTGGCTCTCTTCGCGGATGATGTGCTCGTTAGCCTTTCAAATCCAACTGAATCTCTGCTAGAATTGATGTCTATTCTGGATGAGTACGGATCATTCTCAGGGTATAAATTGAATAAGAAAAAACCCAGGTTCTATGTTTTCATTTTGATCCCGCTCAATGTCTCCACTGTAGATACCACCTGGACTTTTTTATAAAATATTTGGGAATTCTACTACCTTTAGACATATCAAAAATAGAAGAAATTAACTATGGCCCAATTAAAAAAGAAATTATATCGGACAATAACAGATGGAACTTGGCCCCTTATCGAAATATCAGCTCTCGTATAGACTCGATCAAAATGAAGCTTCTACCAAAACTTTTGTATCTGTTTCACTCAGTACCACTAGAGAAACCAGAATTGTATTTCCGAGAGTGGGATAAAATTCTTTCTAGATTTATATGGGCAGGAAAGAAGCCAAGAATAAAATATAAAACTTTGCAATTATCAAAGGGGAGTGGTGGTTTAGCCCTCCCCTGTCTGAGAAATTATTACAGAGCAGCTCAAATTCGGCCATTAGTGGGATGGTGTACTCCAAATTATAACTCCAAATGGAAAGAAATAGAAATGGCAATGCGAAAGAGACTCCCAGTTAATAATTTAGTTGGAGACCCCTCATCAACTAGTCACCTCTCAGATCCCAGTAATCCATGGATAATTGGCTCTCTGACCACATGGAGTGAAATAATTAAAAAGTATAATTTGAGGAAAGGAACCGAAATGTTTAAATGGTTCGCATATGACTCAGATTTTATGCCAAGTAATTATGACACAAGATTTAAAAATTGGACAGAAAATGGACTTACGGCATATTGTACACTTTTAGACCAGAATAAAGTCATGAGCTTCCAGGATCTAAAAGGAAAACATGGTTTACAAAAATATGAATACTTTAGATATCTACAGATCAGAGACTTTATGAACAAGAAATTCCCAAAAGAAGTTTTTCCAGAGAGGGACGAAATTTTAAACATATTTCAAAAAGCCTATAGAAATGCCACCCTCAAGAAGATAATATCTAAGTTATACTCAGCACTTCAAAATCTTAAAAGGGATCATACTTTTGATATAAAGGATAGATGGGAAGCAGAAGGAGGCTTCACAATCTCACAAGAGGAATGGGACAGAATCTGCAGACAGCAGTGGTTAGAGTGCCTATATAATGAGAGTGGCGACATGACGGGTCCAAAAAATTTTGGTCACGTGATCTATAGGAGCCATTTTGTTTCCAATTCATGAACGCCAGTTATGCCTGTTAACATTGTTTACAACGCAGAGAGTAATTCTAGGTCTTTTTTGGCTTCATAAATACCTGAAAAATGACGGGCTGTTGTGCCTTTGGGTGCACAAATCGATCAGAGAAGGGATTACACATGTTTAGATTTCCCAGGAGTAGTGAAAGAATGAAACTGTGGGAAAATAAAGTCCGGAGAGTGGGATGGAAACCGACGTCATCATGATTTTTGTGCCAGGTTAGTCCCATGTATGTATTTTCATGTTATGATGTATGGGTGAATGACAGATAGAAAAGTTTGATGTGATTTTAGGCAGTTGTGGTTATTTTGACTTTGACCATTTTCATGCATGGAGATGCATGAAATACGGGCCGCTGAAGTTTAACGGGGTAACCCGTTAAACTTCAGCGGCTCAAAACTAGTCACAGATGGGCTCAAAACTAGTCACAGATGAAAATATTCCACAAAACGGCCATAATCCAACCTTGGACATCCAGACAAAACAAGCCAGTAAATTATTTTGTCCAAAACATGTCTTGAATCAGTAAACAATCCATAGTTTTCGTGAATGTGCACCTCGCGCTGCGCGGCCCATATTGAGTGAATGGAAACAAAATGGCGTCAAATCCCCAGTTGTCGCCACTCTCATTATATAGGCACTCTAGCAGTGGTCAGTGACAAGCTCCCCCTCCTGGAGGGAATTCAGCTGGAAAAATGCAACGCGATTTTTTGGTTCCCCAGCACAAAAGGCCAACTATTCAAATCAGACTGCCTTCTGGAGGTCCTGTGGAAATACTTCAGGAAATCATTTTCATATTTTTTGGGACTGCCCCTCTATGACTCCATTTTGGAGAGAGATTCTTGAGGTCCTTGAAACTGTTTTTAAAAGGAAAATGGTTTTAAATTTTAAAGTCATGTATCTGTGCGATCTGGATGGACTTGATTATACAAGGCGTGACAAATACCTCTTGAGTGTGTTACTGGTGGGATGTAAAAAGGCTTTGACCAGAAAATGGCTTAAGAAGGACAAACTAACAATAAACGAGTGGATCTATATAATTTATAATATATATGTGATGGAGAGAATTACATTCAAGCTAAGAAACCAATCTGATATTTTCGAAGAGAACTGGTCAAAATGGCTTACCTTTGTATCAACTATAAGACTTGATTTCATATAGATGTCAAAGATAATGCTGAACCCTTTAATAGGAAATGCTCTTTCCCTACTTCTAAACAATAATTTTGATATATTTGTATGTATGAGATGCCTATGTTGACTCTGCTGTTTTACTTACTATCCAAATCCTCCCTCCGTCATGTTATGTACCGTCATGCTATATTTGTGTCATGTTATGTTTTATGTTCTGTGTCCAGGTGGCACATGTTTGTGTTACTAAAAGAAAAGGAATAAAAAATAATAATAAAAAAAACAAGGCTGGGTTGGATCATACTGCCAGTCACATAAAGACTACGGTGCGACATCAAGCCGTGGGAGTGATGAGGAAAATAGCACACCTTTTGGTACTAGTGTCACCCCCTTCATTCCATTTCCCACAGTTATCCCTAAATCTGTTATCTTTGTTTTTGTTACTGTCAGACCCCTCTCCACCATAACTTTTGATGTCACACTGTTTTCATTTGCATCTGTATGTCAGATCTTTTGATTGAATTGCTCTTTATTCTTTTTGTCTTTCCCTCTATTGCTGATAACCAACTATACACAAATGAACCACTATTCATCCTTGTGTCCCTATCCTCTTATCCACCCTCTGACATTCCTATAAAATGGTCAAAATGCTCTGGGTCGACTTACCTTACCTTAGCCCACCGTATACCGAAATACCAATAAACACCCCACTACAGCAAACTTTCCAGAACTAAGAGGGAAATTTCGTCAACAAGAGCAGCCTGCTTTCCCCTCAGCTGTCCTTCAGAGGGAGGACGTGGACCTTCCCCAAGGTGTCGTCTCAGGCCGCTGCTGCCACAGTCCGCAGACCGCCGTGAGCGACGGCGCGTGCCCCGCTCGACTGCCACCCCTTGGCAGCCTGCCTTCCCCCCTCCCTCACCAATTCTGAGTGTGTTGGCCTGAGTAGCATTGATTGTATAATTGGTTAATAAACCCCTGCCTGAATTTTCCATCTGTGTGCCGCCTGCTCTATGTTCACTCACCTTGGGCTCCCTTTTCCCCAAACGGGAACACTACCATGCAAAAGTTTGGGGTCACCCAGGCAATTTCATGTTTTCCATGAAAAGTGATACTTTCAGTTGTGCTAACATAATTGCACAAGGGTTTTTAAATCATCAGCTAGCCATTCAACACAATTAGCTAACACAATGTAGCATTAGAACTCAGGAGCAGTGGCGGCTGGCCAATAGAGGGCGCTCGGAACCCCCCCCCCCCCCCCCCCCCGGTGTTTTTATTTTTAATTTTTAAAATAAATATTTTTTAAAATAAACAGTAATCAGTTATTTTTTAGCAATTACATGTCATGTACAACATATTAATTAGAATTTTCGGGGAAAATAGTTTCCTGCTCATCTCTGCTGAGCTGCTGGGGCGCCAGAGAAATTGCCCTTCCAGTGCGGCAGAGCAGCCAATTACCAACAAGAGATTCGACATAGCAACAGAAATTTATCCAATCAGCATCGTATCTGATGCCCAGAGGGGCGATATCGATATCGCCCCAAGCCAAGTGAGCATGTGTGAGCAGTGTTGCCAACTTAGCGACTTTCTCGCTAAATCTAGTGACTTTCCTAGCGACTTTTTTTGTCAAAAGCGACTAGCGACAAATCTAACGACTTTTTGTGCCGTTTTGGAGACTCTGACAGGTAAACTCGGATCATTCTGCAGTTACTGTCCTCAACAAGCAGCAGGTGCTGCTGTGAGCTTCTCCCTGTCCCAAAGCACAGGCTGTAAGTCCAGTAACCCCACAGCAGTCCCAGTGTCTGATTAGGGGAGACCCACATCACTCCGCAGCCAGACGACAGATGAATCGCGCATGCACAAAGTCACTACAGATCCCATCCAGACTTACGGAGCGGAATATAAATGAAAATGTTTTCTTCACTGTCATACTAAAATAAACCACAGCATTTAGCCTCTAGTTCAAAAACATATTTTGGGTGTTTTATACTCACTTTTTGGTCTCTTCCACAACGTTATTCCTCTCTCCTACAACGTTGATTACAATTACATGCAAACTGAGAAATATGCAAATTAGGCAATGACATCATTTACCGACTTCTAGCGACTTTTAGGACAGCCAATAGCGACTTTCCTTACTGAGGAGTTGGCAACATTGTGTGTGAGGGCGGTGGATAACTGTGACAGTGACAACGATGGGAGACACGGACGGTGAAAGTGTACGATCTCTTCTCCTAAATCCATTTGAAAGGAGAAAATTGGTGGAAAAACAAATAAAACAGCAAGGCCTAGATCAACCTAATATCAAAATAAGTCAACAAACCAAGAGAAAAGTAAATTTTATACAAGAGGCTTCTCTCGTAATTGATACAAGAGGAAGGCTTGGCAAGCTGGATGCAGTCATGCAAATGCTTTATATTGCTTCCCGTGTTTGCTCTATAAAACGGCTGGGACAGACACGGCATGGACTGTTTCAGGAGTAAGAGATGAAACATTTATCCGAGACAATAAAGAAACACGAGAGTAGGAGGGCACATATGGAGAACACCGTTAAGCTAACGATGCTAGGCAAGGCTAACATCGCAACGCAGCTAGATGAAGAGATGAGTGTAACACACAGTTACACACTGAAGAACAACACACTGAACTGTTCTGAAGTGGACTCCAATGAGCCCTGAATCCTACTGAACATCTGTGGAAGGAGCTGAAACATGCAGTCTGGAGAAGGAGAGCCTTCACATCTGGAGCAGTTTGCTCACCAGGAGTCGACACGTGCAGAAGCCTCACTGAGAGTTACAGAAATCGCCTGACTGCAGTGACTGGTTTAAAAGGTTGTGCAACAAAATATTAAGTTAAGGGTACCATCAATTTTGTCCAGGCCTGTTTCATATTCATGCAAAGTAATCTTCAACAGAAGAGTTGCCTGGGGACCAGACAGCCTTTATATTGTGTATTACAAATACACATAAAGTCAGTCTGGAACTGCTCCATTGAACCAAATCTAGCCCAGAGGCGGGACTACCGATCACAGCTTGAATTGGAGAGAGCCAATCAGCGTAACACATGTGTGACACAATCGCTAAGCGACCTAACAATTGCCTTTCCGCCATGATGTTTTGTAGTTTTAACAGCTTCCTTCGCCGTACAGGGGTCCTGAGGAAAATCTAAGCTCTCCCTTTCAACAGTGGAGGGCAGCATTACACATTCTATCGTACAGCCTGCCGGAATTAAAAATACATCCTTTTTAAAAAGAAAAGCTTTAAGAGCTGCTTCTTGTTGAGGTTTTAAGGACAAATTCAGCCCGTGCAAAACAGAGGAAAGTCCACGAGAGAAACCTCGCTCTGTTGCGGTTGCATCGTCAACTCCCGCCTCTGGTGCTCTGATTGGTTTGGTCTGATCTGCTCGGAGCTTGAAAACCTGTCAAAATGTGTCAATGGAGGAGGGCTAGACCGTATTCCCGTATATCCCTTATAACGGGAATACAGTCTAGCTAAGCTAGGCTAACAGAAGAGTACTGTCTGTCTGTATACACATACACATTTATTCCCTTGACCAGATTTTTCTTTGTATTAAGTTGACTTTAGCACAACGCATCATCCAGCAATGTATTGCACTTAGTAATTTTTTATATATATATATATTGTCTAAATAGTATGTCTTTGCTTATTGTAATCTGCTCATCAATTTCTGGCTTGTTCACTGAAATGTTGAAATCATCAAAATTGTTGCAGATTGTATTTTTCTTTGTCTGCTAATTGAAAAATCACTTAATTGTTGCAGTTCTGATCAGTTAGTAACATTTAGCTTTATCATAAATTACTGTACAGTATTTTTCTGTTCTAGTATTAATTTCTTAATATACTTAACACTTAACATAATACTTGAGTCGTCAATTCAACACTAATGCACTGTTTCATGTGCTCAGCTGTATCTATAATTTATTGCCAAAATTGTGGTTATGCAATATGTTGTTCATGTTTTGTGCAAAAATGCCTCAAGTTATTAATATTGGCATTAAATAATTATTATTTCACAGAGCACTGATATCCTGCCGTTTCTGTTCAGTTGTATTGGGATGGTTACTGAAACTGACTTGATATGGCACAGCCCCACCTAGAATATTTTTCACCAGCCGCCACTGCTCAGGAGTGATGGTTGCTGGAAATGTTCCTCTGTACCCCTATGCAGATATTCCATTAAAAATCAGCCATTTCCAGCTAGAATGGCCATTTGTAACAATAACAGTGACTAGACTGTATTTCTGATTAATGTCACCTTCATTGAAAAAGAAACTGCTTTTCTTTCAAAAATATAGACATTTCTAAGCGACCCCAAACTTTTGAAAGGTAGTGTGCATCTTATTCAATTTCTTGACTCTAAAATAATTTCTGAGGAACAGGCAGTTTAAGTCAGGGTAATAACATATTTTAAAAATTGAAATATATTTTCAGGCCACTTCATTAGCTACAATCCAGTACAATAGCTCAGCTACATGTTCTGTTTCTACAATTCTAATTCCTTTTTTCCCCCCAGAGATATGGTTATCAGCGATATGTTTCTCTGCAATATAGTTAAAAAAATTATTCTTCTCTCATTCTGTTAGTAAACAACAAAATATTTGAAAAACACATCCCCATATGATGTAGTCCATAGAAATATGTCTTGCTTTTACTCCAATATTTTCTAGTGTAGTTGCACAAAATCACACTCACATATGTAAGAAGGCAGGAGTTACAATACAAAAAAACACCAGCACATATTTGTTGAAAAAAGTTTCTTTTTTTGAAGCACCATGAATACATTAAAATGATTGAAAACCAGACCTTTCTTTACACAAACCTACAGTAAAGTCAAGGGCTACAGTATTATTTCATTTTGTCCTCTGTAAGTAACTTTTAGATTCCTCATTCTGCATCTTTTTTTCCCCAACAGCCTTACTCTAGTTTAAGAGCATGTATTGAATATTCATCAAATTGTATGTGTCATCTCCCCAGGGTTTTGCTTACACTCTTTTATCATCTGAATGCAGGCAGTATTCTTGTAACCTTCTTCCTCAAGCATTGATTCACATAAAATCCAAGCCTGTAGGACAGTCGTTTCCTTCTGCATACCAATTGCTTCTGGAAGAACTGTTGGATTTGGGCAGCAGCAGACTTGAGAACACTTCCGGTAAAAAAAAAAAAAAAATGTTGGCTGTATAAAGCAGATATCCTTGTCATAAACCACTCTGAGCCACCCCTATGTCTCTGGCATGCGTGTGAATGGCTTTCTGGGGTAGAGTTTCTTAGAAGTGGAAAATAAAGTGATACACTTTTTGTTCTTCATACATATCCTTGGAGCACTTCATTCGATTTCAAGTGCAAAAGTGGGAAGATTTTAAATGTCAAATGAAGTTCAAATGTATCCCTACTCTAATCTCTAACAGTGGCGGCTGGTGAATTTTTCTCTTGGGGGGGGGGAGCACATAATTTACCAAACCAAATAGCAGAGTCAGCAACACCGGAATACAAGAATTGATGTAAATTATGTTCACAGCCATTTGATGTGCTATTACTGTGCACCACTACGAGGGTACACCTAAGCACTGCTGCTGAGTCAAAATAGAAAATTAAATGCACTTAAATGTTACCAGCTAGTGAATTTGAATTTATCTCCCCAGTGTTTGATATGATTTGCTCCAGATAAGGGGCCTATTTCACGAAGCAGGTTTTACAAACTCTGAGTTTCTTCCGCAACTCTGAGTTGATCTACTCTGAGATAGAAAACTCTGAGTTTTCAGTTTCACAACGGCTGATTTGAGTTGGGTTAATCAACTCGGAGTAGTTTGACCCGGAGTCAAGCGCGTGCACCGCAACTCTGAAAAGACAGCATCAATGGAACCCCGATTCGACGAGTCACCATGGAAACGGGGAAGCGAAAGGCTGCGTTTTTGAACGGGAAGTTTTTAACGCGCTCATACGGCGAGTTTGAACACATTTTAAGAAAGAAGTGCAACACCGCTGCAGCTGCAAAAGAGAGGGAGACGGCGTGGAGAGCATTGCTGCCCGCGTCAATGCGTAAGTTTAAATGTAGTCCTTTGTAATCGTAATAATATTACAGGGAAAAACTGTCTGAATGGTAGAATATTAAGTTATTTCATTTAGGTGAAATCCCGTGGGGGAGAAGTGGCAGCAGCTTAAGATGAAATATAAAAACATTGTTCAAACAGGTCAGAACTCGGCATTATTTCATGGAGGTACTTCATGTTGATCATGTTTTACATTGTAAAGTAGCCTAAATATTAAGTGGCTGTTTGACTGTGCAGTTGTTTTATCCACACATAGTCTAAATGTCTGCATCCATATCATGTCCTGTTAAATAATTAAGCCTATTTAAACTAACATAGACTTCTGCTCAGCCAACAGAAAGAAAGTAGATGCCTGTAAATCGGGTGGAATTATATATATATATGTATATATATATATATATATATATATATATATATATATATATATATATACACACACGTGGACAAAATTGTTGGTACCCCTCAGTTAAAGAAGGAAAAACCCACAATTCTCACTGAAATCACTTGAAACTCACAAAAGTAACAATAAATAAAAATTTATTGAAAATTAAATAATCAAAAACAGCCATTACTTTTGAATTGTTGATTAACATAATTATTTAAAAAAACAAACTAATGAAATAGGCCTGGACAAAAATGATGGTACCTCTATAAAAGATTGAAAACTATTTGACCAGAGTGACATGATTAACTCAGGTGTGTCATTTAATTGACATCACAGGTGTTTCCAAACTCATAATCAGTCAGTCTGCCTATTTAAAGGGAGACAAGTAGTCACCCTGCTGTTTGGTGAA
Source organism: Acanthochromis polyacanthus (assembly GCF_021347895.1). Lineage (NCBI taxonomy): Eukaryota > Metazoa > Chordata > Actinopteri > Pomacentridae > Acanthochromis > Acanthochromis polyacanthus. The sequence continues at coordinate 36,825,099 of NC_067117.1, read as the reverse complement.
AAGGTGTGTACCACACTGAACATGGACAACAGAAAGCGAAGGAGAGAATTGTCCCAGGACATCCGAAAAAAAATGATAGACAAACATCTTAAAGGTAAAGGCTATAAGACCATCTCTAAACAGCTTGAAGTTCCTGTGACAACAGTGGCTCATATTATTCAGAAGTTCAAGACCCACGGGACAGTAGCCAACCTCCCTGGACGTGGCCGCAAGAGGAAAATTGATGACAAATTGAAGAGACGGATCGTTGGAATTGTATCCAAAGAGCCCAGAGCAACCTCCAAAGAAATTAAAGGTGAACTCCAAGGCCAAGGTACATCAGTGTCAGATCGCACCATTCGTCGTTGTTTGAGCCAAAGTGGACTTCATGGGAGACGACCAAGGAGGACACCACTGCTGAAAAAAACTCATAAAAAAGCCAGACTGGAATTTGCAAAAATGCATGTTGACAAGCCACAAAGCTTCTGGGAGAATGTCCTTTGGACAGATGAGACCAAACTGGAGCTTTTTGGTAAGGCACATCAACTCTATGTTCGAAGACTCAAAAACCAAGCATACGAAGAAAAGAACACTGTCCCTACGGTGAAACATGGAGGAGGCTCAGTAATGTTTTGGGGCTGCTTTGCTGCATCTGGCACAGGGTGTCTTGAAAGTGTGCAAGGTACGATGAAATCTGAAGACTATCAAGGCATTCTGGAGAGAAATGTGCTGCCTAGTGTCAGAAAGCTTGGTCTCAGTCGCAGGTCATGGGTCTTCCAACAGGACAACGATCCAAAACACACAGCCAAAAACACCCAAGAATGGCTGAGAGAAAAGCGTTGGACTATTCTAAAGTGGCCTTCTATGAGCCCAGATCTGAATCCCATTGAACATATGTGGAAGGAGCTGAAACATGCCATTTGGAGAAGACACCCATCAAACCTGAGACAACTGGAGCTGTTTGCTCATGAGGAGTGGGCCAAAATACCTGTTGACAGCTGCAGAACGCTCATTGACAAATACAGAAATCGTTTAATTGCAGTGATTGCCTCAAAAGGTTGTGCAACAAAATATTAAGTTATGGGTACCATCATTTTTGTCCAGCCCTATTTCATTAGTTTGTTTTATTAAATAATTATGTTAATCAACAGTTCAAAAGTGATGGCTGATTTTGATTATTTAATTGTCAATAAATTTTTATTTATTGTTACTTTTGTGAGTTTCAAGTGATTTCAGTGAGAATTGTGGGTTTTTCCTTCTTTAACTGAGGGGTACCAACAATTTTGTCCACGTGTGTATATGATTATTTGGTTCTCTTTTGTGTCTTTTTTGTCTTTTGGCCCCTTCACACCACATACCTTGTAATTGTAAGTAGGCAACACTCCAAAGATTCATCCAAATGGTAGTTTAAATGTACTGAAACATGTCACTGATCTTGGACGAAGAGGATGAAACTGTGTCTGCTGCCTTTACAGAGGGGGATCCAGAAAGGCATACAGAGGTATGTTACTGATAGTTCTCTTCCCATTCACATTTTGGGTGGAATATAGAGTGTGACATTTATCCTACACTGAAGTATTGCATATTCTCATCCTTTTTTTAACAGAACATGGCTGGACAGCAGAAGAATAGTCCCTCAACTTCCACTGCAGTGAGATGGATGTTCAGGAAATGCCAGAGGTTCATTCCGTGGAATTCATGTGCAACTGTATAATTTAATGTCCTCTATGTATTCCCAGTTATCAGTAAAACAGATTTACAAACTGCATTTGCTGAGAAAAATCCAAAACAACAGATTAGGAGGGCAGATCTGGAAATTGAAATACTGGAGCACAAGTTAGAGGTGGATGATGGTCACAGGTGAATTATGTAAACTACTGGAACATGAACTGAACTATCTCTTTTATTTGTAGGAAATAAAGAAGACCAAATGAAATGTGTATCATGTCTTTATTTGCTGTGGTGGTGATAATGGTGACTTAAACTCTAAAGTGATTATTGCATATGGTGTCTCTGACTGCTCTGCTGTCCTGGATAGCTGCAGGTGGATGGGGTCATCATCTGGGTCTTCAGTTTGTAGGGCAGGGTGTTGCTCTCCTCTAATAGTGGTAATATTATGAAGAACAACACATGCCACAGTAATATCACAGGCCCTCTCAGGGGTCACCCTGAGGAGACGTAGGCGCTGGAAACAGGGTTTCAGCAGGCCTATGGTCATCTGGTCCTGCAGTGAGTCCGGCTGAAGTTCTGTTGGGGGCCTGGTTGAGGGTCAGGGTATGAGGTCATCAGCCTGGGTTGGCATGGTAACCCCTGTCATCCAGCAGAAGGACATCAAACTCTCCTGTAATGTATAGTGGATACATCAGAGTATATTAAAGGAGGGAGACAAGAGAATTCTATTGTGAAAGTCATGAACAGACCCAGACCACTTGGCCTCCACATTAGAAATGATGTATGCAGCATCACATTTGATCTGGACAGTGCAGAGAATGACAGATGTTGAACTATGATGCAGTCTTTAACATTTAGAAACAGTAGTCAGTCTACCTGTAGCCTACCTGCACATTTATGCTGTGAATGGACTTCCTATTCATGATGTGAGGGAGCTGTGATGGGGAAGTATGTGCATCTATCACAGTGGGAAATCCTAAAAGAAATTAAAATGACTAATCCCAGTCTGAGGCTGCAGCACAATGTCATTAACAGAATATGATTTAAAATGAATTTAACAGATCTCTACATCATTTACCTGCAATCCTGTGGAACTCCTCCTTGATGCTCTGACAGGTTTGTGTCCACAATGATGAGTAAAAGCCGTTTCAGAGCCAGGAAAACTTTTCTGACTGTCCTGCATACAGTTGTCTTACTGTAGTGCTCTGCATCTCCGACATCATATAAAAGCTTTCATTTGCAAAGAACCGCAGCGCAACACACAATATCTGCTGGATGTGAGAGCATGACTGCGGCTGGTAATGTAAATGTAAGGACAGATTAGGTTGTTTATGTAGATTATGGACTTAAAACGATTATGAAACGGTACCGCTCAAACCGATAATTGTCCGGAAATGCGAGAACATTTATGCTCAATCTGATAATCTACCGACGAATATTTAATTATCTGTGCAGTAATGCTGCTCCTTTATCCACTGGATCGTTAATAAAAGCTGTTCTACGCCAAAACTCGCTCGCTTACTGACTGAATGAATGAGGAAATGAAACAGCGTGTGTGGCTGAAAGAGGGCGGAGACAGAGAGAAAACTCGAGGTTTTCTCAGATAAACCTGCTGGCGAGCAGGTTAGAGTCATAGAGTCTGTTACTGCGGTAACTGACCGAGAGTTGAAGTTACCCCTCTTTGTGAAACAGGCTCGGGTTACCCCGCATTCCCTGGTTCGAGTTACCTCGCTTCGTGAAACGGAAAACTCTGAGTTTCCCTCATTTCAGGGTTAACAAACTCAGAGTTTTCCCTAAACCTGCTTCGTGAAATAGGCCCAAGGTGTAATTGGTACACACAAACCCTTAAAATCTCCTTTTCTATAATTAAACAAATTAAGAATGTATAAATATGCAAATCTATTTTTTACTTCAAAAGTAAAAAAAGAAACAATTCATTTTTCCAGCTTCAAAGAGTGCCAAGTGCTTCTTCTGTCCAGCAAAATTTTTGGAACAACATATTTATATTTACATACTCAAATAAACAAAAACAAATCCATACCTGTGAAACCAACAAACATTGGACATTTTGTTAAAAAAAAACCCTAACTATAAGGCTTAAAGCAGACAGTGCTTCTGTGAGCTAACTTTTACATTAACAACCTTACATGACAATGAGAAAACAGCAAATCTGCATATTTAAGATCAAAGCAATAAAAATTTGTCACTTTGCCTGAAAAAAAATAGTGAAACCATTAGGCATTATACTATGTATAACTGTGCATGCGACAAATAAAACCTATCTTATCTTATCTTAGACTTTGAGCCCAAAGTGCTTCTGTCAACTAACATTAAATATTTACAATGAAAATAAAGAAAAACAGTAATTCCTCAGATTTCAGAACATATGAAAATCAACAGGCTTTCAGTCTAAAGTGCCACTTGTGTCAACTAACATTTCTATTTACACTATTAAATGACAAAAATGTAAATCCTCACATTTTAGAGATAAAAGCCAGCACCTCTAGCCTAGCCACGCTAGACAACCCACGGCAACGAATTTAATTCTCTGCCAGGGTGGCTCTAGTTACCCTCCATAAGGCTCGAGGCTGGATTCTCCTAAAACTGGCCGGACCAATCACCATGAAGTGTAGAGTCAGAAGGCGGGCGTAACAAAGTGACGACAGAGACGTGACGATTCTGACAGAAACAACCGGCGCACAATAAGCAGTTATCTTTCGACTCGGCTTTGGCCACAGCCCTTAAAGATTTGAAGCTAAAATTCAACTTGAAAGATAAACAAAGGACGGCACTTAAGTGTTTCATTGAGAAGAAAGACGTATTTGGACTTATGCCGACGGGATATGGCAAATCCTTAATATACCAGTTGGCTCCGCGGCTCCGCTGGTTGGGAAGCTAATGGGACTTAGCCACACAATCCGCCGGTGCTCTCGGAACCACGTCAGCCTATTCGTTGCGTTGATTGGTTGTATACCTACCCAATTGCTGCAGAGGGATTTGATAGACAACCTTTTAGCCCGCCTCCCTCCCTGTCGAGCTTCCCTTGACCCTTGTGCCGTCAGAAACATCTGTGTTATTTTGTGTATGCAAGTTTTGAGACACGCAAATTTCTCAATGACTCTATGGTTAAAATCTGGGGTCTCCCTGACAAGTTTCTTTTCCTGAGGAAGGTCTTGATTCTTTTTAGTGTTGAGAAGCACCTCCAGGGCCCGTGCAGCGCTGAGCGTGCGTGTGGTGTGACGCATGTGGGCCTGCGTGCCTGCGTGCCTGTACAGGGCTGATGAATGGTTGGACGCTCATCCCATTCAGCCGCATATGGATAAATAAACAAAATTATTTATTTATTTTTTTTGGCCTTTTTATTGTGATAGTCACAGTGAAGAGTGACAGGAAATGGGGGGAAAAGTCGGGGGAAGACATGCAGCAAAGGGCTGCAGGCAGGAATCAAATCCGGCCGCTGCGTCAGAGACCAGCCCCTGTACATGGGTCGCCTGCTTTACCCAATGAGCTATATGGGCGTCAAGTGTCCAATAAACAAAATTATTTATTAACTAATTCGCTGCCATTGACGTCTATAGACGTCAATTAAAATCCGAACGTTCGCTGCCAATGACGTCTATAGACGTCAATCATGTTTTTTGACTGAGGGGGCTGCAGGATAGTCTGTCGGAGCTTGTCGGTGAAAATCCTGGAGTTTTGGAACGTGACAGTGTTGCGGTGGGCCAAAAGACTGACAAAGACAGTGGCCATGGTGGGGCGACAGCAAAAAGTGCCGTTGCCAACAGCCGCTGGCGATCAAAGCCGCGCTGGTTTTCGGTTTCGGTTTCGCCACCACCGCTCTCTTGAGCTCATCTGACTCGGCTTCGTCAGATGAGTTTAGAGCGAGCACACATACACACACACACAGACACACACACACACACACACACCTAAAAATAGATTGTTTATATTTTGTAAGATGTATTGTTCTGAACCAAAATGTTGACTTGTGTTGTTTGTTTGTAAATAAATGATTTAGCTAACAAAAGGTTAAAAAGTTGACCTCAAAATGCTTTTTCCGAGTTGTTTTTGTTGTTTCATATAAGTAAACAACTGTTCAGTTGTGTGGGATGTCACTAAACCAAAAAATATTGGCATCAAAGTGATTGATGTGCCTCTCTGTACAAAAAGCTCGTCACATAAAAGTCTTAGATTTTCTTCAAATTGTGCGGCGCGCCCTATGGTGCAGTGCGTCCTGTGTGTGTTGTTGTAAGGCGGACGTAGACCAGGTGGTTTTTTCCACGCATCACCATCGCTGTTGATCTGTGACTCTATGCGTGCCCATCTCACAGCCGATGTGAAAAAACAAGTGAAGCAAATGAACTCTGAGCTTGCTGTCATTCCGGGAGGCCTGACAAAGGAACTCCAACCGCTGGACATCGGTGTGAACCGGCCGTTCAAAGTAAGGCTGCGAGTGGCGTGGGAGCGATGGATGACCGATGGAGACCACAGTTTCACTAAGAGTGGAAGGCAGCGCCGGGCGAGTTACGCCACAATTTGCCAATGGATTGTAAATGCTTGGGCTAACGTGTCTGCTGGCACTGTTGTTCGAGCTTTCGCAAAAGCCGGCATCATTTCCGAGGCGCCGCACGGCACGGAAAGTGACTCTGACAGTGAAGAAAGTGAACCTGGCATGTTTGATGGAGGTTTAGTGCAGCTGTTCAATTCAGAAACAGAGGATGAGGACTTCCATGGGTTTGATTGATGACGATTACCGGTAAAAAAAAATGTGAATACCAAACTCAGTTTTGCTCCCGCTCTATTTTTAAATATGCACACTTGTGTGCTTGTTTTATCCGTGTTTTACCATGCCCGCGACTATTGATGATTAAAAAAATGTTAGTACTTTGTAATCAATACTTAAATAAAGCACAACCAAACTCAGTTTTGCTCCCGCTCTATTTTTAAATACGCACACTTGTATGCTTGTGTGTGTTGTTGTTGTAAGGCCGACGTAGTAGAGGACACCATGAGAACGTTAAAGGGGGAAGTGTGGGTGTGGATTGTATATAAAACCCTCGCCATATAATCAGGTGCGCCTTATGTGTGTGTTAAATACAGTCATGGCACACATAACTGAGACTGCGCCTTTTGGTACAGTGCGCCTTTTGGTCGTGAAAATACGGTATTAAAATATGCCTATATTATACTTTTCTATAGAAAAAGTGGGTTAGCATTTAAGTCTCAATGGATAGAAATAAAGACTCCTGCAAACAATGACACCTTTTGATTGGATTCTAATTGTCAGTCCATGTCGTTCTCTGGTTTGTTATGATCCCATCATGTAAGACATTAGCTTTGACTACCACTATTTATTTGAAGATACATAAGGAATTACAGGAGTTGTTTACTTTATCTGTGCAAACAGCTGTTGTGTCAGAGCTCCCTCTTCACCCTCTCCCACCTGGCTTCCCCAAGACTCTCTCCCTCCTTTTTCTTCCCTTTTCCTCCCTCATATCTCCCATTTCCTCTCTCCCTCCCTCCTTCCCTTCCTCGCTCTCTCCTCTGCAGGGCATGATGCAGAGTACAACCACCAGCTGCCTTCCATCTGAGTAATCAGTGTCACCCTGGAGCCTGGACAGCTGACGCTCATACCACTAATCACCTACCTGACAATAAAAGACCGGCTCACTCATCCATTCTCCACCAGATTGTTGCGCTAGACTCATGAGTCTCGCCTTCTTTGATTCTGCTGTGTTTTTGGTCCAAGACTAACGTGGTTTTGTCTTCTGCCTGCCTCAGATCTGCTGTCTGGACTCCTGTACCTGCTCACTCCCAGAACCCTGTGGACTACGTTGCCCAGAGATTCCCTCCTTGGTTTCCCCAGCCCTCCTTGCCTCCTGGTGCCCCTCAGACCCGCCAAGCCCTCACGATTCCTGCCTGTCCAGAACCACCTGGAACTAACAGCCGCCAGGGATCCATGCACAACACCTGCCGCCGCACTCTGCTCCCCTCTGGAGCTTCCACGGCTGCCGATCCCCCGGCTCCCTTCCACCTCTGCAGCTGGAACCCTCCACCGACGCCGCTGCTCCCCTGGATCCATCTCCTCGTCCACTTCCTCCCCTCCCTATACAATAAAACCAGTTTTCAACTTCATTTTGCCTCGGTAGTGTGGTTCCCTGCTCGAGTCCTGACCCGCCTTGTGTGACAGAACAATCTGGCCAACGACATGGACTCGGGGAACCCGCTGCCGGGGTCGGACCACCCATCTGGACCCGATCTCTTCCACGCCGTTTCCGTCCATGGACAGTTGCTGGGCCAACATGGCAAGACCCTCCGAGACCTGAACAATGCAGGTATGCAGCTAAATGCTCAGCTAGAAACTCTAACTAGTCAAATGGCACAAGTTGCTTCAGCGCCAACCATCCTAACTCAGAACAGCCATGCACTGCAGGAACTCGCTAACTCCACCAGACACACCAGTTCCCAAGTAGACAGCATTAACACCCAGCTTAGCCATATAGCCGCCACTCTTGCCCAACAAGCAGCTTCTACTAACCCACAACCAAGCACTTCTCCTTCACCTGGACCCTCAGCTGCTGCAGCCGCACCATCATCCCTGACCCGCCAACCATACGTTCCTCATCCGGAACAGTTTTCAGGCAGCCAAGGAGCCTGCCGAGATTTCCTTATGCAGGTCTCCCTTGTCTTCGGCATGCAGCCACAAACATATCGCACTGATGAACAGAAGATTTCCTATACTCTCAACCTACTTCCCGGGTCAGCACTCCGCTGGGGGATGGCGGTGTGGCAGAATCAGAGACCGGCCTGTCAATCCTACAAAGCTTTCACCGAGGAGATGTAACGAGTGTTTGATCACCCTGTGAAGGGAGGAGATGCATCAAGACGTCTGGGGAGCCTGACTCAAGGGGGGCAGAGTGTGGCAGACTACGCGGTAGAGTTCCGGACCCTGGCGGCGGACACCGACTGGAACGATTCTGCTTTGAGATACCAATTCCAAAAAGGTTTGAATGAAGATTTGAAGGATGGGCTCGCCCCGAAGGATGAAGCACCGGACCTGGATGCCCTCATTGAGCTAACTATTTGCCTAGACAACCGGCTGAGGGAACGTCGTCACGAAAGAAGGGCTCCCACAACCCAAACCTCCCGATCTCCCCAGACCTCCCGCTCCAGTCTCCCAGTCCAGCCCCGCTCCTACCCCGGCGGCTGCGGCTCCAGCCCCCCGCTCTGACCAAGCTCCTCAGCTCACCCCTTGCCCTCGGCTCCAATCCAACCAGCGTCGGGGGAGGAGCCTATGCAACTTGGCCGGGCCCACCTCACCGAAGAGAAGGCGGCCCGCCGGCAACGGGGGGCCTGCCTCTACTGTGGTGAGATGGGTCACTTCGCATCCTCCTGCCCGGCCAAGCCGGGAAACGCCGCAGCTCGCCAGTGACCGGGGAGGTTCTGGTGAGCTGCACTACGGTCCTCCCCCCCTCCGTCGACTCACCTTCGGGTGACGGCCACTCTCCAGTGGGGTGTTCACCAGTGTTCAGTCGTGGCGCTGGTGGACTCCGGAGCTGAGGGCAAGGCTTCATGGATGAAGCCCTAGCCAAGCAGTTCAAAATCCCCTGTGAACCAATTCGACCTCCCCTCAGTGCAATTTCTTTGAATGGACGTCGCCTAGCCCCAGTAAAATACCAAACCGTCCCAGTTACCATATGCATTTCTGGAAATCATGCAGAATCCCTGATATTCTGCATCCTGCCCAACTCTCACACTCCCCTAGTTCTTGGTTACCCCTTGCTCAGACTACACAACCCCCACATAGACTGGACTCAGGGAAAGATCCTCACCTGGAGCCGGACCTGCCATGCCTCCTGCCTTGTTTCTGCCCCCGGCCCCGGTAGTCCCACTCCTCCAGCCCGACCCCCACCTCCAGACCTTGCCAGTGTCCCCTCCCAATACCATGACCTCGCCCCAGCCTTTGATAAGGAACAAGCCCTGTCTTTACCCCCGCACAGACCCTACGATTGTGCTATAGAACTTCTGAAAGATGCCCCATTGCCAACAGGGAGGCTCTATAACCTGTCTAAGCCTGAACAAACAGCCATGGAAGAGTACGTCAAAGAGTCCCTGGCCGCCGGCCTGGTCCGCCCCTCCACGTCTCCAGTCGGGGCGGGGTCCTTTGTTGGAAAGAAAGACGGCGGACTACGGCCCTGCGTGGACTACCGGGGGCTGAACAAGATCACCATCAGAAACAGGTACTCCTTCCCGTTAATTGATTTGGCTTTCACTCCCCTTCATGGGGCCCAAATTTTCACCAAACTCGACCTCTGTAATGCATACCATCTGGTCTGGATTTGGGAGGGGAATGAGTGGAAGACGGCATTCAACACCCCTCTGGGGCATTTTGAATACCTAGTTATGCCATTTGGTTTGACCAATGCGCCTGCCGTCTTCCAACATCTCGTGAACGATGTCCTGCGGGATTTCCTGAACCGGTGTGTCTTCGTTTACCTTGACAACATCCTGATCTTCTCCTGCAGCTTGGAGGAGCACCGTCGACACGTAAGAAGTACTGGAGCGCCTTCTTGAAAACCGCCTTTTTGTTAAGGCGGAGAAGTGCATGTCCCATGTGTCGACGGTGCCCTTTCTTGGTTACATCATAGCTGCGGGGAAGATCAGGATGGACCCAGCCAAGATAGCGGCGGTGGAGGATTGGCCGGAGCCCGGGGACTGCAAACAGCTCCAGCAGTTCCTGGGCTTCGCCAACTTCTACTGCCGCTTCATACAAAACTACAGCCAGATCGCAGCACCCCTAACCGCCCTCACTTCCGCGTCCTGTAAATTCACCTGGTCCCCTGCCGCGCACCATGCCTTTGTCACCCTGAAATCTTGCTTCACCTCTGCTCCTGTTCTCATTCAGCCAGACCCGCATCGACAGTTCATCGTCAAGGTTGACGTCTCGGACACCGGGGTGGGGGCGGTGCTGTCGCAGCGCGCCGACGGAGATGGTAAACTTCACCCTTGTGCTTTCTATTCTCGCAAGCTCTCTCCCACAGAAAGAAACTATGATGTAGGCAACCGGGAACTTCTGGCGGTGAAGCTGGCGCTGGAGGAGTGGAGACACTGGCTGGAAGGGGCCGAGCAGCCATTCCTGGTGTGGACCGACCACAAAAACCTTCAGCATCTGCAAACGGCAAAAAGACTGAATCCAATAGTGGGGCGGCTTAGCTCCAAATAACAGGTGGATTGTGCATTTTCAATAAAACCAGTTTTCAACTTCATTTTGCCTCGGTAGCATGGTTCCCTGCTCAAGTCCTGACCCGCCTTGTATGACAATTACAGAAATCTCTGGTCTTATTTTACAGCATAGTTTAGTCTACAACTAAGCAACCAACCTCGTCCAGCACCCACATGCTTGGTGTACATGAATGTTCATGTGGCATTTATTTTCAGGCATGTTAGTATTCATGGGAACTTATGTTAAAACAGTGCTAACATGCTCATCTGGAGATAGTTTTTGTCAACATCTCTTTTTTAAATTAAAATGTATTATTGTGGATGTTGTCTGAGATCCCACATTTAACACATCTCAGGACAAAAAGAAACTGAAGACTCCTCTGATGAACTGAACGGTGCCTTTAAAAAAAGTTTAGTGTTCCCAGGAGCACAGTGGCTTCAGCAATTGTGAAGCGGATGAATTTTTACAATTTGCTATGTGACTTAACTGAGTAATGTGGCAAAAGGGACCTTGTTCATGGAGGTGGTCAAGAAGCTAACAGGAACATAGAATTTCCTCTGCAGAAATGGGAGAACCTGTAGAAAGGACTACCATGTCAGCAGCACTTTATCATTCAGGAATTTATCAGCTAGAAACAAACCAGTCTTGAAGTAAGGAACACATGAAAGCCCACTTGCAATGTGCCAGTCTGCATCTATCTTACCCTCAGAACATGATCTGGCAAAATTCAACACTGGTCACTGTTTGTCTATTACTATATCTGTTGTAATGTACGATGAGAGTAGCATCATGCAGCAAAGTGAGGGAGACTAGTCAGAACTGAAGGGATAATGAATGCAGCCAAATACAGAAAACCTGCTCCAGAATATACAACCCGGTCTCACGGGGATTCGTGAAACTGTCACGTAAGTTTTAGTTTCGGTTTCGTGCGCACCAACACGATTTCGTCATGTTTTTCGTGCCGCTCACCACGAAATGTTTTTCGCTGTGGTAATCACATCTGAAAGTGGTTTATACCGGCGGATTCATGACGATCTAAGCTGTCCATCGGCGTATACTGCTTGTGTGATCGCGTTTGCGGCCGCCGGCCGCCGGACATTCTTGAAATTCTTATGCAAATTGGTAAGTGTAGCACCGGGTTATGGTTAGGATTATGGTTAGGGTTATGTTTAGGGACGATGTCATGCAAAATATAGCGTTGGATTCGCCACGGTTTTACATTAAAAATATAATATAGCCATTCTTTTGAAATACGTTCTGAGTGGCACGAAAAGTCCGCCGTTTAAAATACATTGGTGTGCATTTCGTGGTGAGCGGCACGAAAAACATGACGAAATCATGTTGGTGCGCACGAAACCGAAACAAAAATTTACGTGACAGTTTCACGAATCCTCGTGAGATCGGGCTGGAATATAGCGATGTCAGACTGGGGTGTCAGTTCACTGATTGCATAATAGTAAACTGAAAAAAAAATGCTGGCACGGCCTCGGGGAGATGTTTGACTGTCCTTGAAAGGCCAAGCCAAAATTTGGAATGAAATCTCATAAAACATCTGTGGAGAAACCTGAAGATTACAGTTCAGAGATGCCTCCTATTCAATGTGACCAAACTTGATGGAATGGGCCATTAAAAGTGGGTTAAACTGCCAAACTCAAGATGTGCAAAACCTGCAGAGACTCAAGAAGAACTTAAGTGATAGTGCCTGTCAAAGGAGCTTCTACAAAGTACAGAATTATGAGTATGAATATTTTGGAAAATGTTTACAAAAAAAATAAAAACACATTTTTTGTAATTACCAAAAGGTGCTACTGAGTTCCGATTGATGGGCAAAATGTCAATTAGTATTAATATTATATTAAGGAATGCCTATGCCTCAACGAACACAGTTGTATTGGTGAGGTGTATGTCAGGTGTTTATTTGGTTAAACTGCAGTTTATAGTACAGCAGGATGGTACATAAACAAGTTCAACAAACTAAGCATGCACAAAAATCATATCTTACCTTGGGCTTGTGAGTTCTGGTTTGCTGTTGAACTCATGGCAGCCTTTGAATGTTGAGTTAAGACAGCTGAAGTATAAAGAATATTTGTCAGAGTTGTGTAGCGACATTTTTATGGCATCAGTGAAATCAATCAGAGCAAATTTAAGCACTGTTCAGAGCAAGGCTATTATATACTGTTTAAAAAAAGTCTAACAGTGATTTAGCCTAGCTGAACTATCCACAGAGTCAAGTGAGGTTTTCAATTTGAGATTTGCCAGATTAGCTGTTTTTACAACTTTTACTTTAGCAATCACAAACTAAAATCTTAAATAAATCAAAATATCAGTTTATAGTGGCATTTTCTTAAAGACACAACTTTGTGATATTATCTTGTCCTGTATGGTCAAATACACACTTTATGTATTTTACATATATACATTTAGCTTTTTTTGTGTGTGCTTAGTTTAATTGTGGAAGACATTTCTGAAGTTAAATGTTTTCCTAAGCTTTCTTATCTACAACAAAATATCATTCGAGTAAATATTAGAGCTTTTATATAACAATTATAAAACGAAAAGCAATTGCTTATTCAAATACAGTGAAAATGGAGATCTGTATTTGCCCCTACATGTATTGTAGCACTGTTTTTCATTCTGTGGCTCAGTTTTCATGAGAATCTCTTAAAACTAGAAAGCACTCAGAGAGTGCAGTACTCCACCAAGACTGTTCATTCCCCAATATAGCATTGTCAGAAATGCAGTATTTTTTATTTCTAGAAATGCACCATTTGTTCATTAGTTATTGATGATCACAAATCACAGCAGCATCGAATGTGGCCATTTAGCATAGATGTACCCACAAACAAAATGGCATTGCGCTGGGCACAGTCATGTGTTGTACATGTGTATGTTATGTATGGATACTGAATCGCATGACCTAAATATGTTGTGGGAGGTGTCAATTGATGGGACTCAGAAATACACACATACAATTTAATTAATTGTTCCTTGTGTCATTTCCAATGGATAAGTAAGCAGCGGTCAATTTGTAGTAGGAATGCAATCATGTGATTGTCAGCAGGCAGCTGACATAGTATTCATTTGTTGTCATAGTTACAGTGACGCTGTGCTGCTTTCTTGCAATGATATGGAAATCTTTAACAAATCTGTGGATCCAGACTATAAGCCGCATCACTGCCAAAATCTAATCACCTGGGGCCTCATTTATAAAACATTGGTAGGATTCATACTAAAGTTTGCGTACGCCGAAAATACGAAATGGGCGTATGCCCTTTGCCCCTGATTTATAAAACTTTGCGTAAGCACAGCTGCATGCAATTTCTTGATAAATCACACACCAGCTGGAAGATTGCACAGGTGGATCCACCTCACATTCCGCCCACAACACACCCACATTTTACCATGAATGGTCCATGCAAAGTAACTCATGAATGTATCTGTATATAAATAAGCTGCGGGATCCACGACATTTCACGCAGCGCCGGCCGGCAGTCTTTTCACCGCTGTGCGTCAGGATGAATGAGTCATGTGTTGACCCAGGCCACCCTGCCACTAAATTTGCTATGATCATGTCTGATGTACAAATAATTTGTAAACTGATTGAATGTACATTTTTTCGGTTCACATAGACAAATTCATTTTCACTCGGGGGTTGTGGTGTGAAGCATGTGGGCCTGCGTGCCTGTACAGGGCTGATTAATGGTTGGACGCTCATCCCATTCGGCCACATATGGATAAATAAACAAAATTCTTTACTTTTTTTTTTGCCTTTTTACTGTGATAGCTGAAGAGTGACAGGAATGGGGAGAAGAGTAGGGGGAAGACATGCATAAAAGTGCTGCGGGCAGGAATCGAACCCGGGCCACTGCGTCAGAGACCACCCCTGCAAATGGGTCTTCTGATTTCGCCGATGAGCCGTACGGACGCCGGGTGATCAGTAAACAAAATTATTTAATAATAAAGATCACCGCACCGGCCCCAGATGTGGACCGGCCCTTCGGTCAAACGACCGAATGAAATAACGTTCAATCCGCCCCTGTTGATATATGAACATAGTTCTGCAAATACAGTCGTTGGCCAAATGACGCACTATATGAACATCTACAACAATGAGGGTTTATGATTATACGGCTCTAAAAGTCTAATATGTGATAACAATAAAGGTTTGAGATCAATCTGGTTTCAAATCTCCACTTCACCCTCCGGCACTGCCGTTCCCTCTGTCTCCAAAATGTGCTTAAGCAAGAATCAAAGTTGGCGCACCGGTGCGCACATTCTCACGCCAAGTTTGTTTTAGAAATCACAACGAACACAGCGTACGCCACTTTCAACGCAAAGTTTGTGATTTACGCCCTGTTTTGTACATAAGCAAGCATCAAGAATCAAGGTTGGCGCACCGGTGCGCACATTCTCATGCCAAGTTTGTTTTTATAAATCACAACCTTTGCGTAGAAAGTGGCGTACACCACTTTCTAGCCCTGTTTTGTGCGTACGCAAGCTTTATAAATGAGGCCCCTGGTCCTTGTGTCATTTCATTTCTCATCTTCCCTGAAAATTTCATCCAAATCCATGAGTCCGTTTTTTTAATAATGTTGCTGACAGACAGACAGACAGACAGACACTAATCGTCACATACCTCCACCATGTTCCTTGGTGGAGAAATTACAACTTTCTATTACTGTTAACCTAATTTATGTGGCAGCTTCACAAAAAATATAATTTATGTCAAATATGATTACATTTAATATATTACTATAACTGATCAATATCAATTTGTCTGTGAAATATTTAACTAATCAATTAAATGTTTGAGCCACTAAATGTTATAAAATACCATCAAAGTTCACATAGGTTGCAAATATCTATATTTGAGAACTTGGAACCAGAGAATTCTATGCATTGAATATTACAAAAAAAGACCTGAATGGTTAGTAAATACTAATAAGTTTTATCTTGATCAACTAATTGATTATTTGATTAATTAATTCAGATCTAATACATTTACTTCCATATAATTTATTTTGGCTGACCCTTTACAATCAATGAGCGCAGTCTATGTCACATGATTCAATTTGACTGATGTGTAACTGCAGAGGTCTTGAGAATCTGGGCCACCTAAAAGCAGGGTCATGGACCAGAAAAGGTTGAGAACCTCTGCCTTGGAGCATCTCCTCATGTATCATCGATGTTACCATATGACATCTAAGTGGGGATGCCATGATTCCTACGTGACTCGTGCTGACAGTTGGAGACATGCTGGGACACTGTAAATGGGGAATGTGAAATCCCAACGAGTGGCTCACTCTTCCCAACTGCCTGTGGAGTCATCCGGCTGTGCCAGAAATTTAACTACGCAGGATCCAAACATAGAAAGGAGCAGAGTGTCATTGCATGAAACTGTTAAGTCGATGCACATATCTGTAAATCTATTTTATGCCATTGACTCTTAAAAATAATGTTTTGTGCAGTTGGGGTTTAACTGTGTAATGAAGATAAACTTCAAACTGTTTATCTGATGCTCTACAGTGAATTTGCTTTGTGTTGAAAGGTGAAAATGTACATATGATTTTTAGATTTGAAGAAATGGCTATGAGATACAGAACTGCGTTAACCAAGCGCTGCGCTGTAGACAGTAAACTGATGATTTTTTGACCGTCATCCTCATGACTTTTAAGATGAATACCAGTGCATGACAGTGGCCATGAAAACAGTACATTTCATCTTTAAGTTACTTTAATGTTTCTTTTAACATCTGTAGAGCTAAAAGGCTTTTAATTAGAACAAAATGGGCAATATATGAAGATTATAGCCAAAAGGGTTTTTACACGGCCTTTTAATGTTAAGTACCATATGAGGAAATTCTAAAAATGCAAAAAATAATATCTGTCCATTTCGAAGCCAGTAAAACATATTTATCAAGGCCTCAATCGTCACACATTCTGTGGTGCAAATTGATCCTGGGCTCTGTCATGGTCCTGGGAAGCCAGTTGGCAAGGTTACATTCTTCCATGAAATGAGTGAAGCTGTTGAGATTTTTAATAAGTAAAGATGATCTCAACAGATCCATTTGGATTTTTCTCTTTTTATAGATTTATTATCAAGACTCATTTCTGACTTTTTTGCATTATTTCTTGTACATAAAATATTTCACTCCTTTGCCTGTGGCATTATGGATACGCTATATTTTGGCTGTTCCTCATGTTATCTCCACATTAGCTAGCCATTGACGTGTTTGTTTTTTGTTTTTTTTTTACAAATACACAACAAGCACTCCATCTGCAAGTCATAAAATTAATCAAAAATACTATATCTAGTTGTATTTTTGTCATTTTCCTATTTTGTTTTCGCAGGATTAGTTCATTTCTGCAGCAGCAAAATTAAAGTCTTTCACAAACTATAAATCCAACCTCATGCTTATCTAGACCAAAGAACTGCTTATCTTTACAAAATCACATATGGGAAATTGATTGATTGATAAATCTACCAAATCACTTGTATCACTATTTGTTCTGAAATATGTTGAACATTACAAGCTGAAGAATTTACTAGAACTAGTCTGTACTGTTTGTCAGCCCTAATATAGGTCTCATTCATCCAGTGATGCTAAATCTCTTGTGCCATTTTTAAATAATCCTGCAGCTTTCCAGACTTGTGCTGCTTGTCAAAACCATCCTCAGTCCCATATTGCTTAAATTATTGCTGCCACTTTTGGTCGTGCTTCTTTTAATTCTGTAAAAATTACTAACACTGGGAATTTGTCTTTTAAGAAAATAATTTGTACTTACTTCAGTTCTTTGTTGACTATGTTCAGCTATCAGCCCTCAGCTTCTACTTCTTCCCTCTATCCAATATTTCAAAGGTGACACTCCTTTTTGTTCGGCGATAAAAGTTTGGAGGACATAGGAACCCTTACATGGGCAGTTGGTAAAATCCCATATTACAGCAATGGTAAACGGATCCCTATGAAAGCGATCACTTTGCAGTTGCCACTGGAAATACATTATGACTGTTCATTCAATCTGGTATTGGAGATATCCAGTCAACAGTTTTCCATCACTACTGTTGAGAATACAAAAACACCTTCAACTTCAGAAGTTAATGTCCAGAATTACATTTCATCAGGTTTTAAAAAAAAAGCTCTGATGAATTCTAGCTTAATCTCATTAATGATAATCACATCAGTGGACTTAATGTTTATGCTTAAAGCTTTATGATTTATGGATTCAATATGCATGTAATACAATTTCCCTCACGCAACACTCAAACCATCTAACCAAACATTTTCAACTGGCAGCTTCCAAAGGAAGCTAGTAATACGATCACTTCACTATGGACTTTATTGGCCAGTAAACATTAACATGAGACATTTTATTTGGTAACATAACCTCTGATTGATATGGAAGGATTGGCTCCTCCAATTAGCCCCCACATGTTTCAACAGAAATTCTCACAGCATGCCTGTGGTATTTGTTGGGTCACACTCGACCTGCTGTGGCATTATAAAAAGTTGATGGCTCGTGGTGGTGGTAGTGTGTTGGACACAGTGTACTGGGCAGGTTTTGGGTTCACATTGTCAGAGGTTAAGCAAGCTTGTCATATCCCAACAGTTTGAATAGTCACCTCAACTATGTAAAAGGGACTGTGACTTAACTGCAAGAAAAGCCTGCTGACATGAGTGGAGAACACAAATATCACCACTGACCTGGGGCCTATTTCACGAAGCAGGTTTAACAAACTCTGAGTTTAATCCTCAACTCTGAGTTGATCTACTCTGAGATAGGAAACTCTGAGTTTTCGGTTTCACAACGGCTGATTTGATTTGTCTTAATCAACTCGGAGTAGTTTCACTCGGAGTTAAGCGCGTGCACCGCAACTCTGAAAAAACAGCATCAATGGAGCCCTGATTCGACGAGTCACCATGGCAACGGGGAAGCGAAAGGCTGCATTTTTGAACTGGAAGTTTTTAACGCGCTCATATGGCGAGTTTGAACACATTTTAAGAAAGAAGTGCAACACTGCTGCAGCTGCAAAAGAGAGAGAGACAGCGTGGAGAACACTGCAGCCCAGGTCAATGCGTAAGTTTAAATGCAGTCCTTTGTAATCGTAATAATATTACAGGGAATAACTGTCTGAATGGTAGAATATTTAGTTATTTCTTTTAGGTGAAATCCCGCGGGGGAGAAGCGCACGTGGCAGCATTCAACATTGTTCAAACAGGTCAGACCTCGGCATTATTTGATGGAGGTCTTTCATGTTGATCATGTTTTACATTGTGAAGTAGCCTAAATATTAAGTGGCTGTTTGACTGTGCAGTTGTTTTATCCACACATAGCCTAAATGTCTGCATCCATATCATGTTTTGTTAAATAATTAAACCTATTTAAACTAACATGGACTTCTGCTCAGCCAACAGAAAGAAAGCAGATGCCTGTAAATCGGGTGGTATAAAAGGTCATGGATGCATATATATATATATATATATATATATACCGGGCTTTGCAAAAGTTCTGTTACACGGTTTCATGATCTTTAGAGACGTTTACATGTCGGAGTGAAAAATTCCATTAAATAAACTGAAAGTTCTACCTTATAGGCAGGTGTCCTGAATACAATTTTTTTCTCCGGTGAAGTTGTATCAAGATGGAAGTCAAAAGAGTTGAGATATCTGCTCTCGTTCATGCTGGCCACAACAAGTCTGACAGAGCCAAGCAGCTGAACATCAGCCAGATGACCGTCCACAGAGTCACGGAGAGGCTCAAGAATGGTGAAGATCTTTCAGTGATCTTTCAGGAATGCTGAAGACCTGAAAGAACTTCAACATTCTTTCGCCTCTCCACGACTCTGTGGACGGTCATCCGGCTGATGTTCAGCACAAAGGAGAGCAGATATCTCAACTCTTTTGACTTCCAGCTTGATACAACTTCACCGGAGAAAAAAATTTGTATTAAGGACACCTGCCTATAAGGTAGAAATTTCAGTTTATTTAATGGAATTTTTCACTCCGACATGTAAACGTCTCTAAAGCTCATGAAACCGAGTGTAACAGAACTTTTGCAAAGCCCGGTATATATATATATATATATATATATATATATATATATATGTAACTGTAAGTAGGCAACACTCCAAAGATTTATCCAAATGGTAGTTTAAGTGTACTGAAACATATCACTGATCTAGGATGAAGAGGATGAAACTGTGTCTGCTGCCTTTACAGAGGGGGATCCAGAAAGGCATACAGAGGTATGTTACTGATAGTTCTCTTCCCATTCACATTTTGGGTGGAATATAGAGTGTGACATTTATCCTACACTGAAGTATTGTACATTCTCATCTCATCTCATGTATGCATTGCAAATGGGTGTCAACATGTCATTACACTTTTTGAAGGTAGTCACCTTTAACAACTAATATTTCAAAAAGAACAAAACATACATCATACTACCATTGGAATGACTACTAATACTTGTATCCCAATTTAAAGTACTGAAAAGCAAAAAAACGATTTTGACATTACCCATGCCATTTTGAGTAAGAATATCTCAGTAACTACAAATATAACCCTGCTGCTTTTTTGTACAGTGATAGAAGACAGATTGAACGGTCTTGTAGAAAAATTTGGGGTCGCTGGTACCTGTCCCACACTGAGATTTTTGCCACCAAAAATAGCCAATTGAAAATCTCGTCCAACTTTGGGAGCTCATATTTTCCAAACTGAGGTACCTAGAAAGCTCCAGTTTGCTACGTTATCACACAAGTTTGTGTAGAATGGAACCCAGGGGTGTCAGAACACTTCTGTGCAGTATTTCTAGTACTTTTAAGGTCCCAAACCCCACTCGTGAGTAGGTATCTCTTAATTTTTTTAGCCTTTTTAGCAAGCCCCCATGGCCTGCAGAGTGTAGGGAAACACCTGGGGATGTTTGTGGGGCACTAGCTACATGCAGAGGCCTTGTTTACCAACTCACAGCTATCTGGTATGTCTAGAGGCTGAGAAATAACCACTTAAAGATGCAAAAAACGCTGGCGAGGCTTTTTATAGCCCAAATTCTGAAAATTTCAGACCCCCACAACTCAGAAACTATTTGAGCTACAGGCCTACAATTTTGCATAGAAAGTACTTTTGTGACTATCTAATGGCATACAAATTTAGGACTAATTTGAAAATGGTGAAGCAATATCCCCAAGGAATATCTGGTCATTTCACCTGGAATGACCCTCTCCATAAATCCTGGAGTCATGAACAGAACCAGACCACTTGGCCTCCACATTAGAAATGATGTATACAGCACATGGACTGTATATATAGTGGACGTAGCATCTGGCTCCAGAATTGAAGCCAACCCGGAAGTGTCAAAAACTTGCAATATCACGCCGTCTGCTAGGGTTGGCTCCAAAAAGCTTTTTCTCCATAGATCCCAATTCATTTTTGGAAAAAAAAAAATTTGATAGACTGATTTTCTACAGCTCAGGATTTTTTTCCCATTAGTTTTCATGGTCAAAATGAGAGATCAGGTGGCTGATCTTAAAATAAATCGTTAAAGTTGGCGGAGCCAGGGGGCGTGGCTATACTTGATAGACAGCAACAGAAGCCTCTGCGGTAAAATGTGGGCGGGATAAGAGAGTCCTCAGCCAATCCTGCCCCTAGTTGCTCTCTGGTCCAGTCTGTTTGATGACGCTTTTTACGTCACTGGCTCCAAAAAATCCAAAACGGCGACCAGGAAGTAGCAAAATCCGGGCTTCATTTTCTGGGCGTTGAAACCAACGGGTGACGTCACGGTTAGTTTACACCTGATGCAGCATCACATATGATCTGGACAGTGCAGAGAATGACAGATGTTGAACTATGATGCAGTCTTTAACATTTAGAAACAGTAGTCAGTCTACCTGTAGCCTACCTGCACATTTATGCTGTGAATGGAATTCCTGTTCATGATGTGAGGGAGCTGTAATGGGGAAGTATGTGCATCTATGCAGCCAATCACAGTGGGAAATCCTAAAAGAAATTAAAATGACTAATCCCAGTCTGAGGTTGCAGCACAATGTCATTAACAGAATATGATTTAAATGAATTTAACAAATCTCTACATCATTCACCTGCAATCCTGTGAAACTCCTCCTTGATGCTCTGACAGGTTTATGTCCAGAAAACCACAATGATGAGTAAAAGCCGTTTCAGGGCCAGGAACACTTTTCTGAATGTCCTGCATACAGTTGTCTTACTGTAGTACTCTGCATCTCCGACATTATATAAAAACTTCCATTTGCAAAGAACCGCAGCGCAACACACAATATCTGCTGGATGTGAGAGCATGACTGCGGCTGGTAATGTAAATGTAAGGACAGATCAGGTTGTTTATGTAGATTATGGACTTGAAACGGTACCACTCAAACAGATAATTGTCCGGAAATGTGAGAACATTTATGCGCGGTCTGATAACAATCTACCGACGAATATTTAATTATCTGTGCAGTAATGCTGCTCCTTTATCCACTGGATCGTTAATAAAAGCTGTTCTATGCCAAAACTCGCCCGCTTACTGAATGAATGAATGAGGAAATGAAACAGCGTGTGTGGCTGAAAGAGGGCGGAGACAGAGAGAAACTCGAGGTTTTCTGAGATAAACCTGCTGGCGAGCAGGTTAGAGTCATAGAGTCTGTTACTGCGGTAACTGACCGAGAATTTAAGTTACCCCTCTTTGCGAAACAGGCTAGAGTTACCCCGCATTCCCTGGTTCGAGTTACCTCGCTTCGTGAAACGGAAAACTCTGAGTTTTCCTCATTTCAGGGTTAACAAACTCAGAGTTTTCACTAAACCTGCTTTGTGAAACAGGCCCCTGGTAAGGAAATGAGGGAAGCATGGTTACGTAAAGGAAGTACACAAACAGTTGTGCTAATGAGAGAACAGGCTACACTTAACAGCTGACAGGCTTGTTGTGGATGTCACATTATGTACAACATTAACTTATACAGTGCAATATGTAACGTCAATGCACTGTACATATGACTGTCTTTCAGCTCTGTGCATATGAGGTCTCAAACACTGTTTTGCTCAGTGCTCCTTCTGTACTGGTTCACTATAAATATAAAAAGTGAAATCAAATCAAACTAAATCACGTTTACACAACTTTTTAAAAAAAAACAAAAAAAAACAACCTGTGTTGACTTAAGTGCTGTACAAGCAAAAGAAAGGACAGAGCAAAGACTTCTAAAATGAATTGTAAAACAAAATGAAGTAAATACAGAAAACTAGAAAAGAACATATGGAAGGAATAACTTGTGCAATCAAATTTTAAAATTAAATATATATAAAATACCAAAATAATATGACCACTAAGGGCAACAAAAAGCCATGAAAACATGCACATCTGGATTAAAAAAAAATCAATGAAGAAGGAACATTTAAATGAAACTAGAAAAGCACTCAGAGAGTGCAGTACTCTGCCAAGGCTGCTCATTCTGTGTATTATTCCCGACAGATAAATCCCTGGGTTTGTAGTAGGATTACAATCATGTGATCACCAGCAGGCAGCTGACATTGTGTTCACTTGTTGTCATAGTTACAGTTACTCCATGCTGTTATCACTGATACAGAAATTGTGTATTCAGACTATAAGCTGCATCACTCTCAAAATCTTATCAATTGGTCCTTGTGTTATTTCTAGCCTTTCCTGAAAATTTCATGCAAATCTGTTTTTGAGTAATGTTGCTAACAGACAGACAAACCAACATCAATCGTCACATAACTCTGCCGCGTTCCATGATGAAGTAAGAAAATTAAAAACAATCTCTCCTACCCACTAGCCTCAATGTGAAGCAGCTGGTCTGAGAATCTCAGAGGCCTAGAGGCAGAGTAGGGATGGAGAAGTTCTGAAATATGCCCAGGTGCCAACCCAAACATGGTTTTTAAACAAAGGAGAAAAAAAAAGATAATAGATCCTCTTTTTAACAAGTATTCAATGTAGGAATGCTAGTAGAGCTGTAATGCTTTCTATTTTTATGTATTAATAAGGATTCTTTTTTTTTCCAACAATATGTTTATTTGTATTTTATAATTTTAAATGAAATATACAATTTTTAACAGAACAACCTCTCAGACACAAACCACAATTACACTTAGCTTAACATAACAGCAATACCTCCTAATACAAGTATACAGAGACTATTTTTGGTTCATAAAGCAGATTATCATCCATCAAGCAGCTCTTAGGTGTCATCTTCCTCTTGATCATCAGTTAAGCTTCTGCATAGGCTATAAAGGTTCTCCAAATACTTTCAAACAGGTCCTTTTTTCCTCTCAGCAGGTGCAGGTAAGTGATTCTTTCCAGTGGAAGTGTAGCCAGCATGTGTTTTATGCCATTGTCCAACACTTGGTCTACTTATGTTTTTCCAATGCGATGCAATCAGTCTTTTTGCTTGTAATAAACAAATATCAATAAAAAGTCATTCACTTTTTGTAAATCTGGAGTTCTTGGGATATAAACCTAAAATAATAAAGGAAGGTTCCAGTGGTAAGTCTTTGGAAATAATGGATTTCACAGTTTGCTTTATTAAAACCCAAAATGTCATAATTTTCCTACATTCCCAAATACAATGTAATAGAGTTCTCTTTTCTTCTCCACACTTTGTACATATGTCTGGAATATCTGGATTGCATTGGTTTAATTTTACAGGAGTAATATAAACACGCATAAGCCACTTGTATTGTAAGAGAATTAACAGTTTGCTTATGGGCTTTTTTACAGACTAATTCCCATTCCTCTAATGACAAATTTAGTTCTAAATCTTTCTTCCATGATTCTAATTTTGAGGCTGAATTATCTTTGGAATTAGATAATTAGATTAGATTAAATAAAATGTGCGGAGACGGTCGTTCAGTCTTTCTTATTTACTGAAGAATGGTGCATTAAATTATTCCACTTATCACAGTTTCTTCTGGCACGGTCTTTACCGGCTAACACATTCTTCTGAACAACAACATAACAACGTGCAGTGAAAGTTGCACTTCTGGCACCTTTCTTCTTCGGTGGTGTGGGTGTAAAACAATGTCCAACATGCAAACAGCACACCTTGCACCATGAAGCACAAAATGCAGGTGTAAATCAATGACATCTTACAATTACATTGTCCTGTCTTTTAACTAATAAAGACACATTGCCCACATATAAAGAACTTCACATCAGTGATGAAATAAAGATACAGCAAGAACCATCGGTATTCCTTTGTCGTCCTCCAGAGGGGTCCACATTAGGTTAAAACAGGTTTTTGAGGCACTCACCACTTTGGGGGCACCAGGTGGACCAGCGAGTACTAAGAAATGACAGGGAGTCTTATTAAATAAGCTAAATCATCATAAATAATTAAGAAATTATTAAAAATATGGAATAAATTAGGCACATCTACATGTTATTACTGCAGGATATTGCAAACAGTTTCTCTCTGAGATAAGTTACTACAGTGATAATAAAAGATGGGCTTTCTACAGTGTCTAAAGGGTGCCAGTGACAAACGATTTGCAGCAATCACAAAACCTATCCAAAGGCATTTTCCTTTTATTACCACCTAATAGAGATTAACATGAGATTAGCTGAGGAATGCTAAATGAGTCTTCTAATAATAGATTAGATTTATATAGCAATTTTTTGGCCACTCAAAGTGCTTCACATTGGACCCATTATTCATTCACTCACACATTCTCACTGGTGGTGAGACTGACGGAAGCATGGCTATGACTGCCTCTGAGCACCACCAACATTCACACGCCAGTGTGAGAGCAGCACTAGAGGCAAGGCGGGTTAAGTGTCTTGCCCAAGGACACAACAGCACATGACTCGGCGAGAGCGGGAATCAAACCGCCAACCCTTTGATCATTGGATGACCTGCTCTACCACCTGAGCCACAGCCGCTCTCTTTTCTGTGCTCACTCATTATTCAGCCCGGTCTCACGGGGATTCGTGAAACTGTCACGTCAGTTTTTGTTTCGGTTTCGTGCGCACCAACACGATGTCGTCATGTTTTTCGTGCCGCTCACCACGAGCGAAACCTGCTGTGGTAATCACATCTGAAAGTGGTTTATACCGGCGGATTCATGACGATCTAAGCTGTCCATCGGCGTTTGCGGCCGCTGTTGCGGCCGCCGCTTCGGCCGCCAGACATTCTTTGAATTCCTATGCAAATTCGGCGGATTCATGACGATTTAAGCTGTCCATCGGTGTTTGCGGCCGCCGCTGCGGCCGCCATTGCGGCCGCCATTGCGGCCGCCAGACATCCGGCCACAACAGCAGCCGCGGCGGCGGCCGCAAACGCCGATGGACAGCTTAGATCGTCATGAATCCGCCGAATTTGCATAGGAATTTAAAGAATATCCGGCGGCCGCAGTGGCGGCCGCAGTGGCGGCCGCAGCGGCGATGGACAGCTTAGATCGTCATGAATCCGCCGGTATAAACCACTTTCAGATGTGATTACCACAGCGGTTTCGCTCGTGGTGAGCGGCACGAAAAACATGACGACATCGTGTTGGTGCGCACGAAACCGAAACAAAAACTGACGTGACAGTTTCAGGAATCCCCGTGAGACCGTGTTGCATTATTCCAGCCATAATGCTATCAGATGTCTCTAGGGCGTCGCTGATTCTCTCTGGGTTTTCTGCATAGATGTGGTAGTTGTATTTCTTTCCGTGAGTCACATTCCTGTCTCTGAAGGAGTTCTTGTCACCTGAGACATCTCCAAGTTTCGTCCACAGACTCTGTCCCACCTGCTGTCGCTCTATAATATAGTTGGTTATTGCTGAGCCCCCGTCGTCTTTGGGGGGGTTCCATTTAATCTCAATAATAGATGAGGTGGTTTCCACAGTCTCCACTGGACCTTCTGGTGGACATGGTCGATCTGTTGGGAAGAACATTGTGTCAGATTTTAAATGTAGTGGCGCATAAGAGATGCTTTATACATTGTTTTTACAGCATGTTTGAAAATGAAGAGAAAGCTCATATTTTTTGTCTCTGTATTTCACACTTCTCTTATTAGATATTTGTGTATTTTCATCTTGAAAACAGCGTTCTTGTCCACTCTTACCACTACAGGTTTGGAGAACTTGTGAAGGTCATCAGAGTCAAATTCAGGTACACACGTGGACAAAATTGTTGGTACCCCTCAGTTAAAGAAGGAAAAACCCACAATTCTCACTGAAATCACTTGAAACTCACAAAAGTAACAATAAATAAAAATTTATTGAAAATTAAATAATCAAAAACAGCCATTACTTTTGAATTGTTGATTAACATAATTATTTAAAAAAACAAACTAATGAAACAGGCCTGGACAAAAATGATGGTACCTCTATAAAAGATTGAAAACTATTTGACCAGAGTGACATGATTAACTCAGGTGTGTCATTTAATTGACATCACAGGTGTTTCCAAACTCATAATCAGTCAGTCTGCCTATTTAAAGGGAGACAAGTAGTCACCCTGCTGTTTGGTGAAAAGGTGTGTACCACACTGAACATGGACAACAGAAAGCGAAGGAGAGAATTGTCCCAGGACATCCGAAAAAAATTATAGACAAACATCTTAAAGGTAAAGGCTATAAGACCATCTGTAAACAGCTTGAAGTTCCTGTGACAACAGTGGCTCATATTATTCAGAAGTTCAAGACCCACGGGACAGTAGCCAACCTCCCTGGACTGGAATTTGCAAAAATGCATGTTGACAAGCCACAAAGCTTCTGGGAGAATGTCCTTTGGACAGATGAGACCAAACTGGAGCTTTTTGGTAAGGCACATCAACTCTATGTTCATAGACTCAAAAACCAAGCATACGAAGAAAAGAACACTGTCCCTACGGTGAAACATGGAGGAGGCTCAGTAATGTTTTGGGGCTGCTTTGCTGCATCTGGCACAGGGTGTCTTGAAAGTGTGCAAGGTACGATGAAATCTGAAGACTATCAAGGCATTCTGGAGAGAAATGTGCTGCCTAGTGTCAGAAAGCTTGGTCTCAGTCGCAGGTCATGGGTCTTCCAACAGGACTACGATCCAAAACACACAGCCAAAAACACCCAAGAATGGCTGAGAGAAAAGCGTTGGACTATTCTAAAGTGGCCTTCTATGAGCCCAGATCTGAATCCCATTGAACATATGTGGAAGGAGCTGAAACATGCCATTTGGAGAAGACACCCATCAAACCTGAGACAACTGAAGCTGTTTGCTCATGAGGAGTGGGCCAAAATACCTGTTGACAGCTGCAGAACGCTCATTGACAAATACAGAAATCGTTTAATTGCAGTGATTGCCTCAAAAGGTTGTGCAACAAAATATTAAGTTATGGGTACCATCATTTTTGTCCAGCCCTATTTCATTAGTTTGTTTTTTTAAATAATTATGTTAATCAACAATTCAAAAGTGATGGCTGATTTTGATTATTTAATTTTCAATAAATTTGTATTTATTGTTACTTTTGTGAGTTTCAAGTGATTTCAGTGAGAATTGTGGGTTTTTCCTTCTTTAACTGAGGGGTACCAACAATTTTGTCCACGTGTGTACATCTAAGAAACACAAAGCACCCGTCAGTTTAAAGCACTGTAACTGCTGTGTCATTTATTTTTTTTTAATTTTTAAATTTTTTTTTTCCTATTTTTTTGTCTGCATATCTGCTCAGAAATGACACCAACCAGCCATGGTGCCATTACTTAAGCTGCATGCAATTATTTTTTTTTATTTGTGATTGTGACCATCACCTGCCCTCATGGCAAATTAACCTATCATGCTTATTTCAAGCTGTTTCCTACTAATGTAGGAACTAATTATGATACTAATTATGCCATTGAGGGCTGTGCGCACCCAAGTGAAATGTAAAGCAAACACAGGACATACAAAAAGTGAGGCATAGACAGTATTCTGAGAGAAAAAGTGCATGATATTTATTTGTGCTCTTTAATTCACACCTTGAAACCAGTTATAAATGCAAGACCCTTCACAAACACCAGATACAACAGAATCCCAACAGGATCAATCAGAAAGTTGTCAGGAGACCACAGGAAGGATAGAGTGAGAGCAGAGTGAGATCCACAGACACTAATCCAGCAATCTCCACTGACTCAGCGACCGAGGGAACAAACTCTATTCAGTTTTGGTAGATGCCGATGTGGTGGGTCTGGCATGCAAGAAAACCTCCACCAAAGGGGGGAGCTGTCTCCTCCAGCCCAAGGAGGTCCACACCGCCCCCCCCCCGCAGGGGCCACCAGGCAGAGAGCCAGCCCAGGAACCCGGAGCGACCCCCGCCCCCGGGCCATAGCAGACCCATGCGGCGCCCCACCGGCCTGCGGCCCCACCTCCCCCACGACCACCCGCCCGCCCACTGTTGTATCAAATAAAGCATAAAGCCTCTAGTTATAAGTTTAAGAAGTGTTAAAGGCCGCACACACGTCCAGTTGAGAACAGAACAGCTGTTTATGTACAGGCAGTCCGGGCAGACTGCCAATAGTCAGACTGGGCAGGCAGCCAGCAGCCAGGTTTTGACAGGTGGTCGTAAATAAGATGAGTGCACCTGTTTCAGTATACGTTGTTTGTAAACTTCTGTGTCCACAGCAAGAGGAGATGCCCTGGGTTGACTTTAAAGACACCTGTTGTTGTTGTAAGGTAATAGTGACAGATTTACGAGATTTATGATAAAAGAAGTATGGCCATGAGTTGTGGGGGACGCCACACACCAGGGCAGTACAGTATAAATACCAGTGTCCCACAGGAGATTCTCAGACAGCTCCGGGGCGTCTCATCGGTGTTTGGACCTGTGGACACGGAATAAACACTTTAATTTTTTGAATCTGAAGAATGCTCCAAGACTCTTCTGTTTTTTATTCATGAGACTGCTGCAACTATTATTTTTAACTGTGTATATTTTTCACTGATTTGGAACCTAATATTGAGACAGAAGACTTAATCTGAAAAGACAATGTATACTCTACCATCTCTGGAGCCCACCCAGGGTGTCGGGAGGGCAAACATTGAATTGGAGTGGGCTAGGCCAGACCACACCCGAGCACTACGCCCAGTCCCCAGAGCCAGACAGCCAGGCCAGAGATGATTGTAATAAAGAATATGTCTGAGAGTCTGAGGCTATTGCAATCCTTCTGTTTTCATTCTAACCAACAGTTGGCATCTCTGTTAGGTTCTGTCCATAGAATAAGATATTGTAGCTGGTTAGCTAAATAATGCATAAAATTTGGTGCCTCCAGACCTCCTTCGGATTTGCTTCTCTGAAGAGTAGATAGACTGATTTTGGCTTTTTCATTATTCCAGTAGAATTTTGTGATAGCCGAGTCCAGCGACTGGAACCAGTTGGACGTTGGTTTGAATGGAATCATTGAAAAAAATAATTTATTTTTGGTAGGATTTTCATTTTAATAGTAGCTATTCGTCCCAGAAGAGATATAGGGAGATTATTCCAGCGCTGTTGGTCACTGCTGATATTATCCAGTAGTGGGGCAAAATTTAAGTGAATTAATTCAGATAATTTAGGTGAAATTTTTATGCCTAAGTATTTTAAATTGCCTGTAGGGAAAGAGTAGTGAGGGTCCTGGTCTGCAGGATTCCATGAATTTTCTGTGATCGGAAGTAATGTTGAGTTTGTCCAATTTATGGAATAAGCTGATAAATGTGAGAATTTAGTTATTAAATTAAATACTTCCCTTAATGAAGTAGCCGGTTCTTCTAAATAAAGTAATATATCATCTGCGTATAAATTAATTTTGTGTTCTGTTGCCCCAGAGCGGATTCCTTGGATCCCGACATTCTGGCGCACAGCTGTTGCCAACGGCTCAATGAATATCGCAAATAATAGAGGACAGAGTGGACAGCCCTGTCTGGTGCCTCTCTATAAGGTGAAGGTCTTTGAGGCGATTCCATTAGTGGTGACAGTAGCTTTGGGAGAATCATATAGTGCTGACACCCAGTGAATAAATGACTCTCCAAAGCCAAGCTTATTTAGAACAGCAAAGAGGAAGGACCAGTTAACTTTGTCAAAGGCTTTTTCTGCATCCAACGATATAATAACTGCCTTTTTGCCCTGCCACTGTGACATGTTAATCAAATTTAAGAGCCTTCTTACGTTGTTGGTAGAGTGTCGACCTTTAATAAAGCCGGTTTGATCATTATGAATAATTGTCGAAATTACTGTCTTTAGTCGAGATGCCAAGGCCTTTGCAATAATTTTGATGTCGGTGTTAATTAGTGATATCGGCCGGTAGCTTGACGGAAGGGTAGGGTCTTTATCTGGCTTTAATAAAAGTTTAATTGCTGCTGTGTTCATGTGAGGCTGTATGTGACCGTTGGTTTTAATTTCTGTTACTAATCTAAAAAACAATGGAGCAAGCATTGACCAGAAATGCTTCAGAAATTCAGCCGGGAAACCATCCGGGCCTGGTGCCTTACCATTAGGCATACTGTCTAGAGCACTGTGCAGCTCATTTATAGAATATCTTTATGTTCAGTAGATAACTGAGGCATATTTAAGCTACTGAGAAATGCCTCAATATGCTCAGGGTTGGGTTTGTTACTTTCTGAATACAGGTTCCAATAATAAGTGTAAAAAACATGATTAATTTCTTCTGGTAATTGCGTATACTCACCAGTTGTCCCTTTTATGGCTGTAATGAGAGATTGTTCCCGATTGCGTTGGAGTTGGTTTGCAAGAAATTTACCTGATTTGTTATTATCCTCAAAGTTGTTGTATCTCAATTGTTGTATTATGAACTCGGTCTTTTTGGATAACATATCATCTCGCTATATTTTTGTATTTTGTAATTCAGTCCATATTTGATTATTTGGGTTTGTTGTATATTCATCAGTTAGTTGTTTAATTTTATCTTCCAGATCTTTTTCTAATTTTTGATCTTGTTTCTTTTTATAAGATGAATATGATATATGTTGTGTCATTTAATACAAATTCCACAGTAAGAAATAGGGGAAATATACCTCCAACAATGACCTTTGCTTGTGTATTCTGGTCCCCTGTTACAAATCGATAAACTCCAGAGTTGTGATCGCTGCAGCTTTCAATTGCCAGCTTGTGAGAAATTCCATCTTGGGCTATGGTGAGCCCACTGCCTGAACTTAACTAAAAATACAATCACAAAACAAATCAAAGGAAAGAGAAAGAAAAAGCTACCACAAATGGCCGTTCTCTTGATGCAACATTTTGTACAGTTGTATACAGTTGGTTCACACGGTTGATTCAGCTGGTTTTCCACGAAGAATATAAGTATCACAGGCTCTAGACAACATAAAAACAAAATTACTCTCCACTTGGCATATTCATTTCACAACAACTTTCTGTTTAGAACTACATATAGTCCTACACGTACACTGCCGTTCAAAAGTTTGGGGTCACCGAGACAATTTCATATTTTCCATCAAAATTCACTCTTATTCATGTGCTAACATACTTGCACAAGAGTTTTCTAATCATCAATTAGCCTTTTAACACCATTAGCTAACACAAAGTAGCATTAGAACACAGGACTGATGGTTGATGAAAATGGGCTTCTGTACCTTTATGTAGATATTCCATTAAAAATCAGTTGTTTCCAGCTAGAATAGTCATTTAACACATTAACAATGTCTACACTGCATTCCTGATTAATTTAATGTTGTCGTCATGCTAATTAATTGAAAAAAAGTTTTTCTTGGTAAAATAAGTACATCTTTAAGTGACCCCAAACTTTTGAATGTTAGTGTATGCATTTTCTTTCCATTCATTAACATGTTTGTTGAGTTAAAGTTGTTAAATTGATCATCAGTATTAAGGATTTTCTGTCATATTTTGTTTTACATGTAATGAAATGGTACAGCATGGGTTGTGCAATATCCTGTTAGGTGAAAAGTCAGAAAAATATATTAACAATTACTAAAACTTAAATAACAACATTTATTTAGTTATATTTCAGTTGCAAATACAATGCACAAGTTACAAAGCAAATTACTGACATCAAAGCATGCACAGTCACAGGCAGCAAACAAAGCTTTGCAGACTTTGTTACCAGGAACGCAATGGGCTCACACGACTTGCTAACAAAAAATGAACAGAGTATAATAAGGATCGTGTTACCACATGCTGATTATAAAGGAATCCCCTGCTGTGTTACGTCACTCCTTTGTATATTTGCATCAACCGACTTAAACGGAAATTGCTTTTAATGTATAGGATTACAACGTCAAAGGGAACACAATTATTTCATTAGACTCCGAAAAGAAAGTTATGTCATTCATTTTACATCTCTGACTTGTGTTACTGGAGTCAGTAAAAAGTAATTTTATTAGTCTTTTCATATCTTTGTTACTGTTGTTTTGTTTTTTTGGCATTAGAAATCTGGCATACCATCTTCAAAATCTGCAGGTTGTGGTTCAGGAGTTTCTGGTTCTTTGGGTTCTTCAGGCAACTGGTCTAACAGCAATAACAACAGTAAGCAATGTAATCTTGCTTTACTTAACTACTCCCTCAGTCTAATGTGCTCCATTGTTTTCTTCTGTCATCTTACCACTTCCTGAGTCTTCAGGGGCAGGTGCAGGCACAGGCACTGCTGGCGGTGTTTTTTCCCCCCGAAATTATAGTGACCACAGACAATGTGAATAGGGTGAATACACTTCCTTTTGTCTACTATTCTACGTTTATAAATGAATTTAAGGAATTTAAGGCTGGAACGGCTGGAGAAAAGGGTCAGGTGTGATGTGTGATAGAAGAGTTTCAGCTAAAATGAAAGGAAAGGTTTACAAAACTGTGGTGAGATCAGCCATGTTGTTTGGTCTGGAAACAGTGGCCCTGAGAAAAAGACAGGAGGCAGAGCTGGAGGTAGCAGAACTGAAGATGCTGAGGTTCTCTTTGGGAGGGACCAGGATGGATAGGATCAGGAATGAGTACATCAGAGGGACAGTACATGTTAGAGGCTTTGGAGATAAAATCAGAGAGGCCAGACTGAGATGGTTCGGACATGTCCAGAGGAGAGAGAGTGAATATATTGGTAGAAGGATGCTGAGTTTCCCACTGCCAGGCAGGAGGCCTAGAGGAAAACCAAAGAGGAGGTTTATGGATGTGGTTTAAAGAGGACACGAAGGTAGTTGGTGTGAGAGAAGAGGATGCAGCAGACAGGGTTAGATGGAGGCAATTGATTCGCTGTGGCGACCCCTGAAGGGAAAAGCTGAAAGGAAAAGAAGAAGATGTATATATCCATCCATTCTCTATATACCGCTTTTATCCTCACTAGGGTCGCGGGGGGTGCTGGAGCCTATCCCAGCTGACTCGGGCGAAGGCAGGGGACACCCTGGACAGGTCGCCAGTCTGTCGCAGGACTACATACATAGACGAACAGTCACACTCACATTCACACCTACAGGCAATTTAGAGTAGTCAATTAACCTCAGCATATTTTTTGGACTGTGGGAGGAAGCCGGAGTGCCCGGAGGAAACCCACGCATGCTCAGGGAGAACATGCAAACTCCATGCAGAAAGATCCCAGGCCCAGGCCGGGATCTTCTTGCTGCAAGGCGAAAGTGCTAACCACTACGCCGCTGAGCAGATAGATAGTTATATATATATATATATATATATACAGTGCCTAGTGAAAGTATTTGGCCCCCTTGAACTTTTCAACCTTTCGCCACATTTCAGGCTTCAAACATAAAGATATAAAATTTTAATTTTTTGTCAAGAATCAACAAGTGGACACAATCGTGAAGTGGAACGAAATTTATTGGATATTTTAAACTTTTTTAACAAATAAAAACCTGAAAAGTTGCTCAGTGTGGCTGACGTCTGGTGTGCAGTCCATGATTACAGCATAATATTTGGCATTCTTGAC
The DNA here is from genome assembly GCF_021347895.1 of Acanthochromis polyacanthus. Classification (NCBI taxonomy): domain Eukaryota; kingdom Metazoa; phylum Chordata; class Actinopteri; family Pomacentridae; genus Acanthochromis; species Acanthochromis polyacanthus. Next base: position 36,790,385 of record NC_067117.1, on the reverse strand, counting down.
TTTTTTCACAATTGTATCTATTGTGCTCTTTGCAACAAGGGAGATTAATTCATTTTGAATGCTAGGACTGAGAAAAGTCTCACTTTGTTCTTTTGTCTGTATTCTCCTCAGATGCTCCTGCATGATTGGGTCGAACTGAGCCATCAGTCCACTTGCCCAAGGAAGTTTCCATTGCCAGCCTCAAACAATCGCTCTGAGTGTCCACGAAATGAAAGATTACGCTCTGCAAGATGGCTCACAATTGCAATTAATCTTGTCAAGACCTCTCTCCAGCGGTTTATTTCAAGAGCAAGTAGATTTTGATGAACCTGATCTATGGCTGTTTTCGTCTGTAGCTTCTGTGTTAGAGTGCGCCATTTTTCCATGTTCGCAATGTGTTCAGCAGATTTCTCATGTTGTCTAAGGGTAACTGAAAGATTCTTCCAGTCACTAACTCCATCCCCACTTAACTGAGTGCTCTTGTCTTTGTTACCAAACACACGGCAACAAAAGCAGATAACACTGTCCTTACATTCACTGTACATCAGCCAGGACCTGCATATCTTTTCTCCATTCCTCATGTTCATATAATAGTAGTTATTAGTAAATCTGCGGCCCTCTTCATTCCTTGGAACATTTTTGTCCTGGATCTGAACAGGACCTTTCTGCACAATTGAGCAGCGCTCATTGTCTGAAAGCTGTTTCGGCCAGAGTGCAGGATCATCTTCAAGTGGGGAATATTGATCAACAACGTGACCACTAAACTGCTGAGTGAGTGTTGGTGTCTCACAATCCATCTCCTGTTCATCGTCCCGAGAGCGAGACTGGTCCTTTCCTGGGTCCATCACTGTCTCATTCTGAGAATCAACACATAAGACAGTGATAATCTTGTACCCAGTTGTTATTACAACTATCTGACAGCCTAAGTTTCTAGTTGCATAACCGTTTTCATATATTTCCCCATGTCCAGTGAATAATATTTTTCACTAAACAAAGATTTTGAATCAACTAAATATTGTGAAATGGAGGGGATAATTATCTAAGAACTATCTCAATACTATTGCTGTGATTGAAAATAACATTAATCAACATTTAATATAGTTTACCATCTCGACCGATTTAATACTCACATCTTCATGAAAAGAATCCCTTGCTTCACTCGCCACATCTCCTCGGCTGACACTGACAGCAGAGCTGCTACTGACAGCAGCGTCTAGCTCTAGCTGTTGCAGAGAATCCCCACTCGGTGTCACTGTGAAAAAGGTTGATACTTTTGGTAGTTTTGATAAAAACTGTTTATTTTCTTCTCGCCTTCTTCTCTTCTCCGCTCCACTCAGATAACTCCGCTTCATCTGTCTCACTGCTCACCCGCTCTCTCAAAACCGCGCCAACAAGTTTGTTTTGCTGCCATCTTCCTGAATCAAGCCTGTGCGTGCGCAGTAACATGGAAAAGTCCATTGCGCGAGACAGGAGGGGGGAATAACGATCATGATAGTGATAGATCAACCATTTTTATTTATTTTTAAGTGTGCAAATTAAGACTAAAAAAATAGTAATTGCTTCAAATAAAAAAAACGCCTTTATTAATCAGCTTTCATGAGACGTTTGGGGGCCCTTGGAAATTTTGGGGCCCCAGGCAATTGCCTGTGTTTGCCTAATGATAAGTCCGCCTTTGACCCCTGGCTTCGAAGAAGAGGGACATCAGTCAACAACCTCTAATAATCCAACACCAGTCAGTGGAGAAAAAATAACAAAAAGAAAGCAAAGCCAAATGAAACTATTTCAGTGTTTTAATAAGCCTGCTGCTTGTCCTGTGAATACTGCCGCTTTAGGAAACTACAGCTGGAGATAAGGTTAACGTTTAGAAAAGGGAGCCTGATGAAGAGGAAACATCAGCTCTACCTGATGGCAGGAAGAGGAGCTGCTGACGCTATAATGTCTATAAGTATCTAATTGATAGTTTGAAATAAAGGAGCTGCTGTGTGTGTGTGTGTGTGTGTGTGTGTGTGTGTGTGTGTGTGTGTGTGTGTGTGTGTGTGTGTGTGTGTGTGTGTGTGTGTGTGTGTGTGTGTGTGTGTGTGTGCGCGTGCACATATATGTGAACCTGACCTGGCTTTGGTTTATGAGGCTGGAGTATACCCTAGACTTCACCACTAGTAAGCACAATATGACATGACTGTAAACAAAACAGAAAACTAAGACCATGACATTTTGAACAGCTGTTGTATTCACATTTGAATCCATGCAGTGGTTTCCACAGTCATTTCAGGTTCTTACTTGTGCTTACTACCTCCACAATTGGTGGATTCTCTGATGCTGGTTCCACTGGTGCTGCTTCCACTTCTGTCAACAATTAACAGATCACTAAAGCAAGTATTATATGCAAATTCATATGGCAAAATCTCCCATATTTGTAGTTACAATAAATTTATTAAATAAACACACAAAAAGACACATTTATGTACAGTTACAGATTTCATTGTCATATTTGTGTCACATATACACCACCAGTCAAAAATTTGGACACACCTTCTCATTTAGTGATTTTTCTTTTTTTCATGACTATTTACTTTGTAGATTCTCACTGAAGACATCAAAACTATGAATGAACACATTTGGAACAAGAAAAGCACTCAGAGAGTGCAATACTGTGCCAAAGCTGTTACTTCCTCCATCTGGCATTCCCAGATATGAAGCATATTTTTTGTAGAAATACACCATTTTTTTAAATAGTGTTAAGCGTCATTGTGTTTTGAGTCATGCTTTTATTCTGAAGGATGTGTGCACTGATAAGTGGAAGTATTCTGTGAGTGCCGGGAAATTGTTACTTGTCGTTTGGCGGTCTGTGTTCATGAAGTTTCTAACGAACATGCGGTGGTTTTACCTGTTTCATGAAGAAGCCTGAAATTAATTCCTTAACAATTAGTTATTGATGATCAGAAACCACGGCACCATAGAATGGCCATTTAATCTTAATGTACCAGCAAACAAAATCACCTTGCACTGAACTCAGGCATGTGTTATGCATGTGCATGTGATGTACGGATACCGAATTGTGTGACCTAAATATGTAGTGGGCAGCAGGAATTAATGGGATTCGGAAACACCCCCACAATTTAATCAGTTGTTCCTTGTGTCATTTCCGACGGATGACTCCTGGTGGAGTTGTAGGATCGTAATCATGTGATCTTCAGCAGGTAACTGACACAGTGTTCACTTGTTGTCATGGTTACAGCGACACCTTAACAAAGCTGTAGATCAAGATTATAAGCCGCATCACTGCCAAAATTTAATGAGGTGGTCCTTTTATCATTTCTGACCTTCTTGAAAATTTCATCCAAATCCGTTTTTTTGAGTAATGTTGCACACTGACAGAGAGATAGACAGATTCTTAGACATACATATGCCAATCGTCACAGAACTCCACCGCATTCCTTGATGGAGTAATTATGTAGTAAACAAAAAAGTGTGAAATAAGTCAAAACATGTTTTATATTTTAGATTGTTCAAAATAGCCACCCTTTGCTTTTATTACAGCTTTGCACACTCTTTGCATTCTCTCCTTGAGCTTCATGAGGTAGTCACTTGAAATGGTTTTCACTTCAAGTGTTCCTTTTCACCAGGTGTTCCTTGTCAAGGTAATCTGTGGAATTTCTTGCCTTCTTAATGGGGTTGAGACCATCAGTTGTGTTGTGCAAAAATCAGGTCGGTAAACAGTTGACAGCCCTATCTGACAACTGTTAGACATTGTTGGGGATATGTTCAAAATTCAAGGCACACTGAACCAGCATGGCTACCACAGCATCCTGCAGTGACATGCCATCCTATCCGGTTTGTGTTAAGTTGGACCATCATTTATTATTCAACAGAACATTGACCTCAAACACATCTCCAGACCTGTATAAGGGCTGTTTGACCAAGAAGGAGAGTGATGGAGTGCTGCATCAGACGACCTGGCTTCGCCAGTCACTTGACCTAAACCTAATCCAGATGGTTTGGATGAGGTGGACCGCAGGGTGAAGGCAAAAGGGCCAACAAGTGCTCAACATCTCTGAGAAGTCCTTGAAGACTGTTGGAAAACCATTTTAGGTTCTACCTCATGAAGCTCATGGAGAGAATGCCAAGAGTGTGCAAAGCAGTAATCAAAGCAAAGGATGGCTATTTTGAAGAATATAAACTATAAAACATGTTTTGATTCATTCACACTTTTTTGTTAACTACATAATTCCATATGTGTTCATTCATAGTTTCGATGCTTTCAATGAGAATCTGCAATGTAAATAGCTATGAAAATAAAGAAAAGCCATTAAATGAGAAGGTGTGTCCAAACTTTTGGCTCCTAGTGTATGTGGACGTCTGTCTTAAATACAATTTGTCCAGGCTTTGATATGCAGCGTGTTCTTGCTAATACGGCTTCTGTGTTCGTGAATTTAACATGTTGAAACTAAATAAAACTTCTGGTGAGGATTCTTACTTGGTTCCGGTGCCTGAGGTTCAACCTTTGTGGGTGCAAGAGCTGGAGGGGGTTCAGGTGGAGGTGCTGCAGCTTGTTTAGAAGCTTTAATCTGTTCTTTTTTCCTCTAATTTTATTTGTTGCTCTTGGGCAATCTTTTGCAAATCCATTCCAGATCCCCCCACCCTTGTTGCTTTCCTTGCTGATTTTTTGCCCTTTGGCACTTCTTTGTCAGCTGAATTGGGAAAAACAAATTGAGATTTGTGCAAACTCAGTAGAAAATGCCATATTATGAAATTAAAAGCTAAAATACATTAAATTAATCATTTTTATTTTTCAATATTCTTAAATTATAAGACATTAACCAATATAAATGAAATGTGTAAATAAGTTAAATAGCAATAGATGTATTCTCTCATTTCGTCTTTGGTGGGGAAAAATATTTTACCTTCAACGACAAGCCATGCATTACAGGATTTGATCCCTGCACAGGCAGAATAAATTCCTTTGTCTACAACTATGCAGTCTTTGACCACCAGCCTGTGAATGAGCTTGTCTTCTGAGACCTCAATATCATATTTATCCCCTTGTTCCAAAGGCAAATTCTTGACAAACCACAAAATCTTTGAGAAGGGCTTTGACAAGACACACTCAAACACAGCATCTTCTCTCTCCTTTGCCTTCACTTCCTGAATCTTCACCAAGAAATCCACCATAGGAACTAAAAAATAACAGGTAATAGGTTTAAAGAATTTAAATTGGACAGTTGGTGCTGTTTTATTTAATTTAGTGTTTAGCGTAGTGTAAGCTTAAATAGACCTTCTAGTTTGATGGGTACTGTATCACTACTCACCTTTAAATTCTGTGGAAAACATATTAACATCCTCTACATCCAACTGGTACAGTCCAGCATCTTCTGGCATAAGGTCCTTCATACTGAAAATAAACTTTTTCCCAACTTGCGGCTATGCTTCATCTGCTCTCCCAACTCTTTTGTGTAAGGAATCATTTCACCATCCTGTAGGAGAGATATTCAATTTCAGTTTCCTCTGGGGTGGTTGAAACTTTCATTACAAAGCAGAGCTGCAAGATACTGCCCAAAGAAATGGCACTCATTTGAAGAAAAACTGAAAGCTTCATATCAAAACTTCATCAGAATGTTTTAAAACTCAGAACCTTAGCTATATATGTATGGAATGCGTTGCAAAATCAAAATGATAAGGTGTTTTGGATTTGTGAGTTTACCGGCAGATGACTCCAAGGATGTCCAATTGCCTGTCTGACTTAAGTGGTAAATATTTTTGATGCATCTTTCCAAGTACTTGCCAGATTGCAATGAAATTAGTTGTGGTATCTCAAAGTCTTTGGAAGATGACTCCTTGAACTATTAAGCTCTGCTGCTAGAGGAGGATTTTTTTTAACACTAACCTTGTATAGGAATATGGAGCTGCTTGGGTCAATGAGGTCCATGTCAATTTCAAAGGAAGCAGTATCATCTGCATTCACCCGAATAGGTCTCAGGTTAGACATGTTCCTGACAAACTTGAACAAAAACGGAAGAAGCCATAAGTATTAAGCAGAAAACAAATGGACAGGCACTATAGTCCATTAATTGGCAGAAAGTTGCTTTCTGCTGAGATTTTAAATTATTCACACATGTACGCTACCAGTCAAAAGTCTGGACACACCTTCTCATGAAATGTTTTTTATTTAATTATATTTTTAGAATGCAGATTAATACTGCAGACGTCAAAACTATAAAGAAAAAGTGTTAATCTTTAGTATTAATCTACAACAGGCATGTCAAACATACGGCCCGTTGGATGATTTAATCCGCCCTGGCATAAATTTCTGAGTATGTCAAAAAAAGAAGCGAGTCTCTAGCTCATTTCTATCAAAAGTTGTGATTTTTTAAAATAAATACAAACCAAATGCTCCCTCCGGCCACTAAAGGGCAGTAAATGTGTAAAAGCGCTCACGTCCAGCATGCGGCACTGACACGAGTTCGTCACAGGAAATAAACATTCGCAACTTGATGTGTCTAAGTAAAAATAAACTGGCAATCTTGCTTCATCATTCACCACTACTAAACAAGTTATCGGTCAACACACCCTTCCCAAAAGGGCACTGTCAAAAAAAAGAAAAGTGGACACGGAGTGCAGAGTTTTCCTGGAAAAATGGACTGAGAAGTATTTAATCACAGAAGTGAATGCAAAACCAGTGTGCTTGGTATGTAATCAGCAAGTTGCAGTGTTCAAAGAGTTTAATATTCGGCGCCACTATGAGACTCATCATAAAGACAAGTATGACCACTTGAAAGGACAAATAAGGAAAGAGAGATAAACAAATTGGTCGCTGGTCTGAAGAAACAGCAGTCTACTTTTACGCGCAGCCGCGATATTGCTGATGGGGCTGTAAGAGTTAGCTACATTATTGCCAATGAGCTGGTGCAGGCATCCAAGCCATTTATAGGTGTCTGCTTGATCCGGCATAACATTTGGCATCTGCAAGATACAAGACATGCTAAATACAAGTATGCTTTGCTCATTATGGATGTGACAGATTAGTGTAAGGAAAGTAATTACAGAGTTTTTTAATATGCATGATACTGAGCGTGCATGCTCATTTACTGCATGCAGATTCTGTCAAATGTACTTTAAACTGCAAACACATGAATGCAAATGTAACATTTTCCCATGAGTGTATTGCTGTCATCACAGCGCTTATCACTCTGAATTCCCACCTGTACGTTTCTTACTTACATGATTTCAATAATAATATATGTACCATCTGTTCTGACTCCAGTCGGTTACAAAAAGAACAAGATGACATGGTCATCAATATCCCCCGCCACATGTGATGTCTATGAGTCTATATCCAAAATAGTGATCAAGGGCCATAACTCTGTTAAATATTATCGCACAGGTCTCATTTTCGAACTTGATCAAGGTGTCCATGGTGTGAAGCTACACTCTAAATTTCGTAATCCTAGCTGTAATAGTTTCCGAGAAAAGCTGTCCCTTTCATCTCGGACGGATGCACGGATGGACGGATGGACGGACGGACGGACGGACGCACGCACGGAAGCACGGACGGACGGACGGACGGAGGCCAAACCTATATCCCCCTTTTCCACTTCGTGGAGGCGGGGGATAATAATGGACTCAGTTAATCAACACCACCTGTCACATTCCAAATGTGTGAAATTGATTCAGTTTTAATTTGGATATTTAGATGAACAGTATTTGAAAGTGGATGTTATCGATATTATTTACCTTTAGTAGATGTGTTCAAGTATGCATATGGAAGTATGCATATGGCACACATATTTGTGTGCCATTTATCCATTACTTTCGGCAATCTTTGTTAACTTGTCTCTAGTTATTCCGACTGATGTACGTTTGTCCGTCTGTCTGTTTGTCTGTTAGCAACATTACTCAAAAATGGACAGATTTGGATGATATTTTCAAGGAAGGTCAGAAATGACACAAGGACCAAGTGATTAGATTTTGGCAGTGATGTGGCACATAGTCTGGATCCATGGATTTGTTAAAGATTTCTGTACCATTGCAAGATAGTGGCACAGTGTGACCGTAACTATGACAACTAGTAAATACTTGTCATCGTCAGCAGGCAGCTGACAATGACATGATTACGATCCAACTTCAAATCAATCACTGGACTTATCAGGACTTATCCTTCAGAAATGATACAAGAAACAATTGATTAAATTGTGAGGGTGTTGTGTTGAATCCCATCAATTCTCGCTGCCCGCGACATACTTAGGTGATGCAATTCGGTATCTGTACATAATGTACACATGCATAACATATACTTGGGCTCAGTGCAAAGTCATTTAGTTTGTGGGTAGATCTATGTTAAATGTCCACATTCTATAGTGCTGTGATTTCTTATGCAAATGTTTTCAATATTTCGACTGCTGGAAATGATACGACCGAGCAGCCTTCGTGGAGTACCGTGCTCTTTGAATGCTTCTTGTTTTTATGTCCTTCCACAGCTTAGGTTTTAGTTGGTAGCTGATGCTCCTTTTGGGATCAGTGAAAGTAACTGAAGAAGCAAATATGTCCAGAGACTGAATGACCTTCATGTCATGGAATACCTGCTCCTTCTGTTTTTCTGTCCTGTCCTTTCTATTTTTCTGTCTTTCTGTATGCTACTTTTACCACTCCTTTACATAAGCATGTTTTTATTTAGTATCACTGTGATTTGATAGTCACTATCACTTGCCTCAAATGTATGCTCATTTGAGTTTCAATCATATTCGGACTGATATTTCGATGTATCAGACACGTCTCCGTTATTTCTGCTCCACGTTACCTTCGGCGCTGGGTCTCTAGTGACAATGGCTTTTAAAAAAAAGCAAATTTGCCTGTTTTGAAAAAGAAAAAATGAAAGATAGGTGACTTTTAGGAAACAATGAAACAACTACAATATTTGTAGTTTAGGAAACTACAAATATGTAGTGTTTCCTAAAATACTACATATTTGTATGTAGTGTTTTAGGAAACACTACATACAAATATGTAGTGTGCTATTCAATATGAACATTTATTTATAATATACACTATGCTATGTTGTACAGTGCATGACTAGAATTGTATGACACAACCGCATTGCAAATAAAAAAAAGAAAATTTCCCCCCTTGCAGAGTGAGTTTGAAATTCTGTCGTGTTTTAATCACTTTGTGTTTAGTTTTTCTGTCTGACTTAGGTCTGTTATTGTTGAATGCCTGGGCTTTTGTCCAGCCTTGCAGAAAATGAATACATTATGTAGAATCACATAAAATCACCTTCAAATATTTTTTCTCGGATATAAATGTTTAAAATTATTCCTCTGCTATCAGTCTTACCCTCCTGGATGGTCAAAGCAATCGGCTTGCAGGTGAAGTCTGGATGGCTCTTCCCCTCTGGCAGCATCTCGATAAACTGTGTAATCATCACCCCGGGGACCTTAGATTTTTTCTTGATCCCCACTATCAGCATTTGAAAATGAAATGTCAGTGACAATACTTTTGACAACTGAAATGAGGAAAAGGATGAAAACACAGCACTGTGATCATATCCAACCTTAAAAATAATTATATTCTAATTAAATCATCACCCCACAAGAACCATGCAGGAAACACATTCTAATACTTGACATATTAGAATACTGATGTTACTCAGTTTATCATGTATCTCTAGTATATAAATGATTAGAAATTAATTTAAAATAGCTCTTGCATTTAATACATGTACATTGCAGTAACATTTATCATTTACACCTTTCCCAATTGAATCCATGCCTAAACCCGAGAACAGATATGTAGTGATGTACCTACATATCTGTGCACAAAATATATGTACGCCCATACAATATAATAGTAAATCCATAGCGTATCAGTTCTTCATGGTTTCATGAGCAATAGATAGAAAGAGAGACAGTTTATGATGGCTATTCTGTTGTCCCCTAATCCTACCTTCTTTACCATTACAAATCTCTGGCACAGAACCTGATAAGGCACACGTTAAAGAGCATATTACAGCACGTCAGCACGGTATGAGCGCTGGATTATATAGTAGACCTAATAATTAAACTGTGGGATAGAAAATAAAATACTACAGCAGCAACAGCAGCACATGTACTGAATAAGTACACTGTGAGAATTGGCGGACGTGGCTAAATCACATCACCACAAGTTAAAGTGAAAAATTTTACCAGTTTTGGTTGCGTATCCATGCCAGGTTACAACAATATACGGTAGGATATGTGTGTCGTAATATATACTGTACATGCAAAGAAATACAAATCATAATGGAAAGTATCTGATTCTACCACTCATTTTATTTTATTTTTTGTTTGTGTGCTGCTCAGTTTACAGTGCAGCCTTTTCACCATGTGAGCTATCAAACAAAAACATAAATACACAAATAATGCAGCCAGTTAGTTCCTTTGCTAACCTCATTCTGTCTATTCTGTTAGACTCTGACTTGTAAATGTTCTGTCTCATTTTTTTGTCAGAGTCTATCATTGAAATGAAATTTTATTTATTTATTCATTTATTTAATCAGAGACTATGCAATTATCATGGGACACATAGAACCTGACTGAAACAGCTTATTTGGGACACATTGCATGTACCTGTCCTCTATCATTCAAAAGTTTGGGGTCACTCAGACAATGTCATGTTTTCCATGGAAACTCACACTTTTATTCTTGTAGTAACATAATTGCACAAGGGTTTTCTAATCATCAATTGACCTTTCAGCACTATTAGCTAGCACAATGTTCCATTAGAACACAGGAGTGATGGTTGCTGGAAACCCTATGTAGATATTCCATTAAAAATCAGCCATTTCCAGCTAGAATAGTCATTTACCACATTAACAAAGTCCAGCCTGTATTTCTGATTCGTTTAATGTTATCTTCATTGAAAAAAAATGCTTCTCTTTCAAAAATAAGGACATTTCATAGTCACCTCAAACTTTTGAACAGCAGTGTGTGAATGCTTTTAACCACTGAAGAAAGGAATTACCTTATGATCCCAATTGTTGACTTGGTTACATAGGGTACAACTTAGGACATTTTGGAGTTTTTTTCTCAAACAAAAAGAAAACTACATTTGAGACAGGTTTCTTTATGGATTGTTAGAGTCCACAGACTCTTTCAGTTTTTCTTCAAGGTTCAGATGACTAGTTAAAATTAGTTACTTACTTATCACTTCTGCTTTACGAGTATAGTCTGTTTAAACGCTGTTGACACACTGCTTTAATAGCGGATGTTCTTAAGTTCCTTACCTTGGCCACTGGACGTCCCATCTGTCACTGTTGATCTTTTTATCGTCTTGTATTCTTTGATTCCTTGATGAATTCAACAAGATTTCCCCAACTGCAACAGACAATGGAGGAAATGCAAGCTCTGGGAGTGCAGATCTACTCATCTGTTGAAATAGCAGGGACAGTTTTTCCCTCCTTATTCTTTGCAATCAACATTTGATAACAGTAGCTTTCGAATATTATTCTGAAATGAATCCACAGAGATTGTTTTTATTTAGGGATTCACTTCAGATCATTGAGTTCAGGAAGTCACATCTCAGTCCCTTAAATGATGGAAAAAAAGAAAATTTGTTTGGTGTCTAACAACTTCAGACAGACAGGCTGAGAGGTGTGGCTTGATGCAAGCGAGACTTTTGTTTCATTTGATCATTCTGCGTGCAATGTTTGGGTGATATTTGGAAATGCACTCTTCCGGTCTGACAAATGAATGTTGTGATATTGTGGGGATTATACATAATGCAGACCAAGTCTGTTAATTGTTCCTGATTATTTATAGATTAATTCAACAGTAATCGAGGCATATGCATAAAAACATGATACAAAAGTCTAAATCTATTGTGGTAGTTCTTAAAGCAAATATCTTTTTTTTAAAAAATTCTTTATTTATAAGTTTTCAATTTTTGTTGACGGGTTCAATATACATGTGCAAACATGTGCACACCATCATTATTCACATTTAGGAAAACATTTTCCCATCAAAATAAAAAAAAAATCCAAAAATATTGAATAATGTGAACAAGGGAGTGACCAATACATTTTACCATTGTCCTATTTTAAGATTAAATTGGGCTTTTCAATTTAGATATACTTGACCCATTTTTCCCAACATGCTATAAACCAATCGTGCTTCTGATTTACAAATGCTGTCGTTTCTTCCATCTTATAAATGTCCATAATTATGTCCCACCATTCTGATATGGTAGGGACATCTTGTGACAACCATTTTTTGTAATAGATTTTTTACTTGCAACCAATAGAATACTTATTAAATATTTATCTTTCTTACCCCATTCCCAAGGTAGACAACTAAAATAGACAGTCTTCATATTAAATGGAAAATTACACTTGAAAATGTCCTGTAGTGCTCCATGAATCCCGTGCCAATATGATCTGAGAAGCGGGCAGTCCCATAGAATATGAAAATGATTTGCACATTGATCTCCATATTTTCTCCAACACAAAGGAGGAGTCCCATCATAATGTGTTGATTGACATGGCGTGATAAAGTATCTTATTAATGTTTTCCATCCATATTCTTTCCATTTCTGCGAATATGTAGATTTCCATGTGAGTTTCCAAAGTACTGTCCATTCTTCTTCCGATATTCTTATTCCTCCTTCCTTTTCCCACATTGTCCTTACGTGTTTTGTTGAACGAGTCTTCTTATTTATCAGCCATTTATATAAAACTGAAATAAGTTTGTTATTTGTTTTTCCAGCATAAGAATTTCTAAACAATTGCAGTAGATCCTTGTTTACCTCAGATTCTACTTTAATATTTGTGTCAATATAATGGCGCAATTGTAGGAATCGGTGAAAATCCTGCCTTTCCAGAGCATATTTATCTTTAAGCTCGGCAAAGCTGATGACTTTTCCATCTTTGATTAACTTGCATAGGGTTGTTATTCCTTTTGCAGTCCATAATTTAAATCGTGCATCTAATTTGTTTGGTAAAAAGTCGGAATCATAAGCATACCATTTGAACCTAACTATATCTTTTTTTAAATCATATTTCTTGACTACCTGTTTCCAGATAGATAGAGTGCATTGAACCCAGGGGTTATCAGTATTATCAATGTAATTTTGAATATTTGCATCAGCCAAGATAGCTTGTACTGGGAAAGGAAAGATTTTCTCCTCTATACTTTTCCATTGAGAATCATAAGATATATCACACCAGTTTATCAATGCCTTCATTTGTGCTGCCCAAAAGTATTCCCTTAATGATGGCAGGCCCCATCCTCCTCTTTCTTTAGTCAGTTGTAATGTCTTTAAACAAACTCTTGACCTTTTTCCTTCCCATATATATATCTGGATACCATTTTATCCCATTCATTAAATTGAATTTGCTCAATTTGTATTGGCGATGTTTGAAACAAGTACAGTAATTTTGGTAAGACAATCATTTAATAGAATCAATCCTTGAGTACAAAGACAAGAAGGGAATCAAATTCCACCTTTTTAAGTCTTCGTTTATCCTTTTATTCAATGGAATATAATTTAAATCATACATTTTTGTCTGGTCTTTTGGAATCGTGATACCCAGGTATTTTAAGGAATCAGCCTGCCACAGCATAGGGTACTTAGAAGTTATTTCCACCGGTGGGTTATAGTTATTTGTGAGTGTTTGGGTTTTATTCATATTTATTTTGTATCCAGAAAGCCTGCTGTATTGTTCAAATTGCTGCATGAGTTTAGGAAGAGACTTTGTCGGATTTCCCAAATAGATTAAAATGTCATCTGGATAGCAGGTCAACTTATGCTCTCTTCCTACAAGAGTTATACCTTTAATATGTAAATTTTGTCTTATAGATTGGGCCAGCGGTTCTCGATACAATGCAAATAAGAGCGGGGAGTGTGGGCACCCTTGTCGCGTACTTCTTTCCAAAGCAAAGTTACTTGACAAATAACCGTTAATTTTAATCCTTGCAATAGGGCTGGTATATAAACACTTGATCGTTTCGATAACTTTATCTCTAAATCCAAATTTATGTAATATTCTATACAGAAAATCTTCATAGCTTCAGCTTCAGTTTTGTTCCTATATATATGGTTTATAACATGAAGAGTTCGACGTACATTGTCTTGTGTCTGCCGGTTTCTTACAAAGCCTGTTTGATCGTTATGTATCAAATTAGGCAGAAATTCCTCCATCCTTCTCGCTATTATAGTAGCAAATAATCTACACACGTGGACAAAATTGTTGGTACCCCTCAGTTAAAGAAGGAAAAACCCACAATTCTCACTGAAATCACTTGAAACTCACAAAAGTAACAAGAAATAAAAATTTATTGAAAATTAAATAATCAAAATCAGCCATCACTTTTGAATTGTTGATTAACATAATTATTTAAAAAAACAAACTAATGAAATAGGGCTGGACAAAAATGATGGTACCCATAACTTAATATTTTGTTGCACAACCTTTTGAGGCAATCACTGCAATTAAACAATTTCTGTATTTGTCAATGAGCGTTCTGCAGCTGTCAACAGGTATTTTGGCCCACTCCTCATGAGCAAACAGCTCCAGTTGTCTCAGGTTTGATGGGTGTCTTCTCCAAATGGCATGTTTCAGCTCCTTCCACATATGTTCAATGGGATTCAGATCTGGGCTCATAGAAGGCCACTTTAGAATAGTCCAACGCTTTTCTCTCAGCCATTCTTGGGTGTTTTTGGCTGTGTGTTTTGGATGGTTGTCCTGTTGGAAGACCCATGACCTGCGACTGAGACCAAGCTTTCTGACACTAGGCAGCACATTTCTCTCCAGAATGCCTTGATAGTCTTCAGATTTCATCGTACCTTGCACACTTTCAAGACACCCTGTGCCAGATGCAGCAAAGCAGCCCCAAAACATTACTGAGCCTCCTCCATGTTTCACCGTAGGGACAGTGTTCTTTTCTTCGTATGCTTGGTTTTTGAGTCTATGAACATAGAGTTGATGTGCCTTACCAAAAAGCTCCAGTTTGGTCTCATCTGTCCAAAGGACATTCTCCCAGAAGCTTTGTGGCTTGTCAACATGCATTTTTGCAAATTCCAGTCTGGCTTTTTTATGAGTTTTTTTCAGCAGTGGTGTCCTCCTTGGTCGTCTCCCATGAAGTCCACTTTGGCTCAAACAACAACGAATGGTGCGATCTGACACTGATGTACCTTGGCCTTGGAGTTCACCTTTAATTTCTTTGGAGGTTGCTCTGGGCTCTTTGGATACAATTCCAACGATCCGTCTCTTCAATTTGTCATCAATTTTCCTCTTGCGGCCACGTCCAGGGAGGTTGGCTACTGTCCCGTGGGTCTTGAACTTCTGAATAATATGAGCCACTGTTGTCACAGGAACTTCAAGCTGTTTAGAGATGGTCTTATAGCCTTTACCTTTAAGATGTTTGTCTATAATTTTTTTTCGGATGTCCTGGGACAATTCTCTCCTTCGCTTTCTGTTGTCCATGTTCAGTGTGGTACACACCTTTTCACCAAACAGCAGGGTGACTACTTGTCTCCCTTTAACCCTTTATCGGGCAAGGAACCATATATGGTAACTTCCACAGGCTTTAAAAACGGCACCCCCTCGTCTCTCAAAGAAGGGGCAGAATCACGTGACTTCATCCAGCCAATCAGTGAAGGTCAGGCTACATCACAACACAGTCACTGTGGCCTCTGACCAATCACGAGTGAGCCGGTGCGGCTCCAACTTCTCCTTTTCTCCAGAAGTCGAAAAAAGTGATCTTGTGGTCACTGCTGAATCCCAAACCACGGTTGTAGCATCAAAATTACCAATGGTAAGTGGATGAAACTCACTCAGCATGTTATTGAGTAGTTTAGCTAAATGTTAACATAGGTGTCATTTGTGTTGGATTTCTAGAATGTAATGAAATTTTCACGTGAAAAAAAGAGACCCCATATTTGATCATATGCCCTGCTCACGTAAAACTAGGGCAAGTGCTGGCAAGTCTATTTATAGACATACGCCCAATAACATATCGCAAGCCATGCTAATGTATTTTTTCACCAATAATGAATTATAATTTAAGAAAACAGTACTCAATAGTGCATTGGGTGTTTCCACAGAATTGTTTAAGCTTATACAGTGTTCCAGTGAAAAATGTAACCCTTTTATATAGATTTTAAAGCCAATAATAGTTGAATATTCATGATTTAGGACCAGTTCATGAAGTTCAGACAGTTTTTATCACACTTTTATGACATGTTTTGGTGTTGTTTTTTTACTGTAAGCCTTACACCATTAAAAAAAACAACACCAAACTATATATATATGTATATCTATACATACATATATGTTTTTCTATAGAGGTGGGTTTTTCTTCATTTTTTAAAAAATTATTATACATTATTTTGCAGCAACTGTCTGCTCAGTACTTCTATGGGAAGAGGAGGTCTTCTGTGCCACAGACTGTTGTTGTGCCAGCCCACCCAGCTATCAGTGAGGATGAGGACTCTGACAGCGGAGACAATGACATTGAAGACCCTGACTTCATACCACCCAGCCACGACCTGGACACCCCAGACCTGAGTGACAGGGGTCCCTCTGGTAAGCGGAGGTGCGTGCGGCCTACGGTGGAGGTGCTTGAGGATGAGGACGACGATGAAGACGACCTTTATGACCACAACAACAACAGGTATGAAGACGATGACCAGCCAGCACCACAGGCCAAGAGGCCCACCCAAGAGAAAAAGTCCACAGCCAGACTGACCACCTGGAAGATGGTTGACCTAAGTAACCCACCCCTGCCTGAGTACCAGCACTCTCCCCCTGACTTCATTGGGACTCCATTTGAGTACTTCAGCAGGTACTTCAGCCCCCAAGTCATCGAGCACATAACATACCAGACCAACTTATATGCAACCCAGAAAGACGTTAACACCACTTTCACCACCACTGAAGACGAGATGCTGAATTTTGTGGCTATCCTGATCTACATGGGAATTGCTGAGCTGCCTTCAATTGATGACTACTGGGCAATGGACACCAGGGTCCCTCAAGTTGCAAATCTCATGTCATCTAAGAGGTTCAGGCTGATGAGGAGGCTTGTCCACTTCAACGACAACACTCAGATCCCTGGCACTGTTGACCGATTCTTCAAGATCCGGCCACTGTTCAGCTTCCTGAATACTGTCTTCAGGAAGGAGCCACAAACCCCCAAGCAGTCAGTGGATGAGGTCATGGTTGCCTACAAAGGCAAGACAGCTGGTAACCTGAGGCAGTACATCAAGAACAAGCCAGACAAATGGGGATTCAAACTGTTTGCCAGAGCTTCTGAGGATGGCTTCATTCATGACATGGTGCTGTATCAGGGAAAGACTACGTTGGAAGCTCATGGTGTTCCTCTCATGCCTGAACAAAAAACCTTGGGTGCCACCAGTCAGATAGTCTCCGTCCTGGTTAGTACCATGTCCCCCTCTACCACCACGGCCATCTTTGCTGACAACTTCTTTACCAGCCTGGAGTTGGTGCGGTACCTCAAGGACAAGAACTGCAGGTACACAGGGACAGCCAGGGACAACAGAATAGGGAAACCTCCACTCAAGTCCATCAAGGAGATGGAGAAGAAGGCTGTTCCTCGGGGTACCTACAGCTATGTCACCAGTGATGATGGGATACTAGCGCTCAGATGGAAGGACAACAAGACTGTCACTCTGCTGTCCACAGATATGGGAGTGGAGCCCATGTCCTCAGTCCACCGGTACTGCAGTGAGACCAAGCAGAAGGAGGAAGTGAGCTGCCCCGCTGTCATCAAAAGCTACAATTCCAGCATGGGGGGAATTGACAAGAGTGACATGCTGGTTCATCTCTACCGCAGTCCCATGAAATCCAAGAGGTGGTACATGCGGCTGTTTGCATATGCAATTGATGTCAGCCTCACAAATGCCTGGGTGATCTACAAGCGGGACTGCAAGGCTCTTGGTGTGGATGGCCTGTCACTGAAGAACTTTAGGATCCAGGTTTTCAGGTCTGCCAGCACCCAGAGGCCAGTCATGTTTCGCCCACGAAGGAGCTCAGCATCTCAAGTAAGCCTCAGCACCTCTGTCGATGTTCCTAAGCCTGTGAGGGGACACCGTAGCCACACCCCGGATGATTTTGTTCGGTTTGACCTGTCCCTTTTCCATGCTCCTCTCTACACCACCCGCCAGACCTGCAAGCACTGCAGCAGGAAGGGACACATCTTGAGGTCAAACATCCTCTGCAGAGTCTGTAAGGTCCACCTGTGCCTCAATGCTGACCGCAACTGCTTCATAACGTACCATGAAGCAGTTGCCTAAGTGACTGGACTATAATTGATTTTTGACAGGTGATCAGAGTCGTCTTGTTTGAAAGCAGGTTTCTGTATGATTGCATTCTTATGTTGCTGAGGTTGATGTTTACAAGTTGTGAGATAAGTGGATATTTTGGAAAGTGCACTTATTTGTGTTCCTGACAATGTTTACATAAAGAGTTTGAAATTGCTCTCACTATTTTTTGGTTACATGCAGTAACTTACTGCCGTTGTTTTTGCACTGTATCGTGTGCGTGATATTTTGACACAAGTGTCATAAGTTCTGTAAAACATATGTCTACCTGGTGATTTGGAAATAAATGTTCATCTTTATAAGTGTATTTTTTACAATAATTTATTCACATATTATTTGGATTTTTTTTTACCCTAGGCTGACGAGGAACCGTATATGGTAACTTCTTTGACTTTGATTTGCAGCCTAAATCTGAAACTTTTTTAAAAAGTCAAAAAAGAAAAAATGTCCTCTTATATCCACCAATAACACTCCAGGATTGAAATTTTAAATTTCTAAGTATTTCAATGAGTGCCCTATAAAGGGTTAAATAGGCAGACTGACTGATTATGAGTTTGGAAACACCTGTGATGTCAATTAAATGACACACCTGAGTTAATCATGTCACTCTGGTCAAATAGTTTTCAATCTTTTATAGAGGTACCATCATTTTTGTCCAGGCCTATTTCATTAGTTTGTTTTTTTAAATAATTATGTTAATCAACAATTCAAAAGTAATGGCTGTTTTTGATTATTTAATTTTCAATAAATTTTTATTTATTGTTACTTTTGTGAGTTTCAAGTGATTTCAGTGAGAATTGTGGGTTTTTCCTTCTTTAACTGAGGGGTACCAACAATTTTGTCCACGTGTGTATAATCTATGTTAAGAACTGATATTGGTCTGTACGAAGCGCATTTGGTTTTTTCTTTGCCTTCCTTTGGTATTGCTGTGATAATTGCCTCATTCCAACTTGGAGGTATTTGTGCCTTTTTCAAAACCCAATTAAATTTAGAAAGTAATACAGGGATCAACTCGGATTTTAATTCTTTATACCACTCAGCCATATAGCCATCTGAACCTGGTGATTTATTTGATTTTAGTCAACCAATAGCTTTTCTAAGCTCTACTTCTGATATATCCGCAGCTAATTTTTTATTTTGTTCTTCAGTGAGAGTTGGTAGATTTAGTGAATATAAAAAAATGTCAATTTTATTATCATTCCCCCCAGAGACTTTTGAATACAAGGATTTATAATATAATTCAAAGGCTCTATGTATGTTTTGGAGTTTATTCTTTATCTGTTGTGTTTGAGGATCTCTAATTGTATTTACTGTATTTTCAGAAATCTTCTTTTTTAATTTCCATGCTCGTATTTTCATTGACTTTGACCCACTTTCATAGTATTTTTAAGAAACATTAATTTTTTTCTTTATATTTTGGGTTGTTAAATTGTTTACTTCTTTTCTAATCTCTCTTATTTCTTCAAAAGTACTCTGTGTTACAGACTTTTTATGTTTATTTTCTAATTCATTTAGTTTGTTTTGTAATTCCTCCAATGTTCTATTTCTTAATTTTTTCTTATATGAGGCTATTGCAATGATTTTCCCTCTTATTACAACTTTTAATGTATCCCAAAGTATAGGAGGTGAGACCTCTCCATTATCGTTGATATCGAGGAAGTCTTGTATTTCTTTTTTCATTTGTTCCTTAAAATTAGTATCTTTTAGTAAACTTGAATTCAGTTTCCATGTAATTGTTTTGGGGACTCATATTTAAATTTACTATTAAATATAAAGGCTCATGATCACTTACATCTATTGTCCCCATGTCACATGTCTGAATTCTGTCTTTGTCTTTCAAAAAAGTTATAAAGTAATCTATTCTTGTATAAAGGGAATGTGGAACCGAGTAATGGGAGTAATCTCGCCTCCTAGGATAAAGATCCCTCCATATATCAATGAGACCAACCTCTTCAAAAAGTGCGCGTACGTTCACATGTAAAGTGCTTGAATCTAGTACTTTCCCATTCGAGCTATCGAGTTCTGGCCGCAGACGAATGTTTAGATCTCCACCACATATCAGAAAACCTACTGTTTCAGTGACAAGTATATTTATGATTTTTTGATAAAAATTTTGATCGCTCCCTGGAGGCACATAAACATTCATAAAAGTAACTAAATTACCATCTATACTACCTCTAACTAGTATAAACCTTCCCTCTTTGTCTTTTAATTCAAAAGTTTTTTCAAAATTCAGTTTATTTGAAATAAGGATCACCACACCACGCCTGCGACCAGATTTATATGAAGAACAAAACATGCTTGTAAATCCCATCCTCTTTAGTTTTTCATGTTCATCATCATTTAAATGGGTTTCTTGAAAGTATACCACTTGAGCTTGGTCTTTTTTTTAACTTTGGTTAGGATTCTACAACTTTTCACCGGATTAGTTAGCCCATTCACATTAAATGAAATAATTTTTATCTGGTCATTATTCATAACTTACAAACCCAAAATACAGCGTGGCATAGTGCTTAAGTAAATGGTCAACTCCCTGAATGATCAAGAACTCTAAACAAAAAACACGGCCGCAACAGCGGAAACAATAAAAAATAAAAACACAACAAGAAGTTTTACCAAACTTGGACCGCCCGGCGACAAAGGTGACCCCTGTGACCTTGAAAATGAGGTCAAGGTCACCAAATGTAAACTTGACCTGTGTCTTGTTATAGTACACCTGTGTACCAAATATGGTGAGGCTACATCAATATTTTATCGAGTTATCGCGCGGAAACCAAATTGTTACAGACAAGCAAGCAAGACCATGCAGCTGAAAACAATACCTTCCGGAAAACGATGTTTTGCCGGGCGGTAAAAATGTGATTCCAAGGTAGGGATCTCTTCTAAATGACCCTGTAATAAGGTGGAAAAACCGTCAAAAAGTAGGGGAGAGCCTCTTCTCTCGAAGGAAAGAGGGCCCCTAAGGCAGCTCTGTGTCCACTCTTTCGTTACCATAAGTCACATATCTCTCTGATTTTAGTCCTCATTTATTGGAAAGAGAAGATGGGTAATATTTTAATTCCCAAACATTGTGTCATAAACAAACCTCAAGTCTTCATTGCTCAATGGCGGGTGATGTAGGCCTCCTGTAGATCTGTAGTTTTTCCCAGATGGCTTTTTCACGTGCGTCTCCAGCATCACGTCGCTGTTGTCCTCTGGCCGCTGACCATACTGACCGTGCCAGTTGCTCCGTCAGGCTCTCCCTCGTTGTTACCTTGGTAACCGGCAGGCCCCTGGCGATCCAGCCCGATCTCACGAGGATTCGTGAAACTGTCACGTAAGTTTTAGTTTCGGTTTCGTGCGCACCAACACGATTTCGTCATGTTTTTCGTGCCGCTCACCACGAAATGCGCACCAATGTATTTTAAACGGCGGACTTTTCGTGCCACCCAGAACGTATTTCAAACGAATGTGTGTATTATATTTTTAATGTAAAACCATGGCGAATCCAACGCTATATTTTGCATGACATCGTCCCTAACCATAACCCTAACCATAACCATAACCCGGTGGTACACTTACCTTTTTTTTTTTTTTTTTTTTTTTTTTTTTTTTTTCCCCAATTTGCATAGGAATTTCAAGAATGTCCGGCGGCCGGCGGCCGCAAACGCGATCACACAAGCAGTATACGCCGATGGACAGCTTAGATCGTCATGAATCCGCTGGTATAAACCACTTTCAGCTGTGATTACCACAGCGGGTTTCGTTGTGAGCAACACGAAAAACATTTCGTGGTGAGCGGCACGAAAAACATGACGAAATCGTGTTGGTGCGCACGAAAAAGAAACAAAAAATTTACGTAACAGTTTCACGAATCCCCGTGAGACCGTGTTGCTGGGCGATCATATCTGTAGTTGCGTCCTCCGCTGACTGGTACAGCTGGGTTCCATTCTCATAAAACACTCTCAGCTTGTAAGGGTATGGGGTCTGAAATTGGATGTTGTGCCGTTTCAAAACTCTTTTCGCTTCAGCATACTCCTTACGTTTCTGCAGGATAGATGGGGGATAGTCCTGATCAAAGTATATTCTTCTTTCGTCCCAGAGCACAGTCTTTTTAGTCCATGCTTTGCGGAGAATTTCTTCTTTTGTTGTAATGCGTGCAAAGCCCACTATTATTGAACGTGACTTTTCCTCTCCATTCTCTGATGGCCTGGGACAGGGACCCAGCACCCTGTGTGCTCTCTCAATGCCAAGTCTCATACTTTGGGGAATGTCCAGACTGTTCCTAAGTAATTTCTCCACATAATCAACCATCGATGTTCCGGTTTCAGCCCCTTCGCGGACATTGTACAGTCTCAAATTCACCCTGCGAGCTCTGCTCTCTTTGGTCGATTAGCTTGTTCTCTTGCTCGCTCATGATTTTTAGCATCTTAGCTAGCACTTGCTCCACATTTCCGACTCGGTCTTCAAAATTTTCAATACGACTTTCAGCTTCTGTGGTCCTGTGGTTTACAGTGATCAACTCTGATTTGAAATCTTGGAAATCTTTACGAAAGTCTCATAACTCCTCTAATATAGTCATTATCGATGTATCAGGGAGGCTTGAGGCCTTGTTAGCAGTAGCGCCATTGCTAACCTCCGAGGCACTCGCTGAGTTTTCTTCACTTTGTCTTTCTTCATTGGCACCCTTTGGTCGTCCATCTTTTTTCCCCATATTCGTCCCGTTTAACCCTCGTCTGTTATTATGAGAAAAATGAAAGTTTGATACATGTACGGGACGATTTTACAAAATTCTCCAGAGAGCTATCAGTCTAAGCAGCCATTCTGGGAGATGACATCACCAGAACCCCCTAAAGCAAATATCTTGATGCCTAAAAATGCTTTTCATTGCTCTCCCAACTGTTACCTTTAGCCATAGTTTGAATGCAGACACTCAATATACAGTTAACAGCACATAATGTAATCATCGGTGTCCACATGTGATTCAGACACTTTGTATGCTGACGGTTGTCATACTACACAACATCCTCTTTAAGATTAGGTGTAAATTGGAGTATAGGATTTTACATTAACCTTAAAATATAATTTCTTACTGGGCTTAAGCTAGAATGATTCAAGAATTTTTCTTGTCACTTTAAGCTGCTGCATGCTGGCGTGTTGCTAAAACAATTTCATGCTTATCAAATTAACATTTTTGTTATCTGTCAGTTACATTCACAGCAGGGATCTCAACTTGTACACTGTAATCTTTCATTACCCACATGATTACTAAACTTAGAATGACAAATGTCACTTGACTAAAATAGACTGAACATTAATTGTCATGGATTCGGTGTTGCTGGGGCTTAAGGGGATATAGAGAAATCTTACGAGACAGTTAAATTATTGTAGCCGCAAGGGGACACAAGCCAGTGTCTTATTGTGCCGGTCCCAAGCCCGGATAAATACAGAGGGTTGTGGCAGGAAGGGCATCCAACATAAAACTTTGGCCAAATCAAACATGCGAATCAAATTGTGAGAGAAGAGGATGCAGCAGACAGGGTTAGATGGAGGCAATTGATTCGCTGTGGCGACCCCTGAAGGGAAAAGCCGAAAGGAAAAGAAGAAGACAAATTACTAGACCGAAATATATAATTGTAAGACTGTTAAAGATGGTGTCATGTACAATTAAATGAAGCTGACATAATATTGTGAATGACTGGTCTTGGTTGCATTACTTAAACTGAACCTGCTATGGCACTGATGTTTTTAAAGTATTTGAGTTAAAGTTTAAGAAAAATCAGATTTCTGAATATCTTAGTCTACACATTTTTTGAGATCTCAAGAATAAACACAATATGTTTTGTGAATAACAGTGAATGTAAACAGAAATTGGATATACAAAAATTTCAACAGAGCAGCTTTAACTGGAAATTAATCTTGGCCTTCTGAGTAGGGGTTGACTCTGTCAAATGGTGGCTATTTCACCATTGCTAACACAGGTGCCAACAGCCAAGAACAACAGGCTGTTTTTATTAAAGTTGAATGACATACATTATGTAAGAAGTCATGTTGGGATTGTCAGATCCATCACACAGCAGTAGACCTGTAATTTCAGATTGCAAAGAAAAAAAAGAGGGAAAAAAACTAACTGTGGGGGAAGTTGGCTGCAGTACAGTGCCTGAAATCTATTATTGCATGACTCAGGACTTGACATCTTAATCACACTGTAGGTTCAAACATAAGATTCCGCATGTGACACAATGCAGGCGTTTCAATGTACTGTGGTTTGTTTGTAAAGAGAAGCTCATACTCCCAAATATTGATTGTAGACTGCACCTTCTTTTATAAACAGGGAAGGCATTTGTTTCCATTTGTGGATGTGGTCTTTGGGTGGGTAAATGTGTCTAAATCTGTCACTTAAAATGAAATATTTCCAGTGTCGTGTGAATTTTAACGGCATGCTCTGGACCACTTCTCTCGACACAAGACCAGCTAGATGTACAGCTGATTCCCACAGTGGACTGTGTAGTTCTTTATGCTCAAATGGAACACAATGTTTAATGTGTTTTTTCCTAAGCGGTGCAGATGTCTCTGATCTATAACAGGCCAAGGTTTAAGAACTCTACAGATGTCACTTTAGATTATCAAGCTTCTTATACCTCAAAGTGAACAAACAAAGACACTAAAGACACAAAGTTGTACTAAATAACGGATTGACCAACTGACTTCGCTGCCTTCAGGTCTCTGTGCTGTTGCTGGTGAAGCAGACACATCAAACCTATATTTCAGACATGTCTAAATGCTTGTCGCCTTATGTACAGTATTTGCACAAGCTAGCACCACCCTATATAGGTGCGTGATGTTCTTGGGTTTCAATAGTTCATGGCTGTTGGAAGATGAGAAAACCAGCTTGTCATATGATAGGTCACATGCCCGTAAAGCTGTGAGCATCTCATCTTGAACATCTCAATATGCTTGTAAATCACTGCTGACATGATGATTAATTCGTACTACAACAAAACATATTCAGTTCTTACATGTACTATAGCTTAGGTGTCATTTGTTTCAAAGAATATACTACTAATTGCATTAGTCACATGGTGAGCTGTTAAATATCATTTTTGTTCTTCATAAGCAGTTTGAGATGTACTGTCTAAGTTTTGAGGTTGTTTGAAATGTCTTTTTTTGTGCTTGGCTTCTGACACGGCCCCTAAACCAACCTGCTGTGAGAGAAGTTTTTTTATGGGTTTCAGGCTGGCCTGTGCTGCATGTTTCTCTTAAAGGCACCAGCTGCCTCTGTGACCAGCACTGAAACACTGCAAGAGATGGTATACTCAGAGACCATAATAGTGATTAAAAGCAGGACACTGCTCAGGGCATGTTTACAAAGTATGTGACTATGTACGGAGCTGACGTCAAAGCAAGCAAGTTGAACAACTCAGAGTGTCTAGTTTGCTTCATTTGGATTATTGCAGAGTTACAGTCTAAGTTACAGTGGGCTTTATGGTTTTCAAAACACCTTTTTCAGAAGAAGTAAATGTAAAATAGATGGATGGATGAAGCAGAGTTAGAGCAGCATTGTGGCGAATATAAAAAATGAAAGATGGAATTTTTAAAAAAAAAATAGAAGCATGCTCTAAAACAGGGATTTTTTAAAGCAATTCTGTCAGTAAAAGAAACTATCCAGCTGTACCAGCAGCAATCCGTGCTATCGACAAATGAGAGAAACTGAAATATAACTAATATAGTTATTCCTTGTGTTGCTTCTCTCATCTTGATCTCATGGATGGCACATTTTTATCTAGCTTGGTCTGACATATTTTTAGCCATTTTTATTTATTTATTTATCTATTTATTTTTTACTGTGTTTTTATCTTGCTTTTACTTCAGGGCCATCTTCTTTGTTCTTTTAGCCATAGCACCACTGGTGTAGTCCAGGGTATACGGCGGTATACGGCGTATACCCACTTATTTTTCAGTTAGCATTGCGTATACCCACTTCTAATGCTCCCTGGTGCGCATCATTCAGTAATATCTGTGTGCCAGGTAGCCCTCTTTTCCTTAAGGATGATGAAGCCATGAACAACCCTCCGCTGCCTGGTACTTGCTACCTTCACTGATTCGATTCGTTAACTTCAGGGATGAGCCAATCAGAGGGCAGAGTAGGGCGGGTCATACAGAGGGAAAATTTGCTAACACCTCTGTGGCACTCCAGTTGATTGACAGGTCTCCTTGAAAGATGCGCGGAAATGCGAGAAATGCAGAATAAACACCTTTCAAGTGAGTGGCACGTATTGAGCGAACCTACTTTGATGGACGATATAATTCTCAGGTAAGTTTTAAGGTGGTTTTCAAATGAATCATTGTTTTAATATACTGGCAACATGACTGCACATTTCAAGGAGAGGATATTTTGTCGCCAGTGGTTAAACTGAGTGTCGGGCCGAGTCTGACTAACGTTTTGAAAGGCTAACGTTTTTCTAACGTAAGTCTGAAGCTAGCTAGATTGGGATAATGTGGGAAAACCTCTAGGCTGGTAGTTGATTTTAAAGTAAGTAAAAACACAAGAATGGGGACAGGTAGTTTAAGATTCGACCTAAAACAATATTGAGGTTTAATTCATGATGAAATATGAACAAGGATGCACTGTCAACTTCATATTTGAAGTATTTTATTTAAATAAATGTTCAAAAGTAACTGAAACACCATGTTTGCCTCATGATAAATACATGTTACATTAATCCAGTTTGCTTGTGTGACCAGTAATAACTACAAACTGCTCCTAATCAAGTCATGATAATTTTATAATAGTGGGCAAGTAGAAATGACTGAATAAATTGAATAGAGTAGTCTTCTATGTCACTGTTTCTAAAACAGGGCGTTTTTCTGGACTAATGAAAAAAAAGGTGAAAATTAAGAGTATACCCACTTCTCCAGGGACCACTACACCCCTGCATAGCACTGTCGTCACTTTGTCTTGTCTTGTGTTGCTTTTTAGGTGTGTTACAATACGAGAGAACTCCCTCACTCACTGTAAACTGAATTTACCTAAGGGTACAATAAATATTTTGAATCTTGAATCTATCCATGAAGTTGCAAAAACTATTTTACTTAGCATATCAGATTATTAAATAACCATTAATGCAATATTTAGATTTGCCAACTTGCTTACAAAGTATTTAAGGTCTAGTGAGCACATAAAGTTGATCTCTTCTAAGTGGTCACTTTTATAACTAGAAAAGTCCATTAACATATGTTTGAATTTTTTTTTTCATTTTAAGAATGGCTTGGGTAACTTATTGAATTCTGATTTGATGTACAGAATTTTTTTTACTGAACGATAAAGCAACAAAGAAAAAGAAAACAGGAGCACTGTAATTAGGAACCCATTCCACTGCACTCAGAATAATGTGGCTGATGTAAAGCTGTTCACTTCAGAGCAGTCGTTAAATCATGGCAGCTGAGTCGTGTTAATAGGCAAACACTTTCTACAGTTTGCCACTGACCTACAGTAGCGTTATCTTTGGACTGCATGTTAAGAGTGATCCAGGCCCAGCATTCAGTACTAAACACTGCAGCCACCTCTCAATATTTAACACCTCCATCTAAGCCTGGTGCTGTGTGTAAGATGGATGATGAACTTACCTCCGTACTCCTATGATCGTCTTCACTGGTGCTGCCTCCCTGTCTGATATTTGAGTGTTGCCTCTCTGCTCTACAAGCTATTAAATCCTTACAGGAATGTCAATGACTCTGCGACAAGCTCCCACGTTGTCAGACGTGGTGCCTGCCAAGAAAGGCGATTGCTTTTTTGTTTTTGGCATAAATCACAACCTCGAGAAAGGGGGGAGGAGGGAGAACCAAGGCTGACTACAAGCTTCATGGTGGGGATGGCCATATAACCGAGGGTTCTCGTTAATGGTTGTATGAACTTCTCCAGGAGAGGAAGTCTGAATGAGATACATTTTATGACTGAGAAATGGAATTAAGCGAAGTTCTCCTATGACATTAGTACATATTTGATGCTCTGTTGTCTGCTGTTGTGCTTTTGTGAAATTTGAATTTTGAGTTCCTCTTGTTTTGTGATAAATTTCCCTCATATTTTCATTATCATCACACATTAACATTTCAGATCACTTTCACTTTGGGCCAGGCAACATATCAAATTAATATCAGTTAAATTAAAATAAGCGTGTGAGGTGATAGTCACAGTAAGCTGTGTGCAACCTGTTCACATGTAAAATTACACCTAATAGTATTAATACACACCAGAGTTTTGAAAAAATTTTTTAGCCGTATTGCTCAGTGACTATTCTACTCTTCTGTTATCACGGTGTTTACTGATTGCAAAAGGTCTTGTTAGTGGTGCTTTGTTGCATTTGTAGCCCTTGTTCCTGGGAAAAGGTGCGAAGCATTAATAAAGAAAACAATTTTTGAATCACATTTTGTCTTGAGGTAATGCAGAGAGAGAGAAAAATCATAGACAATTCTAAGAAATTAATCTAAATCTAATTTATTGTTCATCTCACCCAGCCGTCTCTTTCTAAATTTAGCAAGGCAGAGGCTAGCAGATGAGGTTTGGAAGTGAGTCTTGCTTTGTATTTGAGCTTTACACAGGGAGCTTTGCATTTAACTATTCTTTTTGTTGTCTCACTTGTCAGTCATGTCCATCACCATTGACGTTTTTGGATTGTGGAGAGTAAGAACAAGTTTGCCATCAGAGACTAGTGTTGACAGCCCAGTATGCTTCATGGTGACCCACTTAAGAAATTACGAGAACAACAAGTATTATATTAATATTTAGATGTACCAATGACTCCTATTGACACCCGCTTAAAATAGACTGTGTTTATTGGATTTCTCTGGGCACTTTTCACTGGCAATGGCAACAGTGTGAGCCCAGGATCCCGTCAATAAGTGTAACAATATAAATTATCAAATTAAAATTGCATATTTTTGATTCTGTGTTTATGTATAGGGTTAACCTAACCCTTTTTTCTCTGTATGTTTCACAGCCTTGACTAATAACATAATATACATCTCAACAACAGTCTACACTTATTATTTTACTCAGTAAGTACTGAAATCAACTTGACTCTGTAAGACTATCTCATCTCACATCGCCTACTTTTTGGTGAACCTTACAAAGCAAGAAAAAGCAATTATTTTTCATTTAGTTGATGACCAAATAGAAACGAAGGCCAGACTTTTGTAAAACAGCTTTATTCAAAGTCAAGTACCAGATATAATTGATGATGCTCTGTAAAAGGTATGGGCACAAAAACATATTTTTTTCTGCTAGAACTAATTTAAATGTAAATTGCATTTAGCAAAGGATTTTCTCATATTTTTTTGAATCAAGGTAAACTCTTACCATTGGTATTATATGGAGTTAGAACAGTCTCATAATTCACAAATGCACACAGAAGAATTCACAAATGTAAACTGCAATCCACAAATGCACACAGAAGAATTCACACATGTGAACTGGGGTTCACAAATGTAAACTGCAATCCACAAATAAATTAAGAAAGTTCACAAATGTATTTCTGCATTCACAAACTGCTTTTGTGTGTGAATCTTTTTTGAGACTGCTCTGCCGTCAGCTCGATCCACAAATGCATTTTTTTCAACACGGAAGTTTCTGTAGCCAATCAGATGTCTCCCTCCTTTCAGCCAATCACAAAAACTCACCCCACGTGGGGGTGGGTGTACTGTTCAGCCAATCATATGAACGCGTCCGCACAGCGTTATACTTGACCGTGTCATTGGGCTGAAGAGTGAAGCTGCCCGTCGGAGAGACCATGGCGTCTGATGGGGACAATAGACCCTTTATTTGTTTACAAACATTGTGACGTTTTTTGTGGCCGGGGCTTATGCTGGAGGCTAAAGCTGAGCGAGAAGTCAAGCGGGACTGGGAGTATATAGTTTGCGCTGGGAGTTTGCAGCGCAAACTCGAGCATTTTTAACCCGTTAAACTTCAGTGTACCGCCGGCGGTACACTTACTAATTTGCATAGGAATTTAAAGAATGTCCGAAGACTGCAAACGCGAATATATAAACATTATACGCCGATGGAAAGCTTAGATTCTCATGAATCCGCCGGTATAAACCACTTTCAGATGTGATTACCACAGCGGGTAATATAAACACACTTGTCCGACAAACAACAAATATTCATCCATCCGTTCTCTATACACGGCTTCAACGTACACAGCGCGACTCACATTTCCGGGTTCATTCTTACACACAAAAAAAAGATTCCACAAAAAACGGCCATAATCCAACCTTGGACATCCAGATGACACAAGCCAGTAAACTATTTTGTCCAAAACATGTCTTGAAGTCGGTATATAATCCACGAATCGGTCGTTTTCAAGGAAATACACCTCGCGATGCGCGTCCAATATGCCCTGTATTTCTCGTCACATTTAACGGGTTATTGTTTTTGATTGTATTTTTTTTGTGTGTGTGTGTCTTGTTGTGTCCTTATGGTGTGTGTATTTGGACCCAGTGTCTGGAATAAAGCTGAACTGAATTGAATTGAATTTAATATTTTTTATTTAGAAATAGAATATTAGCGATTTTTTGTACTGAAAATGGCTGGAATTGACTGCAGCTGATCGTCTCTGTGCAGTCTTTTCGCCTCAGTGCATTTAACCACAACTGTCTTCGTTCCCTCTGAGCACGAGTGTTCGGTGGAATCCTATAAAACTTTAATTTGCGTTCACCAATGTCATTCCTCCTATTCTGGCATCCAAAAACACAGCAGGACGACATTTTAGAAAAGTTGATAGAGCCTAGTCTCTATCACATTGAGACGAGGCTCAATGTGACATTGATACTGACATTAACCGTGGCATCTCGCCTAAACAGCGGTAAAAGTACTGGTATTAACCGTGGCATGTTCCCTAAACAGTGGCATTAACCGTGGTATCTCTGCTGGCATCTCCAGAGGCCACTGGAAATGTCGCTGCGGCAGTGGCATCTCGCCCAAACAGTGGCATTAACCGTGGCACCGCAGCGGTGCCACAAAAAGTGTCACTGCTCGCTGCCAGTGCCACAAATCGGACCTGTTGTCTCTCCAGAGACGATCAGCTGCAGTCAATTCCAGCCATTTTCAGTACAAAAAATCGCTAATATTCTATTTGTAAATAAAAAAAAATATGACGAGAAATACAGGGCATATTGGACGCGCATCGCGAGGTGCATTTCCTTGAAAACGACCGATTCGTGGATTATATACCGACTTCAAGACATGTTTTGGACAAAATAGTTTACTGGCTTGTGTCATCTGGATGTCCAAGGTTGGATTATGGCCGTTTTTGTGGAATCTTTTTTTTTGTGTGTAATAATGAACCCGGAAATGTGAGTCGCGCTGTGTACGTTGAAGCCGTGTATAGAGAACGGATGGATGAATATTTGTTGTTTGTCGGACAAGTGTGTTTATATTACCCGCTGTGGTAATCACATCTGAAAGTGGTTTATACCGGCGGATTCATGAGAATCTAAGCTTTCCATCGGCGTATAATGTTTATATATTCGCGTTTGCAGTCTTCGGACATTCTTTAAATTCCTATGCAAATTAGTAAGTGTACCGCCGGATAAGATTTGCAGAGTCAGTAACTTCTTTTAAATGCCTTCCATTTAATAGACTTGCTCTTATGTGAAGAGCTTTATTTTTTAGCTTTAATTAGGGTTAGCTTTTTACTTTGTATACCCTGTTCATTTTATATGTTCTATCTTGTTTTATTTTACTTTTAGCTGCCTGTTTCCTTGGTGTTATATCATCTTTAACTTTTTTATTCTCAACTTTTTGTTTTATTTTAATTTCTAGCTTTTAACCTTCCATCATTATGGAGTCACAGGAGTGCCACAATAAAATACAAATCTGTTAAAAAAATAAGGAAATAAATGTGTAAATTTAAAGACAGAAAAATACAGAAGTAAATTAATACATAAATAAATCTGTTAAAAATAAGGAAACAAATGTGTAAATATAAAGAGGAATACATAAAAGAATAAATAAATAAATTTATAAATATATAAAAAGGACAATTTTGTCTTTGCTTTTCCCCTTTTCTCTTTTTTAGGGTCCGAGCACCGAGGGTGCCGAGGACAGGCGGTGCAAGGGCACCGACTGTCCAAGGCACCAGCGGTGCCAAGGACCCTATTGAAACCCAAGGGTTTATTATTAGGGTCCGAGCACCGAGGGTGCGAAGGACAGGCGGTGCAAGGGCACCGACTGTCCAAGGCACCAGCGGTGCCAAGGACCCTATTGAAACCCTAGGGTTTATTAGGGTCCGAGCACCGAGGGTGCGAAGGACAGGCGGTGCCAGGGCACCGACTGTCCAAGGCACCAGCGGTGCCAAGGACCCTATTGAAACCCTAGGGTTATTATTATTATTAGGGTCCGAGCACCGAGGGTGCGAAGGACAGGCGGTGCCAGGGCACCGACTGTCCAAGGCACCAGCGGTGCCAAGGACCCTATTGAAACCCTAGGGTTTATTATTAGGGTCCGAGCACCGAGGGTGCGAAGGACAGGCGGTGCCAGGGCACCGACTGTCCAAGGCACCAGCGGTGCCAAGGACCCTATTGAAACCCTAGGGTTTATTATTATTATTATTATTATTATTATTATTTTTTTTTTTTTTTTTTTTCTCCCGTAAAGTAAATTGGCTTTTTGGCGGCCTTATCATACTCCAAAACGCGTGAAATTTGGCATGCACATCAGGACTGGCGAAAAATTTGATATTTTATGGGAGTTGCGCATGTGCGTGGCAAAATGGCTCTATAGCGCCACCTGCAAAGTTGAAAAAGTAGTCATTAGGCCAACTGCCACAATGTTTCATGTACAGCTACAATATTTGGTGGGCATATGCAGAACATCTGGACACACCAAAAAGTCAATTACAGCCACGCCCTAAACCCAACAGGAAGTCGGCCACCTTCAATTTGCTGTAAATTTTTCAAACTTAATCGCTCCTCGGGAAATGACTTGCCTTTTTGGCGGCCTTATCATGAACCAAAACGCGTGAAATTTGGCGTGCACATCAGGACTGGCGAAAAATTTGATATTTTATGGGAGTTGCGCATATGTGTGAAAAAATGGCTCTATAGCGCCACCTGCAAAATTGAAACAGTGGTCATTAGGCCAACTTCCACAATGTTTTATTTACAGCTACAATATTTGGTGGGCATATGCACCACATCAGGACACACCAAAAAGTCAATCACAGCCACACCCTAAACCCAACAGGAAGTTGGCCATCTTGAATTTGCTGTACATTTGTCAAAATTTATAGCTCCTAGTGGATAAGTCTGAGAGAACTGAAATTTGGCCAGTACATGCACCAGACCTTTCTGATGAAAAGTTATCAAAAACTCAACCAGAAGCCAAAAGGTGTGGCCATGGCGGAGCCTCAAACAACTGATCCTTCGCCATGAAACAGGAAGTGGTGTCTAATTCTTCTCAACATGCTCCAATCTGCCTGAAACTTTACATGTATGATGACAGTCCTGTCCTGATGTCATCCACATAGGGATATTCATTGACAGTCATAGCGCCACCTTGTGGTTTCAGGAAATAGACATCTTTTACACTTTCATGCCCTATTGTTACCCGGTTGATCATATTCACTTCAAATGCAGTGACAACAGCCTAAACACATTGATGATGCATCCCAGTGAAAATGGTGACTTGTCATCAAAGGGCGTGTCTGTGGCGGCCAAACCAATTTCGATGTTTCGCCATGAAAATTTAACGATTCATATCTCAGCTGAACAACATCCTATCTGCCTCAGACTTCACATGCTGGATACCAGGTCCAGTCTGAACACATCCACACTCATAAATTTTGAAAAAGTCATAGCGCCACCTGTTGGTAATAGTAAGTTTAAGGCCTTATATTTTCAGGTACAATGGCCCCAAACTTGGTGATATCATGCTGGAAATTGGTCAGTCGAGTCTTCACCTCTTGACAATCACACACTGTGAAGGGTGTGACATTTCATGCAACGCTGTTGCCGTAGCAACCAAATATCGCCATGAAAAACAAAGCCCTTTCTGACAGGTTAGGAATACTCCAATGCTCACAAAAATTACCACACACATCACCATTGACCCAAGGAACAACACTGTATGCATCTCGGCACTGCACATGCTATAGCGCCCCCTAGAGTATTTTTAACAAACAGCCCCCCCAGCACGTTTCACCTACATCCATGAAATTTGGGAGGCTTATAGAGCACATCAGGACGCACAAAAAAGCCTCTTGGAGCCATGTCCTAAACCCAACAGGAAGTCGGCGATCTTGGATTAATTGTGAGATTTTTGATGATTTTTCTCATTTTTGAGAGTTAATACCTCCTAGGGGATAATTCCAGGAGACCTGAAATTTTGTCAGTCCACACAGCAGGACTTGGTTTGGAAAAGTTATCAAAAGTTTAACCAGAAGCCAAATGGCGTGGCCATGGCGACCATCAGCGTTTTGATGCTTCGCCATGAAACATCAACTGCTGTATAACTCTCCTCTGCATGCTCCAATCTGCCTCAAACTTTCCATGTGTGATCACAATCCAATCCTGATCACATCTACAGGCCAACAGACACTCTCAGTCGCAGCGCCACCTGATGGAGGGACAGTAAATGCTGTATAACTGGCCTCTACATGATCAAATCAGCCTGAAACTTTTCATGAGTGATCAGAGTCCAACCCTCATCACATCCACTGTGTGAAATACACTCTGAGTTACAGCGCCACCTGGTGGATAGACAGGAAATGCTCTATAACTGCTCTGAACATGCTACAGTCTGGCTGAAATTTTAAATGTATGATTGGACTCTGGTCCAGATGCGATTCAGAGGCCGACATACACTCTCAGTCACAGCGCCACCTGGTGGACGTGCGTGGATTCACGACCAGCGTGGATGCGAGGACCCGTCCATCGCTGCTTGCAGCTTTAATTATTATTATTATTTTTTTTTTTTTTCTCCCGTAAAGTAAATTGGCTTTTTGGCGGCCTTATCATACTCCAAAACGCGTGAAATTTGGCATGCACATCAGGACTGGCGAAAAATTTGATATTTTATGGGAGTTGCGCATGTGCGTGGCAAAATGGCTCTATAGCGCCACCTGCAAACTTGAAAAAGTAGTCATTAGGCCAACTGCCACAATGTTTCATGTACAGCTACAATATTTGGTGGGCATATGCAGAACATCTGGACACACCAAAAAGTCAATTACAGCCACGCCCTAAACCCAACAGGAAGTCGGCCATCTTCAATTTGCTGAAATTTTTCAAACTTAATCGCTCCTCGGGAAATGACTTGCCTTTTTGGCGGCCTTATCATGAACCAAAACGCGTGAAATTTGGCGTGCACATCAGGACTGGCGAAAAATTTGATATTTTATGGGAGTTGCGCATATGTGTGGAAAAATGGCTCTATAGCGCCACCTGCAAAATTGAAAAAGTGGTCATTAGGCCAACTTCCACAATGTTTTATTTACAGCTACAATATTTGGTGGGCATATGCACCACATCAGGACACACCAAAAAGTCAATCACAGCCACACCCTAAACCCAACAGGAAGTCGGCCATCTTGAATTTGCTGTACATTTGTCAAAATTTATAGCTCCTAGTGGATAAGTCTGAGAGAACTGAAATTTGGCCAGTACATTCACCAGACCTTTCTGATGAAAAGTTATCAAAAACTCAACCAGAAGCCAAAAGGTGTGGCCATGGCGGAGCCTCAAACAACTGATCCTTCGCCATGAAACAGGAATTGGTGTCTAATTCTTCTCAACATGCTCCAATCTGCCTGAAACTTTACATGTATGATGACAGTCCTGTCCTGATGTCATCCACATAGGGATATTCATTGACAGTCATAGCGCCACCTTGTGGTTTCAGGAAATAGACATATTTTACACTTTCATGCCCTATTGTTACCCGGTTGATCATATTCACTTCAAATGCAGTGACAACAGCCTAAACACATTGATGATGCATCCCAGTGAAAATGGTGACTTGTCATCAAAGGGCGTGTCTGTGGCGGCCAAACCAATTTCGATGTTTCGCCATGAAAATTTAACGATTCATATCTCAGCTGAACAACATCCTATCTGCCTCAGACTTCACATGCCAGATACCAGGTCCAGTCTGAACACATCCACACTCATAAATTTTGAAAAAGTCATAGCGCCACCTGTTGGTAATAGTAAGTTTAAGGCCTTATATTTTCAGGTACAATGGCCCCAAACTTGGTGATATCATGCTGGAAATTGGTCAGTCGAGTCTTCACCTCTTGACAATCACACACTGTGAAGGGTGTGACATTTCATGCAACGCTGTTGCCGTAGCAACCAAATATCGCCATGAAAAACAAAGCCCTTTCTGACAGGTTAGGAATACTCCAATGCTCACAAAAATTACCACACACATCACCATTGACCCAAGGAACAATACTGTATGCATCTCGGCACTGCACATGCTATAGCGCCCCCTACAGTATTTTTAACAAACAGCCCCCCCAGCACGTTTCACCTACATCCATGAAATTTGGGAGGCTTATAGAGCACATCAGGATGCACAAAAAAGCCTCTTGGAGCCATGTCCTAAACCCAACAGGAAGTCGGCCATCTTGGATTAATTGTGAGATTTTTGATGATTTTTCTCATTTTTGAGAGTTAATACCTCCTAGGGGATAATTCCAGGAGACCTGAAATTTTGTCAGTCCACACAGCAGGACTTGGTTTGGAAAAGTTATCAAAAGTTTAACCAGAAGCCAAATGGCGTGGCCATGGCAACCATTAGAGTTTTGATGCTTCGCCATGAAACAACAACTGCTGTATAACTCTCCTCTGCATGCTCCAATCTGCCTCAAACTTTCCATGTGTGATCACAATCCAATCCTGATCACATCTACAGGCCAACAGACACTCTCAGTTGCAGCGCCACCTGTTGGAGGGACAATAAATGCTGTATAACTGGCCTCTACATGATCAAATCAGCCTGAAACTTTTCATGAGTGATCAGAGTCCAGCCCTCATCACATCCACTGTTTGAAATACACTCTGAGTTACAGCGCCACCTGGTGGTGGATGGGCAGGAAATGCTGTATAACTAGTCTGAACATGCTCCAATCTGGCTGAAATTTTACGTGTGATTAAACTCTGGTCCAGATGTGATTCAGAGGCCGACACACACTCTCAGTCACAGTGCCACCTGGTGAACGTGCATGGATTCGCCGACCAGCGTGGATGCGAGGACCCGTCCATCGCTGCTTGCAGCTTTAATTATTATTATTATTTTTTTTTTTTTTTCTCCCGTAAAGTAAATTGGCTTTTTGGCGGCCTTATCATACTCCAAAACGCGTGAAATTTGGCATGCACATCAGGACTGGCGAAAAATTTGATATTTTATGGGAGTTGCGCATGTGCGTGGCAAAATGGCTCTATAGCGCCACCTACAAAGTTGAAAAAGTAGTCATTAGGCCAACTGCCACAATGTTTCATGTACAGCTACAATATTTGGTGGGCATATGCACAACATCAGGACACACCAAAAAGTCAATTACAGCCACGCCCTAAACCCAACAGGAAGTCGGCCATCTTCCATTTGCTGTAAATTTGTCAAAATTAATTTCTCCCGGCAAATGAATTGCCTTTTTGGGGGCCTTATCATGAACCAAAACGCGTGAAATTTGGCGTGCACATTAGGACTGGCGAAAAATTTGATATTTTATGGGAGTTGCGCATATGTGTGAAAAAATGGCTCTATAGCGCCACCTGCAAAATTGAAAAAGTGGTCATTAGGCCAACTTCCACAATGTTTTATTTACAGCTACAATATTTGGTGGGCATATGCACCACATCAGGACACACCAAAAAGTCAATCACAGCCACACCCTAAACCCAACAGGAAGTCGGCCATCTTGAATTTGCTGTACATTTGTCAAAATTTATAGCTCCTAGTGGATAAGTCTGAGAGAACTGAAATTTGGCCAGTACATGCACCAGACCTTTCTGATGAAAAGTTATCAAAAACTCAACCAGAAGCCAAAAGGTGTGGCCATGGCGGAGCCTCAAACAACTGATCCTTCGCCATGAAACAGGAATTGGTGTCTAATTCTTCTCAACATGCTCTAATCTGCCTGAAACTGTACATGTATGATGACAGTCCTGTCCTGATGTCATCCACATAGGGATATTCATTGACAGTCATAGCGCCACCTTGTGGTTTCAGGAAATAGACATCTTTTACACTTTCATGCCCTATTGTTACCCGGTTGATCATATTCACTTCAAATGCAGTGACAACAGCCTAAACACATTGATGATGCATCCCAGTGAAAATGGTGACTTGTCATCAAAGGGCGTGTCTGTGGCGGCCAAACCAATTTCGATGTTTCGCCATGAAAATTTAACGATTCATATCTCAGCTGAACAACATCCTATCTGCCTCAGACTTCACATGCTGGATACCAGGTCCAGTCTGAACACATCCACACTCATAAATTTTGAAAAAGTCATAGCGCCACCTGTTGGTAATAGTAAGTTTAAGGCCTTATATTTTCAGGTACAATGGCCCCAAACTTGGTGATATCATGCTGGAAATTGGTCAGTCGAGTCTTCACCTCTTGACAATCACACACTGTGAAGGGTGTGACATTTCATGCAACGCTGTTGCCGTAGCAACCAAATATCGCCATGAAAAACAAAGCCCTTTCTGACAGATTAGGAATACTCCAATGCTCACAAAAATTACCACACACATCACCATTGACCCAAGGAACAACACTGTATGCATCTCGGCACTGCACATGCTATAGCGCCCCCTACAGTATTTTTAACAAACAGCCCCCCCAGCACGTTTCACCTACATCCATGAAATTTGGGAGGCTTATAGAGCACATCAGGACGCACAAAAAAGCCTCTTGGAGCCATGTCCTAAACCCAACAGGAAGTCGGCCATCTTGGATTAATTGTGAGATTTTTGATGATTTTTCTCATTTTTGAGAGTTAATACCTCCTTGGGGATAATTCCAGGAGACCTGAAATTTTGTCAGTCCACACAGCAGGACTTGGTTTGGAAAAGTTATCAAAAGTTTAACCAGAAGCCAAATGGTGTGGCCATGGCGACCATTAGAGTTTTGATGCTTCGCCATGAAACAACAACTGCTGTATAACTCTCCTCTGCATGCTCCAATCTGCCTCAAACTTTCCATGTGTGATCACAATCCAATCCTGATCACATCTACAGGCCAACAGACACTCTCAGTTGCAGCGCCACCTGTTGGAGGGACAGTAAATGCTGTATAACTGGCCTCTACATCATCAAATCAGCCTGAAACTTTTCATGAGTGATCAGAGTCCAGCCCTCATCACATCCACTGTTTGAAATACACTCTGAGTTACAGCGCCACCTGGTGGTGGATGGGCAGGAAATGCTGTATAACTAGTCTGAACATGCTCCAATCTGGCTGAAATTTTACGTGTGATTAAACTCTGGTCCAGATGTGATTCAGAGGCCAGCACACACTCTCAGTCACAGTGCCACCTGGTGGACGTGCATGGATTCGCCGACCAGCGTGGATGCGAGGACCCGTCCATCGCTGCTTGCAGCTTTAATTATTATTATTATTATTATTTTTTTTTTTTTCTCCCGTAAAGTAAATTGGCTTTTTGGCGGCCTTATCATACTCCAAAACGCGTGAAATTTGGCATGCACATCAGGACTGGCGAAAAATTTGATATTTTATGGGAGTTGCGCATGTGCGTGGCAAAATGGCTCTATAGCGCCACCTGCAAAGTTGAAAAAGTAGTCATTAGGCCAACTGCCACAATGTTTCATGTACAGCTACAATATTTGGTGGGCATATGCAGAACATCCGGACACACCAAAAAGTCAATTACAGCCATGCCCTAAACCCAACAGGAAGTCGGCCATCTTCCATTTGCTGTAAATTTTTCAAACTTAATCGCTCCTCGGGAAATGAATTGCCTTTTTGGCGGCCTTATCATATTCCAAAACGCGTGAAATTTGGCGTGCACATCAGGACTGGCGAAAAATTTGATATTTTATGGGAGTTGCGCATATGTGTGGAAAAATGGCTCTATAGCGCCACCTGCAAAATTGAAAAAGTGGTCATTAGGCCAACTTCCACAATGTTTTATTTACAGCTACAATATTTGGTGGGCATATGCACCACATCAGGACACACCAAAAAGTCAATCACAGCCACACCCTAAACCCAACAGGAAGTCGGCCATCTTGAATTTGCTGTACATTTGTCAAAATTTATAGCTCCTAGTGGATAAGTCTGAGAGAACTGAAATTTGGCCAGTACATGCACCAGACCTTTCTGATGAAAAGTTATCAAAAACTCAACCAGAAGCCAAAAGGTGTGGCCATGGCGGAGCCTCAAACAACTGATCCTTCGCCATGAAACAGGAAGTGGTGTCTAATTCTTCTCAACATGCTCTAATCTGCCTGAAACTTTACATGTATGATGACAGTCCTGTCCTGATGTCATCCACATAGGGATATTCATTGACAGTCATAGCGCCACCTTGTGGTTTCAGGAAATAGACATCTTTTACACTTTCATGCCCTATTGTTACCCGGTTGATCATATTCACTTCAAATGCAGTGACAACAGCCTAAACACATTGATGATGCATCCCAGTGAAAATGGTGACTTGTCATCAAAGGGCGTGTCTGTGGCGGCCAAACCAATTTCGATGTTTCGCCATGAAAATTTAACGATTCATATCTCAGCTGAACAACATCCTATCTGCCTCAGA
The DNA here is from genome assembly GCF_021347895.1 of Acanthochromis polyacanthus. Classification (NCBI taxonomy): domain Eukaryota; kingdom Metazoa; phylum Chordata; class Actinopteri; family Pomacentridae; genus Acanthochromis; species Acanthochromis polyacanthus. Next base: position 36,749,330 of record NC_067117.1, on the reverse strand, counting down.
CTTCACATGCTGGATACCAGGTCCAGTCTGAACACATCCACACTCATAAATTTTGAAAAAGTCATAGCGCCACCTGTTGGTAATAGTAAGTTTAAGGCCTTATATTTTCAGGTACAATGGCCCCAAACGTGGTGATATCATGCTGGAAATTGGTCAGTCGAGTCTTCACCTCTTGACAATCCCACATTGTCAAGGGTGTGACATTTCATGCAATGCTGTTGCCGTAGCAACCAAATATCGCCATGAAAAACAAAGTGCTATTTGACAGGTTAGAAATACTCCAATGCTCACAAAAATTACCACACACATCACCATTGACCCAAGGAACGACACCGTACGCATCTCGGCACTGCACATGCTATAGCGCCCCCTACAGTATTTTTAACAAACAGCCCCCCCAGCACGTTTCACCTACATCCATGAAGTTTGGGAGGCTTATAGAGCACATCAGGACGCACAAAAAAGCCTCTTGGAGCCATGTCCTAAACCCAACAGGAAGTCGGCCATCTTGGATTAATTGTGAGATTTTTGATGATTTTTCTCATTTTTGAGAGTTAATACCTCCTAGGGGATAATTCCAGGAGACCTGAAATTTTGTCAGTCCACACAGCAGGACTTGGTGATGAAAAGTTATCAAAAGTTTAACCAGAAGCCAAATGGCGTGGCCATGGCGACCATCAGCGTTTTGATGCTTCGCCATGAAACATCAACTGCTGTATAACTCTCCTCTGCATGCTCCAATCTGCCTCAAACTTTCCATGTGTGATCACAATCCAATCCTGATCACATCTACAGGCCAACAGACACTCTCAGTCGCGGCGCCACCTGTTGGAGGGACAGTAAATACTGTATAACTGGCCTCTACATCATCAAATCAGCCTGAAACTTTTCATGAGTGATCAGAGTACAACCCTCATCACATCCACTGTGTGAAATACACTCTGAGTTACAGCGCCACCTGGTGGATAGACAGGAAATGCTCTATAACTGCTCTGAACATGCTACAGTCTGGCTGAAATTTTACATGTATGATTGGACTCTGGTCCAGATGCGATTCAGAGGCCGACATACACTCTCAGTCACAGCGCCACCTGGTGGACGTGCGTGGATTCACCGACCAGCGTGGATGCGAGGACCCGTCCATCGCTACTTGCAGCTTTAATTATTATTATTATTTTTTTTTTTCTCCCGTAAAGTAAATTGCCTTTTTGGCGGCCTTATCATACTCCAAAACGCGTGAAATTTGGCATGCACATCAGGACTGGCGAAAAATTTGATATTTTATGGGAGTTGCGCATGTGCGTCGCAAAATGGCTCTATAGCGCCACCTGCAAAGTTGAAAAAGTAGTCATTAGGCCAACTGCCACAATGTTTCATGTACAGCTACAATATTTGGTGGGCATATGCAGAACATCCGGACACACCAAAAAGTCAATTACAGCCACGCCCTAAACCCAACAGGAAGTCGGCCATCTTCAATTTGCTGTAAATTTTTCAAACTTAATCGCTCCTCGGCAAATGAATTGCCTTTTTGGCGGCCTTATCATATTCCAAAACGCGTGAAATTTGGCGTGCACATCAGGACTGGCGAAAAATTTGATATTTTATGGGAGTTGCGCATGTGTGTGGCAAAATGGCTCTATAGCGCCACCTGCAAAATTGAAAAGTGGTCATTAGGCTAACTTCCACAATGTTTCATTTACAGCTACAATATTTGGTGGGCATATGCACCACATCAGGACACACCAAAAAGTCAATGACAGCCACGCCCTAAACCCAACAGGAAGTCGGCCATCTTCCATTTGCTGTAAATTTGTCAAAATTAATTTCTCCCGGCAAATGAATTGCCTTTTTGGGGGCCTTATCATGAACCAAAACGCGTGAAATTTGGCGTGCACATCAGGACTGGCGAAAAATTTGATATTTTATGGGAGTTGCGCATATGTGTGGAAAAATGGCTCTATCGCGCCACCTGCAAAATTGAAAAAGTGGTCATTAGGCCAACTTCCACAATGTTTTATTTACAGCTACAATATTTGGTGGGCATATGCACCACATCAGGACACACCAAAAAGTCAATCACAGCCACACCCTAAACCCAACAGGAAGTCGGCCATCTTGAATTTGCTGTACATTTGTCAAAATTTATAGCTCCTAGTGGATAAGTCTGAGAGAACTGAAATTTGGCCAGTACATGCACCAGACCTTTCTGATGAAAAGTTATCAAAAACTCAACCAGAAGCCAAAAGGTGTGGCCATGGCGGAGCCTCAAACAACTGATCCTTCGCCATGAAACAGGAAGTGGTGTCTAATTCTTCTCAACATGCTCTAATCTGCCTGAAACTTTACATGTATGATGACAGTCCTGTCCTGATGTCATCCACATAGGGATATTCATTGACAGTCATAGCGCCACCTTGTGGTTTCAGGAAATAGACATCTTTTACACTTTCATGCCCTATTGTTACCCGGTTGATCATATTCACTTCAAATGCAGTGACAACAGCCTAAACACATTGATGATGCATCCCAGTGAAAATGGTGACTTGTCATCAAAGGGCGTGTCTGTGGCGGCCAAACCAATTTCGATGTTTCGCCATGAAAATTTAACGATTCATATCTCAGCTGAACAACATCCTATCTGCCTCAGACTTCACATGCTGGATACCAGGTCCAGTCTGAACACATCCACACTCATAAATTTTGAAAAAGTCATAGCGCCACCTGTTGGTAATAGTAAGTTTAAGGCCTTATATTTTCAGGTACAATGGCCCCAAACGTGGTGATATCATGCTGGAAATTGGTCAGTCGAGTCTTCACCTCTTGACAATCCCACATTGTCAAGGGTGTGACATTTCATGCAATGCTGTTGCCGTAGCAACCAAATATCGCCATGAAAAACAAAGTGCTATTTGACAGGTTAGAAATACTCCAATGCTCACAAAAATTACCACACACATCACCATTGACCCAAGGAACGACACCGTACGCATCTCGGCACTGCACATGCTATAGCGCCCCCTACAGTATTTTTAACAAACAGCCCCCCCAGCACGTTTCACCTACATCCATGAAGTTTGGGAGGCTTATAGAGCACATCAGGACGCACAAAAAAGCCTCTTGGAGCCATGTCCTAAACCCAACAGGAAGTCGGCCATCTTGGATTAATTGTGAGATTTTTGATGATTTTTCTCATTTTTGAGAGTTAATACCTCCTAGGGGATAATTCCAGGAGACCTGAAATTTTGTCAGTCCACACAGCAGGACTTGGTGATGAAAAGTTATCAAAAGTTTAACCAGAAGCCAAATGGCGTGGCCATGGCGACCATCAGCGTTTTGATGCTTCGCCATGAAACATCAACTGCTGTATAACTCTCCTCTGCATGCTCCAATCTGCCTCAAACTTTCCATGTGTGATCACAATCCAATCCTGATCACATCTACAGGCCAACAGACACTCTCAGTCGCGGCGCCACCTGTTGGAGGGACAGTAAATACTGTATAACTGGCCTCTACATCATCAAATCAGCCTGAAACTTTTCATGAGTGATCAGAGTCCAACCCTCATCACATCCACTGTGTGAAATACACTCTGAGTTACAGCGCCACCTGGTGGATAGACAGGAAATGCTCTATAACTGCTCTGAACATGCTACAGTCTGGCTGAAATTTTACATGTATGATTGGACTCTGGTCCAGATGCGATTCAGAGGCCGACATACACTCTCAGTCACAGCGCCACCTGGTGGACGTGCGTGGATTCACCGACCAGCGTGGATGCGAGGACCCGTCCATCGCTACTTGCAGCTTTAATTATTATTATTTTTTTTTTTTTTCTCCCGTAAAGTAAATTGCCTTTTTGGCGGCCTTATCATACTCCAAAACGCGTGAAATTTGGCATGCACATCAGGACTGGCGAAAAATTTGATATTTTATGGGAGTTGCGCATGTGCGTCGCAAAATGGCTCTATAGCGCCACCTGCAAAGTTGAAAAAGTAGTCATTAGGCCAACTGCCACAATGTTTCATGTACAGCTACAATATTTGGTGGGCATATGCAGAACATCCGGACACACCAAAAAGTCAATTACAGCCACGCCCTAAACCCAACAGGAAGTCGGCCATCTTCAATTTGCTGTAAATTTTTCAAACTTAATCGCTCCTCGGCAAATGAATTGCCTTTTTGGCGGCCTTATCATATTCCAAAACGCGTGAAATTTGGCGTGCACATCAGGACTGGCGAAAAATTTGATATTTTATGGGAGTTGCTTATGTGTGTGGCAAAATGGCTCTATAGCGCCACCTGCAAAATTGAAAAGTGGTCATTAGGCTAACTTCCACAATGTTTCATTTACAGCTACAATATTTGGTGGGCATATGCACCACATCAGGACACACCAAAAAGTCAATGACAGCCACGCCCTAAACCCAACAGGAAGTCGGCCATCTTCCATTTGCTGTAAATTTGTCAAAATTAATTTCTCCCGGCAAATGAATTGCCTTTTTGGGGGCCTTATCATGAACCAAAACGCGTGAAATTTGGCGTGCACATCAGGACTGGCGAAAAATTTGATATTTTATGGGAGTTGCGCATATGTGTGGAAAAATGGCTCTATCGCGCCACCTGCAAAATTGAAAAAGTGGTCATTAGGCCAACTTCCACAATGTTTTATTTACAGCTACAATATTTGGTGGGCATATGCACCACATCAGGACACACCAAAAAGTCAATCACAGCCACACCCTAAACCCAACAGGAAGTCGGCCATCTTGAATTTGCTGTACATTTGTCAAAATTTATAGCTCCTAGTGGATAAGTCTGAGAGAACTGAAATTTGGCCAGTACATGCACCAGACCTTTCTGATGAAAAGTTATCAAAAACTCAACCAGAAGCCAAAAGGTGTGGCCATGGCGGAGCCTCAAACAACTGATCCTTCGCCATGAAACAGGAATTGGTGTCTAATTCTTCTCAACATGTTCCAATCTGCCTGAAACTTTACATGTATGATGACAGTCCTGTCCTGATGTCATCCACATAGGGATATTCATTGACAGTCATAGCGCCACCTTGTGGTTTCAGGAAATAGACATCTTTTACACTTTCATGCCCTATTGTTACCCGGTTGATCATATTCACTTCAAATGCAGTGACAACAGCCTAAACACATTGATGATGCATCCCAGTGAAAATGGTGACTTGTCATCAAAGGGCGTGTCTGTGGCGGCCAAACCAATTTCGATGTTTCGCCATGAAAATTTAACGATTCATATCTCAGCTGAACAACATCCTATCTGCCTCAGACTTCACATGCCAGATACCAGGTCCAGTCTGAACACATCCACACTCATAAATTCTGAAAAAGTCATAGCGCCACCTGTTGGTAATAGTAAGTTTAAGGCCTTATATTTTCAGGTACAATGGCCCCAAACTTGGTGATATCATGCTGGAAATTGGTCAGTCGAGTCTTCACCTCTTGACAATCACACACTGTGAAGGGTGTGACATTTCATGCAACGCTGTTGCCGTAGCAACCAAATATCGCCATGAAAAACAAAGCCCTTTCTGACAGGTTAGGAATACTCCAATGCTCACAAAAATTACCACACACATCACCATTGACCCAAGGAACAACACTGTATGCATCTCGGCACTGCACATGCTATAGCGCCCCCTACAGTATTTTTAACAAACAGCCCCCCCAGCACGTTTCACCTACATCCATGAAATTTGGGAGGCTTATAGAGCACATCAGGACGCACAAAAAAGCCTCTTGGAGCCATGTCCTAAACCCAACAGGAAGTCGGCCATCTTGGATTAATTGTGAGATTTTTGATGATTTTTCTCATTTTTGAGAGTTAATACCTCCTGGGGGATAATTCCAGGAGACCTGAAATTTTGTCAGTCCACACAGCAGGACTTGGTTTGGAAAAGTTATCAAAACAGACACTCTCAGTTGCAGCGCCACCTGTTGGAGGGACAATAAATGCTGTGTAACTGGCCTCTACATGATCAAATCAGCCTGAAACTTTTCATGAGTGATCAGAGTCCAGCCCTCATCACATCCACTGTTTGAAATACACTCTGAGTTACAGCGCCACCTGGTGGTGGATGGGCAGGAAATGCTGTATAACTAGTCTGAACATGCTCCAATCTGGCTGAAATTTTACGTGTGATTAAACTCTGGTCCAGATGTGATTCAGAGGCCAGCACACACTCTCAGTCACAGCGCCACCTGGTGGACGTGCATGGATTCGCCGACCAGCGTGGATGCGAGGACCCGTCCATCGCTGCTTGCAGCTTTAATTCCTTTTATTTTTCCATTTCATCATTGCCTTTACCTTATGTCATTAAGTGCTGGTTTGAATGCATTTTATAAAAACCTGTAGTGTCAGATATAATGTGTGCCATTCCAGATGGCAATAGAGTTTATTTGTGTGTGTGTTGACCAGAGAAGAGTTAGCATCCAGTAAATATTAGTTTTAATGTGAATTAGTGATGCTAACCGAGCTAGCTGCTCAGTTGTAGCCTGGCTAAAGCTAATTTAGCATTGAGCTAACGATGTTTGTGTTGTGTGTCATGTAAACAGCTGAAGTGTGTTGTGTCAGTGTAATGTGGTACATTTAGTTAATAAAACTGTCAGTGGAGATGCTGATTCACGTTAATGTAACATTTAGAAAACCTACATGTGATTAAAGCAGTACCCAGATAGCAAAATACAGTGATTCAACGTTGAATTTTGGTGAAATTGGTTATTTGTGGTTGAAGTTGATAAATCTATGTTTATTCAATATTTAATTACAGCTACCATTTCAACATTTGAAAAAATGTTGTTGAATCAGCATTGTATAGATGCTGGGTTTTCAATGTTGAAATGTCAACATTAAATAGACATGGTTTCAATGTATGGCATGCTGTGCACCTGTGCCCCCGCCCACGAGACGCTCTCTCCTGAGACCAAACCAGTTCAAACCAGTGAACAGTTGGCAGCGGTTGGCAGCTTTTAGTGGCTTTTACTTCGAGTGACAAAAGAAGACAAAATGGTAAGTCCTAATAAGAACATAATGTATTTTCACCTGAAAATTCCAGCATGTCAACTTTGTGAATTATTACCGTGTGGTTGTAGCTTATTAGCATTGTTAGCATTAGCTAGTGCTAGCATTCTAGATAACGCTAGCTAACGCTAGTGTGTTTGTGTGCAGACGCTACGCTGAAGGTTCAGGGTTTCCCCCAGTGTATTATAAGCCTGGCGGGCCACCAGGCTTTACTTGCCCCCTGCCAGGCTAAGCATTGTTTAGTAATTTTTTAATTTACTTCACACTGCATCAAAATATTATCAGGTGTCTTTTTTTCATCCCCTGACAACGTCACAACTCACCATCACTAGTTGAGCATAATCGCGCATAACCGGACATGTCCCGGATGTCATGCTCATCAGACCGCTGCTCCACCAGCTGACCGAGAGCTCCGCACCGAGTCGACCACGTTGCCGTTAACGAGAACCAACCCGCGACTCCGAGAGGCTCAGCCAGCCGCTGTAGCATGCCTGTTAGCTGTTAGCACAGAACTAAGAGCTTCTGTGAGCCCACATGCTTTCACCACATGTTAAAATGATCCAGCGTTTGATTTTTCAGCTCCTAAGGTTCCCGTTTACACACGTTTGTTTTTTACTCGGCATAGATATGTACACGTATAGATTAATCCTACGGCTGATTTGTGGGCATCGCCATTACAAGCTTCCGCCATTACTGTGGTGGAACAGCGTGTCTACTCCCACCTGCTGTTGTTGAGTTGCTTAGTATAATTTTAAATGATAGAAAGTTGAATCTGCCCTTGAAATTTAATGCACAATCAATTGTTTTTATTCCAGACATTGCTGCCAATAAAAACACCACGATGCTTACAGAGCTACTCATGGAGGTTAAGCAAATGTCGCGGGACATCCAGTTTTTAAAGACTGAAATCACGGACCTTAGATCAACCTTGAATAGTCGTGGGGCTGAACCTGACTCACAGAGAGAAGAGAATTTCCCCATCGTGCTGCCAATGAAGAGCAGTTTGACGAGGCTGAAGCTGAACTTAAGGAGGAAAAAGTCAGTCAAAAGATGGTGAATAATTTTTACACTAAACTTTTTCTCTATAATCTGTCGAGGCTTCAATCTTTTCTGCAGGCATAGGTATGCTGTGGATCTTTAAAAAGTTATAAAGACCTTAAATTTATTGTTTGAAATAAATTATAAGGGCTTATAATGTCTGTTGGAGTTGAGGGATTAAATCTGTTTCTCACTTGGTTGTGTGTTTGCCAGAGAAATATTGTGAAAATGGCTGATCTAAATGCTCAGAACAATGCAGGATAATATTTCTTTGTTAGTTAATAATTGTCTATTTTTTAGCCAATGATTGTCAATTTGTTTGATGGCATTGTTTGTTGTTTGGTTTTGACACAGTAATGGTCTTATTTTTTCTTTAGATGAAATAAAAAGGGATTAAAATTCATTGAGTTTGTAATTAAAAAATGAGCTGATACCTTGTCCATTTGACATGGTACACTTTACACTTGCACACTGACCATTTCTCCATTTTCTGTTCAGATTACCCGCCTGGCATTAGTAGGAGGGACTAACTCAGACATGATGATCTGGCGAATGCTATCCTCTACCATGACAAACAGTCTGGCCTGCCTCTTCAACTGGGCAGGAAAAGGACAGAAGAGGGCCTTCAAAGACACACTACTGCAGGACTGCATGTTTGGTGAGCCTACATCTCAACAAACTACTGTAGATTTACTACTTTGCAATGGATTTGGCAAATACTGAAGTTAATTTATATGTTTTTTAAAATTTGATTAGCATAATTAATCAAGATTGGATGCATTTTCTTCACCATGAAATGAAACATAATCTACATAGTTAAATGAGTCATTCCATGGTGAGGGAGATGCATCCATTCTTAAGGCTGAGTGAAAGTCTAGTACAGTAAAAACTACACTGCCCCCCCCCTCCTCTCACGTAGATAGATAGATAGATAGATAGATAGATAGACAGACAGATAGATAGATAGATAGATAGATAGATAGATAGATAGATAGATAGATAGATAGATGGACACACACCTTTATAACAAGTCTTTTTTTGTAGCGGCTGTTCGTCAATTTGACCGCAAGTTGCTGGAATTCCCAAACAGCGAGACTGTGAAGAAGTGGCTACGTTATGCACCAGAGAGGAGTGGCGGAGTACCAAGGAAAGAAAAGAATTAGTTGTTTTCCTGTCTGTTTTGTTCATGTTGAACTGGATCCTATAGTTCCAGGATTACCTGTTGAGCTGCAGTGAAAGTATAGTAACACAAAGAGGGACTATAAAAACTGTTACCTTGAAAAATATTTGGCTTATTTAGCCCATGTCAATTTTTATTTTGCCACTGGACTATTGCTTTCATCTGTTTTGTTTGAAATTGTGAGACATTTGTGAGAAATGGCAGAGAGCCCAGTATTTGTAGCTGTTTGTTGAGGCAGCAAAATGACATTCAAATTACTAAATAAATAGTAATAAATAGAATGGTCTCTTCTTTTTGTTCATAGAGAATGCATTAAAGCAGTGGTTCTCAATCTGACGTTCAGCACGCCAAATGTGGCCGCAGAGAGGTGACAGTTGCAAGTGTGGGGTCCCCCCAAAAATGTCCTGATATAAAAAGGTTGAGAACCACTGTAGTAAATCATACTTAAGGGCCCATTTCAGCACATTTCACCCTTCATCTGTATGTTTTTAATATACCTCATTCATGCCAAAACATTTTACTTTTTTGGTTGTTGTTAGTTCTGTATGGGTTGCTCTAAACTTGTCTACCAGTGAAATCAAGCTCACTAATTCTAGTAACTGCCATATGTTTGAATGGCATTCATGTCACTGGTACACATGTTTTGAGCAACCCCTTCAGAAGTATATAACACCCAAAAGAGTAAAGTGATTATTTTGGCCTTGCATGAAGCATATTTAAAACCTACAGATGAAGGTTGAAAAGTGCTGTAAAGGTCCTTTAATAATAACATTGTTGCAATGTAGAATCAATGTAATTTCAATGCATTTATAAATGAATCAATATTGATTCTATATTCAGATTAATTGACAATTCCACATTGTTTCAATGTTGAAAATGATGTAGTTGAATAAATATTGAATCAATGTTGAGACTGATTGAAAATTCAACATTATTTCAATGTTGATCATAACGAGCACTTTCAATGTTATTTTCAATGTCTGACATCAATGTTGATTCAATTTTAAGCCATGACCATATCTCAATGTTGATTCAATGGATTTTTGCTTTCTGGGTAAGGTTAAGGTTCTGTGTTGTCAGTAGTCATGAATATCTGCTGAGTCTCTGAAGTTAAAATGGAGAAAACAGTAAATCAACTTTCTAGTTGTCAACATTGTTTCATGACTGTGTCATATGCTGTAGTACATATTCCTGCAGTGTAGATTAGAAAAATAAACTCCCAGAATATGATGCTAGGAGCTGGCATCAGGCAGGAATCCTGTGATCAGGTAGCGACTACTCACCCTGGACCAGGGGTCGGCAACCTTTAACACTCAAAGAGCTATTTCGACCCGTTTCCCACCGAAAAGAAAACACCGGGAGCCGCAAAATCCTTTTGGCATTTAAAATGAAGACAACACTGCATATATCGCTTTTTTTTTTTTTTTACTTCTATGCCCTTGTTAATCAGTCGTGATTAATTAATTACAAAGCCTCTAATTAGATTCATTTTTTAAATTGTGTCCTTCCACTAATATTTATCTTACCTGGTTAATGTCATTTTTGCTCCTGGACCTCAAATGTTACATAATGTTAGCTGGAAATCAATATTTTGCGAATGTCTATTTGACTTGTAAAATCTATTTATCTATTTATCTTAAGCTAATAACTTTTCTCCGGTAAGTCGCTGCCCTGTTTTCCAAGACGTCACTCCTCTGACTCTCTGACCTGCTGTCGTGTTCTTGCGTGTAACGTGTATTACCCTGCCATGAGTACTTTTGACTCAAAGACAAGACGTGTCTTTCTTGGAGTGGAGCTTTAATATACAGGCTTGCCATTCTTGAGTACAAAACGATGTGAAACTACAGGCGTTGCTTCTCCATCTCCTCCGCATCAACCTTGCGCTCTCATGTAGAGCAGGGGAAAACCCCAGCAGCACATCCGGTGAAGTGACACGTCAAAATAAGAGCGGTAATTTCACAATAAAACTCTCGATATTAAAATGCATTGAAACGCGCCTGAAAGGCAGAACAATTTATTTTCCAAAGTTACAGGGAGCCACAACAGAGGGCTGAAAGAGCCGCATGCGGCTCCGGAGCCGCGGGTTGCCGACCCCTGCCCTGGACAGAAAGCCCTGCACAGAGCCATTTGATTGACAGCTCAGTCCACCAAGTAAAAGCAAAGGCAAAACAGAAAAGGCAATGACAAAATGAAAAAATAAAAGAAAAAAACAGAAAAGGGAAAAGGAAAGACAAAATGTACCCTTTTATTTATTAAATATTTATTTGTTTATTTATTTATTCTTTTATGTTATTCCTAATATTGTTATTCCTTATATTTACACAATACTTTGTCTATTTTTTAACAGATTTATTTATTTATTTATTTCTCTTTATATTTATACAGTTATTTCCTTATTTTTTTTAACAGATTTAGATTTTAATGTGGCACTCCTGTGACTCCATACAGCATCACAGCCTAGTTCCCTTTTTTGATATGTGTGCAAATCTAGCTAATTATTCAATTAACTTATTATGATTTTTACTGTTTATTTTAATTGACTGATTTGCCTTGGCTCCTTACATCTTGCTTGATTGTGTGTGATTTATGTTTGAATTGTCAAAGCACCTTGTGAACACTTTTCTTAAGAGTGCTATATAAATATGATGATGATGATGATTGTTATTATTATTATTATTATTATTATCATTATTATTAATAACTCCCAACAGGTAATTAGGCAGAAGTAGCTATATATTAAGTAACTGTTCTGGTGTTGGAAGTAACAAGGATTTATACTTGTCAATTTGGATTTTGAAATGCTACTGTAAAACAAGCAGAAATGTGTTTTCTGACCACCTCCAGGGTATTTACTTACAAGTTGTGAGTCAGTCAGATTCCTTGAGGAGTACCAACCAGTTATTGTGGTCTCAATACTAACAGAGCTATCCTCAGTTCAAGCACGATTGTGTGTGTGTGGATATTTCAAGCCGTGCAATAAAAGCAGATGCGTGGCAGAGGAACTATGACTGTTCTTCTGCATGGGAAGCTGATATCAGAGGCTTGATGGTCTTGAAGGCATTTATTGCAAGAGGTCACTGAAGTCAGAAGCCTTGAATTTTACCCTACAAAGCAGACTAATATTACACAATCTAGTGCAGCAAGACCAAAAGTGATCCTAATTATGTGTTAGTAGCTTTTATCCCCATTTATCTCTGTATTTTAATTGGAAAATGTACTGGATCGAGGTGGTTAGTTATTATACTTGCACCCAACTTTCTGGTCAAGTTATGAAAAAGCATTCACAGCATCCCTATGCTTATGCTCTCAGAGAATGTTTTGTTGTCCTTTTCTGTACATAAAAAACTGTCAGAACTTGTGTATTTTTAGCTTGACACTACAAAGAATTGCCAAATACTACTGTCGTGTGGTTATAGGCTTTTAAATGTCAAAGCCTGGTCTAATAAACTCGCACTAAACAGTTGTGTCGGTATTAACAGGATGCCATGTGGGTTCTGATAATATTAGTGTGTCCCAGGACTTTATACAAGATGAGTAGTTGTTTGCAAGGTTGCACTTGGTCATGCATATGAAATTGTATCATTTATGACTTTCCATAATAGACTCTCAATATCCTCTGAAAGCCTGCAAACACATGTTTGCAGTAAAAGAGAAATTTGAAACCATGTGACATTTGGCAAAGTGGAACCATTGCACATGGAGTTACCAAATGGAAAGGCATGATAAAGGCCTCACAGTATCCCAGGGGCTGTATGGAAAAGCACAACTATGGAATTAATGACAAATCAAGGGTATCTTAACTCTGATAATGCGACTGTCCAGCTTATGCCCACATATATTTCTGCTCTTAAGTCTAGTAAGCCTGTTCGGAAAACTGTGCTGCACTGATCAGAGGACTGTGTGGATACTCTGAAGGGCTGCTTTCTCTGCACAGATTGGAGCATCTTCCATGACATGGAATTGAACGAGGCTACTGAGACTATTACAGACTACATTAACTTCTGTGTGGACAATATTGTACCTAAAAGGACAATTCGACACTTTCCGAACAACAAGCCCTATATCACCAAGGAGAGTGTATCAACAACAAGAAGTTGGCTTTTAAAAGAGGTGATAGGGGAGGTGTGGTTGCGGCCCAAATAGAGCTTAATCAGCTACTACGGCAGGCCAGGAAGAACCATTGTGCTTTGGAGGACTGTGTCAGCACTATGAATACCAAAGGTCGATGGGACCATATGAAAAAGATTACCAACATGAACTCTAGCTGCAATCAAATTGTTACTCATGATGCGCTTCAGAGAGCAAATGAGTTGAATTTTTTTTCTTAGATATGACAGTATCTTCATCACAGATGCCAGCAGTTTTTAACATTGATGTTTCTCTTCCCATGTGTAATGCATCAAATCATATTATAATTGATCCTGGTCAGGTCCAGAGTACTTTTAGTAAAATGGGTAATAAAAAATCCACAGGGCCAGATGGGTTGCCTGGTAGGGTGTTAAAAATTTGTTCAGAAGACCTTAGAAGAGCTGCCTGATGTCCTATATTCCAGCAGTCTATGAACAAACACATGGTTCCTAATATCTGGAAAAGTCTTTAATAATTTCTGTTCCCAAAGTCTCTTGGCAATAGACTATAGAACTATTGCCTTAGCCTGTGGGGTTATGAAGTGTTTTGAGAGAATTACTGTAAATGTACTCAAGTCTGAGGTTTCTCCATTTCTAGACCCCTTACAATTTGCGTAAAGAGCTGGTTGAAGTATTGAGGATGCTGTTGTAGGCATAACTCACTTAATTAGTAAGCATTTAGAGGTGTCAGGCTGGCTGCTGCCAGGCCCAGATAGTGCCTTCCCTCCCTCTGTCTCTCTCGCTTGCAGGGTGGCTCAGCAGTGCAGCAGCAAGAACAGGTGTGCCTCATCAGCAGCCCACAGCCGGAATTAGGAGCAGATGGAGGTCGTTTAATCAAGCACACTCTGCCTCAATATAACCTGACGGCTCACAACTCTCAGACGCCGGATTGTGACACATCGTGTAGGAGCTGGGTAGCCAGTTTGTCCTCACCATACTCTGCTCTAACCTCCACTGTCTTCATCTCTCCTAGTTTTGGCTCCACCTGCTCCTAGGAGAATTACCTACCCACCATCAACACCGGCTCTTGGTCGTCATCTCAGCAAGCAAGAACGGCTTTCCAGGCCACCGCAAACCCCCTGGCGTCCTCCCCACTCACCTATCATCTCCGCTGTCCACCACCACCTGGCTCTGCACTCCGGCTTCCTCCACGGTGAACCGTCCCGAGCAAACCAAAAGGGACTAAGTGTTAGTTTAGTTGACCATAGCTTCTGCCCTCATATAGGGCAGCGTTTCTTAGAATTCGTTAATTGTAGTGTTACCTCATATGTTCAGATTATCATAGTTGGCTGACTAGTAGTATTTCAGTGTTGTTTACCGAGAGTAAAGATTGTGTCTCATAGCCGTTGTAGTTCCAGCCGTTAGTAGTCGCTGTGAGTAGTTTTGGAACCGAGGGTTCAGTTTCCTGTTTTTACGGCCATCTTAGTTGCAGTTTTTTGAAAATTTCTGTGAATAAAATCCTTTTGTTAAACTTAAAGACTGTCATTTCCTGTGCCTGAGCCACCCAGAAATCATAACAGTGCGATCCAGCCAACATGAGCTCAGCAGGAAATGTTATAGTGGGGGCGGCTTAGCGAACCAATTGTGCACGTTCCCTTAAAAGCATTAAACTTTGGACATGGTTAGAGTATCACAAAATATGGATTTTTAGTCCAGGGGCCACCGGAAATTGCGCCTTGTGTGGTGGCCATCTTGAATTTCAAAATAGCTGCTATTGTGTAAATGTTTTGTGGACTATCTCCTGAACTAGGAGAGATATCGAGGCAGTTGGAACGCCATACCCATATTTTTAGGGTCTAGGAATCTAATGGTGACATAAAAATGTTTGGCTGCCATCTTGAAATCTAAGATGGCTGTCATCCATACGTGATCTTGTTCATTATATCCGTAACTAATTGGTCAATTATTGCCCGTCTTAAGGGTTTTATTGCCCATCTTTTAAAGGTTTTACAACCCAATTGTGCCATTGAAACTTTAATGTACAATACTAATATGTGGCTGCCGTCTTCAAATTCAAGATGGCCGCTATCCACATGCGATTTGCTGAAACGAAAATAAACATAATTTATGTTCTCGCACAACAAAGACATCAAACGCATAACTAACTGTTTGCATTTTGTCATTTTAGCCATCCACCAGCGATTCTTCAAACTAGGAAATTAACACAACATCTTTTCAGGCAATTTGTTTACTTAGGTCATCGTAGCCTACTAACAAATAACTACCAGTGCATTTTGTCATTTCAGGACAATATCGATGTTGATAAAAGCTACTTTTTTTTTTTTTTTGTCTGCAAGTCCGCTCAAAAATGACACCAACCACTCATGGTGCCATTGCTTAAGCTTCATGTGCAATTTTTTTTCTTCTTTGTGACTGTGACCATCACCGGCCCTCATGGCAAATTAACCTATCATGTTTATTTCAAGCTGTTTTCTACATTATGCCATTGAGGGCTGTGCACACCCAAGTGAAACATAAAACAAACACAGGACAGACAGAAAGGTGAGGCATAGACAGTGTTCTAAGAGAAAAGGTGCATTTTATTTGTTTGTACTCTTTAATTCACACCTTAAAACCATTTACAAATCTAAAACCCTTCACAAACACCTAATACGACAAAGTCCCAACTGGATCAATCATGAAGATGTCAGGAGGCCACAAGAAGGATAGATAAAGCAGAGTGAGATCCAGAGACACTAACCCAGCAACCTCCACTGACTCAGCAACCGGAGGAACACACTCTATTGAGTTTTGGTAGGTGCCGGTGTGGTGGGTCTGGCATGCATGAAAACCTCCACCAAAAGGAGGGAGCTGTCCCCTCCAGCCCAAGGAGGTCCACCCAGCCCCCCCGCAGGAGCCACCAAGCGGAGACCCAGCCCAGGAGCCCGGAGCGACCCCCCCCCCGACACAGCCAGAGCCCCAAGGCCCGCGCAGCAGGACGGGCCATAGCGGACCCCCACGGCGCCCCACCGGCCCACAGCCCCACTTCCCCCACGTTAAACCGCCACGAAGAATCATTGCGATCATTGACAGCTAGTAACGCGGCGATGTATAAACAGCTATCCACCTTGACAGAGAAAATAAATCGACTCACGCCGAATGTTGCAACAGCTGCCCCGGCATCTAGCATAGCGACGGAGAAAGAACCTAATGTCCCTACACCAGAGGCTGATTTTAGAGGCTGTGATGCCTTTCTCACACAAGTGTCACTGGTTTTTGAGTTACAGCTCCAGTCGTATTCCACCGACCGGTCTTGCATCGCGTACCTTATTGGGTTGTTAGCGGGTGATGCTCGGGACTGGGGAACCGGTGTGTGGAAACGCCAGAGCCCCCTGTGCGACTCATATTCAGCTTTCGTGGCAGAGATGAAAAAGAACTTTGACCATCCACTCAGTGGCAGAGACGCGGCAACCCGATTGGGGGATATTCAACAAGGATCCCGGAGTGTGGCAGAATACACTCGAGAGTTCCGGACTCTCGCTGTGGAAGTAGACTGGAACGATTCTGCCCTCTGATACTCCTTTTACCGAGGCCTTACGGAGGCCATAAAGGACCAACTGAAGCTCAAAGACGAACCAGCAATGCTCGACCACTGGATAGACCTGGCCATAAGACTGGATTCCCGCATGCGTGAGAGACGCAGAGAGAGACAGGTTCGACCACCCAGTAACCGTGGTCCCCTTACCCCCGCTCGACGACCCAATTCCCCAGAATCTACAGCGGAAGAATCAGAACCTATGCAGCTGGGCCATGCTAAGCTCTCCACTAAAGAGAAGGATTACTGGAGAGAGGCCAAACTTTGCCTGTTCTGTGGAGATTCTGGCCACTTTGTTGCAGCTTGCTCCCGTCGTCGAGCAAAAGAAAAGGCCCATCAGTAACTGGGGAGGTTCTGGTGGGCCAAGTCTTGTCCTCTCCCCCACAACGACTTCAGATGAGGATGACGCTCTGCTTGGTCTCAGCCCTAGCCCCTTCCAGTTCAGTGACTCCAAGCATCACTGAGCCTATCAACCTAGAGTCTGTTCCGTCGCATTACCACAACCTGGCCCAAGCGTTCAGTAAGACCAAAGCCATGTCCCTTCCACCCTACCGACCTTACGACTGTGCTATCGAGTTGTTGGAAGGGGCAACCTTACCTTCCAGCCGACTCTATAGCCTATCTAAACCGGAACAGACTGCAATGGAGAACTATATTCGAGAGTCCCTAGCTTCTGGAATTATTAGACCTTCTTCTTCCCCAGTGGGAGCTGGGTTTTTCTTCGTTGAGAAGAAGGATGGGTCCCCAAGACCATGCATTGATTTTAGGGGGTTGAATAATATCACAAAAAATAACTCTTATCCGCTGCCCCTCATGGATTCTGCTTTCACACCCCTTCAGGGGGCTAAAGTATTCACCAAACTGGATCTGAGAAATGCTTTAGAGAGGGGGACGAATGGAAAACGGCCTTCAACACTCCCCTAGGTCATTTTGAGTACTTGGTGATGCCCTTTGGACTCACCAACGCCCCTGCCATGTTTCAGAACTTAATAAATGACTTGCTTCGAGATATGCTTAACTGCTTTGTGCTTGTCTACCTTGATGACATTTTGATTTATTCTCAGAGCTTGGAGGAGCACATTGGCCATGTGCGCAGTGTTTTGGAGAGACTGTTGGAGAACAGCCTATTCGTCAAGGCCGAGAAATGTGAGTTTCACGCTACCACCATAGGTTTTCTCGGTTATGTTATTTCCCCAGGGCATTTCCAGATGGACCCAGAAAAGCTGACGGCAGTACAGGAGTGGCCTGTCCCTGCCAACCGAAAGCAGCTCCAACGATTTCTTGGGTTTGCTCATTTTTACCGCAGGTTCCTCTTGTTAATCATAACAAGAGGAACCGAAGGCCTATGCACGCGTTTTCTTTGGAGACTTTAGCTCTGCTTTTGACACTGTATGTCCTAAGCTTCTGGTAGGCCATGTACACCCCCTGTCAAAAGTTTTAGATAGATTAAACCTTTATTAATCCCACAGCGGGGAAATTTGCAGTGTACAGCAGCAAATAGAACATTTGAATAAAAGAGTGCAGGACACAGTGCATATATATATATATATATATATATATATAAATAAAAATAAAAAATCTTCAGAAGAAGAAAAGAAAGCATTATTTACAGCAAAATTTTTATAAAATTGCACAGCATCATCATAAACTTTTTTTATTGCACAGTTTGTAAGTGGGTGAACTGAAACTACTGGGAGCAGGCTTGATTGTAAAGTCTGACTGCAGCAAGGAGGAAGGACCTGCGGTATCTCTCCTTTAGACAGGTTCTAATTTATTAGAATGAGAAAGTGTCCTAAAACATTTGACAGGGGGTGTAAACTGACGGAGCAGGCTCAACGGATGCTGAGGCATAGCGCCAAGAGGTCACCAACTTTCTGCAGTAAGTCGCTACAGACCTTCAAACTTCATGTAGGCTTCAGATTAGCTCAAGAGCAGTGTTTCGGCAGAGAGCTTCATGGAATGGGTTTCCATGGCCGAGCAGCTGCATCCAAGCCATACATCACCAAGTGCAAAGTGTGGGATACAGTGGTGTAAAGCACGCCGCCACTGGACTCTAGAGCAGTGGAGACACATTGTCTGGAGTGACCAATGGCGCTTCTCCATCTGGCAATCTATGGATGAGTCTGGGTTTGGCGGTTGCCAGGAGAACGATACTTGTCGGATTGCATTGTGCCAAGTGTAAAGTTTGGTGGAGGGGGATTGTGGTGTGGGGTTGTTTTTCAGGAGCTGGGCTTGACCCCTTAGTTCCAGTGAAAGGAACTCTGAATGCTTCAGCATACCAAGACATTTTGGACAATTCCATTCTCCCAACTTTGTGGGAACAGTTTGGGACTGGCCCCTTCCTCTTCCAATATGACTGTGCAACAGCGCACAAAGCAAGGTCCATAAAAACATGGATGACAGAGTGTGGTGTGGATGAACTTAATTGGCCTGCACAGAGTCCTGACCTCATCCCTATAGAACACCTTTGGGATGAATTAGAGCAAAGACTGAGAGCCAGGACTCCTCGTCCAACATCAGTGTGTGACCTCACAAATGCGCTTCTGGAAGAATGGTCAAAAATTCCCATAAACACCCTCCTAAACCTTGTGCACAGCCTTCCCAGAAGAGTTGAAGCTGTTATAGCTGCAAAGGGTAAATCGACATCATATTGAACCCTATGGATTAGGGATGGGATGTCACTTACGTTCATATGCAAGTCAAGGCAAGCAAGCGAATACTTTTGGCAATATAGTATATCTGTTAATGTCCTAAAAAGTTAATTTAATTTCCTGGCATACGTCTACTCACACACATGCTCACGGCTTGTCACGTCAGTTAACAAGAAAAGCACCCAGAGAGCGCCCTATTCCACCAAGACTGTTCATTCCCTGACCTTGCGCTGAACACAGGCGTGTGTTATGCATGTGTACACACCGAATTGCCTGACCTAAATATGTAGTGGGCCGCAAGAATTGATGGGTTTCAGAAACACCCCCACAATGTAATCAGTTGTTCTTTGTATCATTTCTGATATGTCTACAGTGTTTGTAGTAGGATTGCAATGATGTGATCGTCAGCAGGCTGCTGAGGTAGAGTTCACGTGTTGCCATGGTTACTGTATTACTATCAGACGCCGTGCCACTACCTCAACGGGAAATCCTTAACAAATCCATGAATCCTGACTTTAAGCTGCATCACTGCCAAATTCTAATCACTTGGTTCTTGCGTCATTTCTGACCTTCCCTGAAAATTTCATCCAAATCCCTTGGTCTGTTTTTGAGTAATGTTGCTAACAGCATAATGATTCACATATACCAATCGTCACATAACTCCACTGTGTACCTTGTCGGAATATGTATCTAACTCACCTTCATTCTTTCAGAGTTCCAATAGATTTGGATGCAACAGTTTCCATCACAGTGATTTGTCTGGTCCATGATCAGCTCATTTTAGTCATTATCCTCATATGTTTCATCATAGAAAAATGTTTATCAATTGATCTTTTTTTGTATTCCACCACTATGTTGCACGGGTGTAAAACAGTTTACTTCCGAGGAATTAATTGTTTTGCACGGTCTTCAGCAGTAATTTTTTGTTGGGAAATGAGACATTAGAATGGGACATGTCTGCATCTTCAAACCAAAAACAAGGAAGTGAATTTGGTGGTGGAGGTGCATTACGTTTGTGCTGGGGACTGCTATGATTGGTGGAACTCACAAGAGGCAGGCCAAAATTGTGGAAAGTTGCGGTGATTGGACAAAATTGCAAGGTTGCGCAGAATTTGCGGAGATTGGTTGAATTTGTGAATTTGCGTGAAATATCCATGACTGTGGCAGATGACCATGCTAATGACTTTCTCAGTCAGTCTCAGCAGTAATTTGTAAACCTAAATATAAATATCTCCCTGTGCATTAACATTATCATGCTTTATTACCATGACATCATGGTTAATATTTAGCTCTTGGTACATCTAAGTGTAGCCTCACAGGGCTACTAGAGGTGCACTATTTTCTCGAAGAGTCAAATAAATTACATCCTGAACAGGAACTTTATGAACAAAACTGCAACATTTTGTTGCATTAAGAATAGCAAAGGAAAATATATCAAGTGAAAATAGGTAAATATATACACTAATCAGCCACAGCAATAAAGCCACCTGCTCAGTATTGTGTAGGTCCCCTTTGAACACCAATACTGGACCTCTCCGGGGGTGTCTTTTCAGGAACCTAGAAGTTGGCAGCAGATCTTTTGGGTCCTGTAGGTTGTGGGGTGGGCTCAGTGAATTGGGTTTGTTCTGGCGCATCCTGCAGATGCTCACTCAACTTGAGATCTGGGAAGTTTGAAGGTCAGATCATCACTTTCATCTCTTTGCCATGCTCCTTTAGTAATTCAAAGCAGTTTTTGAGGTGTGGTGGGCCATACTGTTGCCATGCGGGGATGTGGTTTTTTTTGTTAGTTGGTGCATGTCAGAGTAATATCAACAGGAAAGCCAGGACCCAAGGTTTCCTAGCAGAACACTGCATCACAACAATGTATTAAATGTTATTAATTTCACCTGTCAGTGGGTTTAATGGTGTGGCTGATTGATGTGAATGTTTGGGTTTAAAATTTGTAGAATGTTAAATTTACGCATGGTCAAAACACCTTCTCATCTACTAGATAAATTGCATACAATCTGTGCTCCGGTATCTTTTACATTTGAATATGCACCAGCTGGGTGGCTCCACAGCTGAGATGAGTCCCAATCAGTGCAATATAAAAGCCTGGCTCTCATCATGGCTCTCCGTGGGATCATTGCTCCATGCCTCATGCCACAAGCCATATGTCATACCTTCCGCTCTCCACTACAAAGTTCACCGCTGTCTGGATTATGGACTATTTTTGCCTGCTCTTCGACCATCGCCACAACCCCCACCTTTGGCCCCCTCAGCTCAGCTCTCCACCTCGTCTCCTAAACCCCGGACAGTTGTGAGTTCCCTCTCCCCTGTTGGTTTAGTTTTAATTTAGTTTACACCTCGGCCATCAAGTCCGCCCTTAGTTCTTAGTTTTTCTCCATTCTGTTAATTTCCTGTGCCTCTCTCATTGAGTGCCTTTGTGTTCATAAACATTTATTAAATCCTTATTATCCCCCGCCTCCATGAAGTGGAAAAGGGGGATATAGGTTTGACCTCCGTCCGTCCGTCCATCCGTCCGTCCGTGCTTCCGTGCGTCCGTCCGTGCGTCCGACATGAAGGGGACAGCTTTTCTCAGAAACTATTACAGCTAGGATTACAAAATTTAGTGTGTAGCTTCACACCATGGACACCTTGATTAAGTTAGAAAATGAGACCTGTGCGATAATATTTAACAGAGTTATGGCCCTTGATCACTATTTTGGATGTAGAGTCATAGACATCACATGCAGCAGGGGATATTGATGACTATGTTGTCTTGTTTGATCATCCATCTGCCTGTTTGCCTGCTGCTTGGGTTCCCTGCCCGTTGCATGACAGAAATAGGCATTTACCACATTAACAATGTCTAGACTGTATTTCTGATTAATTTAATGTTATCTTCATAGAAAAAAATGCTTTTCTTTTAAAAATAAGGACATTTCTAAATGACCTCAAACTTTTGAACGATAGTGTATGCATTTCCTGTTAAATGTTAACTCTTTCACAAAATGACTTGCAGGTCAGCTTAAAGACTCTCAGCGCAATGCAGTATGAAATATTTATTTATACCAAACCCACACACATTTTGATATGCATGACATACTATCACCAGAATCTGTAGCATATAAATTTAATTTCAGTGTGTTTTATCATTTTAGACATTTGTTTAGGGGAAGATGACACATCTACAGTTACTGAAAAATAGCAATTGCAACCAAACTATTGCTAAACATGTGGAAGTATCTTGGATCTAAAATAAACTGAAAAACACAAGCAGATTATTGCTGCAGCTTTAGGTCAACAATGAAAATCAGTAAATCACTGCAATTTAACAACAGTTTAACAAATTTAACATAATATGGCCATACAGTGTGCACTATTATATTGAATGCTTCCATTTGTTGATGTTACAATTAAAATCAAACATGTTAGTGTATCAGCAACATTTGTAGACCTAAGTAATTATTGTGACTTGAATTTTGAACAATTTGTGAATCCAATGCAAAACAATCTACAAAGAAGGTTTCATCAGCATTAATAAATAACAACACAATCTCCATCTGACAGGGTTTCCATTCTGAAAGATACAGTAAATGATCAAAATCTTGGTTTAGTTTAGGGGTTTATAGCAATTTCATCATCTTGGGTATGTTTGTTTACTTATTCTGGAAAGAAAAACAAAGGAAGCTGTTAGTTTAAGATTTGAACATTCTTACGATGAATATATCCTGCAAAATATAGAATAAAGCATATTGAAACTACAAATATTTTGTGTTAAAGACTTGCCTCTGACGGTCAGTTTAGTGGAGCACTCTGCCCTTCCCATTGAGTTTTCTGCAACAATCTTGTACTCGCCGGTGTCTTTAGGACCAACTCTCAGTATGAGCAGAGAGCAGACTCCACATGTGTTGGAGATAAAGTAATTAGTGTTGGTGTTCAGGCTGATATTGTTTCGGAGCCATGTCATCGAAGGTGTTGGATCCCCTTTCACAGCACAGCTCATATAGCATTCATAGCCCTGAGGAGCGGTATGCATTTTCAGAGGGACAAGGAATTTGGGAGGAGACTGTAGATTACAGGGCTTCGATTCTGGCATGGTCACTTTGAACTTTTCTGGAAGAAAGGAGATGTACATCAGATAGATTAGAATTCTGTTCATGGGACAGGAGATAGGCATAATGATGATGTTATAAAACAGCAATTGGAAATTTACATTACATTTTGGTCCTATTTACACTACTGTTCAAAAGTTTGGGGGACACAGGCAATTTCATGTCTTCCATGAAAACTCACACTTTTATTCATGTGCTGACATAATTGCACAAGGGTTTTCTAATCATCAATTAGCCTTTCAGCATGATTAGCTAACACAATGTAGCATTAGAACACAGGAGTCATGGTTGCTGGAAATAAGCCTCTGTACCTCTATGTAGATATTCCATTAAAAATCGGCCATTTCCAGCTAGATTATTCATTTAATTTTTAAGCAGTTGATGTACTGCAGTTCCTCATAATCAAAGCAAAGCAAAATAGAAACAGTGCTGACATACAAAAAACATGCCAAATTAACTGAGTATTGTTATCTCTTCACATAAGCAACAAAGAAATGTGGACATGCATGAAAGGAATACAGGAGGGCACAAGTGAGGGTTGTATTTGACTGCTGGTGACGCTTAAGAGATTGTTTTATTTCCCCCAAAATACCAACCTGCATTGTTGCACTACCTACACCCCCTGTCAAAAGTTTTAGGACATTTTCTAATTTATTTGAATGAGAAAGTGTCCTTAGCTTTTGACAAGGGGTGTATGCTCTACTTCTTGATACACTTTACTAGATGTTTATGTAGGTATAAACATTGTCTGCATACAAAATTAGAATCATATGTAAGCTTAGAAACATTACTGTAATTGGCACAGTACACCTACAGCACAGTGTATGTCTGGTCTCATAACATCATTGGTGCTTTGAAAAGCTGTTATAGAGTTAACATGAAAGTACTTTATTTGTTTTAGGTTGCATTTTTGTGAAAAAATGTGTTTTATCAATTACAGATATTGGTCTACTTGGACCCATTTTACACACCTTTTTTGGTAGAAATTAGCCATTTTGGTGACTCGGAGGGTTTTGAGGAGCCCATGTCGTTCTTTGCATAGACTCTAAACTGGTATTCTCTCCCTGGCATTATGTTGCAGGCTGTGAATTTATTGTTGAAGATTCGGTCTGCAACTGTGTTCCATGTTCTTTTGTTGGAATCACGCTTCATCACCATGTAGTGCAGCCTGTCATCACGCTTCTCATCAGGGGATGCAGTCCATGAAACGGTCACTGTGCCAGGTACGTTTTCATCAAGTTCCACAGGACCTGGTGGTTTAGGCTCATCTGGTGGTCAAATACAAGTTTTGTTTTCTTTTTAGCTGCAGTATATGGAACAGAAGTCAGGTATTTACACGGCACAATGGTGCAACATTACAGCAAACTCACCTGTGACTCTAATTTCAATACTGATTGTTTCTTGGCCAACAATATTTTTGACAATGATAGTGTAGATTCCAGTATCTGTGCGCTCAGCAGAAGGAATCAGAAGCTGAGATGTGCCCTCTGCATTGCTGATGGTCACTTTTTTAGACACTGGCACTCCATCTTTCAGCCAGATTACCTCTGGCCAAGGGGAAGCCTACAAAGAATGTAAAAATATATTTTTATAAGACTTGCAAGAAGATAAAATGAAATCACTATACATGCTCTTTCTCTCTCTCTGTATATATATGTATATATATATATATGTATTAGGGGTGTAATGAAATTTCGTGCCACGAAATTTTGCACCACAAAATATGCTGCTACAGTTCGCTGTATACTGCGGCAAGTACAACTAGTTCACAGTTCAGACATTTATAGGTCTAGACTGCAGCTCCTAGGACTATTTGTTTTCCTTTTCATTCAAGAATGTAGTTATCCTGATTATTACAACAAAGAACTTTTTTTATTGACATTTATGTTTGTATTTGAACTGTAGTCTAAATATGGGGAAAAAAACTACAACTTAGTTTTTTTTATCAAAGAGCATTTATTTTGTACTGATGCAGCATTATTTTTTGTATGTTTGCATAAGGAAGAAAATATAGAAAATTTGATTTTGGCATAACATCCTACTGTTGGGGATTTTCTTTAATCTTTTTTCATATCGTGAGGATTTCGTATCGTGAGCCCTGTCACAGGGCAGTGGGGACTGGTTCTATTGTTTGTTTAGAGATTTATTTTTGTATGTGTTGCATGCGTG
The DNA here is from genome assembly GCF_021347895.1 of Acanthochromis polyacanthus. Taxonomy (NCBI): domain Eukaryota; kingdom Metazoa; phylum Chordata; class Actinopteri; family Pomacentridae; genus Acanthochromis; species Acanthochromis polyacanthus. Next base: position 36,723,480 of record NC_067117.1, on the reverse strand, counting down.
CATGTTTCTGTGGTTTGAATTATTGGTGTTTTCAGTTGTATTGCATGTTTCTGATTATTGGTGTTTTGGGTTTTGTCTTTGATTTTTGGCTGTCCCACTGCCAGTGAATGCCTCTGATGAGGCAATAGGCTGCACCTGCCAGGTTCTCCCTTCTTCCCTACAGGAGCCAATGGGCGACGGGGACAGAGGCTTCGGGGCTGGCAGGAGAGAGCTATATACGAGACTGTGGAGGACAACAGGAGAGTGTGTTCGGAGGGAGAGCTGGAAAGGGTGGGCAAGCGGAGGGAGTACGAGTCTGAAAACGGAGGCAGAGGGTAACACCGAGACGAAGTCGGAGAGAGACCCAGAACGTTACAACGCGACACACTCGCAGCGGCAGGGCGGTTAGCTCTGCTTGGCGTGAGTACAAAACATTTACAAGAACAGCCCCAGCCTACCTGGATTCCCTGATCCAGGTCTACTCCCCTTCACGCCCACTTCGCTCTGCATGTGAGAGACGCCTGGTGCTTCCAGCCCAGCGCGGCTCGATATCTCTAGCCAGACTCTTCTCCTCTGTTGTTTCCAAATGGTGGAACAAATGACCAAACTCTGTGTGTTCTGCTGAGTCCCTTTCTACTTTTAAAAGACAATTGAAGACTCAGTTGTTTAGAGAACACCTTGGCACTTAATCTGACTCCACCTTAGGGGTAGAATAAGTCAGGTGGTCCAAAACCCAGCACTTATTTAGTGCTGACAAAGTTAGAAAAAAAGGGGGGGGGGGGGGGGGGGGGGTTGGCAGTTCTTCGGCAACTTGATGGGAACACCTTTGACCAATCGCACTTGAAGCACTTTTTGTACTTACTACAGGTTTTTCCTTATGTTTGAATTCTTGCTTGTGTTGTACGTCGCTTTGGACAAAAGCGTCTGCTAAATGAAATTGTAGAATTGTAGTATCCCTTTGGGGCTTTCCAGTAATGTTCTGGTGGGTGTACATCTTCGTGGGAAAGTGGGCAGTGAAAGACTTCCGTACTGGCAGTGGGTCTGTGTCTTGCAGGTGATTTCCCCAGACACGAGCCCAGGCTTAGGAAGAAGGTGGCTGGATCCCGTGACTGCTGAATCGTGTGCTCCGTACCCCACGTCCCCTGGATTTTAACCGCGGATTTTAACACAGAGACTATAGGTTTTATTGGACTTCCACCTTGCCGGCTGTTAGTTGGGTAACGTATCGTAGAAGTCTGCACTGTATTGGCATATGAAGAATTTATTCTTGTAATTAAATGATTGTTTGGCACCGGCATCTGGTTTTCTTGCCCTCTGTTATTACCGTCACTGATAAGGTGCTCCAACCCGATCAGTAAAGAACCTAGAACAAAACCCTTGCAATATTATTGATTCGGTCATTCTTTATTCACTCCCACTCGGTCACAAGCCCAGTTTCGTTTTTCATCTCGTTTCATGAGTTGACCATTTCGTTACACCCCTAATAAATAAATATATATATATATATATTACATTACCTCAAAGTTAATATTGAATCTTGCAGAATTTCCTGCTCTCACCACCATGAAACTCTTGATTTTGGCATCAGTGAATCGTGGCCTCACTACATAAACAGCAGGGTGAAAGCTGGTCATATGTCATTCATTTTGACAACAGTTGTTTTTTTGTTTTTGTTTTTTTGAGGAAGAACAAGACATTACAAACCAGACAAATCACATGGTTGCACTCCAAAAATACAAAACACATCTTCAGCTGAAGTACTATTTATTATAGTTAAGCAGATCTTTGTTTTAATTTATTATTTATCTTAATGTGCCTCCGCAGCCATAATTAAACCAAATAGTACCAGAATACTGAACTTGACGAAGGTTTCTATGCTTGTGTTGTTTTTATTTTTTTTGGATGATTCAAAAACCTAATATCTAGAAATTATTCCGTTCTTAACTTGAGTCATATGACACTTTGTAATAATAAACCAAGAATTAATCATAAGTGAACTCAGTATTAATTATGCACTCATACTTTAAATGTGTATTGCATTATTAGAGTCCCTTTAATTACAATATTGAATGCTGTAACTGTATGACATGAGTAACTGAAGGGATTTTTCTCACCAGGAGGGGGCATAGCGAGGATGTAATTATCCAGCTCCTGTGGCTCTCCTTCTCCTCCATCATTTGTAGCAACGACTCTCACCCAGTACATGCCCATTGACTTCATGCCTTTCACAGTATAGGTAGTCATGGTTATTGCATTAGAGTTGCAGCGATCCCATTCTGTGTTCTCTGCAGGCCTGATTTCCACATAATATCCCTTGGCTTCATCTTCAACCCCCTCAATGTCCTTGGGTTTGGTCCAAGACAGAGAGAGGGTTGTGTAGGAGGAATCTGTCACTTTAAAGTCAATGACTTTACCAGGAGGCTCTGCAACATAGATCAAAGTCAGTCATGTATATATTTTATGCTTCATACAGTCTTAAAGATGGCATTTGTAAATGTCCACCCACTTTTAGGGTCTCTGGCAAACACAAACTCAGATGGTGTGCTGAATTCACCGGCTCCAGAGTTATTGATTGCTGACACGCGGAATTCATACTCCATGCCCTCCACCACATCTTTTACAGCACATCCTTTACCTATGAAGGGAATGTTCCATCAGTAAATCATTAGACCACCACCTCCAAGTGTTAAGCTGTGATCATATGAACAAACAGATATGATAGGTGATTAACTGAGTAACCTTTGATCATTTCTTCGAGTGGGTTGACTTGGCCCCACAGGTTGCTGCCCTTCTTGCGTTTCTCAAGGTTGTATCCCAGAATATTGGTTCCTCCAGTGTCAGAAGGAGGACTCCAGGTCAGGTTGATGCAGTCCTTAAAGGCAGTGACAACCTTTGGTGCAGATGGGGGTCCAGGGTATGCTTGCGTTCAGAAAAGAAGAGATAATTTGTTTGAGTCTGTATCTAGAGTTTTGTGTACTGCTGAGGAATTGATCACAATTTCTGGTTATCTCACAGTCACAGTTAAAAACTGCATCACTACCATAACTTCACTATATGATAAATGTATGCTTGTGTAAAAACATTCCGGTCACTCCAGAAAGTGACACAGAAATCCAGTATCCTTTAGGAAAGAGACAAGACTACAGGCATTATGATGATGATTGCTACCAAAATAACTTTCTCCTCTCACAATTGTACCTTGTTTCACTCAAAAAATTGAGTATACAAAAATGAAAAAAAAAAAAGTTCTACAAACATGCTAGTTTACAGAATATTAGTTTGGCTGCCAGCGAGGCAATAAGTTTACAGAGTTTCTTTTGCAAATATGTGCTCTAAATTGCTGTCAAGAAAAAAGGTTTCTTCTTGATTTGTGAAAGATGTCACACTTGCAAGAGATTTAAATATTTGATGGTTCAGCTCAGCTAAAAATAAAGGCTAAGCTGTTTACAGTACTATCAGTGCAGTTTGCTGTTGGTTAATAGTGATAATTTGCTGATCACGTTGACCAAACCTCATGTCGATATGTCTGATATGCGTTCTTCATCTGCAAACAAATCTGTTGATCCATTTGCAATTTTTTTGATGAATCGGCCACTCTGAGAAAGTGTCAATTTAATGCTGACCCTATATCAGTCATTTCAATCTGTTCTTACCTTTTGTACCAGCTTGAATGTCCTCTGTTTCCATCAGCTCACTGGTGCCCATCTCAGTCTCTACTCTGATGCGGTAGCAGTACCGCCTGCCATGGTCTACATCGAGGTCCCTGTATTTGGCCTCCGGACCAATTGGCCCTACTTTCTTCCAGGTGTTGCGACCGACTTGTTGTCTTTCAAGGATATAGTTGCCTATCTTGCAGCCACCGCTGTCTTTTGGGGGTCTCCACTTGAAGTCAATTGCAGAGGAGGACGCTTCAACAATCTCCAGGGGCCCCATTGGAGGAGTGGGTTTATCTGGCAGAAAATAAGTACAGCACATATTACCTCTCGTTTGACAAAAATGCCTTGTTGTTTACTTTCTATATGAATGCAAAATACTGAATGAAAAAAGTCTGTGGTTTTCACAGAATCTGCCTCATACATACCCAGTACAATAAGCTGGCTGAAGGCCTCCACAGTGCCAAACTCATTTTTGAGTTTGATCTTCACTTCACCGCTGTCTTTGCGCTGCAGCTTCATTAGAAGCAAATTAGTACATCCGTCTGAGTGCTCGAGCTTGATGGTGGATTCATCAGAAAGCTCTTCACCCTCAAGGTACCACTGAACTTTTAATGGTTCCCGTCCAATATAAGATAATTTGAAAGTAGCCTTGTGTCCTTTTTTCACAGTTACAGGGGTTTTAAATGCTTCCAGTTCCTCAGTATCAAATCGGGGTGGATCTAAATTGAGCCATGAAAAAATAGGGATACAAATATTCCAAGCACAGTTATGTTATTTAGTTATGTACATTACACAGACTAAGGAGTAATATGCAGTTTTCTAAAAAAAAAAAAAATTCTCATCTCGACCTACAGGCAGTCTATAAAGAATGATGCAAGCCCTGTTTTCAAATAAACAATTTTTTTTCAGATAAATGTTTTTACCTTCAACAGCAATTGTGGCCTCGGTCTTCCGCCCATCTGCCTCAAATTTATATGTTCCAGCAAATTCCTCAGTGACTTTGTGAATTTTCAGCCTGTGGAAACTTCCCTCTTTTGAAATTGTGATACCCTCAGATGATTTCACCTGATAAGAAAAAACATGTACATTACAGCAAAACACCAAATAAAGAAGACATGTGAAGGTGTACATTACTATGATAATAACCAAAACCAATTCAGCTTTATCAGCTCGATGACAGCATTAACATCCAGGACTTACCTCTTCTCCATCTTTGTACCAGATTCCCTCACACTCTTCACTGCTCAGTTTACACTCCAGCTCTGCTGCTTCTCCAATGATTGCTTTGCAGTCCGACAGGCCAGCATGAAAGTGAACTCCAGGATCTGAATATTGAACAACCAGCAAGTTAGTGAATGTATACATCACATGCTCAGTCTACATACAATTCATTGTTGTACATAATTGTGAATGTGCAGTTACAATGATTTCATGCATTCATGTATATACGGAGATGCATGGGCTACTCACTTGTATGTAATCCAAGTATGTACACACTTACTTCACTTTTGAAATAGCAACAGTTTGCATCTTCTTTCAGCATTTCTGTTGATTTGTGCTTTATTGTCTACTTATAAATCACTCAACATACCACATTTGAGGACCGTTTAATAAAGGATGTAAGAAGTGAGCATTGGACTGAAACTTGATGAAGATGTCTTCTTTGTGAAAGTGTAGCTTGAGTGTCTTGTTTGGCCTTCTTCAGCTTAAAGGAGTTGAACTCTTGGCACAGCTCATAAGAACATCTTCACAGAGTTATTCATTTGCCTCTGTTTGCTTAATTAGCCTTGAAAGAAAGACAGGCTCTTAAAATGTAAAATTTTCCCCATGGGACACTGACAGTTCCTTGGAGAGTGCAAGATGTATCATTTTTTTTCTGTCTGACGTGAATTCAGGCTTCAGTCACATAAAAAAAAATGGTTTAGAACATAGTCATCCTCCAAGGTCAGCTCAGTGTCTTCCATCTTCCACTTATGTAAGAGTGCGTCGAAACACAAGTGTTTCCGTTGTATCAAATACACAATTGGTTCTGCAGTTGCTCATTTAAATGATTAACCTCAATGCACCGACTCATCCTGAATTAACATTTAAAAAGGCAAGCAAGGATGTTAACAGAGATGCACACAGAGCACAGAGGCATTTTAACATCGCACACACACAAACACACACAGTCACGGTCTTCAAACGAATACATAAGAGACACAAGTAGGCAAAAATAAACTGTAAATTGTCTGCTGATATCCAACCTGTAAGTCAGAGAAGTAAAAATATGTAAGCAAAACTGTTCTGTTATTTACAAACACATAAGTATGTTTTTTATTATTTCCACTTTTGCAACAACAGAAAAAATAATTATGCAGTGTGCTATACGGGAAGAAAACCATTAGTGTATCAGATTTGATTAGCGTCTTGAGGCACACTCAAGGTTACTTCCACTCTAGTTGCACTCTGATCAGCCTAAAACACCATCTAAACAATTAGAGATCAAATATAGGCTTCTGCTCAATGGTCTTACACCTTTATTCTGTTAACCCTCAAACCACTGGGAAGTCATTTACTCACAAAATGACATTGTGCACTGACAGTGCTTCCCATGCAGCAGTTAAATCAATGCCCGTAATCTTACCACTAACTGTCTCCTCGATCAATGGGCCATGCCGTTTACGGCCTGAACGTTTGCCAGCTGCTGCTGCTGCTGGCTCACCACCGTCTGCACTCTCATCGTTTTCATCACTGTCTGCTCCTGGCCCGCTGCCATAATCACCAGTGGCATCACTTGCTTCTGTGTTTTGTTCTTTTCAGTTTTAGGGGATATCATCGTAATTACCATCAATCCAATGTTTCTCATTTGCTGTTGCCTTACAAATAACATTAATAAAAACAGCAACAATAACAATTAAAATGTCGACAAAGAAGATGAAAACAAGATATACAGCAGCAACAGGAATAACAAACATAAACTTTAATGCAAAGGAACAAGGTATTGGAGAAGGTGAGATCCAACTTGCATCTTGTAAGCATCACTTGTGGCATGGATGCATTGTGCTGCATCACAGATGATCGTAATATTTCTGTCTCTCCAAAAAACAACAGAATTCAAAATTTGCCAATAGAAGATACATTTTAGGCTCTAAAGTACATACCCACAGATACATCTGTTGGTGAGTCACCATTTCCACTTATCTTCTACATGAAAAACTCATACATGAAATATAGCAAGCAGCAATGAGGGAGCCAAGCAGTTCAGCAAGGCACCGTTGCCATGACAACTTGATCTGATCATGTCAAAAGCATGGCTGTAACCACTTATAGCATTTTTTAAAATGTAAATTACCTTAAGAATGGTTGTTAGCAATGTGATGTCACATCCTGTTTGGCTGTTTTGGACTAGATGGAGTATGTGGAGTTTTGGATGTGCAGGCTCTAAGCACTGCAGCAGTTATCTGTACCAGTGCTTTGAACTCTGCTTGATCTAAGGACTTCAATGGTGTCTCAGTCGTGAAAATTAAGCTTATTGGACACTACCGTTTAAAAGGGGTTACTTGGAAATATCCTTATTTTTGAAAGAAAAGCGTAATTTTCAATGAAGATAACATTAAATGAATCAAAAATAAAGTCTAGACATTGTTAATGTGGTAAATGGCTATTCTAGCTAGAAATGGCTGATTTCAAATGGAATATCTACATAAGGGTGCAGAGATCCATTTCCAACAACCATCACTCTTGTGTTCTAATGGTTACGGTGGCCGACAAGGGCATACGCGCCGCAAACAAAAAAAGCGACATAAATGGCCAAAACGCAATACAAACGATCAAAACGCTGCAAACACAGGAATGATGTAAACCCAAAAACACATAAAACAAATGCAACAGAGAAATGCTGCAACAAAAAAATGATGCATTCACAGAAATGCTGCAAAAGCAAAAACACACAAACCGACAAAACAAATGCAAAAGGGAAATGCTGCATACAAACCCCAAAACAACTGCAAGAGAGAAACGCTGCAAATTCACGGAAGGTCGCCAGGCCACTAGGGGGAGCTGACCATACGGAAGGGACTGATCTTTTATACCGACAGGAAATACCCAGGAGGAAGTTGCAAAGAAGACAGCGGGATAAGAAAGTTTGCAAACACTTGGAGAGGAGAATAAAAAGGTATGTTTTCCTTTACGTCTTTTTTAAACACTCGGCCCTAGTCTCTTACAGTATTATCCAACAGCAGCAAATTTACGTAGCAAATATTAGCGTGTGTCTGTCTAGCAGACCGTTGCTAGGGACGCCATTCTGATCGGCAACAGCGAGTAACATTATCTGTCGTGGTATAACGGTAGTCACTATAACAATTCTCCAGCAGACCCTATTGTTGTGAATGAGTTAAGCGTTTAGTTTTATCTCGTAAATTGACACTTCCTAGGTCGTGGACCGAGTTCATTACATATAGAGAGCACAGGAAGATGACAAGGTAAGAGCAAAGGGAGCAAATGTGAAGAAGAGGAACAGGGGGGAACACAGATTGCCAGGAAGCAGAGAAAAGACATTAAGACAAAATGTGAAGGTGATGAAGTGATGTGAAGAGGGCATTAGATAAACTCAAGATAAAATAAAAAGTATGAGAACGGTGACAGATAGAGAGTAAGGTAACAATAATATAGGCAGCCATATACAGGAGAGCAGCAGAAACTAAACACAAAAAATTACCTATTCCTATCATGTGGCCTCTCTCCTTTTGCAGCGATGATCATGATGCAATTGATTGATCTGATTAGAGAGATTCATCATCACATATCATTGTCTATTTTTCTAGGCTGTCACGTTTTGCCCTTTCTGTGGCCAAGATCTGGGGAAAGTTCAAGTGTTCTGTCATGCATGTGGCAAAAATGTACAGTTCTTGGCACAAGATGAAGACAACAGTAAGTAGTCTTGAAGTTCTTTTTGTTCAATACACCACACTTTTTAAGGTACTCATGCCCAAACATGGCTTCTTTCCAGATAAACCAGCAGTTTTGAGTGTAATAATTTAATGTGAGCTAATGTATGTAACATACATTTTAAATAGAGATATTTTACAGGCCTTAGATTAGGGATCTAATATATTGACATTTTTTTGTGACTGTGCTTTAACACCCCTTGCTGTAGATTGTGCTTGCTGAAAATGTTTACTCTTTCTCTTTCCTTGTTTGTCAGGGTCAGCATTGGACAGTCCTACTGAAGAGGATCTGATCAGAAAGTACTTCCATGATGGCTACAGCAATGAAGAAATTTTGGATTTCCTGGCAACATTTCACAATGTTAAAATGAGCCTTCGTTGTCTAAAGCTTAAATTGAGACGTTTTTCATTGTCCAGGCAAAAAAAAATGACTCCCCTCTTGATACTATATGTGCTGCCATTGAAGAAGAGCTGAAGGTAACAGGCCAGCATTATGGTTACCATATGATGTGGCAGACACTGCACCAGAAGTACTGTCTAACAGTGAGAAGGGATGATGTCATGGCTTTGATGGGAGAGCTTGATCCCTTAGGAGTACAACTTCGTGCAAGAAAAAGATTTGTAAAAAGAGTTTACAGCTTCCTTGGTCCAAACCATGTCTGGCACATTGATGGTTATGACAAATTAAAGCCCTATGGTTTGGCAATTAGTGGCTGTATAGATGGATACTCTCGCAAAGTTCTGTGGTTGGTGTGTGGAGCAACAAACAATGATCCTGGAGTCGTTGCTCAACACTATCTGCAATATGTTTCTGAAAGTGGGATCATCCCAATGCGACTTCGCACAGACTGTGGCACAGAAAATGGCACAATGGTGGCAATCCATTGCACATTAAGATCATCACACACTGATGATTTTGCTGGGGCTGCGAGTCATATGTATGGATCCTCAACAGCAAACCAAGGAATAGAAAGCTGGTGGTCATATTCTCGCAAAAAAGAGGTTTGGTGATCATTAATTCTTTCTATTTTTGCACTCCCAGTTGTGATAAGTATATCTCAAATGAAAGGGTACTTCAAATTTGTCCTTGAGTAAATATAGAGTACACTCTAATATATAAAACACTGGGTCAACATAAAAACTTATGTTAACCGTTTCCACTCGAATTTTTAAGTTGAGCCAATAGCTGGCAGAATTACATTAAGTCAAAGCAATGTTTTGAGTATGTTGAATTACCTTTTACTCCGAACAAAAATGCATTTCTGAGTAACACGAACTTAATAATTGTCAACTTGAATGCAAGTTTTTAAGTTGATCCAACATAATTTTTAAGTAAGGTGAAGAAGCTTTTTTAGCCACAATTAAACAAATTTCTAAGTAACATGAACTTCATAATGGTCAACATGAATGCAACTTTTTAAGTTGATCCAACATAATTTTTTAAGTAAGGTGAAGAAGCTTTCTGGCCACAATTAAACAAATTTCTTAGTAACAAGAACTTAATTAGCTGATCTCTGCAAGAGTGAAGTTAAGTCCCTCCTATAGTAAAGTTATGTTCAGTAGCTAAGAAACTCTCTCCTGGTGTTCAAAATGAACAAAAATTCAGACAGAAATATTCAAATTAATAAGAACCATTTATTAAAATTATGAATAACACTAAATCCTTAACAGCAGCACTAAATCATTTAAAGTGCAAACAGCAGAAGTTGTAGGTTGTGTTCTCCTGACAAAGATTACTCCATCAGCAAGGCACAGGATCTGGAAACATCAATCCCCTGCAGGATCTTGTTTCCCTCAACAATGATGGTTGCACACCCATCACCGATGATGGCAATCTTCATCACTGCATGGCAGGGTCTGCATCGAGCTCCTCCACATCCTTGAAGAAGAAATTAAAAGGTGTTAGGATCAGGGTTTAACATACAACTGTTTACAGCCTTGTCAGCCCCTGTGTGTGATCATGGAGGAGTAAATGAAATCATGTGTCTCCCATTTTATACTGACAGGAGAAAACTGTGGTATTAGAACTCATCAAGTGTTACAACCATCCCCGGTCTCCCCTAAATCAATATAAACAAAGCAGTAGTGGGCTTATAGCAATTTAAATGACTAGTGTTTGATTCTTGTCTTCCATAAAACTTAAGGGAAACACTTATCTGTGTAGTCATGGACAGTCAGACCTGTCCACACAGACCTGAAGGTGTGTGTGCGTTAGGACGCATGGCTGTGCCGTTACGGAGCGCACCGCGGTGTCTGCTGGTTCGTTTATGAATCATAATGAACTCCTTTAGCTACCCCATCCCTCTCTGTCGGTTTTATCATAGCCCTGTTTAACTTTTCTCATATTTTGGGAGCCCAGAAGGTCGTCATAATGTGCTCTTTCTCCGTAGGTGCGTAATATGTGTGCCTGTCGTCCTGGTCAGACGACAGCCTGACGAGCGAGTTACATCGTGTTATCAATACATTTGTAAATATAAATGTAGCTGTCCATTTCATAAAACTGTATCGATATTATCCATTGATACATTTAATTTAATCCACAGGAAAAAACATATTACCACTGAATCCCAAGCAGGTGAGCTTCTCACAGGCTGTCACCTCCTTATGGATTCAATACCGACCGCGTATTTTAGTTTCAAATGCGGGACAATTTGGTATTTTAAGGGACGGCTGGTAACCCAGAATTAGACTGTGATTCAGATAAGACGAAATAATAAATACAGCTCGCCAACACACAGCCTATTTGTGCGCCGGTTTATTAGTCACATGCCGAAATTAACCAATTCCTCCCGCATTGAAGTCAGTACAGGCATCACCTAGCTAACTTTACCTCGGCACACAGACTGCCAACACTGCACGCATTTAAAAGTAAGGACTTCCAGATTTCAATATTCAGTTACAGTAGGCTATCATCAACAGAATCCTGAGCGAATGCAAATAAGCATAAAATTACTCACCGTTCACCAAAATGCTTCAGTGAGCTTCGGCTGTGCTTCGGCTGCTCACCATGTGCTCACTCTGGCCTTAAACATGGCCGCTCGCGCATGCGGGAAAGAGAGACTGTGGGCCGTTTACACGTCATCAAATAATTTTTTACATTAGCAGAACTTAAAATCCAACTGTTTCATGATGAACTGAAATTTTTAAGCTCTGACAAGGTGATGGTAGTGTATTGAATCAAAAGGCATTATTTCTATGTCATCCAAGCTCAAAAAAATAACATTTACAAGTAAAAAGTCTAACTGGATTACAGAACTTGATTTTTTATGTCACAACAATATATTTATTTAAGTTATGACAAAAGGTCCACAGAATTACTTTTTAGAGTGTAGTTACTGTCCAATGATGCCACTCGTAACACTTCTTACATGTACAGAATGGAAAGAAAGTTTTGTTTTTGTTATTTGAACAAATATACATATATAAAAATACACATACACATATGTGTGTATATATATATATATATATATATACACACACATATACATTTACATCTATATATAAAAACATATATGTGTGTGTGTGTGTGTGTGTGTATGTGTATATATACATATATATATATATATATATATATATATATATATATGTATGTATGTATATATATACCGGGCTTTGCAAAAGTTCTGTTACACGGTTTCATGATCTTTAGAGACGTTTACATGTCGGAGTGAAAAATTCCATTAAATAAACTGAAAGTTCTACCTTATAGGCAGGTGTCCTTAATACAATTTTTTTCTCCGGTGAAGTTGTATCAAGATGGAAGTCAAAAGAGTTGAGATATCTGCTCTCCTTCGTGCTGGCCACAACAAGTCTGACAGAGCCAAGCAGCTGAACATCAGCCGGATGACCGTCCACAGAGAGGCTCAAGAATGGTGAAGATCTTTCAGTGATCTTTCAAGAATGGTGAAGACCTGAAAGGTAACCTAAAAGGTTGTCTATCAAATCCCTCTGCAGCAATTGGGTAGGTATACAACCAGTCAACGCAACAAATAGGCTGACGTAGTTCCGAGAACACCGGCGGATTGTGGCTAAGTCCCATTAGCTTCCCAACCAGCGGAGCCGCGGAGCCGCGGCACCAACTGGTATATTAAGGATTTGCCATATCCCGTCGGCATAAGTCCAAATACGTCTTTCTTCTCAATGAAACACTTAACTGCTGTCCTTTGTTTATCTTTCAAGTTGAATTTTAGCTTCAAATCTTTAAGGACTGTGGCCAAAGCCGAGTCGAAAGATAACTGTTTATTGTGCGCTGGTTGTTTCTGTCAGAATCGTCACGCCTCTGTCGTCACTTCGTTACGCCCGCCTTCTGACTCTACACTTCATGGTGATTCGTCCGGCCAGTTTTAGGAGAATCCAGCCTCGAGCCTTACGGAGGGTAACGAGACCCACCCTGGCAGAGAATTAAATTCGTTGCCGTGGGTTGTCTAGCGCGGCTAGGCTAAGAATTCTGACTTTCTCCTCATAATTCTGAGAAAAAAGTCAGAATTCTGGGATTAAAGTCAGTTAGAATTCTGAGAAAAAAGTCAGAATTCGGACTTTCTCCTGATAATTCTGAGAAAAAAGTCAGAATTCTGAGATTAAAGTCAGAATTCTGTTTTTTTCTCAGAATTCTGACTTTTCTCAAAATTCTGAGTTTAAAGTTAAAATTCTGAGTTTAAAGTCAGAATTCTGATTTTAAACTCTGAATTCTGAGAAAAAAGTCAGAATTCTGAGAAAAAAAGTCAGAATTTTGACTTTTTTTTCTTTAGAGAAATATTAATTTAAAAAAATTGACTCCTTTTTTTTTTCTCAGTGGCCCTAATCCTATTGCGTGAAGAGGTCATGGGGTTTCTCTGATTTTGCCATGGACCGGTGTGCCTTCACCACGATAGTCATAGCATCACCTTCTTTATTTACTTAATTTTCAATATATCCTCCCCAACTGCATATTATAACTCCTTTTGCCTTTATCTGGGAGATATTGCACAGGAATTGCTCCAGAAAGTGTCACTGACGTGCGCTGGGATGTCTTTCTCCGCTATAAAACTTCATCAGCTCCAAGAAGCTTGACGGACCTAGCAACAGTAACTAAGGGGGGAGGGGTTCTGCGAAAGGTGAATTCCTAGAGCAGTTACTAAAAGTAAATAGAAGACGTATAGATAGATAGATATACATACATACATAGTAACATAAACATCATATATATCTATATCAATATATCTATATAAATCTATAAATATATATCAATATATATTTATATATATATACACATATATTTTATATATAATATATATATGTATGTATATATATATACATATCCATATAAATACAAACATATATATATAATATAAATATATCTTTATCAATATATATATATATATACACACACACACATATATATGTATATATATATACATATAAATACAAATATATACATATAAATACATACATAGATACATATATATACACACGTGGACAAAATTGTTGGTACCCCTCAGTTAAAGAAGGAAAAACCCACAATTCTCACTGAAATCACTTGAAACTCACAAAAGTAACAATAAATAAAAATTTATTGAAAATTAAATAATCAAAAACAGCCATTACTTTTGAATTGTTGATTAACATAATTATTTAAAAAAACAAACTAATGAAACAGGCCTGGACAAAAATGATGGTACCTCTATAAAAGATTGAAAACTATTGGACCAGAGTGACATGATTAACTCAGGTGTGTCATTTAATTGACATCACAGGTGTTTCCAAACTCATAATCAGTCAGTCTGCCTATTTAAAGGGAGACAAGTAGTCACCCTGCTGTTTGGTGAAAAGGTGTGTACCACACTGAACATGGACAACAGAAAGCGAAGGAGAGAATTGTCCCAGGACATCTGAAAAAAAATGATAGACAAACATCTTAAAGGTAAAGGCTATAAGACCATCTCTAAACAGCTTGAAGTTCCTGTGACAACAGTGGCTCATATTATTCAGAAGTTCAAGACCCACGGGACAGTAGCCAACCTCCCTGGACGTGGCCACAAGAGGAAAATTGATGACAAATTGAAGAGACGGATCATTCGAATTGTATCCAAAGAGCCCAGAGCAACCTCCAAAGAAATTAAAGGTGAACTCCAAGGCCAAGGTACATCAGTGTCAGATCGCACCATTCGTCGTTGTTTGAGCCAAAGTGGACTTCATGGGAGACGACCAAGGAGGACACCACTGCTGAAAAAAACTCATAAAAAAGCGAGACTGGAATTTGCAAAAATGCATGTTGACAAGCCACAAAGCTTCTGGGAGAATGTCCTTTGCACAGATAAGACCAAACTGGAGCTTTTTGGTAAGGCACATCAACTCTATGTTCATAGACTCAAAAACCAAGCATACGAAGAAAAGAACACTGTCCCGACGGTGAAACATGGAGGAGGCTCAGTAATGTTTTGGGGCTGCTTTGCTGCATCTGGCACAGGGTGTCTTGAAAGTGTGCAAGGTACGATGAAATCTGAAGACTATCAAGGCATTCTGGAGAGAAATGTGCTGCCTAGTGTCAGAAAGCTTGGTCTCAGTCGCAGGTCATGGGTCTTCCAACAGGACAACGATCCAAAACACACAGCCAAAAACACCCAAGAATGGCTGAGAGAAAAGCGTTGGACTATTCTAAAGTGGCCTTCTATGAGCCCAGATCTGAATCCCATTGAACGCACGCTAATATTTGCTACGTAAATTTGCTGCTGTTGGATAATACTGTAAGAGACTAGGGCCGAGTGTTGAAAAAAGACGTAAAGGAAAACATACCTTTTTATTCTCCTCTCCAAGTGTTTACAAACTTTCTTATCCCGCTGTCTTCTTTGCAACTTCCTCCTGGGTATTTCCCGTCGGTATAAAAGATCAGTCCCTTCCGTATGGTCAGCTCCCCCTAGTGGCCTGGTGACCTTCCGTGAATTTGCAGCGTCTCTCTCTTGCAGTTGTTTTGGGGTTTGTATGCAGCATTTCCCTTTTGCATTTGTTTTGTCGGTTTGTGTGTTTTTGCTTTTGCAGTGTTTCTGTGAATGCATCGTTTTTTTGTTGCAGCATTTCTCTGTTGCATTTATGTGTTTTTGGGTTTGCATCATTCCTGTGTTTGCAGCGTTTTGATCGTTTGTATTACGTTTTGGCCGTTTATGTCGCGTTTTTTGTTTGCGGCGCGTATGCCCTTGTCGGCCACCGTATATGGTAAATTATGTTAGCTAATCATGTTGAAAAGCTAATTAATGATTAGAAAACCCTTGTGCAATTATATTAGCACATGAATAAAAGTGTGATATTTCATGTAAAACATAAAATTGCCTCTGTGACCCCAAACCTTTGAACAGTAGTGTATAGCCATGAACACACTTCCAGTTTCGGTGGCGCTATAGTGCTCCATGCCTGGTGAAACTTGGTGAAACAATTAGGGGACTGTCCTCAGTCAGATTGTGACGTGTTACTTCTTAACTAGTCTACTTACTAATCACTAAACGTCTTACCTTCTGGTTCTCTGAGCTGCAGTAGATGTCAGCAGCAGAAGACGACGAAGGATGACGTTTAAGAAAAGGTACAAACACAGTGGGTGCCTATGTAGCTTTGCTGCATTAGCCCCCACATGACCAACATATGCTCATGTATAACAGCACAAGGACAAACATGAAAACACACACATTATATACAGAATACAATATAGACACACATCTGTATTTTTATAAAAGATTAAATGAAAAAAATGCAGAATTTGGCATAGCGTTTCGGCATCTTACTGCACAAAAACAAACATATAACAAAATGCAGACATTTATAAGAGTGATTTATTAATCAAAACTCACTAAATTATTTATTGGCTATGCAGCAAATTTAGCAGATAGTTAATAAATTAACACTTAAAGCCCAGGGTTTTTAACTGTTTCTGGACTGAAAACCATCTAATCTGTTAAAACATAACATATAAATACTATAATGTTCTGTGTACTTTGTCACCTCTAGACCTTCAAGGATTTTTTTTAGAAATAATAAACGTAACTGATTAATCTTACTTATTCTGGATAAAACTAATTCTGTCATTCTTGTTTGACAAATCTTCTTGGGATTTGTTCATACACACCCCTTGGAGCTTTAAGCTAATCATCCTGTCGGCAGTGCAGAGCAGTAAAGAGCTTTACAGAGAGTCAGTGGCTTGTATGGTTGATGGTCGGCCTATATACAACAATTGTTAATGCAACTTCATTAACAATTACATTGTATAATGAAAATGTTAGGAAGTCTTTAGAATTCTCTACAGTCATGATGTCAAAGTCATTTCATTGCCAATGACTTTCTAGTCAGTAAGCTGTCTGCAGCATGCGACCTTTGACATCTCTTACCAACAACAGCTTCTTCAAACGCCACATTTTTCTTTTTTAGACGTTTTCCTTTTTTCCCAGATTTTGCACCTTGTCGATTTGTGGTTTCCTCATCATTATTATCCCCTAATAGTAATGATAAACAGCAGTTTTATACAGAATAGACATTGTCATTATTCTGAATCTACACAGAACCTTATAGTGACTCTACTCTCATTAAACAGATCGATTTTTTAAAAGTCTTATTTTTCATTGTCCTTCATAAAAGTATAACTGTTCTGTTGACCAGAGCTATTAATTAAAAATTAATGGACATAATTATTAGAAAAAAATTAATAGACTTAATAGACAGTGACACCACCATCAAAAGTATTATAAAGTGTAGACTAAAGAAATAAAGAGAGGACAATTGTCAAAATACAGAAAAACAATGACAAAATACATTTATGCTCTTCTACTACTGTTGTTAATGACAGTTAATCATTTAACTTAAAATTCTGTCTTTAAAAAGTTAAGACACAACAAATGTTTCTTTTTTAAAAATATTGCACCACACCTCAATTAAAATTAAGAATAAGAGCGATCTGTCATTAATATCAACAACATGCATATTACAGAATAAATTGAATTCTCACCTATTACCGTATCCGACATGAGTAGACCATCTCTCACACGTTTTTTGCGTTTTCCTCCTTCTCCTCCTTCTTCTCCTTCTCCGCCTTCTTCTCCTTCTCCTCCATCATCTCCATCTCCTCCTTTTTCTCCTTTTCCTCTTCTTTTTCCTCCTTTCCCCCCTCTCCTCCTTCTCCCTCAACATCTTCATCAGAATCTTCAAATGAATCAAAATCTTCTCCCTCAAAATCTTCCCCATCAAAATCTTCTCCTAAACCTTCTCCGTCAGCACCCCCAGCCCCTGCTCCACTCCCATCTGCTCCTCCGCCTGCACCACCGCCAGCCACTCCACCTGTGCCAACTCCTTCAGCCCCACCAGCACCACCAACACCCACTGACCCCACTGCACCACCAGCACCATCTGCAGCAGAGCCAGCCCTACCAGCTTCATTTTGCTTAGCTCTCTTTGCTGCAGCTGCAGCTTTGGCAGCTGCTGCTCTCTTTGCCTTTGCAGCTTCCTTAGCTGCTGCCTTAGCTGCAGCTTTGGCCTCCGTTTCAGTCTTTTTGGCTGCTTCTGCTTCAGCTCGGGCAACTGCCTCAGCAGCTTCTCTCTCCTCTTGGGCTTTCTTAGCAATTTCCAGTTTTTCTTCCATTTCTTTCTGATATCTTTCTTGCTGCTCCTTAGCTATTTTCAGAAGATCCTCATCATTGCCACCTCCAGCCATGGTGGTTTTACGAGCCACCTTCTTGCCCTTACTGGCAGGATTTTTGTCAGCTACAAAAGATAATATGCATGTCTTTGTAGTGTTTGGCAGAGTGTTAAAGTCAGAATTTACCGTATTTTCACGACCAAAAGGCGCACTGTACCAAAAGGCGCAGTCTCAGTTATGTGTGCCATTACTGTATTTAAAACACACATAAGGCGCACCTGATTATATGGCGAGGGTTTTATATACAATCCACGCCCACACTTCCCCCTTTAACGTTCTCATGGTGTCCTCTACTACGTCGGCCTTACAACAACAACAACACACACAAGCATACAAGTGTGCGTATTTAAAAATAGAGCGGGAGCAAAACTGAGTTTGGTTGTGCTTTATTTAAGTATTGATTACAAAGTACTAACGTTTTTTTAATCATCAATAGGCGCGGGCATGGTAAAACACACAGATAAAACAAGCACACAAGTGTGCGTATTTAAAAATAGAGCGGGAGCAAAACTGAGTTTGGTATTCACATTTTTTTTTTTTTACCGGTAATCGTCATCAATCAAACCCATGGAAGTCCTCATCCTCTGTTTCTGAATTGAACAGCTGCGCTAAACCTCCATCAAACATGCCAGGTTCACTTTCTTCACTGTCAGAGTCACTTTCCGTGCCGTGCGGCGCCTCGGAAATGATGCCGGCTTTTGCGAAAGCTCGAACAACAGTGCCAGCAGACACGTGAGCCCAAGCATTTACAATCCATTCGCAAACTGTGGCGTAACTCGCCCGGCGCTCCCACGCCGCTCGCAGCCTTACTTTGAACGGCCGGTTCACACCGATGTCCAGCGGTTGGAGTTCCCTTGTCAGGCCTCCCGAGTCCCGGAATGACAGCAAGCTCAGAGTTCATTTGCTTCACTTGTTTTTTCACATCGGCTGTGAGATGGGCACGCATAGAGTCACAGATCAACAGCGACGGTGATGCGTAGAAAAAACCACCTGGTCTACGTCCGCCTTACAACAACACACACAGGACGCACTGCACCATAGGGCGCGCTGCACAATTTGAAGAAAATCTAAGACTTTTATGTGCGCCTTATGGTCGTGAAAATACGGTTATAATTATTCTGTGTCAGGGTAAAGGATCTGCAAGATGTCCCATATTTATTTTTGGATGATTTGTACTGTATAAGAAGAGCCCTCCCTCATAGATTCTTACCTTCAACTACGAGCCAGGCATTGCAAGATTTGATTCCTGCCACAGCAGCGTAGATCCCAGCATCCAACGGCAGACAGTCCCGCACAATCAACTTATGGATAAGCTTATCCTCAGATACAATGATTTCATGTTTCTCACTATTAGACAGAGGAGCACTTTTGCCAAACCATTTGATCTCATTCATTGGTGCAGTTAGCACACATTGAAAGAGGGCATCCTCTCGTTCTTCTGCCTTGACCTCTTGTATTTTGACTGCAAAATCAACTTCAGGAACTGCAAAGTTTCAAAAAGAAAAAGAGACAAACTATTCAAACTTACTTCATTTATCTAATCCTTTTCATACATTACTTATTTTGCTCAGGGTCACATATAGCTGGTCTCTCTTATTGTGTGTATTTAATCACAGTTCTAATCACTCTTAATAACTTTAATGCTGAGCTATATCATGTACACTACCATTCAAAAGTTTGGGGTCACTTAGAAATGTCCTTATTTTTAAAAGAAAAGCAGTTTTTTTTCTATAAAGATAACATTAATCGTAAATACAGTCTATACACTGTTAATGTAGTAAATGACTATTCTAGCTGGAAACGCGTGATTTTTTTAATGGAATATCTACACAGGGGTACAGAGGAACATTTCCAGCAACCATCACTCCTGTGTTCTAATGCTACATTCAGTTAGTTAATTGCATTGAAAGGATAATTGATGATTTGAAAACCCATGTGCAATTATGTTAGCACATGAATAAAAGTGTGATGTTTCATGGAAAAACTGAGATTGCCAATGTGACCCCAAACTTTTGAACGGTAGTGTAAATATTCAGAAATATACCCTGGAAAGTAGCAGTATACACTTAAATATAATCTAATTGTAATACAGGACTGGAGACATACCTTTGAAATCTGTGGAGAATACATTGACACCCTCAACATCCACAGAGTAGAGTCCAGCATCTTCTGCCCCCAGTTTTTTAATTGTGAATATGTATTTTTTGCCAACTTGCTTTAAATTATGCTTCATTCCTTCACTGTCTTCCTTGGTGAAGGGAACCATGACGCCGTCCTGTAGAATTTAGAGAAATGTAGCATCTTGATAACACATTACTGTCCCAAAAAAACGTCGCACACTCTAGTATTCCACTGGGCCGCCTTTAGCTTTGAGAATGACACACATTCACCGTGATATCATTTTGATCAGCTTTTGCAATGTCATAGCATTTATTTCCTTCCAGGGTTACACTAATTTTCTCCCAAGATCTTATATTGAAGATGGGAGAGTCAGACCGCTGTGCAAAGTCCTCTCAATAATATCCTAAAGATTCTCAATGGGGCTGAGGTCTGGATTCTGTCGAGGCCAGTCCAGGTGTGAAAATCATGTCTCATCTTTCCAGACCCACTCATTCACATTGTGAGCCCCATGAATCCTGGCATCACCATCTTGGAACATGCCCATGCCATCAGAGAAGAAAAACTCCACTGATGGAAAGACCTGGTCATTCAGTATCTTCAGGTAGTCAGCTGACCTCATTCTTTGGGAACATAACACTGCTGAACCTGACCAACCCCAGATCATAACCCTAACCCCCACAGGCTTGTAGGCATTAGACATCATGAGTGCATCACTTCATCTACTTCTCTTCTTACCCTGATGCTCCCATCACTTTGAAGAGGGCAAATCTGGACTCATCCGATCACATGACCTTCTTTCATCGCTCCAAAGCCCAATCTTTATGCTACAGAGTGATTTAAGACTTTTTTTTTTTCTGATTAGCCTCAGAGATCAATGGTGTTCTTAGAGCTACAGCTGTTTAATCCCAATCCCTTGAGTTCCCTTCACATTGTGTGTGTGGAAATGCTCTTACTTTCACGATTAAACATAGCCATGAATACATCTGTTGATTTCCTATGATCATCTAAGAGTTTGTTCCCACCACATTTGTTCCTCAAAGATGATGGTTCACCACTATCCTTCAAATTTTAATAATGCGTTGCATGGTTGTTAACCCAATTTTAGTAGTTTCATCTCTTTATCTCTTTAACAGATTAACATCCTTTCCATGACCACACAGGATATGTCGTCTGACATGGTTGTTTAAGAAACGAGAAGCTACTCACTGCGTCAGCTAGAGTTAAATAAGTTGTTGGCAGTAATGATCCAATGGAAGGCTCTTTCCTATTTGCTTAGTTCAGGGGTCGGCAACTTTTAACACTCAAAGAGCCATTTTGACCCGTTCCCCACAGAAAAAAAAACACTGGGAGCCGCAAAATGCTTTTGGCGTTTGAAGATAACACTGCATATATCGCTTTTTTTTTTTACCTCTATGCCCTTGTTAATCAGTCGTGATTAATCAATTACAAAGCCTCGAATTAGATAGATTCATTTTTTAAAATTGTGTCCTTCCACTAATATTTATCTCACTTGGTTAATGTCATTTTTGCTCTTGGACCTCATATGTTACGTAACGTTAGCTGGAAATCAATATTTTGCGAATGCCTATTTAACTTGTAAAATCTATTTATCTGTTTATCTATTCATCTTACGCAAATAACTTTTCTCCGGTAAGTCGCTGCCCTGTTTTCCAAGATGACACTCCTCTGACTCTCTGACCTGCTGCCTGGATGCTGGACGTGACATCTTGGAGTGGAGCTTTAATATACAGGCTTGCCATTCTTGAGTACAAAACGATGTGAAACTACAGGCGTTGCTTCTCCAGGAGTAAAACAAAAAAAAGGCATGAAACGTGTGGGAATCGGAAGCTCCGTGTTGTCTCTCTGCATCAACTTTGCGCTCTCGTGTTCCAGCGGAAAACCCAGCAGCACATCCGGTGGAGTGACACGTCAAAATAAGAGCGGTAATTTCACAATAAAATTTAAACGCACCTGAAAGACAGAACAATTTATTTTCCAAAGTTACAGGGAGCCACAACAGAGGGCTGAAAGAGCCGCATGCGGCTCTGGAGCCGCGGGTTGCCGACCCCTGGCTTAGTTAGGTCCAACAATTTTTCTTTTTTTGAGGGGGGACAGTGTATAAAAACACAAAACAAAACAAACTGCGATGGTAACATATATAGTTCATGCCTCACCTTGTACAGGAAAAGTTTGCTGCTAGGATCCTTGAGGTCCATATCCAACTCAATTGTTGCACAATCATCATCACTGACCTCAATATGTTTTAGTGTGCTGATGTGTGAGACAAACTGTGGCAGAAATGAACAGGTAAAGATATACAATTATAATAATGTTCAAGCTTCAAAACTGAAAAAGCATAAAGAAATGTTTAAGGTGTTTGTTGGAGAAGATCCAGAGTGAATGAATCTTTAGGTTGAGTACCTCTGCAATCTCTTCTTCTCGCTCTTTTTTCATTTCATTAAGTCTCTTCAGCATGCCACGGAAGTCTGTGATGCCGTATTCAGAACAGATCTTCTCGTAGTCTTTCTTTTCTGCACTAAGTAGAATTTCCCAAACCTTCTCCTCTGGTTCCATTGGCTTTTCCTCACGTGTTCCATCCAGATTACTGCAAAGTGAGAAATTGCAAGAAGCTCCACTCATCAGTGAGTTTTTGCTAAAATAATTGTTCTTGTAGGAATCACTGCCATAAAGAATACACTATATTTTAACAAACAATTAAGTTTGCAATTTTTTACTTACCGTTTTTTTAGCTTTTTTCTTAAGTCTGCTGCATCTAGGGAACCATAATGAAAAACACTGGTCTGTCACTGAATATGTGTCAGATGGTATTTCAAACAGTAATATTTTCAAAAGAACTGCTTTCATTTACACTTTATTGACGGTTTACACAAAGAACTTAGATTGAAGAGGCACAAACTAACTCCTAATGATAGCAGCAGTGTCTTCTTAACAATGTTTAGACCAGAGAAAGCTGGGAACATACTCAACCTCATCATAGATTGACAACCACAACAACAGCTGCATTCTGAGAGCTGATGTCCATATGGTTGGTTCACTTCAAAAACGAGCTGTTGATTAGTCAAGTGTCAGTGCATGGTGACACTGCACTGATGTGACAGATGCACCATGGCAGGCAGATTTTTCCTAATAATTTCAATTAATGAATAAAATGTCAAATTGCAATGAAAATTTATGGGCAAGGGATGTAGCAGAAAAACTAAGCTGCTTTGTCACTCCAAGTATTGCTATTTTTTGATGAAAACCATCAACTTGCATTCATCTTTGTGCACAGCTGATTGCTAATTCTCTAAATGTGTTTTCTATTGTTATTATTATATGTGGAGTGCAGCAACAACAAACCAAAATGACAAACATGGTTCTTATACAGGTTATTTTTAACTCACTTATAGAAGAGTGTATGGTCTAATCATTCATGCATCTAAGGACTAATTACATTTATTCCATGCTTCTGCCTTCGATATTTGTGTCTAACAAGGGAAACAACAGTTTGCTTTAGCGATTAGTACACTTACAATTATTAAAGTCAAAATAGATTTGGAACCTCACCTTCTCCTTGGACTTTTTGAAGTTCCTTACTCTTAGAGAATCCAACTGTGAATGAGCAATTAAAGATAACCTTATTATTTTTGCACCTGTTTGTCACAATTCAATATCCCAATCCGTCATGAGGATATGTAATACAACTTACATGCAAAACATTTGAGACATAGTAGTGATTCAGAGATTACTAATAATCCTACCCGAAATAACATTCAAGACAACAGTGCAAACAGCCCGTCCATATTCATTGGTTGCAAAACACTTGTAGGTATCAGCATCCTCCGGAGCAACTTTAGGGAACTAATGAAATGCAAAGAGACTCAATATCATTTTATTCTCTTTCAATGCATATTAAGATGCAGGATTCATTGAAGATTGCCATCATTTGTACCTTGTGAGTGCTTCTGTACAGCTTACCTCAAGGGTGTGTTCATGAGATGCTTCGTCGTACTTTTGCAGACACACATCAGGGTGAAATTGTATTTCTGCATTGGCTCTGCTCCATGTTACTGCAGGTGTTGGAGTGCCCACCACTATGGCCTTAAAGACTCCAAATTTACCTGTAATAGAGATTTGAGGGCTTCCTTATTGGTTATACTGTATTCGGTGCATTTTTAAAAAAAAAAATAAATGTGCCTATTACTGACACATGATCTTCACTGCATGCAAATAATACGAGAAAAATCATGAGATGCTGTTCATAATGTAGTAAAATTTTAGATCTACTTTGTGTTGCAGTTTATAGCCAGCACTTACCTTAAACCTTGGGCCACCATTGCACACACCTCATGTGCAATTCAGGACTATTATTACCTCATCATTGTAAAATTATACAATCAAATGTGTTTGAAAGGCAGTGAGTGTCCCACTTAAGAAGCTTATCCTAGTTTTCATCATGTTAGCATGGAGCACAGAGAAGTCTGGTCATGATAAATATTGATTATAGGCATATTCCTGTAACTGAATAATCTTCATTTAATATGACAGTGGTTGTAGTTTAAATTGTATTGTAGATCTAAATTCCTCCCATTGCCAACTATATTTAAAGCTCGTGTCCGGAGTTTCTGTTTGTTTTCAATTTATGTATCATTGTTTAACAAAGCTTAAATGTGTTAGTCTAGTTCGATACTATAATATAATGTTAGTATGACGCGATATGCAAATTTATTCATGAACTCCGCCTTCCTCTCATAGACCCCCATGTTATTCCAAAAAGCGCCGATCGGCAGCTAGCCAATCAAGTTTGAGCTTCTGCTTTGTCATGCTGTCAATCAACGGTTACGCGCACAGCAAGCATGCCCATGCAGAGGTGCGCGAGCTATGCACTACCGCGCGCACATTTGTTTTGCTTGTGGAGGAGAGAGCATCATGGATCAGCAACTTCCAGAAAAGTTACCAATCCCACGGCTTGTCAGGACAAGCAGTTCTACATCTACTTCTCGACAAACGTCTTCGTGATCGCCATCGGATTTATCTTGTTGATTCCTTTCAACGGTGGCGTGACTTTCGCATGTTGAAGGGGATCAAAACGGACGCTGCTTTGGCAACATTTCTTTTGAACAGGTAAGATGTACAAATTATCAGTGAAATATGGGAATGTAAGTTTGATAAACAGTGAAAATATTGACATTTAGGACTAGCATGAACAATGTCAGCGTATCTAGCTAACTATAATGTTAGCTAAGTTCAGTTCTTTATTGTGTACTCAGCTCATTACTTGGCTATAGATACGCTGACATTGTTCACGCTAGTCCTAAATGTCAATATTTTCACTGTTTACCAAACTTACATTCTCACATTTCAGTGAGAAAGAACCTCTTTTGCAATTTTGATAATTGGCATGCTGTAGACTTTTCTCGATTACTGAATACGTTGATATACAGTAATAATTTGTAGCTTATCAACTTTATGGGCTTTATAAAGTAGCCACTGTGGTTTAAAAATCCCTGTAATACTCGTAATTTGTGCGACAGGCATTTTTTTCGAGCTTGGAAATATTCCACTTCCAATTCTGTACGTCTAAATAATATAAAATATGTTTTATGCACTAAAAATGCCTACTACATTCATTCTTTGTGTATTATCTGTAATCAATCACGGTGTTGCTTTTTATGTCATATTAGCTATGAGGCAGAGTCTGGGGCTTCCACATCAACTCCGTTCAAAAGAAAGGCCAAAAGAAAACTGAGGCTGCCTACGCCTGCGCTGTCAAGTATTCACAGAGAGTTATTATCTGAGAGGTATGTTTGTCATAAAAAAGGTTTACTAAAACTCACTTTGTACTTGCAAAGTAAACATTTATGTTACAGTTTCTGGTAAACTTTCATCTATTTGCACTGACATGCATTACTAAGTACATAGATTTGGTTTCCTATCAACATGCATGTAAAACCTTCTTGTCCAATTGTGAGACATAGGAGCACCATGCTCTTCGTACCCCCTCCCCCAATTTCTACAGTAAATCAAAGTGAGCCGCTAAGTCTGCAACATGTGACTCCACCTGGAAATGGCCCAAGTGTTTTCACACCTTGTCCTTCCTGTCTCCTTCCATACCAGTCTTTGAGACCGTTTAACATAACAATAGTCAAGCTTGTACCTTGAAGTTCAGTGCATGCCTTGCCCTCTTGATCAATGGAAGCCTTGATAAATCTATTTAGCAATGTTTTGCCTATTCACTTTCCATGGTCTTTTCTTTGGATCTTTAACAATATATATTTCTTGCAACATAAAAATATTTACTCCACATTCTGTTATAGAGAGGATGATTTTCCAAAACAAGAACTAAGAGAAGAAAATGAACAAAGGTACAGCATTAAAACATAGGGGAGAGCGGGGTAAACTGAGCCACTTTTTACATTGTTTGACCTGTTGGCAAGTGGAAATGAAATTGAAGTAAAACCAACACATGTACATTGAGTTCATGATGTCTCACATCAGTGGAAATGATTAGAACGCATCCATAATGATTGGTCATGGAAATATAACTGTTACAACCCTGGCTCGTGTAGTGGGTAAGGGAAGTAACATAAAAGCCAGATGGTTATGGCTTTAAAGATATTTATTATAAAGAAATGAAAATGAGGTACAAAATAAAAGAAAAACGGAGGACACTAGTCACGACATGAAAATAAATATAAATAAGAACAAAAAGAGACTCTAAACTAGAGCTATCAACTTAACAAAAAGATCCTAAATGTACCCAATAAACCTAAACACAGCGTGTGTAACAAACAGCAACGAAAAAGACTAGTGCCTCCACAATAACAGAGCGACCGGATGGCTAACAAAGTTTCTAACACAATGAGGCACATGGGCAAGACTGGAGTACAGTGACAAGCCAATGATTCTCAGGCACTCCGGCTTCTTATGCTGAACCAGGGCCGTACCGGATTGGCTGACGAGGGCACAGCACCTGATTCCAATTACCCAGCACAGGTGGACAGGATTTCTGGCAGCCTGGGAAGATTGACAGCCACACACACACACGTACACACGCTCCACCTCAAAGGGTAAATTGACCTTTTGACTTTTTCAATTTTCGACTTGAGCAGCATATAACTAATGAGTTAGTATATAACTAAATAAACAACAAACCAAATTGAAACTCATGTTCAATGTTCAGAATATTTATTTTACAGGCCAGCCTTTCAAGACAAAACAGCAACAATACAACTGGAAAGTAACTGTAGCCTTCAATAACTAAATAACTACTGCTTATTCAAGGTAGTGGTCTTGTTGAAGGCTGTCACCCTCCCCAAAGATGTTGCTTCGGGCATACGGTAGGAGAGATGGTGGCATGCTTTGAAGTTGATGAACCAATCTCGACCTAAACGAATAGGGACATTATTAAGAATCTGTTTAGCTACAAGACCAACTGTTTATCTGAGCTGAATTGTGATCTCTTCTACCCTACCTGCTGAACAGTTAGCTTTCCAGCTCTCTGGGACGGGATATTGTTTTTTTCTGCCATTTCGTAGGCTACATCACGGGATTTCTTTGCAGTGAGGCCATGGAAGTGGTCAGCCAGTTTTTTCACGTGGTGTGCAAGGTCGTCCTCCATCTCCTCTGTGAAGACCCTCTTTGCGTTTGCTGTCCCTGTGTAGCCTGCCACTGTCACTTCCCCTCCCTCTTTCTTTTATAGGAATCTGCGTAAGGATGACCGTCAATGTTTCTCTCTGTGGACACTTTTCTTATGGATTTTCCACCCTGGACTTCAGTTGCTGCTCTCTGCACCTCCTCAAGGGATGTTGAGCCCCAGTTTGTCTTCCTGCTGTATTTCCTCGGCATTCTAGCGTGCCTACAATGATACACATATTTAAAAAAATAAATCAATTATGTATTGCTACAATTAAACACATGTTTTACCTCTGACACTTTAAGTGCCTCATTGCGGGTTAAGTTGAACCACTGGGTCAATTTACCCCAAGCAGTTTGGCTCACTTTACCCCACAGCCACCATTTTGTTGAAAACAGCCTAGCCTAGCAATTCCGGCTAATACCTTGCTACATGATTCACATGGTTTTATACATTGATAGCTCAGCAACACATATGATGTCTGTTTTTATATATAGTTAAAATTACTTTGAGTATATAGTCATTATTCGTAATATGTTGAAAATTTACTTTGACATGCAAAAAATGATTTTTGGAGAATAAAAGTTACTTACCACTTCAGCTTTTGTTTCTGTTCACCACAGAAGGCTTGAAATGAGGTGGGCTAACTAAATCCAGAGTCATGTGACCACTGATGCATACCGTTGCCCAGATACAGGGGGTGGGTTGATTTACCCACTGGCTCCACTTACCCCGTTCTCCCCTACTTGTCAATATTTGATACCACAGTGCTAAAGTGACAAAATATAGAAATTATACTTTTTTTTAAGGTTAGCAGCTGATGAGATAAATGAAGAAATAAATGAGATGGATTTCAACAACTTGGAGAACTCCATGTAAGTATAAATTTAACCCACACAGTTAATATTTATCAGTGGTGATCATTTCACATTTTGTACTCAGTATTGATTGGGTAGAGGACAAGACCTGGTCACCATCCCAGGAAACACAGTCAGTGTCCACGTCTGAAGAAGATAAAACAATAGAGGTGGACACATACTCAGAATACAGCGATGAGGATTACATTCCTACAATACTCATCAGGTTAGTTATTATGTTTAAAAACAATTCAGTAAACATGTTATTTGTTAAAAAAAAATAAATGTTTTTTTAAATATAGACCTGGAGCATTGACATCATCTGCAATAAATGTGGAAGGGCTTCCTGCTATTGCTGTGGAGGACACAGTCCATGACCAGGAAGAAGTCCCAGATGTTCCTGAGACTGATGATCCTACTTTTCCTGAGGGCATTCGAGTGGAAAACCCAGACGACCTGATTGGAGAGCAGGCTGCCATAGTGTACAACATCTGCATGAAGCAGCTCTTGTCATTTCTTTTGCTGCCAGTCAACAAATGCAGTGGGTCCAAGGAAGAGTGTGATGCTACTGCTCCTTTTGAAGTAGCTCTCTCAAAAAGAGGATCAGCGCTGGTGGTGAAGTGGGCATGTAAACTTTATCTTCAGTGTAAAAAATATCAATATGATGAACAATATTTACAGATACTTCCAACTTTTACAGGTTTGTCCAAATGGTCACATTGTGTTCCAGTGGAACTCTCAACCAACATTTAAATTTAAAATGCAGGCCGGAGACTTTATGTTGTCAACTAACATTTTACTTTTGGGCAACAACTACACAAAAGTGGCTCTCTTGTTCAAATATATGAACATGGGTATGGTAGCCAAAAACACCTACTTCGCCATCCAAGATGAGTACTGTGTGGACACCATCAGAGATTTTTGGATGGAAAGCAGAGCAGCTGTTATCCCTACTTTAAAACAAGGAGTTGTAGCCCGAGGTTAGTGTCACAATTGACTGCAATTCATTTTATACATTTACATTGTGTTTGCTTTCTGACTTTCTCTGAATATGTATTGACAAGTTGATTGCTTTGTGAACAGGGGATGATCGTATGGACAGTCCTGGTTTCTCAGCCCAGTACTGTACTTACACAATGATGGACAATGACAGCAAGAAAATAATCTCTGTTGTCAACAAGAACAAGGTGGAGACCCAAGGAAATTCCACTATTATGGAGAAAGTGGCTTTCATTGAGAGCATGGATAAACTACAAAAAGAAGTAGAGCTGACAGAAGTGTCCACTGATGCACATACTCAAATTTCTGCACTGTTCAGTGAGTACAATGTTATGTTTATCGTGTCACATGTAGTTACATTGTTAGTCATTTGAGACTTAAAATGATAGTCAACTGTCAACTATGATGTTTTAATTTAGGAACAGGAAAATACAAAGACATTGGTGTAAATCACACTTATGACGTGGCATGGAGCGAAGAATCTCGGAAAAAAATCCATGCTGTAAGTAGAAAATTATCTATAGTTTATACGTTATAGTGGTGTGCCTGATTTTCTTATGTGATTTTTCTTAGGCTGGGCAACAACGGGAGTGCAGGATTCTCTTGCAATGGACAAAAGACATCTGCAGTCATTTCTGGTTCTGCTGTAAACACGCTGAGAACTGTGACAGGTTTTTTCTAAGTATTTTTAACCAGTGTCCCTGTTCTTATATGACTGTGTACTGGTTGAAATGGCTAATCTGAATACATTTTTAGACTATGTGCAACAAGTCCTCAAATTCATACGACCGCATCGGTCGTTTGCACCTATGCGGTCGTATGAACGTTTGCGCCCCTATGGGGAAAACGAACGCATTACAGGATTTAATTCGCGAAACGGCTTTTCCGTCGCAAAACGGCTTTTTTCTCACTTTCCCAACACGTTTTTAGGGTTAAGGTTAGGGTTAGGGATAGTGACAGGGATAGTGTTAGATAAAAGTTTGTTCATGATGACGTTTCACCTGCGACTCCAGAGTGTCGATATTTACTCAACCGCTAGAGGTCGCATACGTCAAAACGTAACATTTGGTCATAATACGGGCGTGTACAGACGACCTATGTGGTCGTTTTTCGTTTGAGGACAGGCTGCTATGTGGATTGGCTTGCTCCACCATGTCACAAATGAACACGAGTGGCCACTGGATGCCTGTCAGCACGGTCCATTAGAGCCAGAACCCAACAAGGAGTAGATTAAAAAGGGATCCATTGCATACAAAACATTAACAGAGATCATTCTCAATGAACGCTGGCTTAAAGAAGTACCAAAATATTTGAGGTTTAGGTAAGATATTTGTAAAATATGATCTTGTTCATTACTGAATATTTGTTAATTGGTCTTTATTTTTTGTAGGTCCACTGCTCATCTGGAAAGTTTTCATAATCATCTACTGATGTACGCAGGCAAACGCTTCAACTTTTCAAAGAAAGTATATGAGGCACGTGTGTTCCTTGGTGCTTTGGACTACAATCATCACAGTGACAGACCTGTGAAGAAATATCCAGATGGATCTGTGCCGTATGTATTCAATTGAGATTTTAAAAGATGCATCATTTTTAAGAAATGATAGTCTCTATTTTATTTTTGAAAACAGGGGAAGAAAACTGTTCAATAAAAAGTCCAGATGCTGGTGCTTTTATGCCTTGAAAGAGGACAAAAACTACTCCTATATTCCCACCTTACAAGGCAAGATAGTGGCAGCACGTGTCAACAGTAAATCTGGGCTACCAAAACGCATCAGACAGAGACCAGATGACCCAAGACTGTTGGGACCTTTATGTGGTGTCCCAGCTCCATCGACACAAGAACTGAGGGACCAACACATTAGGCGTGGAGATGGTAAAGCATATTATGAGTGTAAATGGTCTACTTGTCTTACATATTGTTTTATAATCAGTATTTTGTTTGGTTTTGTAGGTCAAGGAGAACAAAAGTAGAGTCATCTGGCTGTGATATTATGTACATTTTGTTTTGTAAATACAATAACTTTATACAATATAATAAATACTTTAAACATATTCACAATTCTTTTCTTTTCATTAGCAATTACTATTAATTTTGGTATATACCAACCATACAGTTAGGCTTCTGTGACATAGTAGTAAAACTTATTAAAAGTCTGCATCAATCATTAGCACCCAAATGCTGTTTTATTGATTACCCACACCAGTACAGTGTAAGTAATCAATAAAACAGCATTTGAGAGCTAATGGTTGATGCAGACTTATAATAACTTTTACTACTTTGACACATTTTTGCTCCAGCACACCACTTCAGATCCAGATGTGCAAATCCTCCTTTTTCCAAGCTTCAGTGACATAGAAATATTTCCTTGATGAGCAATTCTATCTAAAGCCTGATGCATACTTCCTAAGACTGATGATACATTTTGTTTGATACTAAGTGTATGTAACAATAACTCAAGTGAAACTTTACTGTCTATATTTTATTTTAAACACAATAAGGAAACAGCCAAACTAACAAGGTTTTTTCCCCATTATAATTACAGTGCACGGAGGTCGTTCCACAGACGCCGAGCAAGACGTAGCACTCCTTCCTCCAGAATGAAGGCCTGCATATGTGGCATGGTGGAAATGCAGAGCAGTGGATGCTGCTGGCAGCACTTTTTTTCAAAGTCTGTGGGCATTTCCCTGCAATTGGTGCATACACACCATGAAGGCTGACGTTCACCTTCACTTTCTCTGGCAGTAGGTCCAGCCTCAAGCAGAACATCAAAAATAACTCCTGGCTCTTGTTCCAAAACACGTTGTAGGACATTCTTGGCTTGTTGTTGGCTTAGATTGTTGATGTTTTCCTAAAAAAAAAAGAGAAATAAAGTTGTAATGTACAAATATAAAATGACACATTGTTACATATAATCAGAGGTGAAGTGTACTCAGTTACATATAGGCCTACTGTAGAAACCTTTTGAAGAAATAGTACTTTGAGTAGCTTTTGAATTTTACTTGAGTTTATTTATGTACTCTTATTTGAGTTAATTTTTGTCACTGTAACAAATCTTTCAGCAGCAAAAGCATTTCGACTTCTTCAACTGTGATGAAGTTTGTGTTTGATAAACTTTATTACTCATAATTAACTAATTAAATTGTATTTTTGTTGGTATTTTTGTAGTTTTTACATTCAAATAATTTATATAACAAAAATATACTTCACAGTCAAACAGTTATACTTTTTCCCTCTTGAGAAACTTAGGTTATGCTTGACTAAAATGTGTTGGATTCATTGAATTACGTGACGATTAGGCTACTTGAGTAAATATGTTAGCTACTAAACACCTCTGCGTTTTAAACTCTAATTATTTACCTGTTCAAAGTTTATGCAGTGAGTACGTAAGTCCTGGACACGTGCAGCATCCTCCTCTGTAAGATTCTCCTGGGAGACCGCAGGACGTTTTTTGGCTCGGGGTGCTCACGTCGCTCCCCGACCACAGCCTCGTTAGCCCGCCTGACAGCTTCGTTTAGATGCCCGACCTCTGGAGGAAGATGTTGGGGCATCTGGGACATACTCTTCGTCAGAGGAGTCATGCAATTCTGAACTCTAGATAGAAATAAATAAACAATGTAACACATATACACGCGTAAATGCACTAAGTTTGATAAACGTCATCGAGAGGGATACACGAGTGTAATCACATATTGAAACTTTACTCGTTCGCCCTAGCAGATTCATGTTATTTTGGTATTAGGATAAGTTAGACTCAATACAGAATTCTAACGTAATTCCTTTATTATTTACAAAATGTACTTAATGTAGAAGAGTGGACTTACCTCGGATATATCCATTGTCTGCTAAACATCCGCTCTAAACAGCAAAACAGGCAAGATGCTGCAGCACTCCGGGCACTCCTCTCAGGTACTGCGCGCGTGCACAAATAAAGGGGCATGACTAGGTATTTCGCGAAATCAGAGGGAGGGTGGGACCAACAGTGTTTTGGGAGACGTTGCGATTCAAACTCGGAGTTTGCGATTAAAACTCCGGACACGAGCTTTAAGTATTATTAATAAAAGATGCAAACTCTACTAATTCACTGCTGCCAAAGTGAGCCACTTTCACTGCCTCCATTGTTTGTGTTTCTGTTACATTCAAGGTAGTAGATAGTTTTCAGTAATCAGGATCAGATGTATCTTTTTCTGTTTCTTCTATTTCTTTTACACTATTGCACCTAGCACTACCATTTAAATGTTTAGGGTCACTTAGAAATGTCCCCATTTTTGAAAGAAAAGCATTTTTTTTCAATAAAGATAACATTAAATTAATCAGAAATACAGTCTAGACCAGGGGTATCAAACTCATCTCAGTTCAGGGGCCACAGTCAGCCCAATTTGATCTCAAGTGGGCCGGACCAGTAAAAACACAGCATAATACCCTTTAAATAATGACAACTCCAAATATTTCCTTTTGTTTTAGTGCAACAAAAATACATTCTGAAAATGTTTTTATTTAATGAATCTTTTTACAAAACATTAACTGAAATTTCTTAAGAAAAATAAATTCAATTTCGATAACATTGTGGCTCAGTTTATCATTTACACACTACAACTTACAGATCACAGAGTGTCTACAAAAAGGCACAAAACATTTAATGACAGGCATCTGGAAATGAACAATGTAGTGTTTTAGTATATGTTATGTACTGTATTTAAGATTGCATCTAGGTCTCTGATGATTTAACGCAAAAAACCCAAAAAAACCCAAATGTACCCAATTACAACCATTGTGCTCCATGGTAACACTCTGATTGATCCAAATTGTATGAGCCAAATAAGGATACTGAACTGATAATATCTGTTTAGAGGATTTTTTTTTTTTGTTGCTTCAGTTCTTTTTCTGAAATACAAATACATTGAGAGCAATTGCGGTTCACTGTCTTGCATATTGTTTGTGCCCTCTCACCTTCACCTCCCAGCCTCCATGTTTAGTGTACAATACATTGCTTTCTCATCAGCAACTTTCACCTTGATGTCTTTATGTTTTTTGTAAACATTTGTTGTGTAAATTAATGTTTTTCCCTTTTACATGGAAGTGTACATGATGAAATGTAACCTTTAGGTCAAATTGTGTTTGACCTGAAGGTTGTTCAGTGACGTGATGAGCCTGAATCTTTCACTCAGAGGAGAAGTTTAAAACTTACCCTCTTGAATAGTCAAAGCAATAGGTTTGCGGGTGAAATCTGGAGTTGACATTCCTTCTGGAAGTTCTTCTTTAAACTGCGTTATCATGACACCAGGCACTTTGGACTTCTTCTTGATGCCTAACCAAATCAAAACATATTAACAATTAGACAGGCTTTATATTTCTGTTGGAGCAGTTAAAGATAAATACTAATAAGCATTATCTGTAGAGCGAAAATCTTAGGACACAATTAGAAATATTTTAAGATACCTTACAATAAAGCCACTGGAAACATGAAAGTTTAAAGGACTTAATTCTGAGATGTCACCTCTGTAAATCGGTGGTCAATTTTTGAAGAAAAAAATATTTTAACGAAAAGCTAACTAAGTCTGTATCCAGATTCATTTAACATGAACACAAATCTGGAACCCAGACAAGTTCCAATAAACACTTGTCAGTTTGAATTTGAAACACAGTCACATTAAACCATATTGGCCAAGAGTATATCCGAAGAAAGGGCACATTCTGATGTAAAAAAGCCACAATACCAGACCAAAACTGTGATCACTACATAATATATCAGCTAATAGAAGAAAATTTTTTTGATGATTATGTAGTACTGTATTCTCTTGTACAAACTGCAATCAAATTAATAATCCTCTCTCAGCCAACTCAGTCGTGAAGTTAAGTGTTATTTGGTGAGTTGGGATTATTTGACCCTGCTCAAAGTTAGTTGAACTTGCTCTCATAGCTTGCAAAAAAATTAAATAAAATCTATTGCTCTTTTTGCAAGAACAAAAAGTGCAATTAGGTTAATTTGCATTCATATCTCTAATATGTTGACTGACACTACACACTCGCAACATGTTTAACATGGAGCATTCATCATAGGAAATACATAGTGAAAGACCAACAGCAGGGCAGGCATTTAGAAACCTTTTCACAGTGGCTGTCTAATTTATGCACCCAGCTGAGCAAAACCATAATTTGTTTTTAAGTAATCTTGTCAGTTTGCTTGATTGATGTACTTGGACAACTTTATGGGCCTGTTGAGTTGATGTAATAGGGGAGTTTTTCCTCCTGATATAAACATACACTGCGGGTGACTTTGTTTATTACTTTGGAGCCTCGACGGAGTGATGTGACGATTGCTGTTGGTCTGTCTGTATACAATATTACTCAAAAATGGACTAATTTGGATGAAATTTTCAGGGAAGGTCAGAAATGACTCTAGTTCCAAGTGACTGATATTTGGCAGTGATGAGGCTTATCGTCTGGATCCACAAATTTAAAAAAAAATTTTAACTTTCGCAAATGATATGATGACTGAGCAGCTGTGGCGGAGTACTGCAGTCTCTGAGTCCCCTATTTAATGTTTCAATCCTAGTAAGCTAATAATATAATAAACTGTGTGCTTACCATCAATATCACTGCTTATATCATTGAATATGTGAGTAGAAACTTTGAGTCTGTATTATTTACCGCGCCAAGGAACGTGGTGGAGGTTATGGGACAATCAAGGTTGGTTTGTCTGTCAGCAACATTACTCAAAAACGGACAAATGGATTCTGCTGAAATCTTCAGGGAGGGTCAGAAATGACACAAAGACCAACTGATTAGATTTTGAAAATGATTTGGCTTATATTCTGTTCCACAGATTTGTTAAAGATTTTTGTGTCATTGCAAGATAGCAACATAGTGACGCTGTAACTAATGACAACAAGTAAACACTACATCAGCTGCCTGCTGACGATCACAGGATTCTGATCCTACCACAGATCCACCGCTGCAGACCACAAGTTTTATTTTTTTAAATTTCATCCATCGGAAATCATACAATGACTGAACAGCCTTGGCGGAGTACTGTGCTCTGAGTGCTTTTCTTGTTAGAACATGGGACAAGTGATATTCAGAATAGTTCATAGATATTTCTCTCTGGCTTTACTGACTAAAGTAAAGGCAGCAATTTATTTCAATTATATTACATTACATGGTCTTGGAAAGACATCTGAAATTTACTAAAATATATATTTGGGAATTTCGGTTGAATTATTTTGTTAGCACAGTTCAGTCTGCATTTATAAGAACCCAGAACAGGAACGACTGTCTCAAGTTTTTATGTTTATAGAGGGGGGTAAAAAGAAGCATAACGTAAAAATGAGGATCTGTCCTTTGGTGTTACTGGGTACACAAGGTTCAACCCAGCTCTGCAGTGTCCAGCTCATCATTTTTACATAGATCCCAGAATCCTCCGAGAGTACTGATGTGAACTAACCCTCAGCAATCTCGAGGAGAGCATCACAGAATGCTGATCACAGGGGCATAGCTGGTCCAGGGATATCAGGTCTTTAATTCTTTTCACTTGCCATGAAAAACCTGTAATTGGCAGAATGTTAACTATAGCGTATCTGGATTAAAGAAAAGAATGCGTGAGCAGACAGCCCCACTTTTTTGCAGTGTCAAGCACATTGGAGGTGAATTGCTTGCAGCAGGTGCTACTGGACAGTATGTTCTGTGGTGTGTGCAGCAGAGCGGTGATGATTTTACACTGGTTGTGCTGCTGTTAATAAGCTGAACATTCACATTGTGGAACTGTGAGGATGATGCTGACACCATCGAAATAAAAAGCAACATGTTTGTGAGGAAAATATTGATCAGCCTTTGAGTGTAGAACAGCAATTAGAACTGCATGTTTAAGCCAGGCATTGATTTCACAGGTCAGTCAGCAGAAAATGGAATTCAATTGGCAGAAATTTGGTGCAAAAAAAGATTTGTAAAGCTCCTGTCATCCTGGAGCAGACTGAATATGACTAATGTGTTTGATAAGAACTGTGGAAAATGTACATACTGTATTAGGTCCTATTAGATCACTTTTTATTACACTAATCATAGCTGCCAGATGGGTAAGGATTTATACATGACCACTTGCAAAGCAGAAGGTTTTTCATTCAGTTCTTGGTTGCAGCCTGTAGCTGTGAATAACTCCTTTTATAATATTCCTAATGTGCTGGAGGACTCCCAGTTCTCTTTAAGCTGCCTATCAAACAAAACTGTTGCTTTATTCCTGTGTGGAGTTCATCCATTCTCTATACATCGCTTTATCCTCACTAGGGTCGTGGGGGGTGCTGGAGCCTATCCCAGCTGACTCGGGGAGACTGTCCTCATTGAAAAAACGACCACATAGGTCATCTGTACTCGCCCGTATTACGACCGAGTGTTACATTTTGAAGATAAGCGACCTCTAGCGGTTGAGTAAACATCGACACTCCGGTGTCTCAGCTGAAACGTCACCATGAACAAACTTTGACCTAACCCTAACCCTAACCATAACCATAACCCTAAACCCGTCTTGCGAAAGTGAGGGAAAAGCCGTTTTGCGAGGGAAAAGCTGTTTCGCGAATTAAATCCCGTAATGCCTTCTTGTCCCCCGTAGGGGCGCTAACGTAAATACGCTCTCATGAGTAGTATTCAGGGGCACGTTACATACGACCTGTGTGGTCGTATGAGTTTGAGGGCTTGTTGGACTCGGGTGAAGGCAGGGGACACTCTGGACAGGTCGCCAGTCTGTCGCAGGGCTACATATACAGACGATCATTCACACTCACATTCACACCTACAGACAATTTAGAGTTGTCAATTAACCTCAGCATATTTTTGAACTGTGGGAGGAAGCCGGAGTGCCCGGAGAAAACCCACGCATGCACAGGGAGAACATGCAAACTCCATGCAGAAAGATCCCAGGCCCAGCCCGGGATTTGAACCTGGGATCTTCTTGCTGCAAGGCGAAAGTGCTAACCACTATACCACTGTGCAGCCCCTGTGTGGAGTTATAATTTTTAATTTATTTTCTGTCTTTTTATTTGCTTGTGCATGGGTTTTCTGATGATTATTTTCTACCAGAATATAGATTCCTAACAAAGCAAAGATTGATTTTTATGAATTTCATTAGAAATATAAGGAGTGAATGGATTTTTTTCTTCAGATCTCCAATCCTCCTCCTCATTCATTCACTTTTTATTTCTGCTTTACAGTATGATTTATTCCGCATTAAGTATAGCCATAGGAATGCATCACTTGCATTCTTGAATGAGTCATATGTACTTTGTGTCTTTGTCATAGTCTCTACCACAAAACTACAAAGACGTAGAACAAAGGCATAGAATATATTAGAGGATTTAAAAAAAAATTCTGATCACCTCCAAAACTGCACATTGAATGGAATGCCAAGCTTTTCCTTCGCTGTCCTTTCATCATTTTCAATTTGTTTTTTGCTTTTTAGCTTATTATTTTTTAATTCCATTTCTTTTAATGTCCTTTGAGAAATGCCTGTGTATATTCCCAATGTTTTATAGGTGCACTTGGTTTGCCTTGACAATAACTAAATATACAAAACAATAAATGAATGGTATAAAAAAAAGTACATTCAGAAAGCTTCTAAATCTGCTAACTCTGATGTTCTCACTGTCTCACTGCTAGTCGCTAGTGTTGACTCATCAATGTCTTGGCAGTTCAAAATGTAGCTGGAAAATACATACAGGAACTAATGCTGAACTCTTCAGTTTTTAATATCACAGTATATGTTATGACATGTTAGATAGTTAACATACTGTAGATTCTATTAGTATATCTGAGTATAGGTCAAGGATGATTACAGCATTGTTGTACACAGTATTGATTTGTTTGAACTATTTCAGCCACTGTATTTATATTTCTCTACATATTGTCATAGTTTTTCAGATGCTGTTTGTCAGTTTGTTTAATGTACAATATTTCATTAAAAAATACAGTTTAAACATTAGTGCCTTTTAAACTCCAAATTACTGCAGTCACAATAATTGCATCACTCTATGAGGGTACAAATCGTGGTCTGTAATCGATGTATCTGTTGAATCTCTCAGCTGAATGAATAAAGTGAAATTAATGTCAGATTCTCATGGTTTATCAACTATTAAGGCAACTCGAGTCTGCTAAATTTAATGCACAAAATATGTGTTAATTCTTTGATTCCTTTTCCCTCCAGTTTTTTCACTCTTTCATTGCTGCTATATTTTTAAATGTATTTCCATCTTGACTGGAATAAAATTTTAAAAATATAACCACTACTGTTCCAAGGTTTGGGGTCATCTGGACAATTTCATGTTTTCCATAAAAACTCACAATTTTATTCATGTGCTAACATAATTGCACAAGGGTTTTCTAATCATCAGTTAGCCTTTCAACACCATTAGCTAACACAATGTAACATTAGAACACAGGAGTGATGGTTGCTGGAAATGTTCCTCTGTACCCCTATGGAGATATTTCACTAGAAATCCACCATTTCCAGGTAGAATAGTCATTTACCACATTAACAACGTCTAGTCTGTATGTCTGATTAATTTAATGGTATTTTCATTAAAAAAAAAAAGATTTTCTTCCAAAAATAAGGACATTTCAAAGTGACCCCAAACTTTTGAACGGTAGTGTATGTGTGTATATATTTATTTTTATATTTATTGAATACACACACACTGAATCTGCATGAATGTTTTCGGAGTAGACTAAATTAACTCTGAACTGTTTTTTACAAACTGAAAACTCTGTTCCCCATCTCCAGATTCAATCACAGTCCAAGTTCGTTGTGCCTACTTTCTGATAGGAGCTACAGCAAATTAGTCTCAGTGTTTATTTTCTGACATCCACACTGAAGATGTCACTTTTATTTTCCTTGTTTTATTTCATGTTCAGATTGAAAGACCAGTTTCATCTAAGCTACTGTTATCTCAGAGTATTGTGTACTTGTGTTCCTTCAGAATAATTGTCACAGGATTACAAGAATTCAAAAAATGTTGGCCACGGCATACAGGCTTCCAGATGTCATGGGTGTCATAATAAGTGATTGCCTAAGATCAAAGTTATGAGTTAAATTGATGGCACATGGTTCTGTTAGACTTGCTTTGAACTGCCGGCGTCACAGAAATTGCAATTTTGTACGTGTGATGATCTCACGAGGATTCGTGAAACTGTCACGTAAATTTTTGTTTCGGTTTCGTGCGCACCAACACGATTTCGTCATGTTTTTCGTGCCGCTCACCACAAAATGCACACCAATGTATTTTAAACGGCGGACTTTTCGTGCCACTCAGAACGTATTTCAAAAGAATGTGTATATTATATTTTTAAAGTAAAACCGCGGCGAATCCAACGCTATATTTTGCATGACATCGTCCCTAAACATAACCCTAACCATAATCCTAACCATAACCTAACCATAAGCCGGTGGTACACTTACCAATTTG
Organism: Acanthochromis polyacanthus; assembly: GCF_021347895.1. Taxonomy (NCBI): domain Eukaryota; kingdom Metazoa; phylum Chordata; class Actinopteri; family Pomacentridae; genus Acanthochromis; species Acanthochromis polyacanthus. The sequence continues at coordinate 36,682,207 of NC_067117.1, read as the reverse complement.
CATAGGAATTTCAAGAATGTCCGGCGGCCGGCGGCCGCAAACGCAATTGCACAAGCAGTATATGCCGATGGACAGCTTAGATCGTCATGAATCCGCCGGTATAAACCACTTTCAGATGTGATTACCACAGCGAAAAACATTTCGTGGTGAGCGGCACGAAAAACATGACGAAATCGTGTTGGTGCGCACGAAACCGAAACTAAAACTTACGTGACAGTTTCACGAATCCCCGTGAGACCGGGTTGGATGGTCGCATGTAGGCAGGCATGAAGAGATCAAAAATTTCAAAGGAAATCCAGAAAGGTTAATTTAAAGGGGTGTCTCAGTTTACATTGGTAGTCATCATTTAAACAAATGCAACCACTAATATAATTTAATGCTAATCTTTTTATTTCTACCAAATTCATGCTGTTTGCAGTTTACATTGTTAACTGAAATGTTGAAGTTAATAATGTTTAAGCTGGGGGCACTGGGGTGACCTGTCAGATCTGATGGATTCATACAGATCATCTGTTAAAGCTGTCATTGTAGAGCAAGTTCAAAAATGTATTGAGCCTGAACTGTGCCAGTGTATTGTACAGCGTTAATCAGAACTTAGATATACATTTTACAAAAGTGGCATTTTTCCTTTATATGATAAGCTAAGCACATGGCAATCAACCGCAGTGCCCTCGAACAACAGCCTATAGTTCATTTGGAGGATGTTTGAAATGTCACAATGAAATGCACGTGTTGTGACACTGAAAGTTCTATCATCCATTCTGGATGACACCTTTCAAGGAGTGGTGAAGACCACATCATACATGCAACTCACCCAACATGGAATCATGCATTCACAGAAGACGAATCGTTTGTGCGATTTGATTTTTTTTCTTTTTTTGCTCCCATACCTTTGTCGTCTGGGTGAACTCCCTCAGAACCGTCGACTTAACACGCAACGTGACACGAGAGAGGGAACAGGACAGGTAAATAATAATCCTGACAAAAGCACCATGGCAGGTTGGAACTTCGACAGGATTATGGACACATAATCAACATAAAACACCACAATATACAGTATATACTCCAGGAATAGGAAGCACAAACACAGAGACAGAACTTAAGCAGACCAGAATATTCAGTCACACAACAAAAGTTGTTAGTCATAGACAAACTGTAACACAATATGTTAGCAAAATGTTGTTACAGCAGCATGTAAGTAGTTATGCTGCACAACTGCTGATTAGACTGAACTCTCTTACTCGTTTTTTCATGGCAGACATCTTAGGATGATTCCCGCACAGTGCTTGAGAGAAATACTTGAGGAAAAGCAATTTGTGTAAAATTATTTTTCATTCATATATTCAATCATTTTGTCTTCTATCAAACAAGGACATCTTTTCATTTTTCAGTTCTCTCTCAGATGATTCCCTGCACACTGATGATTTTGTTGATCATACTTGTTACCATCAGCTGCAGCTCGCGCTGGTTTTTAGACAAATCCTGAGGGAATGTTCTTTGTGTCAACATTTTCTGTCTTCGGACATGTTGTTTTTAACATGCTTTTGTTCAGTGATTACAGCTTGTTTTCGTTGCATCTTCTGGTATCTGTAACATCTCTGATCTTCTCTTTGACCAACATCGTCATAGCCTTGGCAGGGAGAAACTGATGAATTATAGCTTCTGTGACGGCCAAAAACTTTTTATTTTTGTAGTGGCATGTCACATTTGCTAACACAAAAAAGGCCTTTGCTGTTGAGGTTTCTCAGATTTGTGGATGATAGTGCAGAGATTTGAAATCTTGATTATTATTTGGACTGCTTCTGTCCAACAAAAGAGATAGACATGGAGCTTATCTTCATTTTGAGTTCCAACTTGACAGCATTACTCAGATTCCTTGGGTATTCCATGTCTTCAAAAAAAATGCCTTTTTTTTGGACAAGATGTCGACATTATAAAATCCTTGACGTGGCAGACTTCCCAGGTGTTTTCTTGTCTTGTAGTTTCATTGTTCTTGATGCAAAGCCACATGACTCTGTGCATTTAGCTGCATACTGTCCATCAAATGGGTCATTATCATTCCTGGGATAAGAGAAAATACAGGAGGAGACAGCTGTAAAACCAACCTCTGATGGACTGATGCACTTACCCGCCTGCCCAGCAGCAGTTTGATCGGTCACCTTCGACTTCTTCCACATCTTGTTTTCCTCTCGAGCTCTGCTGACTCAGAAGGCTCTGCAGCAAAAATAACACAAGATAACAGAGGACATCTTCAGCACATCAGACATGCATGACTAAAATGGAAATCAGCACTAATGGCGGACATTCTCTGCAGAGTTTTAGGTTTCAGCCTTTTTAATTTTGGGGTTTGCTGTGTGTTTATTTGCTCATTCTCTTTTTGAAATATAAACAGATGTTGCTCAGCGGTTGTCACAGAATTATTTAAAACTTCAGGCGCTGCTCTAAACTGTTCATATGGTGTTTTCAGAGGCATGCTGCTCCTCTTCAGGGGTGCAGTTGCTCTAACCAGTCAGTAAGAGGCAGCAGCCAGTGTCATTTACAATAAGCATTGGCTTTACCATTGGATGACTACCCGCCTCTGGGATCCGTTGCAGGGATGTGTTAACTGAGCATGGATCTTACCTAATATAAACAGGGTGAAGAGTAAGGCTTAGTTTTATCGTGCAGCACACAGAGCCAGTGCTATGGCGTCCTCATCCACCACAGTCTACTAGTAATTTGGAGTTCAGGTTGAAAAATATGCAACTCTGTAGAAAAGATTTAGTCACTAAAAGTAGGAATACTTCAAAATATTGTCATAAATAGTTTATCTATTTATGACAGTAAATAGTAAATTCAGTAAAAAGTCAAAACCTACATCAAATCAGTATTTCGTGTGACTACCCTTAAGCAGGTACACTGCCGTTCAAAAGTTTTGGGATCACTTAGAAATATCTTTATTTTTGAAAGAAAAGCAGTTTTTTCATATAACATTAAATGAATCAGAAATACAGTCTAGACATTGTTAATGTGGTAAATTACTGTTCAAGCAGGAAATTGCAAATTTTTAATGGAATATCCATATAGGGGTAGAGAGGCCCATCTCCAACAACCATCACTCTTGTCACTCACTTGTGTTCTAACGGTACATTGTTTTAGCTAATCATGTTGAAAGGCTCATTGATGATTAGAAAAACCTTGTGCAATTATCTTAGCACATGAATAAAAATGTATAAAAGTGTGAGTTTTCATGGAAAACATGAAATTGTCTGGTGACCCCAAACTTTTGAATGATATTTTAGGTTTCTCCATGAATCCTTGAAAACTATTCACAATTCTTTCATGGGTTTAGAGTCTCAAGGTCTTTTGTTTCTATAGGGAATCCCAGACTGACTAATTTGATGATGCTGAGGTCAGGCCTCTGTGTCTGTCTGTTGCAGGAATCTGTCTTCTTGTTATTGCTGAAGATAGAAATTGATGACTTTGTCTGGATGCTTGGTGCTGTTCTATTGCTGTGGAGTGATTAAGGGAACCTTTTTGTGTGATAGATAAGAATCTAAATATAAGTAATGGTTGTCAGAAATGGGCCTCTGTACCCCTATGTAGATATTCCATCAAAAATCAGCTGTTTCCAGCTAGAATAGTCATTTACCACATTGACAATGTCTAGACTATATTTCTGATTTAGTTATTATTATCTTCATTGAACAAAATGTTTTTCTTTCAAAAATAAGGACATTTCTAAGTGTCCTCAAACTTTTGAATGGTAGTGCTTCAATAAATGTGTTTCTATTCGTCATTCCCTCTCATGTTTTTAAATGTGTTGGGTTTCTAGAAGGGCAACGCAGCTCTGTTAAACCCCACTGCAAGCTACAACATCAGGAAAAGACAGTCAGTTAAACTGGAATTTTTCAGACAAAACTGAATGTTGTTGTCAAGAATTTATGGCTGAGCATTTATTGGCATTAGATTTTATGAGAATACCTAATGTACCAAAGAGGGAAAGAAATTATGATGTACTTAGCCACAGATTCACAGCAACTGTCAAAATAAACAATATTATAGTACTTAATCTGAGAGGTAAGAATTTGTTTTCCACAGCATGTTGTTGGATTATTATTTTTTAAATTAAAGACACCCAGAGAGTTTAACATAGAAACATTAGGTGCAATGTGACACTTGTGATGATCACTAACTGATTCATGTGACACAAGTTCAAGTGTTACATGAGTCAAATCTCCAGTCAGTTATGAACAGTCACATGTAGGTCATTACTATTTTTTGTTCTTGTAAAATCTGACCTAAAGACTCCCATGTTAAGAGGTCTTAACCTTCTCATTGGATGGGAATTTAAAGTAGGTGTGGTTACATGAAGGCAATTATTATTATTGTCATATTAATAGTTTGTAGCTCAACACAGATTTTCAGATGATAATGATGACATGAAGGGGTGAGTCCCATTTGAATTCTGCTTCCACTGTGAATAACATTGTGTTTTGTTTTGTTTTTTCCTTATTTGCATGGAGAACCTAACATTGCTGATATTTACTTTTTCCTTCCTTATACAACAAATTGATGGTTTTGAATATCCCAGTTACTGTTTAGATCATGTGACTGATTTCCTGCTGCAATATCTAAGAAAACAAAACAAAACAAAACAGCAATAACCAACATTTTTGTGCTTTTGTATTAAAAAATATAACTATTAATTGCATGATTCTTATTTGCTTTATCATATTAACCTATTGTAGCACATATATACCTGATGCAGCATGCTGCATGTGCAATGAACCTGGATTAAATCCTACAAACATTTACACTACCGTTCAGAAGTTTGGGGTCATCCAGACAATTTCATGTTTTCCATAAAAACTCACACTTTTATTCATGTGCTAACATAATTGCACAAGGGTTTTCTAATCATCAATTAGTCTTTCAACAACATTAGCTAACACAATGTAGCATTAGAACACAGGAGTGATGGTTTCTGGAAATGTTCCTCTGTCATTTACCACATTAACAAAATAAGGACATTTCTGAATTACCCCAAAGTTTTGAAGGTAGTGTAGATGGTTTCAAATTTGAAGTTTATTTCTTTCACCTAGACGTCTTCTTTGAGAGATCAACACCCCAAATTTCAACTAAACTGTGCTCATCGGAGATAGTAGCTCATCAAAGGAGCTATTTGATTTAAAAAAAAAAAAGATTCACAGTTTCCAACCCTTTTCAGTAACTAAATGTTCAGCTTTTATATGTTCATACTCTATTTAACAGTTGTACTAGATGCTAAATTTTAATATTTCTTTAGATTTTAAATATTTACAATCTGTCCTGACATCCTGCTGAAAATAAAACCTGCCATCCTGGAAGTGAGTGTTTTATTTTTAGTTGTACACATGCTCCAGCATATGTTCAGAAGGGTTCTGGGCACCAGCAGCAATCTTGGCTCTTGATGTGTCTCGAAAATGAAGTGCGTAACACATATGGTAAAAGCAAAAAACAGCCTGCAAGGGGAGACATCTTGGCAGGAGGCTCTTTGCATTAAAGGAAACCCACTCCACTTTCCTTCCACTGAGCAGTTTTGTGTTGCATTTATGTTTTAATGTTTCAGTTTGTCTCTCATATTTTTTTCATATTGAATTCTGACTTTTGTGGGAGGAGATGTTGTAGACAAAATAACTGTCAATACATGCTGAGCATCTGTCTCAGTCACTGTCCCATAGGTTTCGCTGCAGGCTGCATTTCAGTAAATACTTCAGCTGCTGTAAAAAAAATTAAAATAAAAAATAAAATCTATGCTTCTTAACATCATTAGATATAACCAGTATGTAGGCAAGCTGACTGTCACTGCAGGCAAGATTAAAATTAGAGATGGGCTATCTGAAATGTTGGACCACTGCAGCAGAAAGAAAATATATCCAGCGCTTCACTCTCAGACTGAATTTGTCCTTGTAGTCACTCGCCCATGTTTCCTTATATTATCTTATGTTCATATTGTGATTATATACATCCTCAATGTCTCACTCATATATTCTGCAGGCACAGCAAGAAAAATGACAAAATAGCTCTGATATAAGTATGATACATTAATGTTTCTTATGTAAGGAAGTATCTTAATTCAGTTGCACACTGCAGCTTTTGATGTTACATGAAATGCTGTATTCTAAATATATGGAAGGCTATAGAATAAGATATTCGAGACTCCACAGTATACAAACAGATTATGTCTAATGTCTCAGTTGTACGTGACATGTGTCAGTGAATCTGCCACCTACAGCAGATGACTGCACCACTGACCACATACTCTGAAAATGGCATGTGGTGGCTTCTCAAATGTCCTTCACTGCATTTTTCCACACGCCACCAATTGAAGCCGAATGTACGAGACGGAGAGCGGTGTTAGCTGTGTAACTCAGACAAAAGCGGGCCCGGTGACAACATTTTTTGGTGTCAAATGAGTGCTATATTGGTGCTATTTGAACTTCCCAGTGGATTTGCTCTATGTGTTAGAATTTCTGTAAGAGAGCTGACAAGCTGATGCATTATATGTTCTTCAAAACATGCGAGAAATACTTAGCCTATAGCACTCACTGTCGCAGCACACAGCACTGTACATGCTATGATCATTCTTTAAACAACTGTCAGGGATAAGTGGTATGTGCACGTTGGAGACAGAAGTATATAGAGGACAGTGTCAACTATAGCTCTGTGTGTTTCTTTAATGTGAAAAGAAATCCTATTTCCTGCCAAAAACACAGCCCACTCCCTACATGCAGCTCCCTGAATCGCAGGTTCCGTATTGATTTGATGCCGCCATCTAAAGTTAGTCATCACCCAACAACCTCACAGCTCTGACCACACTGTTATGATCTAGCTTCCCAGATCTAAAACTGTGAAATTCAAACTGAGAAGCCTGCATGCCGTGCCAAAGGGATTTTATCTAGCAAGACCAAATCTGTGTCCTCTATGTAATTAGATCCTGTACATTTTTAATGGATATCTACATTATTAACATGTGAACACACTCTGTAACAACTGGAACAAGATGGCAGGTAAATGTATGTTTTCTGTAACTCTACTGCTCTTTCAGCAAGCTCAGATTTTTAGAAACATGTCTGCATTCCACATGCATGTACAATTTGAGTGTTATTACTGCCTTTTTGCACCTTTTTACAAAATGCTAACACCCTTCTGATGCAAATAATATTGGTACAGATTGTATTTATCCTAGTTATCTTCACAGGTGCTGACTTGCAAGAAACAGGCTTATGGAAACCATTTCTCATCTTTGCTGAGTACATTTTCTCGTCCAGCCATCATTCTGAGGGCTACCTACCTGCTCACAGTCCTCAGTCCTATCAGCTCCCTTCCCTTTCAGACAGCAGTGTGGTGACACTGTGCCCTCTCCTAATTTTTTCAGTGTAATAGATCCTTCTAGCAGCGCGCTTGATGCTCCTCTTCTGCCTAGACTCAGTGACTGCCAAAAGCTGTTTAGGCTTTTTTGTATTTGTGGTGACTCCAAAGACATTGGAGGTTGGGTGGGCGGTGAAGCAGGGGAGCACTTTGAAGGGCGGGTCAGGGCTAATAGGTTAAATACCTCTTAAAGGATCGTTTGTTCTCATAAACCAGATGTAGTGACACAAATGAGGATGAAGTCTGGTTGTTTGTAAGCCTGGAATTGAGATAGATATGAGTTCACAAATTCAGGAATAGATCAGTGTAAACTACACAAACAAGACCAAGTGAGCTGTAAAAGTTAATGTGATCCTTGAATCCTACAGTTTAGGACCATGTTTATAAAATGTTCTTAAAAGACATGAATTTGAATGTGTAGAAATAAAAAAAAAGTAATGCAACAAGTGTGGGTTGTTTTTGTGATGTATTCATTTCTAATAAATACATGTGACATTCAACTTGTAATACGGTGGTTATATTATTAGCAATACATGTGATTATCAGGACATACCATTCAACACACTTGTATTGCATACTACATTTGATATAACCTGTGAAAGAACATTGCATAACATCAAAAAGAGCAGTGAGATGATAGTTCCACTAAAATCGATATTTTCTTTGGCTGGGGTAGATGTCTTAGTGCAGTTCTAAATTTATAAACTGATCTTGGCATTCACAGGAAATGATCAATTCTCGACCGCTGGGACATAGTAATTACCATCCTGCCAACTTTCATGAACAAAATACAGAATTTCTAAATGGCCAGTATTGATTTGACAAACTGAGGCGGAAACACTTACGATCCTGGGTAAAGTTTGACGTCCACAGCTAAGTGTCTTTGAAAATATGAACAGAAGACACATTAGAATTGAAATGATTGCTTATCATGTAATATTAAACAAGAGTTCTGCTTATAAATAAAGCAGATTATAACAAAGCCCCATTTACATAAAACCTACAGATGCATCTAAATCAAGGTCGGACACTGCAACATAAAATGCTTTTGTCCCCTGTCTTTTATTACACGCTCTGGTATGCCACTTGCATGTCATGTCGGGAGTTGTTGTATTATTTTAGGACTCGCTGTAAACGTTGCCAGCCACTGCCCACAGAGGCGTAAATAAAGAAGTGGAACGTACTGTAGATGTGTCACATTGTCTTCTCCCATTGGCTGTCACACCAAACATGAGGCAGCTGTTGGGAGTCTGTGTTCCTTCAAAGATCTGAAACCTGATCAAGAGTGTTAGTAACTCCAAGAAAAAACATCCTTCCCAGAAATACACATAAAATAAATTATGCTATAATAAAATACTATTCACCATACATGCTGCCCAGAATAGATTGGTGTGTGCCAAAGTTAGTTATACTTCTTCAGTTACGCCTTTAAAAAAACAAACAATCTGTTTACGGTAATGCACCAAACACATGAACTTCCCTGTATGAGAAAACCCACTTGGCAATCAAACCTTCGGATTCTGATTCCATGGCACTATATCTACAGTATCTATACATTTTTTTATTCAATTTGAAATCATATTGTATCATATGCTTTGGATGTTGGCAAAACAACCCAAAATTTATACCGAACTAGTTTCTATTGTACAGGCAGGCCTCGCTGAATTCTGTTTTTCTAACTACATGCCAGTACTCCTGCTTGCCCAAACTTTACTGCCCTGACAGTAAACCTTTTCCCCAGCAAACATCAACAACCATAAATCTGTCATACTTGAAGATAAATATCTCCAAGTATCATCTTCTATGTAAATAGTAATAGGTCACAGGTATTTCATTGTTTATGTTGTGTAAATGCATAGGAAACATGTAGTTCACTGCAAAACTTGGTGATGTATGCAAACTGAATACACCTTTATTTAATCAGGTTTGATGTTAATGATGCTATAGCTCACATAGGCTTTTGGTGGCCAATGCTATGAGGCAGCAGCAGCTTACATGCTTCTACATGTTATACAATCATACACACTTAATGCTTAAACACACATTCATTTTCATCAGCTACTCAAGAGGCTTATTGGTTCACTCTCACAGAAAGGTGACACCACAGGCATGTTCTGGTTTAGTGACAGAGGTTTAGCCATGTCATCTGGTCAGGTCCAAGTCTGGGAAGGGTTGACGGAGGGCACACATTCTGTCCTATGCTATTTTCAGATGAGCAAACTACAAATGATGCCCAACGGCAGTGAAAGTTTGCCGAAATACAGAGATGCTAAAAAATAACTTGTGGAATCAGCATTTTGACCTTTCAGTTTAAAAAAAAATATATTGCAGTTTACAGCCTCACAAAGGAATGTGTAATGTGACACTTGTTGACTTTGCTTCTAGAAAGGTTTTTTTGGACTTTGTTTTTTTCCAGCTGTTTAAAGCTGCTGTCCGGAGTTTCCGTTTGTTTTCAATTTATGTATCATTGTTTAACAAAGCTTAAATGTGTTAGTCTAGTTCGATACTATAATATAAAGTTAGTATAACGCGATATGAAAATTTATTCCTGAGCTCCGCCTTCCTCTCATAGACCCCCATGTTATTCCAAAAAGCGGCGGTTGCTGCCGACCAATCAAGTTCGAGCTTCAGCTTTGTCATGCTGTCAATCAACGGTTACACGCACAGCAAGCAAGCCCATGCAGAGGTTCACGAGCTACGTACTACGCAACCGCGCGCACATTTGTTTTGCTTGTGGAGGAGAGAGCATCAGGGCTCAGCAACTTCCAGAAAAGTTACCAATCCAGGCTTGTCAGGCCAAGAGACTGCAGGACGTTTTTTGGCTCGGGATGCTCGCGTCGCTCCCCGACCACGGCCTCCATAGCCCGCCTGACGGCTTCGTTTAGATGCCGTGGTCGGGGTGCTCGCGTCGCTCCCCGACCACGGCCTCCATAGCCCGCCTGACGGCTTCGTTTAGATGCCCGACCTCTGGAGGAAGATGTTGGGGCGTCTGGGACATACTCTTCGTCAGAGGAGTCATGCAATTCTGAACTCTAGATAGAAATAAATAAACAATGTAACACATATACACGCGTAAATGCCCTAAGTTTGCTAAACAATGTCATTGAGAGGGATACACGAGTGTAATCACATATTGAAACTTTACTCGTTCGCCCTAGCAGATTCATGTTATTTTGGTATTAGGACAAGTTAGACTCAATTACAGCATTCTAACATAATTCCTTTATTATTTACTAAATGTACTAAATGTAGAAGAGGGGAAAACAGCAAAACAGGCAAGATGCTGCAGCACTCCGGGCACTCCTCTCATGTACTGCGCGCGTGCACAAATAAAGGGGCGAAATCAGAGGGAGGCAGGGTGGGACCACCAGTGTTTTGGGAGACGCTGCGATTCAAACTCCGGACAGCAGCTTTAAGCAATGGATGCACCCACTTCAGCTATGGACATGCTATATATATGCATGCTAAAATAAAATCTAGGGTCAAATATTAGTCATTCATTGCAATAGCCAATAGAATTTGGTTAGTGACTCAGAAATATTCAGGTAGAAAATATTCTAGGAATTCTGCAATTATGTAGAAAGTTTGTTTTATTTTATTTATTTATTTATTTTTATTCAAGGACTCAACAAAATAGTCATTCCAGAATTGGAGGACATTTGGGCTTCAAACTTTTTGAAAATAATTAACCCTCTCCTTTACAATTTTCTGCTCCGTATTTATCAATAATAGGAACTAATCAAAGACTTGATTAGCTTAGCTTACACATTAATGGTACCATTTTTATTCCATATTTTGTTGTTTGCTAACCCCACTCTAACCATAGAAATTGGATTGTTAATCCATGCTAATGTTAGCTTTTTCTCAGGCGCAGAAGCTAGATATTAGCGAGCTGTTACTACTGACCAAGAGGACAAACTTACTTATGGAAAAGGTAAAGAAAAAGTCAAAAGAATGTCTTATCCTGATAATATACATAACAGGGTTGTATGAGGTAGAGTGAGACATTCAATCAAGGCTGACAATGTTATGAAAATATGAAAAATAGCAGAGATGACATAGCTTTGCTCTATCCATTCTTTTGGAAAACTGATAATGTCAATTAATTGATGTTGATTCACTTTTCTTCTTCTACTACTGGCTAATAAGGTTATGCTAACAAGGTTGTTGTGGGACACACATTCCATGCATATTAAGTATTATTTAAATCATCATTAAATAATCATTATCACATTGATTGAAAAAAGTGTTCCCACAATTACAAGAGACATCAATGATTAAAAAAAACAACAAAAAGGAGATTTAAATTTAATTTCAACAGTTTTATTCAGGGGTGAAAGTAGTTTTAAATTATTGCTATGTACTATGACCAAAACCCTCGTCTCGCTCTAACTTCATGCATTTTAAAATACCAAAGTTAACACAAACAAGTGAAAACATTAATATTTTACTGTAGGCCAATGGAATAGGTAAGAATTAAAAACACTTGAAAATATGGTGAACTTTTTGCTTTAATTGGAACACTGATAAACATCCAGAATACAAGGCTCTAAGAACAGACATGAGATCAGGAGCAAACACTCAGAATGAAACTAAACATCAAAATACATCACCTAAAAGATTTTCCACAGAGGCCTGAAGTAGTTATAGTAGTAGTAGTTAGTTTCTGATTTTCTGTGGTAACCCATCTTCAGTGTCCTTGTTTTTCCCTTTAATCAAAGAGGTCATTTTCCTCGCATTATTACTTTGACAAAAAAATCATTGACTGTTTTGTAGTGCTTCACTCCATTTTTATTTAAAGTATGCATCTCTCGATGATAACCGCTGTAAATCCAGTTTAAAGTTTTTCAGCCAATCACAAGAACGTGTAGAATTTCAAGTGTAATTTATTGCTCGCACTGTCCCAGCACAAGCGGCGCTTGTTGACGAGTTGTAGGAAATGTCCCAGTGCAATAAATCAAACGCACCTACTTGCTATTGGCTGCTATTGGCCATAGCAGTCGCTGTGTTATGGAAAGTAGACACACATGCGCACTCACGTACTACTGAGTGAACGGTTGATAGCAGGTAGCCGGGCGCCATACCCATAGATACCGGTGGAAGAGTGGTGTACCGCCACCGGATCTTTTGCCGGTACGCAGTACCGGACCTTACCGGCTTACTCACCCCTGGTTTTATTTGAGATTCAGTTTGGTCATTAGGAGGGTGGGGCAACAGAAATATCATCTTTTAGGGGAAACTCCAGACTTATTTGGTATTTTTTAAAAGTATTTTCAAACATTCTTTCTTCAAAAATTTTTGAAATTTGATGGATGGGACATCAAATGTCCTCCAATTCTGTAATGATCCAAAGACTAAAATCCTGGATTTGATAGAAATCTCTATAATCATGATTTAGTTTTGATGTGCTGAAATGTATAAAATTTGTCCTGAAGTGTGTAAAAGAAGGCATGATAAACTGTTTAAAATAGGTATTTTATATGTGTTTAAACAATAGCAAAAACTTAAGTATATTGTTCAGTCATTAATTAATTAATGTGGATACATGAAAGAATAAATAAGCTGCATTTTTGCCAAAGTGATTGTTGTTTAGAGACTCAGTCTGGTGAAAATCAAGTGTTCAACTGTACTAACATGCCAATCATTTTGTTTTTGTATGCAAGAGGACAGTGCCATAGCTGAGCATCTTCAAACTGAAATATACAAATGAAAGTCTCAAAATCACGCATTCAGATGTCTGGTGTGTCACATATAATAAACCTAAGAAACCAGTCTTGTTAACTTTTGGAAGGAGACTTCTGTCATTCTTCAGATTCAGTTTCTGGTTCAAACATTTCTCCAGTAATGCAGCTTGTCATTGTGAGTAGTTTTACAATGTTTGAATGGAGTCGGCCATTTGGATGATTAGACTTCGGAAATCTGCACTTTCTAGAGAAAGCAACAGTGTACAGTTATATCTAATCCAATTTAAGGCAAGAATAGATTAGTTCCATTTAAGAAACTTCTAAAATATGTTTTTAGTGGTTAAATCAATCTACTATTGCAGTTTTAATTACTCAAATGTCATCTCTAAATTAATGCAACACCTCACATAATTTTTGTGCTCAAGAATTTATTGGCCCTTTTGGTAACACTTTATAATAACTATACATTATTAAGCATTAGTTAAGCATCGGTTAAGCATAATTTAAGCATTAGTTAATCCTTAAATCCTCATGAACTGATCATGAATTCAACATTAATAATGCATTACAAAGCATTAGTAAAGACAGTTTTAAATGTTCAACTAACACATTATTAAGCATTAGTTAAACATTAGTAAAGTGCTTAATTCATCGTTAACTCATCATTTGTAACTAATTAGTTATACGTGCTTAATTAATCATGAATTCATGATCTGTATGGCATTTATTATGCATTACTAAGCACTTAATAAATCCGGTTAAAAATGTTTTGTTGCTCATTGATAACCTCAGTTAATACTTTCTAAAGGGTTAGCAACTGTGTTAGTATATGATTTACAAACACATATTCATACTCAATGAATAACTTATTAATGCAGTTACTACTCATTAGTTAAGTATATTCCATGAGCCCATCTAAAGTGAGGACTATCTATGCTTTATAAAGCATTTATAAATGACACAGAAGCAAAGATATACAAAGTGTCAGTTTTATTGGTCCCAAACAATACAAGCTCTTTTAAATACACACTTTAAACAAATACAATCTATAAAATTTCAAGTAAACTTGACAAACATCTTCAAACAACAGTCTGTGATCGTATAAAATAGAAAAATAAAATACAAGCTCTTTTAAATACACACTTTGCAATCCTTAACATTTCAAGTAAACTGGTGAACTATCTCTTCAGGGCACACACACACCAGAGGTAAGTGGCTGCCTGATTCTGGGATTCCGCCAGTGCATTTCAATGGTGTGCCCTTGAAGTGCACAAAGTGCTTTACAGTAAAACAAATATACCGTTTTCAAATATTGCAAGATAACACTAGATAATTTCTGCAACCTGTTTGCCTCTACGATCAGCTGCCATCTCCCCAGCGTGATATGGTTCTCTCTCCGACTTCTGCATTTCAGAAAAAATGAAAAAACCCATGCGGTCTCGCTCTCCAGAACCGCGGAGGAGGCTGGGACTTGTAGGACTCTGGGACGTGTAGGACGCTACTGCGCAATAACTGTTGTTATTTGAAGATGTTTGTCAAGTTTACTTGAAATTTTATAGATTGTATTTGTTTAAAATGTGTATTTAAAAGAGCTTGTATTGTTTGGGACCAATAAAACTGACACTTTGTATATCTTTGCTTCTGTGTCATTTATAAATGCTTTATAAAGCATAGATAGTCCTCACTTTAGATGGGCTCACGGAAAATACTTAACTAATGAGTAGTAACCGCATTAATAAGTTATTCATTGAGTATGAATATGTGTTTGTAAATCATATACTAACACAGTTGCTAACCCTTTAGAAAGTATTAACAACTGAGGTTATCAATGAGCAACAAAACATTTTTAACCGGATTTATTAAGTGCTCAGTAATGCATAATAAATGCCATACAGATCATGAATTCATGATTAATTAAGCACGTATAACTAGTTACAAATGATGAGTTAACGATGTATTAAGCACTTTACTAATGTTTAACTAATGCTTAATAATGTGTTAGTTGAACATTTAAAACTGTCTTTACTAATGCTTTGTAATGCATTGCTAATGGTGAATTCATGATGAGTTCATGAGGATTTAAGGATTAACTAATGCTTAAATTATGCTTAACCGATGCTTAACTAATGCTTAATAGTGTATAGTTATTATAAAGCGTTACCGCACTTTTCAATTCAAGTCTGTCTTTTAACAATAGTCAGGCACCAATGAATACCTCAAAACAGCTTTTGTTATTTTGAACATTTGTTTTGTTAAGATTGGAAATTAAGAAATTTGTAGAACTTTTTTCAGTGTAAGAGATGGAAGATGAGCTCCTCAGTTGTAAATCTGTGCAGAAATGTACTCTAAGTTTATCTGAAGCCAATATGAAGCTGCAGTCTGAGTCAGACAATTCAAATATTTTTATTTTGTAAAAAAAAAAACTTGTTTCTGTGTTTCACACACAGAGGGAATTTTGCACTAAAAAGACTAACTTCAGAAGATATTCAAATTAAAATCACACTTTTGTAGCATCAAAAATTTAAAAGAAAGCCTTGCCACCCCAGCTGCCACCCCAATTTGTAGCGAGAAATTTGACATTTACGATCGAGGAACTCCAATGTCTGACTGCTGTGAATGCAGCACGAGATGCAGTGAGCGGCTGCAGCGCAGGCGCAGTAAGAGACTGATTTGTTTTGAAAAAGCAAGGGAGCCAGGGGTCAGGAGGAAAGAAGACACAGAAAGAAAGAAGTAAAAACTGAGCAACTATTGATATGTCTATCGATTAAGAAATGTAATTATAAAAAAAGCACATTGCTAGTATAGTTGCAATGCTGATTTTGAGATAATAAAAATCAGGACGAAGAACATTGTTTTGCTAACCATACATGTAATGTTAGCTAGGTCTGACGTTATCTGTGTAAAGTAGGCTACAAAAGCCAATATTGATTCCCTGTCTGTAAAAAACTCACTGAATCTTACAGACATGAAGAGGAAAGGTAGCATTTGCAGTTTTTTCTCACCAAAAAGAAAGGCAGCAGAAATAGAGAATGAACAATTGAGCAAGGGTGATAGAGAAGATGAGGTGGAAGAAGAGAGAGAGAGAAAGGCAACAGAAATGTGATGAAATACAAGCCCATGGTGACCATGGACAGGAGGAGGTTGGAGAACACCACAGTGGTGAAGAGATGGAGGAGGGAGAGCATCACCAAGATGAGGAGGCAGAAAGCGAGAAAGATGAGATGCAAGGTTCAGACAGTGAAAGGGAAAGGAGAGTGCCTGAACCATCACCAACCACCTCCAGTCGAGCTGGTCCTCATTGTATGGAAGTTGTTACTGCATAGTATACGAAGTTACATATAAATAAGGACAACAAATGACATTAACAGACATTTTGTTGTAAGGTGCATTTAAAAGACATTGCTTAGACTTCTTAAAATAAATAAAAATATTTATGTCTGCTTAAATATGAATACTTGAGGAAGCTTGTGGGAAAATTGTGAATGTGTTTTAGAGATATGGGCCAGGTTAAATTCCAAAATTAGTAAAATGAACCTAAAAATTCTCTCCCAGGCTAAAATGCAGGTATACGTTACAACAGTCTGATGGTTATAATCAATTATGTTTCTACTAGTTGTTGTATTGTATATTTAGTTCAGATGTAATGCAGTTTGAATCTTTCCTCCCCTCCATCTTCTAGATGTATTCAAGTCCAGGTGGGAGGTGCCAGTGCAGCCAATGACAGACAGTTTCCCTAAGACCCTCCAGGGAGGAGCCAGAAGAAGCTTCCGCAGCGACTGGTACAAATTTCATGTCTGGTTAGAATACTCACAATCAAAAGATGCTCCAAAGACTGTTTTCACCTCTTTCGAGGGTTATCGCAACTGGAAAAAGGCTACAATGAAAGACAGTGGTTGCTGTTCTCATGCCAGATCTAAAGGACATGTAAATCAGTGTTTGCATGGACAGAGAACAAGAAAATTCAGGATGAAAATACCTCAATGTTTGGACTAATGGATGAGCAAAAAATAAACGGGTGGCTGAAAAATCAGTACTACATTAGCTCAAATTTTAGTTCTAACAGCCACAGAAAACATAGCAAAGTGGGGTCACAGGGAGTCTCAACTCCAAAAAAAGGGTGTTTTTCTGTCCGTGTTGGACTTGCTGGGTAACCATAACCCCATCATCTAAAAAAAAAAAGACTTCAACAATAAGCTAAAAATGCAAATTATACCAGTAAAACAATACAGAATGAATTACTTGAGTGCTTGGCTGCAATGGTCAAAGAGGAAATCATCCAGGAAGTTAAAACAAGTGTCGTGGGCCCGACTCTACACGAACACAATGTACATTGTACCAGTTCAAAATTAAGTCTGATGTCCGACAACGCCGCCCTGGGAATTTCACCCAGGGAATTGTTTTCCTTTAACACTTAAGGCACACAAGTTCAGTACTACACGAGGCTGAGACGTGGATCCAAATTTAAAACAATCTATTATAATTTTTCAAAAAGAGCAAAATAAAAAAACAGATAAATACCATTCACACGAGGGGCTAAAAGAAAAACAAACAAAAGAGAACTATAATTAGTTGCTGGCCGCTAGGAGGATGGGGCTAGTGGAGGTGAAGGAAGTACCCCCAAAATAATATATAAAAAAAACAAACAAAAAAAACCCACCCCAAGCACACATGACACACACACTGGACGTGAACCACTTCCCCAGGGACACAGCACACCAAAAGGAGGGGCACGCCACCACCGGACACCAGCACCACCACTGCAGGCCCTCAGCAACTGAAAAGCAAACACAAACAAATTACTGCGGAAAACAAGCAATGAATACAACAGAATATGGTAATAAAACAAAATACACTAACTGGGAGGGGTTCAACTATGTAAATTATATGGAACACTAAATGCCCCAAATAAACAAAACAGAAACAATGAATCAGTAAACAAAATAATCAAAACCAATAAATATCATTTCTCAATCACACAATTAAGATTTAGATGATACAATACAGTGTATGGCTCCACATGCGCATACACAAAAGTCTGCAGGTGATAAAACAGAAGTCCACACAGAGATAAGCAGTGGCAGAAAACAACGGTGGTGGAGAGCAAACGGCTTTGAGGAGACAAAGCCTAACATCAGCAGCGCAGGGGCCTCCAGGCCTGCTGTCTGTCGCGGCAAGCACATGCACGCACACACAAGCGAGGAGGGAAGACGGAAACCCAGGCAGCTCGGCACGTTTCCTGCGACCAAAGGACAGTTAGCCAGGTGATAACGTACCATTAACACGATACAAGAGGACACATACCACTGCAGCCAGGAGCGGGTGACACGCTACGCACACAGACTCACAAAGTTCACCAAATGGGGCCACGACTTGCTCGAAAGGCCCGGTCACACCGCTGGAACTTTGCTGGAGCGTTCCTGGAGCGGTGAAAAAAATTCCATCACCGCTCGTAACCGTTCACCACCGTTTAACAGAAGTTGGCCTCCGTTAAAGCAACGCCGTATACGCTCGACCACCGCTGATGTTTCTAGAGGGGCCCTCCTACCGCTCCGAAAGTTTTGAGCTGCACAAAATATTGCGAGCGGTGAGGAGGGGGCAATTTTCCGCCCCGGCAAAGCTCACCCCCGCTCCACCAACGCCCAGTCAAAGTTTGGCACCGCTAGACGCAAGTTCGTGGACGCTTGGGTCCGCCAGGCCAACGTAGAAATCTTGAACGCTGGACCACCGCTGCTTTGCCAGCGTTGCCCGGGCAGCGATTAAACGTTGCACAAACTTCGGTGGAGCGGTTGTAAGCGTTTTACGAGCGGACACGGGGTTGCTGGAACGGTGTCGGGCATTGAAGCAGCGATCCATGGCGGCGATGAACTTTGGTTTGGCGTTGGTATAGAGGTGTTGGAGCGGGACCAGAATTTGGCTATAAATACGGGGAGGAATGGACCAGGAGCTCATTTGGAATCGAGCTGCCGTTGAGTTCAGACCTCATCTATATCGAATTTGCTCAAAGTTACAGTAAAACTGTATCACCATGAATGCTGAGAGACTTACTATGATTGGTGCACTAGTCCAGCAGCAGAATCAGAACCTCCTCAGATTGCAACAAGCTGTTGACAGAAGGAGAAGAGAGAGAAGAGGGAGAGACAGACTTGTGTGGGTCAGACAGTGGATACTGAGAAGGCCGGAATATGGACTCGACTTCTATTAAAAATCAATCAGAAGTTGTATCAAAACGATCCGTTCAGCTCCGTAGTCACAAGCGGTATGCCGCTAAACCAACTTTATACCCCCGCCGAGCCAACGCCTGCATGCGCAGAACGCCGCTATACCAACGCTCGCGTCACCGCTGAACCAACGCTCGCGTCACCGCTGAACCAACGCTCGCGTCACCGCTGAACCAACGTTTGCTACCGCTCGCTACCGCTAAACCAACGCTAAAGGAACGCCGGCTTCAGCGGTGCACTGCAAAGCCAACACCCATGTTTTCGATTTTTTTCCCATTTTGTGCGCGGTGACGAGCGTTGTCGAAATTCGTTCCCCCCTCCCGTTCAAGGAACGCTCCAGCAAAGTTCGGGCGGTGTGACTGGGCCTGAAGGCACAAAGCAAAAGCTGTAAGCATAGCCACAGAAAAACCCTAGAAGGGAGACAGCAGGAGCGGACATACCTGTTACACGGATGTGATGCAGCCGAAGCAGAGGAAGAAACGGGGGAAGGGCCGCAGCTTAGATACCCCGCCTACTTCAGTGGTTGGCCACCAGTAGCAGCCCAGCTGTAATATACATGCTGCTACTGCTACAAAAGCAAGCAGTTTTCAGTTATTGTTGATGAAACTAAAGATGTTCAGAAAAAAAGAACAAATGTCATTTGTTGTGAGATATTTTTACAACGGTGTGGTTCATGAGAGCTTTCTGGAGTTTGATGTGGCAGAACACCTGGATGCTGCTGCCTTAAGTGACAAAATTATATGCTTCCTTGAGAAGCATGGGCTGGAGTACAAAGAAAACCTTATAGGCCAGGGCTATGATGGTGCAGCAGTGATGCGTGGGGCACATGCGGGTGTTCAAGCAAAAATAAAAGACGTAGCTAAACATACCTTCTATGTTCACTGTAGTGCACACTGCTTGGACTTAGTTATAGTAGATGCTGTAGCAAGTGTCTGTAACAACTGGGTCATATGTACATAACAAGTGGCTGGAAGTGCAGCGGGAGATGTTTGATGGTGCACCAAGGGAGCTCCAACAGTTAAGTGATACGCATTGCGCCTGTAGGCACATAGCATGTCACAATGTTATGGACAGGTTGCCTGCAATAGTACAGGTGCTTGAGTAGCTCGCATCTGAGAACCATCCACAAAGAGCTGTTGAAGCAAGAGGGATATTGGCTCAGATTGATCTGAATTTTGCTGGATCTCTTGTTCTGTTCAGAAAGGTCCTGAGTGACTCCAAATTTTTATCAGACATGCTGCAGTCTAAAACAGTGGACTACACTAAGGCTGTTGAACTTATTGAAGCACTTGAAGAGACATTGGTCCAGTACCGTAGTCAAGCCTCTTTTGAGGAAATGTGGAGTGAAATTCATGATTTATGTCAACGAAGTAACATTGATACAACTCAAAGAAAACCAAAGAGGCCAAGACAGACAACAAAGGTGCTTCAGGATACTGTTGTCCACTCCACCTTGGGACAGCATGTAATTCCAGATAACAAACACACTTTTTGTGTCTCTGTGTACTATCCAGTTCTGGATAACATGACTGGAGAAATAGGAAGAAGATTTTCGAACATGAATTGTAATATTATGCAGGATGTCCAGGCACTAAATCCGTCAAGTCCATGTTTTTTGAGAGAGGAAGCTATTCTGTTACTGACTGAAGCTTATGATTCAAATATTGATGATCTCAAATACGAGTTACATCAGATAAGGAGAGTACTAGACAGAAAAAAGCTGGAAAAGGAGAGTCCTACCACTCTAATGGAGTTCACTCAGTTTTTGGACCCATACCAGGATGTTTTTTATGAGTTGTTCAGATTGTGTAAAACAGCGGTTGTTTTACCTGTGAGCAGTGCATCCTTTGAGTGAAGTTTTTCCATCTCTCAGGCTCATAAAGACTTATTTGCATTCTACTATGACAGAAAAGAGACTATCCAGTTTGGCTGTACTCAGCATTGAATCAAAACGCACAAAAGCATAAGATCTAGATACATTTCTGAAGCATTTTGCTGAGCAGCATGGACATTCAGCTGTTATAGGCATGCCAACTTCATGTTCTGTTCACTGGTAAACCTTTGCAAAGCTGTTAAATGGTGACCTCAACAGAATCTGCACTTTTTTTTTCTGTATTTATATCTTTGTTTTGGCAACTGAGAAAATCTGACATCACCTTTAATAAAACCTAGTGTGAGAAAAAATTTTAAAATGTGACACTAGTGTAAATGGTGTAAATCCTGCTTGACAGGAAGCAGTGTTGTTCTTGTTTTTTAATGTCTCTTTTGTATATGCATTATGAAACTGTACAGAAAGGCCCTGTGTGAACTGTATGAAGTAAATACAACATCAAAACTAGACAAGCCCTCAGTAGATGGCAGAACCACGCCCATGCATGATACTCTGTATCAATTTTGATCATCCTATGTATATCCCTTCCTATACAAATGATGCAATATGCAAGAAATGTGCTAAGTGACCCCTGTGACCTTGACCTTGATCTGCTGACCTCTAACTCCACAACTGAGTAGGGGACCTTAGACCGATCTTCAGTGCCAAGTTTGATTATCCTGACTTCAGCACTTGCAGAGATATCTGAATGGACATACACACACACACATACATACTTACCCAGCCAGCCAGATACCGAAGCGAATGCTGTAACCCCGCTGACGTACACGTCAGCCATGGTTAATAATCACTAAACACCTCATCTATCAAAAAAAAATTCAAACTACAGCGGGAGAAATGGAGAGAATGTGTGTTCTCAGTAAAGAATAAAAGTGATGTCCAGTACCTTGTTTGAGTGCTGAGACCCATTTATTTCCACACAGTGTATTTATGCGTGCCCCTCAAAAATGCATGCCCCCTTCTTGCCACCCCATAAATATTTTTGTAGATCTGCCCCTGGTCATATGTGCACCTCTCTGCATGAGAAAATATGAACCCCGGCTCTGAAGTTATACAAAAAGAGAAAAATACCTAAAGCATTAAAAGGAGGCTATATGACCACAGATAGAACTAGAAAAGCACTCAGAGAGCGCAGTATTCCACCAAGGCTTCTCGGTTGATAGCTGAAATCTTAAAAAAAAATAAATAAATTTGGGAGATCCAGGCTATAAACCATATCGCTGCCAAAATCTAATCAATTGGTTCTTAATTAATTTCTGACCTTCCCTGAAAATTTCATTAAGATCTTTTTTATCCATTTTTGAGTAATGTTACTAACAGAAAGGCAAACAGACAAACCAATGCCATTTGTCTCATAACTTCACCGAGGCTCCGCCTCCTTGGTGGAGTAACTAGAAAAGCACTCAGAATGCAATACTCTTCCAAAGCTGTTCATCCATAATATGGCATTGTCAGAAATGCAGATTTTTTTTTCTAGAAATGCCGCATTTGTTTATAAGTTATTGATGATCATAAATCATGGCAACATAGAATATGGCCATTTGATATAGAAACAACACAAACAAAATGACAGGCGTGTGTTATGCATGTGTATAACACATGGGGGTGGCTGGCTGCTGCTTGGGGGTGGCTGGCTGCTGCTTCTTATCAGTAGTGGTCACTGGTGGTGGTAGTGGCCTAGAAGCTCTCGCTTTTAGCTCCTATATGGCGTCAACAACAGTCGTCTCGGGACACTGTTGGCGTACGGGCTGACATAGGTTATTGCTGCAAGTGCACGGCAAGGGTCCACGTCCCGCACCCCTTGGGAAACCGGCTTCGCGGCTGTGAGTAGCTGAAGCAGTAATGCAGTCGCGTGCTCGTGGTGGGGCCCCCTTAAAGTCGAGGGCATGCATGACCCACCGGCGTGTGGAATACACTGTGGTGCCCAGACAGGTCTCAGGGAACTATCCCTCATAAATAGTCCCACCTACGGGTCAAATAGGAAGTCCTGACGGGGTACATGGCACTTGAGGTGCACTGCATCCTTCTGTAGAAAAGTGCGTATGAGGAGTCTTAGGACACCCACCGGCCACCCGTTAACGCAAGAGGAGTTGCGACCCTTGTGTTTCTGTGCCACATGCACACAGCATTGAAAGGTTTCAAACATGGATCAAGAGAAGACAAACCCTATACTTCCAGCGGCAGGAGTCCACAGGACATCAGGGGATAGCAGTACTCGCCATGCTACTACCACTGGTGGATGGCAAGATGACGAAGTATGGCATCAAATTTGGGTCAAAAGTCGCGCGCGCGTGCGAAACACGTACCCCGCGTGAGCGGAAAAAAATCTCCACGGGCGCAAAAAACACTCTGCGCGTGCGTGTAATGCAGTCCTTCAGCAGTTGCACACAATACAAACCAAAATCTGGTTGCCCAAGGGTTTCTTTAGCAAGAAATGACCACATCCTGATCAGCATGTGCAGGAAAACTGCCCAATGACTTCACAGGTGCTTCAGCAGCAGTTGTCAAACTAAACTGGGGTCCAGTGTTCCACCCACACTATGTGGCCAACTTTTAGATCATGGCTTAAGGTCCTACAAGTCTGTCAAGAAGCCTGTGATCAATGAGAGACAGAGGTTCGCCCAGCATTGTTGGGCCCAAGCACACAAGAACTGGACAGCCAGAAACTGGAAGAAGATTCTATGGTTAGATGAGACCAGTTTCAAGCTTTATCTTCCTCCTGCTAACGTGAGGGTACGTAGAAGGCCAGGTGAAGCATTATCTTGAGTATGTACAGTACCTACTATCAAGCATGGTGGAGGCAGTATCATGGTTTGGGGATGCGTGAGTGCTGCTGATGTTGGTCATCTCACTGTCTGTAATGGCACATTGAATTCTGCCAAATAATGTGCCATTCTCGAAACCACATGCTCCTTTCTGCACGTGTACTATTCCACTGAAGTCCAAACTGGATGTTTCAACAAGAGAAAGCTCCTTGCTACACATCCAGATCCAGCAGAACTTGGCTGCAGGAGCACAGCATCCAGGTCTTAGAGTGGTCAGCTCAATTCCTGGACATGAGCCTCATTGATAATCTGTGGTGGATTATCAAAATGTCTGTTTCAAAGCATGAACCAAATAATTTAGAAGAATGAAAAGCAATAATTCAAGAAGAGTGGGACAAGATTACGCCCTCAACCATGGGAAAGGGTTGTGGGGAACATAACAGCCAGGATTGGAGCTCTACTTCGTGCTAATGGCCGGACTGCTAAATACTTATCTGATGATGTGATAGTTTATTTTTCTGTCCAATTTTGAACACATTCTCTGTTATTTGTTGACTTTGATACAGACAACATTAAAAACTGATATACTGATACTGTCAACAATTAGTTTTGCTAGTTTTTCTTGTAAACAATAAACAAAAAATACCATAAAGCTCATTATACATCAGACTAAGGAGAGCAAGATTTTCGTGTAAACTATACTAAGCCTAAAATAGAAGAAAGTCAAAATACTCAAAGAACAACTTATTTAACCCTTTAAGCTTCAGTCAATTCCAGCCGTTTTCAGTACAAAAAAATCGCTAATATTCTATTTTTAAATAAAAAAATAACGAAAAATACAGGGAATATTGGACGCACATCGCAAGGTGCATTTCCTTGAAAACGACCGATTCGTGGATTTTATACCGACTTCAGGACATGTTTTGGACAAAATAGTTTACTGGCTTGTGTTGTCTGGATGTAAAAGGTTGGATTATGGCCGTTTTTTGTGGAATCTTTTTTTTTGTGTGTAATAATGAACCCGGAAATGTGAGTCGCGCTGTGTGCATTGAAGCCGTGTATAGAGAACGGATGGATGAATATTTGTTTTTGTCGGACAAATGTGTTTTTCTCACCCGCTGTGGTAATCACATCTGAAAGTGGTTTATACCGGCGGATTCATGAGAATCTAAGCTTTCCATCGGCGTATAGTGTTTGTATAATCGGGTTTGCAGCCGTCGGACATTCTTGAAATTCCTATGCAAATTAGTAGGTGTACCGCCGGCGGTACACCTACTACGCACTGAAGCGTAAAGGGTTAAAAAGCTATTTAATTGCAGCATGAAATGCATTTACTTTCCATCACGGGTGTACTTTTAAATCTGTACGACAAAAGACTATATTCTGTTTGCTGTTCAATATGGCGTAGGTGATGTATGTGTTCAATTTATTGCACACCTAAAAGAAATAGCTGTCTACATTTTCCAGGCTATTAATCTTTTTATTATTCGCCCCACTATTTGAATGGTTTACTCTGGCAAGAAGAGAGGTATGTGCAGCAGAAACTGAATTCTCCCTGGCTGTACAGTCCATACACGACTCTGGCATGGTCCAGTTAACAGATGCCTGAACAGAAGTGTGCAGCACTCCGATATGAGAGATGATACCGTCTTCATACATGTTAATTGACAATTTAGCAGGAATGTGAATTGGTCACAGCCTGGCTTGACGCCATTGCCTGAGTGGAAGCTGGTGTCAAGCTGTCAACATGGCGCTTTGAGCTAAAGTGGTTTTCACAGGGATCTTTGCTCAGAGATAAAGTTTAAATGACTCGAAGTAGATATTAATTAGGGAGGTTGTTAGCAAAGTTGAGTTAATCAGACAATTCTGAAAAGAGCATTCACATATTGATAATAAAGCTACACACATGAGCTTCTCCAGACTGACAAATGGCTTCATAATGTCTTTTGTCAACTTGTGAGATGTTCGTGGTTGTTTATGTGTTATACATAGCGGCGTTGATTAACCCAGCAAGTATTTTAAACTGTAGTCAGTCAACGGTAGAAATGGATATGGTTGAACTCAGCCTGCTGGGTAAGTGGTAATTAAATTTGACCTCTTCTGACATCCCAGGATTGTGTTCTACATCTGGAGAATATCATATCAGTATGATCTCATTCATCACAAACATCCGATGAAAGCTGTTGATCTGCTGGAATGATGTGATGCTTCAGTTATTTAAATTTTTCACTAATGTTTCACTTAGTGCTGCTTCAGTGGATTAAATTGACCAGTACAAGCAGATGGCACACAGGCTGACTTCAGTGGAGCAAATTCTTGGTGGCCACAAGATTTTGTAATTGCAATTGGATGAGACTCTTTGAGGCCGTCTGGCTTGACTCACAATCAGAGGCTCTTCTAAGTTTGAGAGAGAATCAGGGGTTGAGTTTAGCGTGGCCTCCCTGGAATTCTCTGTTCATCATGTGACTTGACTGCTACAGGGTTTGGGATAACTGAGATGTCTCTATTTCCAGCCAAGGAACAATCTGTCTCATTTCTTCACACCATAATGAAAAGTGAGAAAGTAGTGTCTGAAACTCTTATTTATTTTTTTCCCCTCAGATGTCGTTTCCTTCTCCTTTATACTTATACTTTCGTCGGTCACTTTTTAGTATCTCTTTCGCCAACATTCAACTCGTGTTCCCTCTCCTCTCGCCCGTCTCTCTCCCTTGAGCATGGTAATAAACCCAGAGCTGGGGCAGTCATGCAATACTCGGTGCACTCATAAAGGCACCACCTGTTGCTTGTGCATACCAGGACACTTTACTTGGGATACTTCAAACTTGGCACCACTCGTTTTCTTCCTCCACCCCCTAGTATCATTTTACTGGTGACACGGGGCCAATTAATGGTGTTTGGTCCACAACTAGCAGAAGATAGATGTAACTCAGATAAATGAGAAGATTGTGAATTGCCACAGTGTATTGCCCACTTTCATATTACGCACATGTCCTAATCCAAGTGCTATATATAGACTTTGTTTGAAGCTTAAATAATAATATATATAAGACTTAGAAAAAATGTGATTTATTCTTGTAACACATTCATGCCAGCATACAGATATGCTTTTAAATGTACATTCTTGTTGAAATGCAGCAGATGAGAAAATAGCAGATTAGTTGCCAGTTAACTGATTTAGCTTTGCATGTAGAAAAGTTTCTTAAGATTTTAAGAGCGCAAAAACCTGTCACTTTAAAACTGACGATCTACTTTTTAGTGTAACATTAATGAGTGATAGTCAGTCTAATTTATAATGCAGATTTGATCAATTTTATGTTGTCAGTATTTATATATTTGCTGAAAAAGCTGCATCTCCAAGACTGCACTGATGCTGCTGCTGCCATTCGGTGGGATTCTGTTTTTACTTCTCAGTAAGCTCAGTTGTCTTAATGTGGGTACTTACCAATTAGACTTTTCTTAATGAGTTTATTTTGTCTGGGCAAGCATGTTTTTGAAAGTTTTTGAATTTGGATATGAATTTGTTTTTGACAGCTGCTGTGAAATAAGAATAATCTCAAGTAATTTACGAAGTACAAAAATATGTTTACAAATGAAAGGAGCTCTGAAACAGCTCTCTCTATTTTGTGTTCTGTTTCTGTCACTTTTGACAGGTTTGCAAAGTGATGTTGAATACTAAAGTGTAATTGCATGCGAAATCTTATGTTTCAGATCTTTGACCCAGCTTTATTTGCAAGCTCTGCTGCATAGCTTCGATCATAATTTCAGTACATTTGCTTGTAATTATATATCTGAGATCCACTGACACATACAAAGAAGACATACAACCCTTTCTAGTGAAAAGCCACATTTAAATGTTTATTGGTGTCCAAATGTTTGTTGACAAGGAAGCACAACCCTGTGATGTCATTTGCTGTGGCCTCAGTGGCTCACAGTCATTACTATCCATCCATCCATCCATTCTCTATACACCGCTTTATCCTCACTAGGGATGCGGGGGGTGCTGGAGCCTATCCCAGCTGACTCGGGCAAAGGCAGGGGACACCCAGGACAGGTCGCCAGTGTGTTGCAGGGCTACATACACAGACAAACAATCACACTCACATTCACACCTACGGGCGATTTAGAGTAATCAATTCACCTCAGCATATTTTTGGACTGTGGGAGGAAGCCGGAGTGCCCAGAGAAAACCCACGCATGCACAGGGAGAACATGCAAAAAGATCCCAGGTCCAGGCCGGGATTTGAACCGGGGATCTTCTTGTTGCAAGGCGAAAGTGCTATGCCACTGTGCAGCCCAGTCATCACTAGAAGAACTCAATTAAACCCTGGCAGTACTACTGGAAAGTATATATATATATATATATAGATATAGATATAGATATAGATATAGATATATATATATAGATATATATATATAGATATATATATATAAAAGCAAGTTTTTAATTATATAATACGATTTGTAATTTTATAAACTACTGCTTTGCACATTCTTGGCATTCTCTCCATGTGCTTCATGATGTACACATGGTTTTCACAGTTTTCACTTCACAGGTGTGCCTTGTCAAGGTTCATTTGTGGAATTTCTTGTCTTCTTAATGGGTTTGGGACCATCAGCTGTGTTGTGCAGAGATCAAGTTTGTACACAGTTGACAGCCCAATTGACAACTGTTAAAATCCATACTATGGCAAGAACCAATCAGATAAGTAAAGAGAAATGACAGTCCATCATTCCTTTAAGAACTGAAGGTCAGTCAGTGCGGACAATTGCAAAAACTTTGATTGTATCCTCAAATGCAGTCACAAAAACCATCAAGCACTACAATGAAACTGGCTCACATGAGGACCGTCTCAGGAAAGGAAGCCCAAGAGTCACGTCTGCTGCTGAGGAGAAGTTCATACAAACCACCAGCCTCAGAAATGGCAAGTTAACAGCACCTGAAATTAGAGCCCAGATAAATGCCACACAGAGTTTTAGTAGCAGACACATCTTTTTATCAGCTGTTCAGTGGAGACTGAACCAATCAGGGCTTTATGGTCAAATAGCTGCTAAGAAACTGCTACTAAGGAACAGCAACAAGCAGGAGGGACTTGTTTGGGCCAAGAAACACAAGGAATGGACATTATACCAGTGGAAATCTGTGCTTTGGTCTGATGAGTCAAAATTTGAGAATTTTGGTTCCACCCACACTGTCTTTGTGCGATGCAGAAAAGGTGAATGGATGGTCTCTATATGCATGGTTTCCACCATGAAGCGTGGAGGAGGAGGTATGATGGTGTCAGGGTGCTCTGCTGGTGACACTGTTGGGGATTTATATTTATCCCAAATTCAAGGCACACTGAACCAGCATGGCTACCACAGCATCCCGCAGCCATGTGCCATCCCATCCAGTTTCAATTAGTTGGATAATCATTTATTTTTCAACAGGAAAATGACCCCTAACACACCTCCAGGTCGTGTAAGAGGTAACTGAACAAGAAGGAGTGTGATGGAGTGCTATGTCAGATGACTTGGCCTCCACAGTCACCTGACCTAAACCCAATCCAGATGGTTTGGGATGAGGTGGACCGCAGAGCGAAGGCAAAAGGGCCAACAAGTGCTCAACATCTCTGAGAAGTCCTTGAAGACTGCTGGAAAACCATGAATCTCATGGAGAGAATGCCAAGAGTGTGCAAAGCAGTAATCAAAGCAAAGGATATAAAACATGTTTTGACTTATTCACACTTTTTTGTTTACCACTAATTCCATGCGTGTTTTGATGGCTTCAGTGAGAATCTATTATGTAAATTGTCATGCAAATAAAGAACAACCGTTAAAAGAGAAAGTGTGTCCAAACATCTTTATTGGTAATGTACATACATTTGAACAGTTTATTTCATAGTGAATCTGAAATGTTTACTCTGTCTGGGGATATGAACCGACTAAATGCCAGACTGTATATTGCAGTAAAGGTCTTGACAGTGATGATTTATTCACAACATTTCTTCCAGAAGCAACTGGAACTTTGAGAGCAAGACTAGCAAGAATGCTTAGTTTGTAGCTGGTGTGATGCACCATCTACTGCATCCCAAACTTCATCAACAGAACGTTAGTGCAAAAAGAAGTCACAGCATCAACCATGTAGATCTACAGTGCCTAGTGAAATTATTCGGCCCCCTTGAACTTTTCAACCTTTCGCCACATTTCAGGCTTCAAACAAAGATATAAAATTTTAATTTTTTTGTCAAGAATCAACAACAAGTGGGACACAATCGTCAAGTGGAACGAAATTTATTGGATATTTTAAACTTTTTAACAAATAAAAACCTGAAAAGTGGGGCGTGCAATATTATTCGGCCCCCTTGCATTAATACTTTGTAGCGCCACCTTTTGCTGCAATTACAGCTGCAAGTCGCTTGGGGTATATCTATCAGTTTTGCACATCGAGAGACTGAAATTCTTGCCCATTCTTCCTTGCAAAACAGCTCGAGCTCAGTGAGGTTGGATGGAGAGGGTTTGTGAACAGCAGTCTTCAGCTCTGCCCACAGATTCTCGATTGGATTCAGGTCTGGACTTTGACTTGGCCATTTTAACACCTGGATACATTTATTTGTGAACCATTCCATTGTAGATTTGGCTTTATGTTTTGGATCATTGTCCTGTTGGAAGATAAATCTCCGTCCCAGTCTCAGGTCTTTTACAGACTCCAACAGGTTTTCTTCCAGAATGCTCCTGTATTTGGCTCCATTCATCTTCCCATCAATTTTAACCATCCTCCCTGTCCCTGTTGTAGAAAAGCAGGCCCAAACCATGAGGCTGCCACCACCATGTTTGACAGTGGGGATGGTGTGTTCAGGGTGATGAGCTGTGTTGCTTTTACGCCAAACAAATCATTTTGCATTGTGGCCAAAAAGTTGGATTTTGGTTTCATCTGACCAGAGCACCTTCTTCCACATGTTTGGTGTGTCTCCCAGGTGGCTTGTGGCAAACTTCAAACGAGACTTTTTATGGATATCTTTGAGAAATGGCTTTCTTCTTGCCACTCTTCCATAAAGGCCAGATTTGTGCAGTGTACGACTGATTGTTGTCCTATGGACACACTCTCCCACCTCAGCTGTAGATCTCTGCAGTTCATCCAGAGTGATCATGGGCCTCTTGGCTGCATCTCTGATCAGTCTTCTCTTTGTTCGAGGTGAAAGTTTAGAGGGACGGCCGAGTCTTGGTAGATTTGCAGTGGTCTGATACTCCTTCCATTTCAATATGATTGCTTGCACAGTGCTCCTTGAGATGTTAAAGCTTGGGAAATCTTTTTGTATCCAAATCCGGCTTTAAACTTCTCCACAACAGTATCTCGGACCTGCCTGGTGTGTTCCTTGGTCTTCATGATGCTCTCTGCACTTTAAACAGAACCCTGAGACTATCACAGAGCAGGTGCATTTATAAGGAGACTTGATTACACACAGGTGGATTCTATTTATCATCATCAGTCATTTAGGGCAACATTGGATCATTCAGAGATCCTCACTGAACTTCTGGCGTGAGTTTGCTGCACTGAAAGTAAAGGGGCCAAATAATATTGCACGCCCCACTTTTCAGTTTTTTATTTGTTAAAAATGTATAAAATAGCCAATAAATTTCATTCCACTTCACGATTGTGTCCCCATTGTTGTTGATTCTTGACAAAAAAATAAAATTTTATATCTTTATGTTTGAAGTCTGAAATGTGGCGAAAGGTTGAAAAGTTCAAGGGGGCCGAATACTTTCGCAAGGCACTATATATAGAGTGTTTGAAACTACCAGATCTGACCAAAATACTGTACATGCTTTCACACAGACAGGATAAACTTAGCAAATCTAATTTTAAAACAAAAATCAACTGGAATAAAATATTAGACAAAATGGAATAAAACAGGACTTTTTTTTTATTTATATGTAAGTTTAATGCATAAAAAAGCCTTACCCCTTACGTGTTCAGATAGCATTTGTTTTTCTCTTCTTCTCCTTCCTAAATGAACAGTAATTATCAATTTTTATCACAATCTGTGGTTTGAGTAGGAACAAACAGCAGAAGTTTTAACTACAAAATATCAAGATGACAGTCTACCACAACTCCTAAACAGACTACACAGGTCTTTTTAATGAAAACAACAAAAGCTGTCATTAAAGCTGTCTGCTGTTAAATATTGTGTCAACATTAGTTGAATTTAAGTAATTTCACAATCACTCAAAATGATTATTTACCTTTCTGTCAGACTCTATATTTATATAATATATTTGTAGTTGTCAATGTCAAACACTTTGATTTGGTCTTTCGTGACTGAGGGACTCATGATTGAACAAATCTGGTGGTCTGGTGGTTA
Source organism: Acanthochromis polyacanthus (assembly GCF_021347895.1). Lineage (NCBI taxonomy): Eukaryota > Metazoa > Chordata > Actinopteri > Pomacentridae > Acanthochromis > Acanthochromis polyacanthus. The sequence goes on along the minus strand of NC_067117.1, from coordinate 36,649,918 downwards.
ATTAAACAGCACAGGTTTACATGCAGCAGTTCACTCTTCACAGTGAAAACAGAGAAATTCAGTGAAGGAAACTGTGTTTGAACTTGAGTCTCCCAAAAACAGTGGAAGTGTCTATCTGAGGATTTGGGTCAGCAGATCTGAGCAGTTCAGGTGGAATCCAAGATGACTTGTTATGGATTAACAGGGAAACACTCATCCCCGTGTGACCTCGTCAATCACATGTCTATACAAATTTATATAAACTATGACTGGAGCTGCTGAGGTGATGGAATGATGCAGTGATGCATAGATTATTTTCATCTAATGAAAGACATTAGACTTGATGTTAAGTGGAAAATTGTTTTTATCCTGAACAAGCTCAGACACTTGAACCTGCAGAGTTGCAATCTATCAGCACCAGATGAAGGCTAGAGACATGCTTCTGGCATCTGTGGCCTGTGTGTAGCCAGCAGGGTTTAAAATAGATCTTGGGAAACTGATCGTCAGTGCTGAGCAGCAATGAAAACCACGTAGATCAGATGACTGCTGGACTGAGGGCAAGACTTAAATGGCCTTGTCAGTATAAAGCAGCAGCATTATGGACTAACTGTTGAAACAGTGTCATTTAAGGTGATAAATATAAGTCACTTCAAATGAACGTCTCACCAAACAGAGAAACGAGGTTGACTTGTTTCCCTGAGAGGAACTGCACACTTTTCTATTGTGTGAAGGGTTACCACTAGATGGCATTGTTACACTTCATTGTGTTGCTCTGCCCTCTTAGGACAGGCCTCCCTCAAAGCAAAGGATGAGTTTAATATGTGTGTGTAAGTGTATGTGTGTATGTGTATAAAGTTGATTAGTCATCTAGAACATTCTGGTCAGAATTTATAGACCCTGAATCACAATGTGGTTTGGAGGATCGCCTCCCATTGTGTTCATGCAATTGGTGTGACCATGAAGTATTGATTGCATTATGAAATTCACTTAGATGATAAGTGGCGTCTTGGAATATGTACATTCATAAACAGAAGGACCTCCATTTATTAATGGCCATCTATTTCTTACAGCAGTGTACTGAAGGCAGAAGCAAAATTAGATTGCAGTGCCAAGGGAAAAATTTTTTTCCCCTACCGTTCCAAGCCTACATCGAGGGGAAACCAACACAATTGTTTTTTTTCTCCTTTCTTTTCTTTTCTTTTCTTTTCTTTTCTTTCTTTTCTTTTCTTTTCTTTTCTGTCACATCATCTATTTTTCATGTTTATAACATACTGGAGGTGGGACTGAAAGACAATTTATGGATTGTGTTTGTATAAAATGAAAATGTGGAGATTACACTGTCACAGAAATGACAGAAACGTATTAACCACAGAATCTAAGCTATAGTTGACTGGAAAGTATGGAATCAATAATTTAAATGCTTTCAAGATCTGTTTTTGATTTGCTTCTTTGAAAAACTGTTGTCAGCTGTTGCAATGGCTTGGACATTTGTGGATGGAAGGATTTTATTTGTTTGCTTACTTTGAAATTCTTGAGGCACCATTTCAAAGCATGACGCTTCAAAGTAAGGGGTCACCCAGGGACATGATAAAGCTACTAGTAAAGATGACTTTTTAAAAAAAAGCTCCGGTGTAGTTGTACTTTCACCTTAATGTGTGATCTAGCAATAGAGTGATTCATAGACACATGGAGAATACCCTACAGCACACTTTTAAGAAGATTAGCACAATATTCTTTTTCTGAGAAAAGGATTTCAAGCTTCAAAATCCAAAATTGCTTCTTTTTAACAGCAAGCATTGAAAAGGAATATTCAGCAAGAATTTCCTCTTATCTATTATAAAAACCAAGAAAATACTTGTAATCTTCTCTGCAGAGTGGTGAATACTGCGAAAAATGGCCAGCCATCCACACAACTGCACAACACTGTGCATTGTATTCGCACAAGTGTAAATGTTGTGAGATTAAAGGCAAAAATATTCAAACAACAGCATTGGCTCTTGGTTCAAATGGCCAAACAACTTGTATTTGTTGTCTTGAAAAGCAGGATCTTTTAATCAAGCAAAGGTAGAAGTAGAATGATGTTACAGCATCAAAACAGGCCTGTAGTCATAGGTCGAGGTTTACAGATGGAAAGTCTTTTACTCCAAGGACTGCTGCCTGCATCATGTCTTCTATCAATAGTCAAGGCTAGTTTATCTGAATCAAGTCCTGTCATGTTCAGAAGGATATATAGTAAATGTGATGCATTAGTAGATTGATATCTGGTTTATTCCAGCGTCTGCAGTGCAAAGAGTGATACCACAGACGTCTGCAATGGCCAATGGTCTACTCATCGATTTAATTTTGCAAGCCACATCAATAATCTTCCAAAGAGACAGACAGACAGACAGACAGACAGACAGGTAATACATGTAGGCCAGCATATCGGATTTATGTACTAGTATACATAATGTACATATACTACCATTCAAAAGTTTGGGGTCACATCGAAATATCCTTATTTTTTTCAATGAAGATGATATTAAATTCATCAGAAATATAGTCTAGACATCATTACTGTGATAAATTACTGTTCTATAGAATTTCGTTACATTTAAACCAACAACTAAAGTATGGTCTTTTACCTTGCGGATATGTTTCAACTGCATCTGCATTCTTTCCTCAGAGCGCCATCCAACATGTGATGAACATGTCACCCAGGTAAAAGACCATACCTTCATACTATTAAGTTGTCAGTAAAAGTAATGAAATTCTATATTAAGAAACAACAAATTGAACATAATCCAACAATGACTATTCTAGCTGGAAATGGCTGATTTTTAATGGAATATCTACATATGGGAACAGAGACCCATTTTCAGCAACCGTCACTCTTGTGTTCTAATGGTACATTCTGTTAGCTAGTGGTATTGCAAAGCTAATTGATGATTAGAAAATCCTTGTGCTGTTGTGTTAGGGTTGCCTTGGGGCTTGCTCTGGGGATCAGGCATATAGGTTCTGTAAAGCTTCTTGAGACAATTTCACTGTAATTGGCACTACATAAATAAAATTGAATTCAATTGAAAGTGAGTTTTTATGGAAAAAATGAAAATGTCTGGGTGACCCCAAACATTTGAACAATAGTGTTAACACAGTGCCCATGAAAGTATTGCAATCACAAAAATTAAAAACAAATAAAATCAAAATTTTAACTTTTCTTTGGATGCTATTCAGTGGGTAAAATCTTATGTAGAACTCAGGAAACAGTCTGCCTGCATTAACAATGTCAAATCACCTTTTCTAGATGTCCCTGTTGGATTCCCTCAAAGGTCAGTACTTGGCCAATTGTTATTCTCTATCGATATTAATGACTTGCCAAATTCATGTGCTAATGTGAAATTTCAAATGTATGCCAATGATGCTGTCGTCATCACCTACTCAAGAAGCTCTTGAGTGGCTCTTCTATTCTTACATCAGCAATGGTTCCTGTAAATTAATGGTTTTATTTAAATTGTGCCTGCTTCTGAATTTAACTAAAACAGCTGAAAGTGAACCAGTCTTGTGACCACTGACCTTTAACTTCTTGGTGTATTTTATATAATGTGCTTTTATTGGGACCTATTGTCCTTTTATTGTGATCTATTTTCCTTTTATTGTGACCTATTGTCCTATGCTTCACTGTTGTGTTTTCCTTAACCTGCCGAGGGACTGCAGATGTAAATTAGCATTGTTGCTATAATCTGGCATATCGGATTATACTCACCTGTAGGATTCTTAATAATTATTAATAATAATTATCTGTAACCCTAACCTTAACCCCAATCTTACATTTTTATAATAATGCCTGCCTTTCACTCTAACCCTAACCCTTTTTAATCTTAACCCTGACCCTAATCCTAACTCCAGCCCCAACCCCAATCTATTGAGATGTTATAATATTACAATAGTTTTTGACTTTAACTCTAATCCTAGACCTGACCCCCCTTTTTTAAACCCTAACCCTAACCTTTCCTCTAACCTCTGACCTTGACCCTAACTCTAATTTTTTAACCCTAATCCTTATAATTTTATCTAACTTTAACCCTAACCCCTAACCCTCTAACCCTAACTCTGACCTCAGCCCAACCCTAACTCTAACTTTAATCCTAATTCTCACCTACAATATTTTTTTAGTGGGTATTATTGTTATTATTATCATTATTATTTATTTGGTTATTATTATTTATTGCTGTGTGAATATACACACATTAATGTGCATTGTCCCTGTCAAATAAAGAAATAAATACAACATTTGAATAATCATAAATCACATGAAGCATGTGAGTGTGTGTGTGTGTGTGTGTGTGTGTGTGTGTGTGTGTGTATGTGTGTGTGTGTGTGTGTGTGTAGGGCTGGGTGATATGACGATAGATATCGTCTGGACGATAGAAAATGTCTATCGTCTTATGTGAAGATCCTATCGTTTATATCGCGGTGTCGCAAAACACGCTTTACGGCAGTATTTTACGTCACCGACGTGCCTTACGGCGAGCCCAGGCACACGGCAGTGGCAGTGTTGCCAACTTAGCGACTTTCTCTCTAAATCTAGCGACTTTCCAAAGCGTCCTAGCGACTTTTTTTTTTTTTGTCAAAAGTGACTAGCAACAAATCTAGCAACTTTTTGTGCCGTTTTGGAGACTCTGACAGGAAAACTCGGATCATTTTGCAGTTACTGTCCTCAATGAGCAGCAGGTGCTGCTGTGAGCTTCTCCCCCTCCCAAAGCACAGGCTGTCAGTCCAGTAACCCCGCAGCAGTCCCAGTGAGGGGAGGGGGAGACCCACATCACTCCGCGGCCAGACGACAGATGAATCGCGCATGCGCAAAGTCACTACCGATCCCATCCAGACTTGCGGAGCGGAATATAAATGAAAATGTTTTCTTCACTGTCATACTAAAATAAACCACAGCATTTAGCCTCTAGTTCAAAAACATATTTTGGGTGTTTTTTACTCACTAAGAGGGGGAACTTCTGTCATATGGCGGTGGTTTGGATTTAAAAAGATCGACAAGGATCAGACTACCATACTTTGTAAGGTATGCCGCTGCCCGGTCCCATTCATTCATTGAATTTACCAAAAAATATGCTATATCGTGATGTATATCGTATCGGGATATGAAATTTTGGTCATATCGCCCAGCCCTATGTATGTGTATGTGTGTGTGTGTGTGTGTGTGTGTGTGTGTGTGTGTGTGTGTGCCCGCGTGTGTGTTGAATTATTACCAGCAGGTTTTTATCTCGATGCACCCGAACTCCTAATATTTCTAATAATGACAGTATTTGGAAATTCATGAAGTTTTTTTTTTTAGCAGCTTTTCAGTAAATTACATTAAAATACATGGTATGTATTCTGTAGTGGGTCGCAACTACATTAATATCAGAAAATATTTCAGTTTCACACGTAGTTACTGGCATGACTGCAAATAAATCTACACAGGGAAAATATACTTCTAATGGAAACCCTAATAGAGTGGCCGCATTTATGATTTTCCACGAAAGGTTTGCACATTTTCTTCATGGTGTAGTGATGGATGATGGGTCACTAAAACAGACCATATGTATATGTTAGAACCAGAAATAATTGGACTGGTATGTTCTGTTTATTTCCCCACCTCTCCATGACCTTGTTGGCCTGTCTGATATCCAACAACCCTGACAGACATCCACCTTTGTATCGTGCCACAGCTTTTTCGTAGGCCATATATCACAGCAAACCCTAAGTAGCAAGAAAAAAAGCCAAGGCAAAGCGGTAATTTATCATGTGATGCTTGTCCATTTTATATCTCTCTGTCTTCGTCATCATAACTCTTCCTTATAGTTGGGCTCCGTTTGACTACTGCAGTGTTACCAGGGACAGGCGCGATAACTCTGCTGTAATAATGGACCTCTGCACAGCCATAATGACAGACAAGCCCCTGTTGTAGGAATATATTCTGAATAAAACACACTTCTTTAAAGGAGCTATATGTATGCATTTTAGTTAAAAATATGCAAAAACAAAGGACTAAAATTATCAAGAGAATGTAAATAAATGGCATTTGTGATAGTGTGTCAAACATATCTGTCCTGTAATACCTTTTTCTGCTTAAAAGTTGGGTGAGTCACTGTAGCACCCAGTCTGGACAACTGAAAACAGAACTTTAATGTTGGACTCCATGCAAATAATCACTCACTGTCATCTCTTGAGGTAGAAAGCTCTATTGTATTTTAAACTAAAATACTGTATATAGCACCTTTAACAAAGGGCCTCAGTAATAAAAATCTCAAGTAGTAGAAAACTCCAGAGAGTGAAATCCCTGCACTCCTCCTGTGTAAGACTGAGCTGCCCTGGGTCATCACTATCCTCAGTAATTTGTTATACAGTGGCAGTGGGGAAAACTCGGTTCATATATTTATTTCACCAGTGAAAAGTACATCAGAGCCTGATGGTGCCAGAGGTAAGCTTTATGAATCTGAACTATCCATCCATCCATCCATTCTCTATACACTGCGTTATCCTCACTAGGGTCGCGGGGGGTGCTGGAGCCTATCCTAGCTGACTCGGGCAAAGGCAAGGGACACCCTGGACAGGTCGCCAGTGTGTCGCAGGGCTACATATACAGACAAACAATCACACTCACATTCACCCCTACGGGCGATTTGGAGTAATCAATTCACCTCAGCATATTTTTGGACTGTGGGAGGAAGCCGGAGTGCCCGGAGAAAACCCACGCATGTACAGGGAGAACATGCAAACTCCTGCAGAAAGATCCCAGGCCCACCCCGGGATTTGAACCGGGGATCTTCTTTGCTGCAAGGCGAAAGCGCTAACCACTATGCAGCCCTGAATCTGAACTATTTTTTTTTAATTATTATATTAGCCAGACCAGTTTCTGTTTCAGTTTGATGATGTTGGTCAGTCCATCTTATTGATACAGGTGGAAATTTCAATAGTTGTGAAATGGGTTGGCGAACAGGTTTGTACAGACATTCATGACAATCCCCTGATTATTGCTCCTGAAGTTCCCATGTGTAATACTGGGTGAAATATCTGAATCACTTTTGATTATTTTTGCTGTTACATTTTGTATGCAAATTCTTCAGGATGAACTGCAATAATTGTTGTAAAATCAGACTTTTGCCATTATCTGGTCAAGGTGTGTTTAGTCATCATTTTAACTTACAAATTTAAACAGAAGAACCAAACAAATCCAAAATTTCCTTCGGATTCCCTTTGAGCAAGCACTTGGTGACAATGAGAAGAAACCAATAACCTTCCGATTTACTGTGAAGGATCAGCTAAACCTTGGACAGAACCTGGCACAAGGAAAGCAGCCATCTGCCTCGACTGGTTGGGATGAGAGTGAGGATCACTGGGGTGGGGATAGCAGGATAACAGATGGAGACCAGACAAACAATACATGAGAGAACAATGAACATTTTTTTAGATTGGTGAGGCCAGCGGCTGCTGATCAGAGACATGTAGCACCAGATCCAGAGATACCTGCAAAGAAAACAAACCAAAAATGTGGGGAAGACCCAACGTTAGTGACATGTAATGGTGATAAATAGCTGTATGGAAGAGAGAGGAGAGTAGGGGAGGACAGCCCTTACTATAAGTTTATCACAGATGAAAATTTTAAGCTTAACCTTCTGCCTCTGGAACCCAAAGTGTTGAGCTGATTCCACAATAGAAGAGCTGATAACTGAAGGTTCTGTCTACCAGTCTACTTCCGGAATCTCTAAGTAGAACATTGTTTATGACCAGTCATCTGCAAAAGTAATGACAAACTCTTCAACCTCAGCTTTATTTCATGCTAATTTGCAATATTAATAAGGAAAGATAAAATGCTGAACATTGTTAGTGCTACACCGTGCTACACCTGCTATCCATCAGCAGGTGAACACTCTAACGTGAGCATATTAGCACGTTAAAGCACTGATTTACTTACATTTAGCACAGCTTCATAGACCTGGTATAAATTCTGCAGTAATTCAATATTCTTTTCTGTAGTTTCAAGCATCAGACCTACCGTTAACACCATCGTTTTTCAATTCATCATACACTATCATTCAAAAGTCTTTTTTTAAAAAAGAAAAGCAGTTTTTATAAATCAAGATAACATTAAATTCACCGGAAATATAGTCAACACATTGTCAATGTGGTAAATGACTATTCTAGCTGGAAACAACAGATTTTTAATCGAACATCTACATAGGGGTACAGAGACCTATTTTCAGCAACCATCACTACTGTATTCTAATGCTACATTGTGTTCGTTAATGCTGTTTAAAGGCTCACTGATGATTAGGAAACCCTTCTGCAATTATGTTAGCACATGACTAAAAATGTGAGTTTTCATGGAAGACATGAAGTTGTCTGAGTGACCCCAAATCTTTGATAGTACATAGTATATGTAAGCACATTTAGAACATTCTTCAAATATGGAGGGAAATATGTTCAAGGGAAATAAGGCACCTACCAATGTAATGTTTCTAGTCTTGGTGCTGTGAATGTTGTTTTGCACCAAACAGACTTATTTTCTGCTGGGTGCAATAGTGGGCATCATTTCAGTGAATATCTTAAGGTCCCAATCTCAGGCTTTGCTTATGTTGAATGCCATTCATCTACCTAAAGCCGATGAGTTGCCTGATAAGCCTCATTGTAATGGCTCAGTGAGATACTTCCTCCTCTCCGCCTCTGGCTATGGATCAGTTGGAGAAAAGGGCAATTGGAATCTGAATGAGAATTCAGTTGGCCTTTTGTTACTTGACCTTTGCACCCTGTCAGGCATTTCAGGTATGTGAGTCATCTATTGGTATCTGGCACCACAGCTCATTGAGCTCACTGTGAGGGTGAAATAACCCTACAATACAGGAGTTCAGATTGTACATTGTGTCTGAAAGAAAGAAAACAAACACTCAAGTAAAATTTTAGAACTTGATCTCAACCAAAGTGGACTTCTGCAAAGGCGGTTTGCTTTTTCTTGGAAGTGTGATGGATCACAGAGAATAAAGACTATTTGTCTTTATTTTGAGGTTTGAAATGTCTAAAATTACCTGCTTAACCTATTGATACCACAGCCTACATAAACACAGATAAGTGGAAGAAGATGGATGGACTAGCGCTGTGTCACCCTTTGTCCAGTACTATGCTTCTTGTGTATTAATTTGCAAAATTGATATTATTCCCATCCTCGACACTTGTATTTTATGGGTGGTGCAAATTAGAGAATGTTAGCATGCTTACATGCTAAACCAAGATGGTTAAATAGCCTCCCATGCAACATAAATTCATATCCCTTTATCACACGGAGAACAACAAAGATGACCAATCTCATTAATGTAGTTGTCAGAATTTGCAGCTCTGATTCATTTCTAAGATATATTACTGCCTTTGTTTGTACCACAGTTTGTTTGTCAGAGCTATGGGGGTGAAATAACCCTGCAATACGGTAGCTTAGATTGTACACTGTGTACACCTGTGCCTGTTTAGAACTCGATTTCAACCAAAGTGGACTCCTCCAAAGGCAGTCTGCTTTTCCTTGGAAGTGTGATGGATCACCAGTATGAAAGAATAAGGACTGTTTGTCTATATTTTTGTCGTTACAGGAAGGAGAACTCATGCCTCAGTTGAATTTTTATATGTGAAGTAGAATTGCTCATTTAATTCTTTCTGCTGTCTGGGCTGTTTCTGGCCTTGGATGCAGCCAATAAAGAGGGGGGGAAAAAAACTGATTGTGCAGTCTATCAGCTTCCATCATAACAACCATTTATCCTGTAGTCTTGCTGATCCAACTCTAAACTTCCCTCAGTGTATCTGAAAAGAAGGAAAAAAGAAGGAAAAAAGAAGGAAAAAAGTAACAGCAATAAAAAAAGAGGGATAAGAAAGAGAATGGGGCAAGAAAAGATGTGTGCACAGTATGATCAACAAAACTTTTACATCCATTTTTGATGTTATATAGTACATCCAGGCCTGCTCAGTGCAGGTAGGTGAGAATGACAAGTGTAGCCCCGAGGTCAGAGAGTAAGAAGCCACCATATTACATTATTGTAGCCTACACTCAAAAAGTAATCTCTCCGGGCTCTCTACTTGTCACACTGTGAGAGCAGTTGTGCTTCACTTATTATGAGCTCCTCCAGCTAAAAGAGAAAAAGAAGAAAAAATATAACATTAATAAAGAACTCCCGTAAATTCAGGATTCCAATTGATGATTTCCCCTCTAGAAAGTAACTTTGACTCATTGCACCACCATGATACCGGCTCTGCTGCTAAGACTGTGTACATAACCAAGAGGCTAAACTCCCTCCACTGTGGGCTCTTTCACCATCACTCACATTCAACCCGGTCTCACAAGGATTCGTGAAACTGTCACGTAAATTAATCTATGGTTACGTGCGCACCAACACGATTTCTCATGTTTTACGTGTTGCTCACAACGAAATTCAAACCAATGTATTTCAAGCGGAGGACTTTTCATGCCACTCAGAACGTATTTCAAACGAATACTTTTAATGTAAAAGCGTTGCGAATCCAAGCGGAGGACTTTTCATGCCACTCAGAACGTATTTCAAACGAATACTTTTAATGTAAAAGCGTTGCGAATCCAACGCTACATTTTGCATTACATCGTCCCATATATATAACGTGATGCCTTTATTTTTGCTGCATGATTTGGGTATTTGAGATTAAAAAACGTTAGTGTTTGTTTGTTTGCAAATGGGTTTGATTTTGTTTTCATATCTGAATCTTAATCACACCTGAATAGAATGTTACGTCCCTAGTCTAGGGGAAACATGAACGCAACATGATAATGCTCTGGACTCAGCCACCCCCAATGAAGCCAGCCTGGAAAAATTCTCAAAAGGTGCACAAAAGGTTTATTCTTTAAACAAAACAAACAAAGGTAACTTAAAACTCCCAGTAACATAAAAATTCTAATTTTATAAAGCAACTATAAACTGGGGTTTCCCGAATAAACAATTAACAAACTTAGTCACTAACAGGTCTTTGGGCTTCCTGCCCCTACCACAGGATCAGTCTCCAACTATCACATGGACACACAGAGCTGACAACAGGCTGCTTCATCGAGGGTGGCCGGATCAGGAGAGAGTGAGCAGGTTGCAGCAGCTGGTTTTTGTAGCCTCCAGGCAGGCTCTCAGGTGGCAGCAATCCTCCCAGCAGTCCAATCAGCCTCAGCACCAGGATCTAATCATTGCTACTGACTCTGCTGGACAGCCACACCCACTCACACGCGCACACACACAGGAGGAGGAGAGGAGACCAAGTTTCTTAACATGAACACTGCACAAAATGACCCAGGGTCATCACACCTCCCCACCCAAATAAATCAAACATTTTCCCCTAAAAATGTTTGATACTTACGTCCTCGAGAGAGCATCAGCCATGACATTGTCCTTACCCTTCTTGTATCTTATCTCAAGATTAAAATCTTGGATCATCAGAGACCAACGCATGAGGCGCTGGTTACTATTCCGCATCTGAGTCAGAAATACAAGGGGGTTATGGTCAGAGAAAATAACAGTTGGGACCGAGCTGGATCCAATGTACACCTCAAAGTGTTGTAATGCTAATAGGAGCGCAAGGGCTTCTTTTTCAATGGTGCTGTAACTCAGCTGGTGTTTTTTGAACTTTCTAGAAAAATAACAAATGGGATGATCTACACCACACACATCCTCCTGCAGTAGCACAGCTCCTGCACCGGAGCCACTTGCGTCAACCTCGATTTTAAACGGACGCGTAAAATCTGGTGCTGCAAGCACAGGGGCACTGCAGAGGACGGCTTTTGCAGCTTCAAAGGCAGACTGACATTTCTCTGACCACCTAAAGGGGCTTTTGGGGCTAACTAAACTAGTCAAGGGTGCCACAATGTCCGAAAAGTTTTTACAAAATGCACGATAGTAGCCAGCCATCCCCAGAAAACGGCGGAGCTCACGACGTGTTTGGGGAACGGGAAAATCAAGGATGGCTTGAACTTTTGCAACTACTGGACTGACATGTCCCTGTCCTACCCGTTTTCCTAAATAGGTAACCACAGCCTTTCCGAACTCACATTTGGCTAGATTTAAAGTCAGGGAAGCCTGACGCAAACGTTCAAAAATTTCTCTGAGGATTTTCAAGTGTTCTGGCCAGGTGGAAGAATAAGCCACAATATCATCAAGATAAACCTCACAATTATCCACTCCTCTCAAAACGATGCTCATGAGTCGCTGGAAAGTTGCAGGTGCATTTCTTAACCCAAACGGCATTACGGTGTACTGAAGGAAATGATCTGGAGTAACAAAAGCACTGATTTCTGACGCGCGTTGAGTAAGGGGGACCTGCCAATAACCTTTAAGAAGGTCCAGTTTGGTGACAAACTGGGATGACCCTACGCGGTCCACACAATCTTCCATGCGTGGAAGGGGAAAGGAATCTGGTTTGGTGACTGCATTCACTTTCCTATAATCATTACAAAAACGTGAAGTTTCATCAGGTTTGGGGACCAGAAGTGAAGGCGAGCTCCAGGAACTGTTGCTGGGTACAGCAAAGCCATTTTCAAGTAGATATTCTGCCTCCTTTTTCATAATTGCTCTCTTATTTGGATGGACACGATACGCATGTTGTTTAATTGGCCTATGGTCTCCCACATCAATATCATGACTAAGCACCGTGGTCTGAGATGGAATGTCACCAAAAAGAACAGAATATTCTTTAACAAGCTGACAAATATCGGAGCGAGCGGCGTCAGGTAAATGGCCAAGGTGAGCATCTAACTTTAGCAGGATTTCAGAATTTCTAAGACGGGCACCGGAGACTGCGCTGCGGCTGTCGTCTAACCCATCCAAGGTGGGACAGTAAGGAGGCGAGGCGACTGTAACAGAGGAAACAGTGGCAACAGGTAATGAGCACACATTATCACGATCAACATACTTTTTAATCATGTTTATGTGACACACACGCTTTTTCTTTCCTCGATCAGGCGTTTGGATGACATAATCAGTGTCACTCAGTTTACTTTCAACAACATAAGGCCCGGAAAACTTGGCCTGAAGACTAGAGCCAGTAACGGGCATCAGAACCAGCACACGGTCGCCTGCCTGAAATGACCGGGCAACGGATTTTTTGTCATACCGAGTCTTCATTTTGGACTGAGCAGAAGAGAGGGATTCATGGGCCACCTCACAGGCTTTGTGCAGCCTCTCTTTAAACGAACTTACAAAATCTAACACATTTTCACTTGGGCTGGAGCGAGAGAGCCACTGCTCCCTCAGTAAGCGTAAAGGGCCGCGCACAGAGTGACCGAACACTAAATCAGCAGGGCTAAACCCCAAGGACTCTTGCGGAGTCTCCCTCACCGCAAATAACAGCCAAGGCAAACCCTCATCCCACTCACGATTTGTCTCCGAGCAGTGTTTACGCAGCATGCTTTTTAACGTTTGGTGAAAACGCTCCAAAGCTCCCTGGCTTTCAGGATGAAAAGCGCTGGAAGTGTGGTGCTGGATGTTTAACTCTGTCATGACTTGAGAGAAGATTTTGGACATGAAGTTGGACCCTTGGTCACTCTGAATTCGTTTGGGGAGACCAAATGTGGAGAAAAACTTCACTAACACCTTAACAATACCACGAGCCTTTATGGAGCGCAGCGGAATGGCCTCTGGATAGCGCGTGGCGGCGCACATTACAGTAAGAATGTACTGGTTACCAGATTTTGTTTTGGGCAGAGGACCAACACAGTCTACAATAACCTGTTCAAAAGGTTCACCAACAACAGGGATCGGCTTTAACGGAGCAACAGGAATTGCCTGGTTAGGTTTTCCGGACACTTGGCAAACATGGCACGAACGACAAAATTTAACAATGTCCGCCTTAATTCCTGGCCAAAAGAAATAACGAGGAACTCTGTGATACGTTTTCCTAATTCCCAAGTAACCTGACATGTAATGTTCGTGGGCTAAACTCAGAACATAGGAACGAAAGGGCTGCGGCACTACAATCTGGCATACTGAGTCGTGCGTAATGCCGGAGCGCGGAGACCAACGGCGCATGAGAACACCATCCTCAAAAAGGTATGAGCTACATCGGTTGTTTGTCTTTTCTAATACTAGAGACCTACAAGAAGAGAGAGTGTCATCAGCTACCTGCTCTTTAATTAGAGTCTCTTTATTAATGGGTAATGTTAACTCTTTGTCAGGCTGAAGCTCAAACGAGATTTGGGTTGGTTCACAATCTGAAATAGAGCTGGATGGATTAACATCAACCAGAAAAGAATCACTAAGATCCACCACATCTCCAAGTTTGCGTGCTTGGGCACGAGTGACAGCGCACACAGGGAAAAGAGGGGCTGCGTCACGCGCCGCGGAATGAGAATTAACTTCATCGAGCACTGGATTATCAACAACCTCGGGAGAAGGGAAAACTTTTCCACCGGCCAAATCATTCCCGAGGATCAGATCAACACCTGAAATTGGCAGCTGAGGTCGCACAGCAACGCGGACTATGCCGGACACAAATTTAGAGGACAACCAAACATTATGCAAAGGCGCACGGACTACACTCATTTTGACTCCCCAGGCCAGAATGTCTGAACCACAATAGGACTGTTGTGAAAAATGCAGAGCGTCGCCACGAATTAGGGACTGTTTAGCGCCCGTATCCCGCAGGATAGTGATAGGGACCCTCTCTGCTGACTCCCCTAAGGATACAAACCCACGTGAAATGAATGGTCTGAAATCCTCATCCAATTCGGTTTTGGAAAAATTGGTCAAACTCACAGGATTTTTAAGAGGAGCCTTTGTTTGAATAAGCCCCACTGGAGAAGGAGATTTAACCTTTTTTAACTGATCTTTCTTTTTAAGAATGGGGCAAACAGCAATGAGATGGCCCTGTTCGCGACAATAAAAACATTCACGCTTTTCAGGGGACAAAGGAGGACTAGAACGCCCACTGATTAGAGGTTTAATTTTTTTTTCATTCAAAACTGGGTCACGACGACCAGAAGGGGAAAACACATGCTTGTGGGTCAGCGCAAACTCATCTGCAAGCACAGCAGCAGTAGCTAGGGAGGTGACTTTTTGCTCATTTAAATAAACTACAATCTTATCAGGCAGTTGACTTTTGAATTCCTCCAACAATATCAACTCCCGAACGTTCTCAAATGTGTTAACCTTACTGGCTTGGCACCATTTATCAAAAAGAGCTGCTTTCTCCCTTGCAAACTCACCGAAAGTCTGGTTGGCAGTTTTTTCACATTTGCGGAATTTCTGCCTGTATGCCTCAGGCACCAATTCATAGGCACGCAGAACAGTAGCTTTAACCACATCATACTTTAGACTTTCTTCAATTGACAAAGAATTACACACTTCCTGGGCTTTCCCAACTAATTTGCACTGCAATAACAGTGGCCACACACTCCTAGGCCAGTGTAGCGTCGCAGCAATGCGTTCAAAGGCATTGAAATAAGAGTCAACCTCAGACTCTCTGAAAGGTGGAACTAAAGCAATGTGACGACTCACATCAAAGGGCTCTTTAGGGCTTGAAGTAGATGTTTGGGAGGATGCAGGCCCAGCAGCAGTGGCTCCCTGCTCCAATTCTAAGGCCCTGACCTTTAAGTGCATGGCTTTCACCTCCAACTCCCTTTGTCTGAGTTCAACCTCTCTTATTTGGAGGGTAAGTTTTAAGTCCTCTGTTAAGGTGGTAGCTTTAAGAGGCTGCTCAGGGAGTGGGGCAGAAATACCTGCCAGGTCACCTGGAGACTCTCCAAACAAGCCCTTTTTACTCAAAGCATCACAAATGAGGCTTTTTATTTCATCCTTTTTTGCAGTTACAGGCACCTGAATGTCAAAAGCTTCAGCAATTGATATTAACTCATTCTTTTTGTATTTAGCCAATTTTTCCCTTGTTGGGTTCTCAGCAAACTCCTCTAATTTAAACTCCATAACCTGACCCCACCACTAAAGAAAAAACTGCCAACACGACCATCAAAGAAAGAAAGACAACTACTCACCGAAGGCGACACATGAAGCAACGAACGAACGAAATGGAAAATAGACGGCGAGCCCCCAAATCATGTTACGTCCCTAGTCTAGGGGAAACATGAACGCAACATGATAATGCTCTGGACTCAGCCACCCCCAATGAAGCCAGCCTGGAAAAATTCTCAAAAGGTGCACAAAAGGTTTATTCTTTAAACAAAACAAAGGTAACTTAAAACTCCCAGTAACATAAAAATTCTAATTTTATAAAGCAACTATAAACTGGGGTTTCCCGAATAAACAATTAACAAACTTAGTCACTAACAGGTCTTTGGGCTTCCTGCCCCTACCACAGGATCAGTCTCCAACTATCACATGGACACACAGAGCTGACAACAGGCTGCTTCATCGAGGGTGGCCGGATCAGGAGAGAGTGAGCAGGTTGCAGCAGCTGGTTTTTGTAGCCTCCAGGCAGGCTCTCAGGTGGCAGCAATCCTCCCAGCAGTCCAATCAGCCTCAGCACCAGGATCTAATCATTGCTACTGACTCTGCTGGACAGCCACACCCACTCACACGCGCACACACACAGGAGGAGGAGAGGAGACCAAGTTTCTTAACATGAACACTGCACAAAATGACCCAGGGTCATCACAAGAACGTTTAATTAATCAAATATTCCTCGTGTGTCATGTTTCTCCTCGGTCAGATTTAAGCGAGTTACGTAGGGCATTTTGAATCGGTATATTATATTTTTAATGTAAAAGCATTGCGAATCCAACGCTGTATTTCGCATTCGCAGGGACCGGCAATTAGATGTGGCTTCGGGCCAAAATTTGTGTAAACATTATTCGGCCGTTTGACCGACGGGCCGGTGCGCTGGTATTTATTAAATAATTTTGAGGAGTGGGTATCTGATGCCTGTATAGCTCAGCACGTTAAGCAGGTTACTCATGTACAAGAGTTGGTCTTGGACGCGGGTTCGATTCCGGTCTGCTTTATTATAATATTTGGGAAGTTTTTCATACACAAATGCAGATTTCTAAACGGACTGCTGTAAAACTTTTTAACATGATTGAAGATATCAAACTCATGGACAACTCCTAACCCATTGGACATTCATGCGGACAGACTCCTGTTTCAATTTAAAAAAAACAAAACAAAACAAAACAAAACGTGCAGCACTTCGGCACTTTTCTTCTTCGGTGGTGTCTGTGTAAAACAATGTCCAACATGCAAACAGCACACCTAGCGCCATGAAGCACAAAATGCAGGTGTAAATCAATGGGGTGCTGAACATAGTAATATTCATAGCGGAAATAATAGCTAATAATAATAATAATAATAGGTAATAGAATATTCTGAAATTAAGCTCGACTGTAGACAGGTATTTTGCAAACACTGTAAACACACACACACACACACACACTAATATATGTTAGAGAAGCAGATAATCGCAGTAAAGTCAATTATTTTAATAATTTGAAGAGACAATATATGATTACGCTATATATACAAATATAAACAAAATACTGACTAATGAACACATATTTCTATATAAAACTATATATATATATATAAAATATCATTTTCTGACATATCTTTTTTAATATATATGTATGAATTATATTGATAGTCTATATGTGATTTATATAATAATTTTCTCTGATATATAACTTATCTATTACATATATATATATATATATATATATATATATATATATATATATATATGTGAATGATGTTGATACTCCATCTATGATTTATATGTATTCATTTTCTCTGATATATAACTTCTGTCTATTGTTTTATATAAAAATATGTGTTCATTAGTCAGTATTTCGTTTATATATGTATATATAGCGTAATCATATATTGTCTCTTCAAATTATTAAAATAATTGACTTTACTGCCATTATCTGCTTCTCTAACATATATTAGTGTGTGTGTGTTTACAGTGTTTGCAAAGTACCTGTCTACAGTCGAGCTTAATATCAGAATATTCTATTACTGTTAATCCCACTATGAATATTAAAATACGCCGAACCATTTGTCCTGTATCATAGCTACATGTATGACGTTTGCAGCAAAAAAATAAAAAAACGCGTGAAAATCAGTTTAATATTCAGAGTTAAGATGGATTAAATGCGCTGTCAAACAGCGCTGAGTGGAGTGGGTGACCGAACCAAGATGGCGGCCCCACCGCTCGTCAGCCCCAATAGGCAGTAGCGGTCGATGCGGCGTCTTCTCTTTATTATGTCTATGGTGCTGAATGCTCTGGGAGCAAGTCTGCAGTGAAAACACTTTTGAAGGGGTCAAGGGTCACTAAATCAAGGTTCAAAGGTTCAAGGGTTCACTTTATTGTCGTATCATTCCACATTTGCACATGAAACAATATGAAATTTGACCCTGGTCCCAGTTTCAGCCATCAAAAAAATATAAAAGCACTCTCATAAAGACAATATAAGTATAAAGAGACACACTAATATATACAAATCTGCAACATAGATATATGTGCAGTGAACCAACAGTTTGTGCAATATTTAGTAGGTAAATGAATAAAGAGCCTAGTCCAGTAGTGCAGTGTGTGTATGAATGTGTCTATGCTTGTGTGTGTATGTGGGGATGCGTGCATGCATGTGTATTTGCGGGGGAGAGGTGGTGATGATATGAAAACAGAGTCTACAGAGACCTGTTCAGTAGCCCGACAGCTTCGCGGAAGAAGACTTCAAATGAAGGAGACATTTTGTGCAACAAGTATCATAAAAGTCATTCCCAGTGGAATTCAAGTCTGATATTGTGTGGGACTATTCAGAGCAGTCACATGAGGCACTGTATCTGTTTTCAAGGGTCTAGCCCCACGGGAACCTGCTTTTTTCAGCAGTGAGGCCTGCGAGCAGTGATGCCGCCTGAGGCCTTCAGACATGTAAAAAAAATTCCTGCTCGGTCATTTTTGGGTCTAGTGACACCAAATCGCACACGCTCCTAGTAGACCACCTCCTGAGCTTGCATATTTTTTTTCAGAGAGTTAGCTCAAAAGAGGCTCGATCATGGCCGGGTTTTCACTCGACCATTAACCCTTTAATGCCCAAATGCTTCAAAATGGGCTAAAAAGGTCAAAATCTCACACAGTCCTAAACCAATTTGGACCAAACTGCACAGGTTCTATATACAGAGGCTAATGTGAACGCTCATGCACGTTTCAGACCTCCAGGGGCCCTGAAGAAGGAATGAGGGCCAAAAAAACAAGTTTTTTTCATAAATGTCCCTCTTTTGCTCTCATTTCTCTTCTGTAACACTCAGAGAGCTGAAACCTGGGATCTGGTACCTCTGAAACATCTAAAATCTAAATCCACTGGAACTGTTTTGCTAGCCCCTCCCAAACCGGAAGTAGCTCCAGGAACAACCTAGAGACTTGTGCTTCGAATCAATTGTTCACCAAGGTCACCTAAATCACCCCTAAAAGTTTCAGCTCATTTGATGCAAAAATGACCGATTTGTGGGGCTTCATAGTCCAAAAATGTGACACTGTTGACCTCCTAGGTCAACAGGGGGCCAGATGGTACCTAATATTTGACTGAGTAGGTGTGTTCTCCATTCTCCAAACTTCAACATGGTACCTGTGCAGTTTGGTCCAAATTGGTTTAGGACTGTGTGAGATTTTGACCTTTTTAGCCCATTTTGAAGCATTTGGACATTAAAGGGTTAATGGTCGAGTGAAAACCCGGCCATGATCGAGCCTCTTTTGAGCTAACTCTCTGAAAAAAAAAATGCAAGGTCAGGAGGTGGTCTACTAGGAGTGTGTGCGATTTGGTGTCACTAGACCCAAAAATGACCGAGCAGGAATTTTTTTTACATGTCTGAAGGCCTCAGGCTGCATCACTGCTAGCAGGCCTCACTGCTGAAAAAAGCAGGTTCCCGTGGGGCTAGACCCTTGAAAACAGATACAGTGCTTCATGTGACTGCTCTGAATAGTCCCACACAATATCAGACTTGAATTCCACTGGGAATGGCTTTTATGATACTTGTTGCACAAAATGTCTCCTTCATTTGAAGTCTTCTTCCGCGAAGCTGTCGGGCTACTGAACAGGTCTCTGTAGACTCTGTTTTCATATCATCACCACCTCTCCCCCGCAAATACACATGCATGCACACATCCCCACATACACACACATTCATACACACACTGCACTACTGGACTAGGCTCTTTATTCATTTACCTACTAAATATTGCACAAACTGTTGGTTCACTGCACATATATCTATGTTGCAGATTTGTATATATTAGTGTGTCTCTTTATACTTATATTGTCTTTATGAGAGTGCTTTTATATTTTTTTGATGGCTGAAACTGGGACCAGGGTCAAATTTCATATTGTTTCATGTGCAAATGTGGAATGATACGACAATAAAGTGAACCCTTGAACCTTTGAACCTTGATTTAGTGACCCTTGACCCCTTCAAAAGTGTTTTCACTGCAGACTTGCTCCCAGAGCATTCAGCACCATAGACATAATAAAGAGTAGACGCCGCATCGAGCGCTACTGCCTATTGGGGCTGACGAGCGGTGGGGCCGCCATCTTGGTCCGGTCACCCACTCCACTCAGCGCAGTTTGACAGCGCATTTAATCCATCTTAACTCTGAATATTAAACTGATTTTCACACGTTTTTTTATTTTTTTGCTGCAAACGTCATACATGTAGCTATGATACAGGACAAATGGTTCGGCGTATTTTAATATTCATAGTGGGATTAACAGTAATAGAATATTCTGATATTAAGCTCGACTGTAGACAGGTACTTTGCAAACACTGTAAACACACACACACTAATATATGTTAGAGAAGCAGATAATGGCAGTAAAGTCAATTATTTTAATAATTTGAAGAGACAATATATGATTACGCTATATATACATATATAAACGAAATACTGACTAATGAACACATATTTTTATATAAAACAATAGATAGAAGTTATATATCAGAGAAAATGAATACATATAAATCATAGATGGAGTATCAACATCATTCACATATATATATATATATATATATATATATATGTAATAGATAAGTTATATATCAGAGAAAATTATTATATAAATCACATATAGACTATCAATATAATTCATACATATATATTAAAAAAGATATGTCAGAAAATATTATATATATATATATATATAGTTTTATATAGAAATATGTGTTCATTAGTCAGTATTTTGTTTATATATGTATATATAGCGTAATCATATATTGTCTCTTCAAATTATTAAAATAATTGACTTTACTGCCATTATCTGCTCCTCTAACATATATTAGTGTGTGTGTGTGTGTGTGTGTTTACAGTGTTTGCAAAATACCTGTCTACAGTCGAGCTTAATTTCAGAATATTCTATTACCTATTATTATTATTATTATCTGTTATTTCCGCTATGAATATTACTATGTTCAGCACCCCATTGATTTACACCTGCATTTTGTGCTTCATGGCGCTAGGTGTGCTGTTTGCATGTTGGACATTGTTTTACACAGACACCACCGAAGAAGAAAGGTGCCGAAGTGCTGCACGTTTTGTTTTGTTTTGTTTTTAAATTGAAACAGGAGTCTGTCCGCATGAATGTCCAATGGGTTAGGAGTTGTCCATGAGTTTGATATCTTCAATCATGTTAAAAAGTTTTACAGCAGTCCGTTTAGAAATCTGCATTTGTGTATGAAAAACTTCCCAAATATTATAATAAAGCAGAAAGGAATCGAACACGCGTCCGAGACCAACTCTTGTACATGAGTCACCTGCTTAACGTGCTGAGCTATACAGGCATCAGATACACACTCCTCAAAATTATTTAATAAATACCAGCGCACCGGCCCGTCGGTCAAACGGCCGAATAATGTTTACACAAATTTTGGCCCGAAGCCACATCTAATTGCCGGACCCTGCGAATGCAAAATACAGCGTTGGATTCGCAATGCTTTTACATTAAAAATATAATACACCGATTCAAAATGCCCTACGTAACTCGCTTAAATCTGACCGAGGAGAAACATGACACACGAGGAATATTTGATTAATTAAACGTTCTATTCAGGTGTGATTAAGATTCAGATATGAAAACAAAATCAAACCCGTTTGCAAACAAACAAACACTAACGTTTTTTAATCTCAAATACCCAAATCCTGCAGCAAAAATAAAGGCATCACATTATATATATGGGACGATGTAATGCAAAATGCAGCGTTGGATTCGCAATGCTTTTACATTAAAAATATTCGTTTGAAATACGTTCTAAGTGGCATGAAAAGTCCTCCGCTTGAAATACATTGGTTTGAATTTCGTTGTGAGCAACACGTAAAACATGAGAAATCGTGTTGGTGCGCACGTAACCATAGATTAATTTACGTGACAGTTTCACGAATCCTTGTGAGACCGGGTTGTCACATTTCCTCGACATTACCTTGTTATCAGCATGTTGGCATCATGTTACCAGACTGCTGTACATACACTGTTTGGAAATTCCTGTTTTTTTTTTTTAATGCTCTCTCAGTCATGATATTTTGCACCAGCACACCTATGATCAGGCTTGCTTTGAGATTATGAGACTGCAAATGAAAATTTTCGGGTTTGTAAAATTTTAGCAAAGCATCTGATGACATCATTTTGTAGGATGTTTGTGCTGCAAGGATTCAGGCAGTTTATTGAGAGTCCTAATCCCTTTTTTCACAGCTCAAAAATACACCCATCAACATTTCATCAGCTTGATACTTATTAACTCTGACTGATTTTCCAGGAATTGCGTAAAAGCATGATTTTGAACAGATATCTGTAGTTTTGAATGTGACCAGTGGATCTGCAGATCCAGTCATCATATTGTATACTCAATTCCAGATCAAGTAATTGTGGTCAAAAGGCATTTACAACACTGAGATGACCCTGATTATTACATGGAAAAGTATCAAATGAAATATTGCCATTTAAACAGAACATAAACCCAACATTTACACAACTTACTTCTTTTAGTCACACTCTCTCTTGTCAGTTGTTGGAGGAGGTTAATTATTTTTTTCTGACAGTTACCACATTTCAGACTGTTTTTTTGAGTTGCTCATTATCTGTAACATTGGTATTTCCTGACTGCTTGACAGGTAATGTGATGTTACTTTTGGCTTGATTTTACTTGACATAAAATAATTTCTTACAACTCCTGTAGTTGAACTGGGTGAGAGAAACACTTTTGGAGATGATGAAAGCTAAAAGACTCACTAGAGACCTACAAAGTAACACACTCTTTTAATTGTATTATAAGAGGAGAATATGAAAATAAATATTGTTTTTTTTCTGGCTGGTACTGATCCAGGAGAGCAATAATGAAGATTTGGAATGGAAGATCCATTTGCATGAAGAAATGAAAGTCTCGGTGTCAAACCACAAACGCACCCACAAAATGTTGTTGAAATCCGTTTGTTACTCTGCCAAGGAATGTGGCGGAGTTATGTAACGATTGGCGTTGGTTTGTCTGTCTGTCTGTATATTAGCAACATTACTCAAAAACGGATTAACGGATTTGGCTAATTCTTTTGACTTTTTTCTTGACTGCTTTGTCCTCTTGGTCAGCGATAACAGCTAGCTAAATATCTAGCTTCTACTCCTGAGAAAAACGCTAACATTAGCATGGATTAACAACCTTGTTTCTAATCCATGCTAATGTTAGCTTTTGTTGAGTTTGGATTAAAAAAATACTCAGGCTTTCTACATAATTACAGAGCTCCAAACGTGTTTTCTATCTGAGTGTTTCCGAGACTGTAACCAAATTTTATTGGCTATTGCAATGAATGGCTCTAATATTTGACCCTAGATTTTAGTTTAACATGCATATATATGGCATGGAATGACCCACATTTTTACACACCACGTTGTCATGGAAAAACAATGTTTTCAGGAAAATATTGCTGGAAATGTATTATTGTGATTTTATTACGCACTGCAATGGTGTCTGGGGAGACCACAAATAATGAGGAGAAAAATAAAATGTCAACAAAACACAGTAGTTAATACTCAGTTAGGACAATAAAATCTGATGAAAGTTATTTAGCTTTTTTGCTGATTTTTGTTTATGTAATCATTATTTGATCACGAGTGTTGTCATTAGCATCTACACTGACAGTCAATAGAAACTTTGAGACCATATTTTTCAACATAATTTTTATTTTGAAGCCTGAAACTGGATTTTCTTCATGTGAATCATTTGTTTAGCATATTGGCATACAGAAACAAAAATCTAAAGTTTCAAGAATGATTTCAAAATAAAGAATTTCACAAAAGAAAACGGCACCTGCCAAACACGAAGTCACAACAGTCAATACCGAGTAAGGCCTCCATTTGCTTCGTTGCAGGCAGCAATCCGTCAGCACATGCTTTGGACCAGGCTTCTGATTGTGGGTTGGGAACAGCCCATACGCCTGGCTACATCACTGTAGCTCAAACCGGCCTCCACCATACCCAGTGCCCGGAGACGTTGTTCATGTGACAGACGCGGCATGATGCTGTTCACTGGACTAACAATGGTGGCCTTTTTTATATAGGCCTTCAAAACCCATTCTCAAATTGTGCAGATACTCACTGAGTATTGCTTGGTGTGTATTTGGTTCAGTTTTGCAAAGTGACCAACCCATATGCAATGAATCATGACAAAATGACAACTCATCATTATCTCAAATACCAGGGCACTAGATCATCAGTAAATCCACAAGGAATAATTACAACCCCTCTACAAGTAGAATTCTGCGTACATTTCTACCTCAAAGTTTCTATTGACTGTCAGTATATTTAGCATCACTGTTCAAACAATAAAGTTGTTATGCTTTGCACCACTAATTACCTCCACAGCGACACTTTTCGGATGGGCTTTCTTTCTTTTTTTAACAAGATATTCTTTTTATTTATATATTTTCCAAACAACACAGAGTAAATAAAGTCTCCCTGGGGGACTTGCTACCTGTGTACTGCATCTGTGCTGCTGAATACATACTTCAGTGACTTCATGAAGGGCGAGTTGACAGTAATTTCCAAGGAAAGGGACAGTATTAGTCATTTGTGTCACCCACCTATGTCTGTGCATTATGAATCATGAGTCTATCTGCTGAGGTTCATTCATTTCCCTGCACATGTAAAAGCAAGGTGCACCTCCTCCCCTCTTGTCCTGTTTATTCCTTGTCAGTGTCTTCAGTCATTAGAGCAGGATGAAAGCTGTTTGTCAGCTTCAAGGACTCATGATTTTACTAAAACAAAAGCAGCAGGGAGGCTCTCCAAAGAGCTAACTGACAGCACGATGAGGTACTCAAACACCTGCAGCCCATCCAAATTCTGCAGCATTTTTTAGGTCGTGCTGGAAGTTTCTGTCATTTAAAATGTATACTTTGTCAAGTTACAACAAACTATCAAATGTACAGTGAACATGGAGCTTTTAGGTCTGAGACGTCAAGGTTGTTGTGCCCACTTTTAGGTTTCCGCAGCATGAACTTGCTTCCAATGCTTACTCACTTGGTTGCTTTGTAGTTTCGTGTTAAATTTATAATAAATTTTACACAGTGGTGGAAAGAAATTTTCGGACATTTTTAAAATTTTACACAACCTCAAATATTATCATGTAATATTTGTTGAAAAAGCTTTTGTTGTGTTTCAAAAGGTGTGGTTGCATTAGACAGACAAATGAATACAAATTAGTTTCTTTTGTTCTTGTTCACAAGAAAAACTAACAAAGCTAAATTGTTGACAGTTTCAATATGTCAGGGGCCTATTTCACGAAGCAGGTTTAGTGAAAACTCTGAGTTTGTTAACCCTGAAATGAGGGAAAGTCAGAGTTTTCCGTTTCATGAAGCGAGGTAACTCTAACCAGGGAATGCGGGGTAACTCGAGCCTGTTTCACAAAGAGGGGTAACTTCAACTCTTGGTCAGTTACCGCAGTAACAGACTCTATGACTCTAACCTGATCGCCAGCAGGTTTATCTGAGAAAACCTCGAGTTTCTCTCTGTCTCCGCCCTCTTTCAGCCACACACGCTGTTTCATTTCCTCATTCATTCAGTCAGTAAGCGAGCGAGTTTTGGCGTAGAACAGCTTTTATTAACGATCCAGTGGATAAAGGAGCAGCATTACTGCACAGATAATTAAATATTCGTCGGTAGATTGTTATCAGACCGAGCATAAATGTTCTCGCATTTCCGGACAATTATCGGTTTAAGCGGTACCGTTTCGTAATCGTTTTAAGTCCATAATCTACATAAACAACCTAATCCGTCCTTACATTTACATTACCAGCCGCAGTCATGCTCTCACATCCAGCAGATATTGTGTGTTGCGCTGCGGTTCTTTGCAAATGGAAGTTTTTATATGATGTCGGAGATGCAGAGCACTACAGTAAGACAACTGTATGCAGGACAGTCAGAAAAGTTTTCCTGGCTCGGAAACGACTTTTACTCATCATTGTGCATGGGATTGCAGGTGAATGATGTAGAGATCTGTTAAATTCATTTTAAATCATATTCTGTTAATGACATTGTGCTGCAGCCTCAGACTGGGATTAGTCATTTTAATTTCTTTTAGGATTTCCCAGTGTGATTGGCTGCATACTTCCCCATCACAGCTCCCTCACATCATGAATAGGAAGTCCATTCACAGCATAAATGTGCAGGTAGGCTACAGGTAGACTGACTACTGTTTCTAAATGTTAAAGACTGCATCATAGTTCAACATCTGTCATTCTCTGCACTGTCCAGATCAAATGTGATGCTGCATACATCATTTCTAATGTGGAAGCCACGTGGTCTGGGTCTGTTCATGACTCCAGGATTTATGGAGAGTCTAACCTGAGCAACAGACTGCAGCATGGTCAGCAGCCTAAAGATTTTCACAATAGAATTCTCTTGTCTCCCTCCTTTAATATGCTCTGATGTATCCACTATACATTACAGGAGAGTTTGATGGCCTTCTGCTGGGTGACAGGGGTTACCATGCCAACCCAGGCTGATGACCTCATACCCTGACCCTGAACCAGGCCCCCAACAGAACTTCAACCGGGCTCACTGCAGGACCAGAGCCCAGGTGGAGATGACCATTGGCCTGTTGAAAGCCCATTTCCAGTGCCTACATCTCCTCAGGGTGACCCCTGAGAGGGCCTGTGATATTACTGTGGCATGTGTTGTTCTTCATAATATTACCACTATTAGAGGAGAGCAACAGGCATCCCGAAAGCTGGAAAGAAAGTGGTATTCCACTAATTCAGAGGTAGTGTATGTGGCTTGGAAAAATAGTCTAGTAATCTATAAAAAAGCTCTTCGTAATGCCAGGACAACTTATTATTCATCTTTAATAGAGGAGAACAAGAATAACCTTAGGTTTCTCTTTAGCACTGTAGCCAGGCTCACAAAGAGTCAGAGCTCTGTTGAACCTTGTATTCCTTTTAGCTTTAACCAGTAACGACTTCATGAGCTTCTTTACACATAAAATAGTTCTGATTAGAGATAAAATTAATCTGGCCCTTCCTACAAATGTCACAGATGCTTTTGAATTGGCTGTTAGACCTGATGAATCTTTAGAATTCTTCACTCCTATATGTCTCTCTGAACTAATTTCAACAGTTTCTACATCCAAACCATCAACATGTCTTTTAGATCCTATCCCAACTAGACTCTTTAAGGAGATTTTACCTTTACCTTTAATTAATTCTTCAATGTTAGATCTGATTAATCTCTCTCTAGTAACAGGCTATGTACCACAGGCTTTTAAGGTTGCTGTCATCAAACCTTTGCTTAAAAAGCCCACTTTAGATCCAGATGTGTTAGCTAACTATAGACCAATATCCAACCTACCATTTCTCTCTAAAATTCTGGAAAGAACAGTTGCAAATCAATTATGTGAACACTTACAAAGGAATAATTTGTTTGAAATGTTTCAGTCAGGCTTCAGAGTGCATCATAGCACAGAAACAGCTCTAGTGAAAGTTACTAATGACCTTCTCATAGCATCAGATAATGGACTCGTCTTTATACTTGTTTTGTTAGATCTTAGTGCAGCGTTTGACACAATTGACCACAAAATTTTATTACAGCGTCTAGAACATTCAATTGGCATTAAAGGGACAGCACTGGACTGGTTTAAATTCTACTTATCAGATTGGTTCCAGTTTGTGCATGTCAACAATAACTCTTCTGAGCATACTAAAGTTAATCATGGAGTTCCTCAGGGTTCTGTCTTAGGACCTATACTTTTCACATTATACATGCTTCCTTTAGGCAATATTATTAGGAAGCATTGTATTAACTTCCATTGTTATGCAGATGACACACAATTGTATTTATCTATGAAGCCAGATGAAACTGATCAGTTAGTTAGACTGCAAGATTGTCTTAAGGACATTAAAACCTGGATGACTTTTAACTTCCTACTGCTAAATTCAGACAAAACTGAAGTCATTGTATTTGGCCCCAAACATCGTAGAAACTCGCTTTCAAAGCAAATAGTTACTCTGGATGGCATCACATTGGCCTCCAGTACTACTGTGAGGAATCTTGGAGTTATTTTTGACCAGGACATGTCCTTTAACTCGCACATAAAGCAAGTCTGTAGGACTTCCTTTTTTCACCTGCGTAATATTGTAAAAATCAGGAACATTCTGTCTCAGAGTGATGCAGAAAAATTAGTTCATGCTTTTGTTACTTCCAGGCTTGACTATTGCAATTCCTTATTATCGGGTTGTCCAAATAGCTCTCTCAAACATCTACAGTTGATCCAAAACGCTGCTGCGAGAGTACTGACAGGAGTTAGCAAAAGAGATCATATTTCCCCTATACTTGCTTCTCTTCACTGGCTTCCTGTTAAACCCAGAATAGAATTTAAAATCCTTCTTCTGACATATAAAGCTCTTAGTAACCAATCTCCATCATATCTTAAAGATCTGATAGTACCTTATTATCCTAGTAGAACTCTTCACTCTCAAACTGCAGGCTTACTTGTTGTTCCTAGAATTTCTAAAAGTAGAATGGGAGGCAGAGCCTTCAGTTATCAGGCGCCTCTCCTGTGGAACCTGCTCCCAGTTTGGGTTCGGGAGGCAGACACCCTCTC
This sequence comes from Acanthochromis polyacanthus, assembly GCF_021347895.1. Classification (NCBI taxonomy): domain Eukaryota; kingdom Metazoa; phylum Chordata; class Actinopteri; family Pomacentridae; genus Acanthochromis; species Acanthochromis polyacanthus. The sequence continues at coordinate 36,620,852 of NC_067117.1, read as the reverse complement.
TATTTTTAAGACCAGGCTTAAAACGTTCCTTTTTGACAAATCTTATAGTTGGGGCTGACTGGGTGACCCACAGGGGTTCGGCTTGTGTCTTCATTTGCACAGCTGACTCCCTCTTGGACGTCCCTTCGTTCTGCCCCTTGTCATGCTGCTGTAGGCCTAGGCTGCTGGGGGACTTTTCTTGACGCACTGAGCCCTTCTCTATCTACCTTTACATTTAATATGTATACCGTTATTGCAGTACATTCACTCTGTTTCCCCCTGTGCTATTTCTCCGAGTGTCCCTGGTCCCAGAGCTGGATGCTTCGGATCTGGGGTCGATGTTCCACCAGCTGGTCCAGTCTCCATCATGTCCACTGTGGGATGCTGCTGCTGACCTTCCTCCAGCCCTCTGCTTCCAGCTCCCCTTTTCCACCAGTCAACTCTGCATTGCCTTCACTATACTTGTTATGCTAACTTACATACTGTTTGAATTTTACTGCTAGTTATATATAGAGTATGTTTAATGTCAGAGCCGTACATCATAAGAGTAAACTATGAGTCAGTTTTCAATGTTAGCTTATACTTTGTCTGTGTCACATATCCTGTCATGCATGTATCGAAATGTGTGTTGTGTTTTCCATGCTTTCCCACCCCTCCCTCTTCTCCCATCCCTCCCCCATGCCCTCCTCTGTCCTTCTCAACCCGCCCGGCCAGCAGGCAGATGGGTCCCCCCTATATAGAGCCGGGTTCTGCTCGAGGTTTCTTCCCTGTTAAAAGGGTGTTTTTCCTTGCCACGGTCACCTTTGGGCTTGCTCTGGGGGTCAGGCATATGGGTTCTGTAAAGCGTCTTGAGACGATTTGACTGTAATTGACGCTATATAAATAAAATTGAATTGAATTGAATTGAATTGAATTGAAAAGCAACACCCTGCCCTACAAACTGAAGACCCAGATGATGACCCCATCAACCTGCAGCTATCCAGGACAGCAGAGCAGTCACAGACACCGTATGCAAAAATCACTTTAGAGTTTAAGTCACCATCATCACCACCACAGCAAATAAAGACATGATACACATTTCATTTGGTCTTCTTTATTTCCTACAAATAAAAGATAGTTCAGTTAATGTTCCAATAGTTAACATAATTCACCTGTGACCATCACCCACCTCTAACTTGTGCTCCAGTCTTTCAATTTCCAGATCTGTCCTCCTAATCTGTTTTTTGGATTTTTCTCAGCAAATGCAGTTTGTAAATCCGTTTTGCTGATAACTGGGAATACATAGAGGACATTCAATTATACAGTTGCACATGAATTCCACAGAATGAACCTCTGGTGTTTCCTGAACATCCATCTCACTGTGTCAGTCTTTGCAGTGGAAGCTGAGGGACCATCCTACTGCTGTCCAGCCATGCTCTGTTAAAAAGGATGAGAATGTGCAATACTTCAGTGTAGGCTAAATGTCACACTCTATATTCCACCCAAAATCTGAATGAGACGAGAACTATCCGTAACATACCTCTATATGCCTTTCTGGAGCCCCCTCTGTAAAGGCAGCAGACACAGTTTCATCCTCTTCATCCTAGATCAGTGACATGTTTCAGTACACTTAAACCACCATTTGGATAAATCTTTGGAGTGTTGCCTACTTACAATTACGAGGTATATATATATATATATATATATACACACACGTGGACAAAATTGTTGGTACCCCTCAGTTAAAGAAGGAAAAACCCACAATTCTCACTGAAATCACTTGAAACTCACAAAAGTAACAATAAATAAAAATTTATTGAAAATTAAATAATCAAAAACAGCCATTACTTTTGAATTGTTGATTAACATAATTATTTAAAAAAACAAACTAATGAAACAGGCCTGGACAAAAATGATGGTACCTCTATAAAAGATTGAAAACTATTTGACCAGAGTGACATGATTAACTCAGGTGTGTCATTTAATTGACATCACAGGTGTTTCCAAACTCATAATCAGTCAGTCTGCCTATTTAAAGGGAGACAAGTAGTCACCCTGCTGTTTGGTGAAAAGGTGTGTACCACACTGAACATGGACAACAGAAAGCGAAGGAGAGAATTGTCCCAGGACATCCGAAAAAAAATGATAGACAAACATCTTAAAGGTAAAGGCTATAAGACCATCTCTAAACAGCTTGAAGTTCCTGTGACAACAGTGGCTCATATTATTCAGAAGTTCAAGACCCACGGGACAGTAGCCAACCTCCCTGGACGTGGCCGCAAGAGGAAAATTGATGACAAATTGAAGAGACGGATCGTTCGAATTGTATCCAAAGAGCCCAGAGTAACCTCCAAAGAAATTAAAGGTGAACTCCAAGGCCAAGGTACATCAGTGTCAGATGGCACCATTCGTCGTTGTTTGAGCCAAAGTGGACTTCATGGGAGACGACCAAGGAGGACACCACTGCTGAAAAAAACTCATAAAAAAGCGAGACTGGAATTTGCAAAAATGCATGTTGACAAGCCACAAAGCTTCTGGGAGAATGTCCTTTGGACAGATGAGACCAAACTGGAGCTTTTTGGTAAGGCACATCAACTCTATGTTCATAGACTCAAAAACCAAGCATACGAAGAAAAGAACACTGTCCCTACGGTGAAACATGGAGGAGGCTCAGTAATGTTTTGGGGCTGCTTTGCTGCATCTGGCACAGGGTGTCTTGAAAGTGTGCAAGGTACGATGAAATCTGAAGACTATCAAGGCATTCTGGAGAGAAATGTGCTGCCTAGTGTCAGAAAGCTTGGTCTCAGTCGCAGGTCATGGGTCTTCCAACAGGACAACGATCCAAAACACACAGCCAAAAACACCCAAGAATGGCTGAGAGAAAAGCGTTGGACTATTCTAAAGTGGCCTTCTATGAGCCCAGATCTGAGTCCCATTGAACATATGTGGAAGGAGCTGAAACATGCCATTTGGAGAAGACACCCATCAAACCTGAGACAACTGGAGCTGTTTGCTCATGAGGAGTGGGACAAAATACCTGTTGACAGCTGCAGAACGCTCATTGACAAATACAGAAATCGTTTAATTGCAGTGATTGCCTCAAAAGGTTGTGCAACAAAATATTAAGTTATGGGTACCATCATTTTTGTCCAGCCCTATTTCATTAGTTTGTTTTTTTAAATAATTATGTTAATCAACAATTCAAAAGTGATGGCTGATTTTGATTATTTAATTTTCAATAAATTTTTATTTATTGTTACTTTTGTGAGTTTCAAGTGATTTCAGTGAGAATTGTGGGTTTTTCCTTCTTTAACTGAGGGGTACCAACAATTTTGTCCACGTGTGTATATATGCATCCATGACATTTTATACCACCGTTTTATAGGCATCTGCTTTCTTTCTGTTGACTGAGCAGAAGTCTATGTTAGTTTAAATAGGCTTAATTATTTAACAGGACATGATATGGATGCAGACATTTAGGCTATGTGTGGATAAAACAACTGCACAGTCAAACACCCACTTAATATTTCGGCTACTTTACAATGTAAAACATGATCAACATGAAGTACCTCCATGAAATAATGCCGAGGTCTGACCTGTTTGAACAATGTTTTTATATTTCATCTTAAGCTGCTGCCCCGTCGGGATTTCACCTAAATGAAATAACTTACTAGGCTGCCATTCAGACAGTTATTCCCTGTAATATTATTACGATTACAAAGTACTACATTTAAACTTACGCATTGATCTGGGCAGCAGTGTTCTCCACGCTGTCTCCCTCTCTTTTGCAGCTGCAGCGGTGTTGCACTTCTTTCTAAAAACGTGTTCAAACTCACCATATGAGCGCGTTAAAAACTTCCACTTCAAAAACGCAGCCTTTCGCTTCCCCGTTTCCATGGTGACTCGTCGAATCGGGGTTCCATTGATGCTGTCTTTTCAGACTTGCGGTGCACGCGCGTAACTCCGGGTCAAACTATTCCGAGTTGATTAACCCAACTCAAATCAGCCGTTGTGAAACTGAAAACTCAGAGTTTTCTATCTCAGAGTACAGTGCCTTGTGAAAGTATTCGGCCCCCTTGAACTTTTCAACCTTTCGCCACATTTCAGGCTTCAAACATAAAGATATAAAATTTTAATTTTTTGTCAAGAATCAACAACAAGTGGGACAGAATCATGAAGTGGAACTAAATTTATTGGATATTTTAAACTTTTTTAACAAATAAAAACCTGAAAAGTGGGGCGTGCAATATTATTCGGCCCCCTTGCATTAATACTTTGTAGTGCCACCTTTTGCTGCAATTACAGCTGCAAGTCGCTTGGGGTATGTCTCTATCAGTTTTGCACATCGAGAGACTGAAATTCTTGCCCATTCTTCCTTGCAAAACAGCTCGAGCTCAGTGAGGTTGGATGGAGAGCGTTTGTGAACAGCAGTCTTCAGCTCTGCCCACAGATTCTCAGTTGGATTCAGGTCTGGACTTTGACTTGGCCATTCTAACACCTGGATACGTTTATTTGTGAACCATTCCATTGCAGATTTGGCTTTATGTTTTGGATCATTGTCCTGTTGGAAGATAAATCTCCGTCCCAGTCTCAGGTCTTTTGCAGACTCCAACAGGTTTTCTTCCAGAATGCTCCTGTATTTGGCTCCATTCATCTTCCCATCAATTTTAACCATCTTCCCTGTCCCTGCTGAAGAAAAGCAGGCCCAAACCATGAGGCTGCCACCACCATGTTTGACAGTGGGGATGGTGTGTTCAGGGTGATGAGCTGTGTTGCTTTTACGCCAAACAAATCGTTTTGCATTGTGGCCAAAAAGTTGGATTTTGGTTTCATCTGACCAGAGCACCTTCTTCCACATGTTTGGTGTGTCTCCCAGGTGGCTTGTGGCAAACTTTAAACGAGACTTTTTATGGATATCTTTGAGAAATGGCTTTCTTCTTGCCACTTCCATAAAGGCTAGATTTGTGCAGTGTACGACTGATTGTTGTCCTATGGACAGACTCTCCCACCTCAGCTGTAGATCTCTGCAGTTCATCCAGAGTGATCATGGGCCTTTTGGCTGCATCTCTGATCAGTCTTCTCCTTGTTCGAGGTGAAAGTTTAGAGGGACGGCCGAGTCTTGGTAGATTTGCAGTGGTCTGATACTCCTTCCATTTCAATATGATTGCTTGCACAGTGCTCCTTGAGATGTTTAAAGCTTGGGAAATCTTTTTGTATCCAAATCCGGCTTTAAACTTCTCCACAACAGTATCTGGGACCTGCCTGGTGTGTTCCTTGGTCTTCATGATGCTCTCTGCACTTTAAACAGAACCCTGAGACTATCACAGAGCAGGTGCATTTATACGGAGACTTGATTACACACAGGTGGATTCTATTTATCATCATCAGTCATTTAGGACAACATTGGATCATTCAGAGATCCTCACTGAACTTCTGGAGTGAGTTTGCTGCACTGAACGTAAAGGGGCCGAATAATATTGCACGCCCCACTTTTCAGTTTTTTATTTGTTAAAAAAGTATAAAATAGCCAATAAATTTCATTCCACTTCACGATTGTGTCCCAATTGTTGTTGATTCTTGACAAAAAATAAAAATTTTATATCTTTATGTTTGAAGCCTGAAATGTGGCGAAAGGTTGAAAAGTTCAGGGAGGCCGAATACTTTTGCAAGGCACTGTAGATCAACTCAGAGTTGTGGAAGAAACTCAGAGTTTGTAAAACCTGCTTTGTGAAATAGGCCCCAGCTCTCAACATTGTTGGCATTAAAGTAAACAAATAATGGAGACTGTGCTCAAAACTAAACAAAAATAAAAAATCATCATATCATCAAATTAGCCCCTTGACGCCTGAATTTATTTACAGTTAAATTTAAAAAGAAAAAACTTTTGCGTGTTTTTGCATTCCAGCTGATGCTAAAATGAGTGGAGATTGATAATTTGTCTATTACACATAGAAGAGACATACCATAATAATAACAGATATATAATAATTAGGTCCCACTCCCACCAGTCCTACGAGAAACCAACGCTTGCAAAAGCTTATGAGGTACGTATTGAATATGCAAAAGCCGGCATTGTGAGAATGGACACACTATATCGGCTGCAGTCTGAATGAAAGTGGTATGTTGCGATTTAGTGACAATAGGCATCAAGGGGTTAATATTTGGTAGTCCTGCCACTGGCATGAAGTCGAGCTCTAATCCTGGCTGGCATGTTCCTCATGAGTCTTTCACACTGTTGGATGGTAATCTTGTCCCACTCTTCTTGAACTGCTGCTTTTTTTTTTTTCAAGATGGTGCCGTGCTAGCGGCAGCCAGTTACAGCAGCTCCTGTTAACTCTGGGTGTTTTTTTAGATATTTCTTGTAGATTTTCTCTTTCCTTTTTATTCCATTCTTCAAGTGGGTGCACCGCATTTGTACAGTACAGCAATGGATGTACAAATGGCGCTTCCCCTACTTTTTCTACTCTTTATTTCAGAACTTTTAAATTTCTCAGCTGGCGACCCGTTCAACCACGGCTCCATTGTTTACAGTCGGGATCAGCTGTTGGCGCTGTGCCAGGCCAGGCAGCCGCAGTGGGAGAGACCAGACGACATCCCAGCGGAGCTCCGTAGGAGGAGGAGAGGATGCAGGGCAGGAGCGAAGCGCCGGCAGAAGAGGAGACGCTAAAAGCCGCCCGTTCCATCCGTGATAATGGGCCGACTCATCTAATTAGGAGCAGCTGGGGAGAAGCACAGCTGAGCGCAATAGACAGTCAGCTCTGTATAAAGCCTGGCGCTCCCCTCATTTCCCTGCTGCGTCATTGCCACATACCTGCCACTTACCTCCTTCATCATGTTCCCGCCTGAGAAAGGTCTTTTGGATTAATGGATCATCTCGTCTGCCACCCCCGCTTCATGCTGTACCCTGTCACCCGCACTCCGCCATCTGAACTCTGTTCCCAGCACTTTACCTTGCCGGCCCTCGCCACTCTGCCTCCCTCTTCCATCTGCTCCCAGTCCACCTACTACTCGGTCCTCACCCCATCTCTGCCGCCATCTCCCTCAGCTCTGCTCTCCATCTGGTTCCCGATTCCCCTCCTGGACACTTTGTGAGTTTCCCCATTCCCTGTTAATTTGGCTTGTCTTTCATCGCGGCCCTAAGCCGTCGCTTTTAGTTTTGTTTTATTCAGTTAATCCTCCACCACGGTCCTGCACCGTCGCCCTCAGTTTAATTAGTTTCATTTTACCTCTTCCTAGTTAATTTCCCTGTGCCTCCTTTATGGAGTGATTTCTTGTTTAATATTTTTCTGTTAATAAACTCTGATTAATTCATCCTGCCTGTCTGTCGTCTGCTGCATGGGTTCACACCACCCCGTTCATGACAGAAATGTGAGGTCTCCCCCAAACAACATGGAAGAGTTGACTGCACTGACCAGGCTGCAGTGGGAGTATGGGAGACGCCAGTGTTTACAAACAGTGACGTCACGAAGTCACATGATTACCGCGCTGGTTGGCAAGAGGAACCAGAGGAACAATGGCTGATGATAACAATGCGAACTATCCTTCCGTGAAATTGTCCGATTATGCTCAATCCTTATCACCTGAGGCCCGACAAATATATGTGAGTAAGCTGAGATATCAGGGAAACAGTAAAACCTTGCCAGATCCCTACAATTTGAAGACTGGGCGGGTTGACGATCCTTCATTCTGGCCGGACATTTCCTTCACCGACATTTATTTTTACTTGATTGACACCGCTGGGCAGTTCACCCACCCAAAAATATATAATTATGAATTAAAAATAATATATCTTTTTTTTAATCTTCAACAAGATGTCAAAGAAACGTCAAGAAGTTGCTGTATTTTTTGTCTGCAGTATGGCTTCTATGTAACAGTAACAGACCCACAGCATTGGTGATCGAAAATAGGACAATTCTAAGAAACGATCGCCAGACGCATACAGAAACACATATGGTTACAAATAGGAGGCTGCTGGCTTAAGGAGATGTTATTGAATATACTTCATTCGACTTTAGTATACTTTCATCGCCTTAAAAGCGATCGGTAACACATGACAATACTGAACCAAACCGAAAGTGTAGAGATCGCTTCGCGCGAAGGATGCGACACTAAATCAATATCTTTTGGTAAATAAGCTCAAAGTTGGACATACTAAACATGCTAAACTGTTGAATAGTTTACCTGAAGAAAAGTGGGAGCCACAAACACGATTTCTGCTGCTTACTGGGGTAGAATTTTTCCTGTTGATGGCTGAAGCCACCGCCGTCTTTTCTCTCCTGAAATCGGTATTCGGTGAAATTTCAAGCCTGATCCCTTCTCAAAACGCTTCGTACAACCAACAACTACACATGCTATTACCATTGTGGTAAATACATGTGCAATTTCATTCATGAAAAGCGATAACTTTACGTATTTGTTTCAAACCCGATACCGTTCTCGTAGCAAGCTGTTATGTTACTGCCGGTTCTTGCCAACCAGTAGCAGTCTTGTACCACGTGACCATAGCAAATGACGACACGCTGGCGTCTCCCATAGGGAGAGCAGGCTCTTAATGTTGACCGAGTCATGGCTGAACGAACAGACCCCGGACTCACTACTAACTCTGGATGGATTCCATCTAGTCAGAGCGGACCGGGACGTAAGGGAGAGCGGTAAGAGGAAGGGAAGGGGCCTGGCGATATCTGTGAATGAGAGATGGTGTAATGCTGGGCACATTAGCATAAAACAGTGGCTCTGCACTAAAGATGTAGAATTACTGGCGGTCAGTCTGCGTCCGTTCTATCTGCCCCGGGAGTTTTCACATGTAATAGCTGTTACTGTGTACATCCCCCCCTCGGCTGATGCGGCTTCAGCCTGTGAACTCATCCACAGTGCAGTGTCCCAGTTGCAAACATCTCACCCTCAGTCTCTTATTATCATCTCAGGAGACTGTAATCATGCATCGCTCTCTGCCGCTCTCCCCTCGTTCACTCCGTACGTGACATGCCAGACCAGAGACAGTAAAACCCTGGATCTACTGAATGCAAACATCAAAGATGGATACAGCTCCTCACCCCTCCCCCTGCTGGGCAGCTCAGATCACAACCTGGTGAGACTGCAGCCCATTTACATACCTATGGTGAAGAAACAACCCCTCACCATAAGGAATGTGAAGAAGTGGTCTGACGAGGCCACTGAGGCGCTGTAGGACTGTTTGGAGACCACAGATTGGGATGTTCTGTGTGGTTCACACGGGGAGGACATCGATGCACTGACAGACAATATCACAGACTACATTAACTTCTGTGCAGAGAACATCGTACTGACCAGGAAAGTACAGTGTTTCTCTAACAGCAAACCCTGGGTGACCCCAGAACTGAAGGCTCTGCTGAAGGAGAAGAGGAGGGTTTTTGGATCTGGGGACAAAGAGGAGCTGAGGAGGGTGCAGAAGGAGATAAAGAAGAAGATCAAGGCGGACAAGGCCAGCAACAGGACCAAGATGGAATCTCACCTGAAGAACAATAACACAAGGGAGGTCTGGAGAGACCTGAGATCCATCTCTGGTTACAGCGGAGACCATGGGAGGGGAGCTGCAGCAGGAGATCGGGAGTGGGCCAGTGAGCGGAATCTGTCCTTTAACAGGTTTGACTCTGCTCCCACTCCTCCCCCCTCTCATCAAAGCACTGACCAGCCAGCTCCTTCTTCACACCTCAGCTCTATACCAACAACAACACCTCTCCTCCTCCCCCCACCCTCCACCACCTCTGGACTCCACATACAGTCCCATGACCTCTCCTTGTCTCACCCCCCACCACCACCATAACCCCCTCTCCTGTCATCCTCCTCCACCTCCAGCCTCTCCATAACAGCTGATCAGGTGAGAAGTGAGCTAAAAAAAGATCAAGACCAGGAAAGCCACAGGTCCTGATGGAATCGGCTCCAGCCTCCTTAGAGACTCTGCAGACCAGCTCTGCCAGGTGCTGCTCCGCATCTTTAAACTGAGCCTGAGTCTGGAGAGGGTTCCTGTGTTGTGGAAGACTTCCTGCCCGGTTCCTGTCTCAGTGACCAGGAATTCCAGGGAACCAAACCACTTCAGACCTGTGGCCCTCACTTCTCATCTGATGAAGACCATGGAGAGGATCATCCTCAGGAACCTACGCCCCCAAATGAGCCCTAATCTGGACCCACTGCAGTTCGCTTACCAACCGAACATTGGAGTGGATGACGCAGTTGTCTACCTGCTGCACAGATCGCTAACTCACCTGGAGGACACTGGCAGCACTCTGAGGGTCATGTTCTTTGACTTCTCCAGTGCTTTCAACACAATCCAGCCTTCTCTGCTCAGGGTGAAGCTTGAGGGAGCGGGAGTAGACTGTCACCTGGCTGCATGGATCATCGACTACCTCACCAACAGACCACAGTACGTGAGGCTTCGGGACTGTGTTTCTGATGTAGTGGTCAGCAGCATGGGGGCCCCACAGGGGACAGTGCTCTCTCCCTTTCTCTTCATCCTGTACACATCAGACTTCCACTACAACTCTGGGAGCTGTCACCTCCAGAAATTCTCTGATGATACAGCCATCATTGAGTGTGTGTCTGATGGGGACGAGCTGGAGTACAGGACAGTCATCTCTGACTTTGTCAACTGGTGTGAGCGAAACCATCTGCAGCTCAATGCCAGTAAGACGAAGGAGATGACCATCGACTTCCACAGGAGGAGGGCACCTCAGACTGCACCGGTGAACATCCAGGGTATGGACATTGAGATAGTGGACTCATACAAATACCTGAGTGTTCACCTCAACAACAAACTGGACTGGTCACACAACACAGAGGTCCTGTACAAGAAGGGCCAAAGTCGTCTCCACCTGCTGAGGAGACTGAGGTCCTTTGGAGTGTGCAGGACTCTGCTCCGGACATTCTATGACTCTGTGGTAGCCTCTGCTGTTTTCTATGCAGTGGTCTGCTGGGGAGCAGGGAGCTCTGAAAGGGACAGAAAGAGACTGAACAGACTGGTCAGGAGGGCCAGTTCTGTGCTGGACCGTTCCCTGGACTCCATAGAGGAGGTGGGTGAGAGGAGGATGTTGGCAAAGCTCACATCCATCATGGACAATCCCTCTCACCCACTGCATGACACTGTGGAGTCTCAAAGTAGCTTTTTCAGCAGCAGACTGAGACACCCAGCATGCAAGAAGGAGCGCTATCACAGGTCATTCATTCCATCTGCTATAAGACTTTATAACATCAGCATCACTGGCTGATGTCAACATTAAACTGGACTCTATCACATCATCCTTTACCACATAATCTGCACAGTTCTTGCACCATTGAGTCTTCTTGTACTTCACATCATTCCATAGGCCACTTTTTCCATACTACACTCTTGAACATATTGTGAATATTATTATGATGATCATTATATTGTTGTTTATTATTATAAATGTTTATTGTTGTTTGTTGCTCTTACTGTATATTGTATACTGCTGTAACATGGGAAATTTCCCCGGACACGGGGAGTAATAAAGGATTATCTTATCTTATCCTAAATTCTTTGGTTCACGCTTTAGAACAGACCTTTCAATAATCCACCTCAGATTTTCAATGGGGCTCATGTCCAGGGATTGAGCTGACCACTCTAAGACCTGGATGCTGTGCTCCTGCAGCCAAGTTCTGCTGGCCCTGAATGTGTGGCAAGGGCATTATCTTGTTGAAACATCCAGTTTTGACCTTGACGAAACAGTGCATGTGTCGAAGCGAGTATGTGGGTTTCGAGAATATCACAATACTTGGCAGAGTTCAGTGCCAAGTATTGTGACAGTCTCACAGACTGTGAGACTGTCACAATACTTGGCAAAGTTCGGTGTGCCATTACAGACTGGGAGATGGGACAACACCAGCAGCATTCATGTATCCCCAAACCATGATATTGCCTCCACCATGCTTGGCAGTAGGTGTTGTACAGGCTGGAGATAATGCTTCGTCTGGCCTTCTGTGTACCCCCACATGAGGTGGGGGCAGGAGGAAGATAAAGCTGGACTCATCAGACCACAGAATCTCCTGGCAATTCCTCACTGTCCAGTTCTTGTGTGCTTCAGAATCAGAATCAGAATGCGGTTTATTGCCAAGTAGGTTTTTACATTTACAAGGAATTTTCTATGGAGCTCTTGGTGCAATACTATAAAATAGTATGTAAGAGATGTGAGAAATACGGATAAAATAGACAAGGTATGTACAGTTACTACGCAGTAGTAACTATTATAGTCAGCAGAGCTGTTTTGCAGTGGCACGGGCAGTGTTTATCAGCGATGCAGCAGAGGGGAAGAAGCTGTTCTTGTGGCGAGAGGTTTTAGTCCTGATTGACCGCAGCCTCCTGCCTGAGGGGAGAGGTTCAAAAAGTTTGTGTCCAGGGTGAGAGGGGTCCGCCAAGATCTTGGTTGCACGCCTTAAAAGCCTAGAGGTGTGCAGATCCTGGAGAGATGGCAGGTTACATCCGATCACCTTCTCAGCCGAGTGGATGATACGCTGCAGCCTGCTCTTGTCCTGAGCGGAGGCTGCAGGGTACCAGACGGTGATGGAGGAGGAGAGGATGGACTCTATGATGGCCATGTAGAAGTGCACCATCATAGTCTTTGGCAAGTTGAACTTCTTCAGCTGCCTCAGGAAGTACATCCTCTGCTGTGCCTTCTTGTTTATGGAGGTGATGTTCATTTCCCATTTCAGATCCCGGGAGATGATGGATCCCAAAAAGCAGAAAGACTCCACGGTGAGCACTGTGGAGTCTGAGAGCTTGATGGGAGCAGGGGGGGCTGTGTTCCTTCTGAAGTCCACCACCATCTCCACTGTCTTCTGGGCGTTAAGCTCTAGATTGTTCTGGCTGCACCATGTCACCAGGTTGTCTACCTCCCGTCTGTAAGCAGACTCATCCCCATCGGAGATGAGTCCAATGATCGTGGTGTCATCTGCAAACTTCAGGAGTTTGATGGACTCGTGCCTGGAGGTGCAGCTGTTGGTGTACAGGGAGAACAGCAGTGGGGAAAGAACACAGCCTTGAGGGGAGCCCGTGCTGATGGTCCTTGTCTCGGAGACTTGCTTCCCCAGCTTCACATGCTGCTTCCTGTCAGACAGAAAGTCTGTAATCCAACTGCAGGAGGAGGCAGGCACACTCAGCTGGAGGAGCTTGTCATGAAGCAGGGCAGGGATGACTGTATTAAAGGCAGAGCTGAAATCCACAAACAGGATCCTGGCGTAGGTTCCTGCTGAGTCCAGGTGCCGTAGAATGAAGTGGAGAGCCAGGTTGACTGCATCATCCACCGACCTGTTGGCTCTGTAGGTGAACTGCAGGGGGTCCAGAAGAGGGTCTGTGATGGCTTTTAGGTGGGGAAGCACAAGGCACTCAAAAGACTTCATCACCACAGAGGTCAGAGCGACAGGTCTGTAATCATTAAGTCCGGTGGGTCTTGGCTTCTTCAGGACAGGGATGATGGTGGAGGTCTTGAAACAGGCTGGAACGTGGCATGTCTCCAGTGATTCATTAAAGATGTCAGTGAAGACTGGAGACAGTTGATCAGTACAGTGTTTCAGGGTGGAGGGGGAGACAGAGTCAGGTCCTGCTGCTTTGCGGGGGTTCTGCTTCTTGAATAGCCTGTTGATGTCTCTCTCCTGTATAGTGAGCTGGGTCTCTGGGCTGGGGGGGTCTGGAGAGTTGGGCTGTGGGGGGCTCTGAGCCCCTGCTGGGGTGTGGGGGATGGGGCCGGTGTGAAGAGGTGAGTTGGAGGTGTGAGGTGGGGGGATGGGGTCGCCAGTTGTCCATTGCCTTTCAAAGCAGCAATAAAACCCATTCAGCTGGTTTGCCTGGCGAAGGTCATTAGTGGAGTGGGGAGACAATGGCTTGTAATTGGTTATTTTCTTCAAGCCCTTCCAGACAGAGGTGGAGTCGTGAACAGAGAACTGTTGTTTCAGTGTCTCTGCATACTGCCGTTTAGCAGCTTTCACTGCTTTGTCAAACTCTGCCCTGAAGCTGTCCCTGTCCTCACTTCTGAACGCTCTTTCCTTCTTCAGCCTGAGTGTCCCGAGTTTAGCGGTGAACCAGGGTTTGTTGTTGTTGTAGCTCACCCTAGTGCGTGATGTTTTACAGCTGTCCTCACAGAAGCTGATGTATGACGTCACCGTGTCCGTGTATTCGTCCAGGCTGTTGGTGTAAGTCCTAAAAACATTCCAGTCAGTAGAGTCCAAGCATGCCTGCAGTTTCCCCACTGCGTTGCTGGTCCACTGTTTTGATGTCCTGACCACAGGTTTGTTGAGTTTTAACCTCTGCCTGTAAGCAGGAATCAGATGGATCATGACATGGTCAGATTCTCCCAGTGGAGCGTGGAGCATGAAAGGCGTCTTTAACGGTGGTGTAACAGTGATCCAAGGTGTTCTCCTCCCTAGTGGGGCATTTAATAAACTGTTTATATCTGGGGAGTTCGTGAGTGAGATTTCCCTGATTAAAGTCGCCAAGGACAATAATCAGAGAGTCCGGATTTTTTCGCTCCACGCACTGTATCTGCTCGGCTAGGGCGTGCTGTGCCTCCTGCATGCTGCCAACAATGCCGGGCTAACCTCTGTCTCGCATTGGTTCAGGGGTTTCTTGACAGCCTTGTAGGATCTTAGACTATGATCTAGAAGTCAGCCATGTACAGTGCTGGTGGAACACTGAATACCAGTGTCGCCCTCCTGTTTCAGTGAGACGACTATTCAGCTGAATAACGAGCAGCTGCGTTGAGAAGCACAGCCGGCGCAAATGACTAATTAGCGTTACATAAAGCCCGGCCCTATACTCAGCTCAATGCTGGTGCATTATCCATCCTCTCAGCGACACAGACACTCCACTAAATCCTGCATGCCGCTCTCAGTTTCATCCTCCCTGCTACACGTCATTCCTTGGACTCTGTTCACACCTTGGATTACCATCATCACGTCCCCGCTCCTCGGACCCTGTTGCCCCTCGGAAGATCTGGCTCATTTCCCAGCTATCGTCACTCTTTTCCCCCCACCGTCCCTGACTGCTCGGCTCCCTCTTCTGTCTTCATTTCCCTGGACTCAGTAAGCACCCTTCCCCGTTGATTTAGTTAGTTTTATGTTCTGTTTTTTTCTCAGCCTTCGGGTCCGCCCTCTGTTTAGTTTAGTTTAATTTCTCCTTCCCGTTGTCTTCCTCCTGCCTCAGTTATTAAGAGTTTTCTGTTATATTTTTTATTGTATTAAATCTTTTTTTTTTGCATCATTCCCCTGTCTGTGCCTGCTGCTTGGGTTCTCACCTCAGGAAATCGTGACAGAATGCACTAGCCACCAAATTGAACCCAGCAGGGACAAATCCCTTTTTTTTTTTTTACTATATTTTTCTGTGCAGTGTGGTCATTAAGGACCTCCCAAAGCATGTCAGGTGTGGATCAGTTCTCTCCCTTTGAGAGGACGCGATGGGCAATAAAACTGCCATCCAGGAGATATCGCAGTTCCAAGAGAAGGGGTTCCAAGCCCATCACCAACTCTGCAGGCGCCCCGACCCGGTCCCCAGAGGCCTCCCTGGAGATATTCTTTTTCGGCAAGGAGAATAGGGAGCATTTTTATGCCCTTAGTGACTTATACTGGGACTGGTGGGGGAATCCTAAAGATATACTGGTCACCCGAGGTCGTAGTTTGGCTGCCCAGAAACC
The DNA here is from genome assembly GCF_021347895.1 of Acanthochromis polyacanthus. NCBI lineage: Eukaryota > Metazoa > Chordata > Actinopteri > Pomacentridae > Acanthochromis > Acanthochromis polyacanthus. Next base: position 36,605,223 of record NC_067117.1, on the reverse strand, counting down.
CTGGCTCATTTGTCACCTGTCAGACTACATCCAAGACTTCTTAAACACTCCTCTGTCAGACGCCACCCTTCCCATCCCCACCTCTCACCACACCTGTCCCCTGTTCACCAGTTTGTCTGAGCTAGCTGACCCTAAGGTCGCTAGTACTCCTCCCTGCAGCAAACCCGGTCACGTCTCCCCGCTATCCATAGCATCCCCTGCACAGAAGCCTGGTCGCCGTAGGCGCGGTGCCAGGAAGCGCTCCCCAAGCCCTGCTCTAGAAGAGTTTTGCACCTCCACAACTCCTGAGCAGGACGTAGTCCCTCCGGCTGAGGAGAGGCCCCGTGCCGCCTCACTCTCTCCGGCTGAGGAGAGGCCCCGTGCCACCTCACTCCCTCCGGCTGAGGAGAGGCCCTGTGTCGCCTCACCCTCGTCTTTGGTTCCTGTGGGGCCCATTGCCCCGTCTTCAGTTCCTGTGGGGCCCATTGCCCCGTCTTCGGTTCCTGTGGGGCCCATTGCCTTGTCTTCTGTCCTTGAGGGGGCCATCATCCCGTCTCCGGCCACTACGGGCCCAACGGCCTTAATGGAGCTAAAGGCTCCCGCTGCAGCGTCTGAGGAGCTAAAGGCTCCTGATGCTGCGTCTGAGGAGCTAAAGGCTCCCGCTGCAGTGTCTGAGGAGCTAAAGGCTCCCGCTGCAGCGTCTGAGGAGCAACAGGCTCCCGCTGCAGCTCTGAAAGAGCAACAGGCTCCCGCTGCAGCTCTGAAGGAGCAACAGGCTCCCGTGCAGCTCTGAAGGAGCAACAGGCTCCCGTGCAGCTCTGAAGGAGCAACAGGCTCCCGCTGCAGCTCTAAAGGAGCAACAGGCTCCCGCTGCAGCTTTGAAGGGGCAACAGGCTCCTGCTGCAGCTTTTAAGGAGCAACTGGCTCCCTCTGCAACTTTAAGGAGGCGCTCTGCCTCTCTTGTAGCCTTGAAGAGGCGCTCTGCCTCGCCTGTATCCTTGATGAGGTGTAGAGCCTTCTCTGCAGCCTTAAGGAGGTGTCCCACCTCCTCTGCAGCCTGAAGGAGGTGATCCGCCTCCTCTGCAGCCTTAAAGAGGTGTTCCGCCTCCTCTACAGTCTTAAGGAGGCCCCCCGCCTCCTCCGTGTCCTTGTCGAGGCCCCCCGCCTCCTCCGTGTCCTTGTCGAGGCCCCTTGCCTCCTCCGTGTCCTTGTCGAGGCGCTCCGCCTCCTCCGTGTCCTTGACGAGGCACTCCGCCTCCTCCGCATCCTTGTCGAGGCGTCCCGCCTCCTCTGCATCCTTGTCGAGGCGTCCCGCCTTCCCCGCGACCTTGGTGAGGCGCCCCGCCTCCCCTGAGCCCTTGGTGAGGCACCCTGCCTCCCCTGGGCCCTTGAAGAGGGATAGCTCCTCCTCAGCAGCTTTGGAGGGACATAGCTCCTCCTCGGCCGCCTTGAGGGGGCGTAGTGCCTCCCCCCAACACCTGCTGAGACTTTGTGCCACTTTAACATCGAGTGGTCCACTTGCATCATTCACCTGTCTGTGCCTGCTGCTTGGGTTCTCACCTCAGGAAATCGTGACAACCAGTTTAGTTAGTAAGTGACCACTGACCAGTGGCGGCTGGTGAAACATATTCTAGGTGGAGCTGTGCCATATCAAGTCAGTTTCAGTAACCATCCCGATACAACTGAACAGAAACGGCAGGATATCAGTGCTCTGTGAAATGATAATTATTTAATGCCAATATTAATAACTTGAGGCACTTTTGCACAAAACATGAACAACACATTGCGTAACCACAATTTTGGCAATAAATTATAGATACTGCTGAGCACATGAAACAGTGCACTAGTGTTGAATTGACGACTCAAGTATTATGTTAAGTGTTAATAATATTAAGAAATTAATACTACAACAGAAAAATACTGTACAGTAATTTATGATAAAGCTAAATGTTACTAACTGATCAGAACTGCAACAATTAAGTGATTTTTCAATTAGCAGACAAAGAAAAGTACAAGCTGCAACAATTTTGATGATTTCAACATTTCAGTGAACAAGCCAGAAAATGATGAGCAGATTACAGAAGCAAACACATACTATTTAGACAAAATATATTTAAAAAAATTACTAAGTGCAATACATTGCTGGATGATGTGCTAAAGTCAACTTTACACAAAGAAAAATCTGGTCAAGGGAATAAATGTGTGTGTGTGTATACAGACAGACAGTACTCTTCTGTTGAAGATTACTTTGCATGAATATGAAACAGGCCTGGACAAAAAATGATGTTACCCTTAACTTAATATTTTGTTGTACAACCTTTTAAATCAGTCACTGCAGTCAGGGGATTTCTGTAAGGTTGTTGCTAGAGGTACGGACCCGTATCCGTAGCCTGTGGACTACGGATACGGCACTTGCCATTTGCCAATCAGATACGCGAGATCTGGTCACGTGACTCCCGGTAGACGCTAGCGGTACAAACCCTAAACCTGACCCTAACACTAACCCTAACCTTAACCTTTGCTTACCTTTCAACAGTTTGCAGTGGTTAGCAGCTTCTTGACTCGCGTACGGGTCTGTATCTGTCTGGCAAATGGAAAGTGCCGTATCCGTAGCCCACAGGCTACGGGTACGGTCTGTATCTGTAGACACTACCTTTCTGTAACTCTCAGTGAGACTTCTGCTCCTGGTGAGAAAACTGCTCCAGCTGTCTCAGGTGTGAAGACTGTCCTTCTCCAGACTGCATGTTTCAGCTCCTTCCACAGATGTTCAGTAGAATTCAGATCAGGGCTCATTAAAGGCCACTTCAGAACAGTTCAGTGTGTAACTGTGTGTCACTCTTCATCTCTTCATCTAGCTGCATCGCGATGTTAGCCTTGCCTAGCATCATTAGCTTGACGGTGTCCTCCATATGTGCCCTCCTACTCTCGTGTTTCTTTATTTTCTCGGATAAATGTTTCATATCTCTTACTCCTGAAACAGTCCATGCTGTGTCTGTCCCAGACGTTTTATAGAGCAAACACGGGAAGCAATATAATGCATTTGCATGACTAGATCCAGCTAGCCAAGCCTTCCTCTTGTCACTGTGACTGTGACAGTGTCACAATTATCAACCGCACTCACGCATGCTCACTTGGCTTGGGGCGAAATCGATTTCGCCCCTCTGGGCATCAGATTCGACGATGCTGATTGGATAAATTTCTGTTGCTATGTCAAATCTCTTGTTGGTAATTGGCTGCTCTGCCGCACTAGAGGGGTGATTTCTCTAGCGCCCCAGCAGCTCAGCAGAGATGAGCAGGAAGCTATTTTCCCCGAAAATTCTATTTAATATTTTCTACATGACATGTAATTGCGAATTTAAAAACACATGGTGCTAAAAATAACTGATTATTGTTTATTTAAAAAAATATTTATTTTATAAATGAAAAATCAAAAACACCGGGGGGGGGGGCGGCGCCCGAGCGCCCTCTATTGGCCAGCCGCCACTGCCACTGATGTTGAAGCTCCTGTGGTGTCATTCAGCAGTTTTCCCTGCTCATGTGGATCAGGATTCAGTCATTTCTTGCTGAAGAAACTCTTAGACGCCCAGATCTTGATTTGTCTTCCAAGCTGTATATCTACAGAGTGTACCCAACTGCCGAAGGACTGCATCTGCACTTCCTGGCTAACTGGAGGCAGCTGTACCCTTCCTAGGTGAAAATCTGTATCTTCAGGTGTGTTTCTTGTGTTAGGTTTCTTGTTTTGGACAGTTTCTTCTCTGAAGAACTTTCAAATGTGCTGTCTTTATATAGACATGAAGCATGGCAACAAAAATGGTGTCTTTTAATAAAAAGCATGACCTTCATTAGTGGATCACTGGTACCAAAATGACTCAATACTCAAAATGTCTTATGTATTTTTTGGGGAAACAATGAATTTTAAGTTATTAATTGCTTTTTCAGGATTTGTTTAGTCTTTTGGCTATGACTGCACTTAAAGAAATTGCCCTTGAAGACCTAAGAGTGATTCTTAATGCAATATTTCATAAATGCGCGGTGTGTCCAAAAACTTTTTTTTCCATCACTGTATTCTACTTTCAAACAACAAGGACTGCATAGAAGAAGTTGATAAATTATCTCAAGACAGTTGTTTGAGTTTTTGTAAAAGCAACAACACTGCTCATTATTGTGGTGAGATAATGTACATGCTCATCTTAGCAACTACAAAAATAAGACCACTTTTTTTTTTTAGTTTGGATGACAGATTGAAATATCCAGACACCAGCTGCATTGATTCACTTATCTGTTTACAGACAGAGCTGGTTTCCTCCTGGATAGTGGCTTATTTGTAATCCATAACCTCTAATTGGACATTGACGATGCTTTCAAAGTAGCAACTGTTATCCACGTCTGATTTAATATTTTCTCCTATCAGCACTAAGCATGCATGTTGTAGCAGTAGCCCGACACTCAGTTTATCATTTGTCCTTCAATGACTGTATCATTCAGTGGTTTTGGCGTGTCAGATCCCTGCAGATGGTGAAAATGTTGTCTGAGGAGAAAGACACAGGAAGGATAAAAAGTGGATTAAAGTGGAACTCCAGGAAAACAGGAGAGAAAAACATTTTATTTTCTTGGCCTCAGAACAGATATTTCCAAGCCTTCCTAACACGTATTCCCTGCCCTATCTTTTAAACAGATCTATAGGAAGTAACATCTATTGGCAGCACCATTTTCAGACTGAAACCAGACACAGTGCTAGGGAAACGTGTAAGTTGTCACACCTTTTAAGTCTGAGTGGAGTGAGCTGCAATGATTTTCTAAGCTGTCTAAATTTTCCCACATATGCAGAGCGGCTCCCTGTGCTCATTTCCCTGAGTGCTCTCAACAATTCTGTAAGATTTGTTTGGCTTTTACAGTGCATATTTTTGAATTGCTCCAGAGTTCTCTTTGGACTCTTTTGCACTGCTTAAGAATTTGACTCACAATCTTTTGAAAGGCTGAAAGACTTGGCCCAGAGCATAATTTTTTAAGGCTTAGAAGGAGGCTTAACATGCACGATGGGGGCAGATTTCAAAACTCTCATTTATTACAATTAGTTTTAAATAGATTTTAGGGGTACTTTTGGAAATGCATGTTTGCTTTCTTTTCAAGAGTAAGATGAGATGGCTGATACTGTTTTTGTGCATGTAGCTAGAATGAAATAGATATCCCCTACAAGCCTTCATTGTTTTTTTGTGTGCAGAAAGAGACAGTGAAAGTGAGAAAGCTTTAAAGGCTTAAACTTTGGGCAAAAATAACTATTTCCCTTTGTTTCCTTACTCTCTTCTACTCCTTGTTCTTACTGCTTAAACAAAGACATGGGAATAAAATCAATCTTCTCACCTAATTCAGACAAAGGATGTGAATTAGCAAATTTCCAAAAATGATGAGCTGTCTTTACAATCACACCTCTACTTTTGCCAGTGCTGGCAGCATGGCACAGTAGATGGCAGATTTGGCTAGTGCCCCACTTCAATCAAACTTAATATCTAACTCATGGTCTCCAGAGGATGGATGGTACTGTCTTTGGTGATACAAATTTTACAGTAGTGGCACCAACCAGTTCACTTGCTGGTTGATTTTAGAGAAATGTCCTCACCTTTTCGTTTTGCACCATCACTGTGGTACAGCAGTCGGCAGTAATGTAAATGTTGTACCGAACTATTATTGAAGCTAAACCAGAAGGCAAAACTCTTGATTTATCTTTTTGTCTTCACTCTAACCCTCATCTATGGTCTGGGAAGTGACCAAAAGACTGGCCAAATACAGACATGAATACAAGTGGCCAAAATGAGTTTCCTCTGTAGCGTGCCTCGGAATTAGAGAAAGGGTGAGGAGGTAGGAGATCTGGACGGAGCTTGGAATAGAGTCACTGCTACGTACATCCTATCAAAGAAGCCAGCTGACTTGGTTCAGGCATTTGATTAGAATGTCTTCTGGGTGCCTGCCTTTGGGGACTTACCTGGCATGTTTAGTTAAGAGGAGGCGCTGGGGTAGACCCAGAACTTGAAAGAGGGATTACATATCTCATCCGGCCTGGGAACACCTTGGGATCCCTCAGGGGATGACCTGTTGCTACCACAACTCAAACACAGACAAGTGGAAGAAGATGGATGGACTATCGCTGTGTCAGCCTTGGTCCAGCCGTGTCTATTAATTTGCGAAACTAATATTATTCCTATCCTTGCCATCTTTACATTATGGTTGGTGCTAATTAGTGAATGCTAACATGCGAAACCAAGATGGTAAACTAACCTTCTATGCTACATAAAGTCATATCCCTTTTTCACACGGAGAACAACAAAGATGACGGTCAATGATTACCAATCTCATTAATGTAGCTGTCAGAATTTGCAGCTATGATATATTTCTAAGATATATTATTGCCTTTGTTTGTGCCACCGTTTTTTTTTCAGAGCTCATTGTTTAGGATTCCCCATACAAGTCATCCCAGTCCCTCAGACACCATGCAGATGGTAGCTGATAATTAGGAGGGTGAAATATGTCACTTTCATGAGCATTGTATTTGACTGCTCTTGACACACAAACCAGATTGCACTCTGTCATTCCTCACACCTAATTGACCATCAGTGAGGACAGGTGTGGTTACGATTTTGACGAAAGATAAAATGTGGTTACCATGAATGTGCCCATTACCTCTGTGGCAGATTTCTGATTTCTCCTCAGCACTTGAGCTTACAGCCTAATCAACTGTTTGTATTGTTTTTGATTGGTGCAGTATACCTGGTTTCATGAGCCATTATCTTTTGCCCTCCATTCTTGTTGTTTTGTTCAGTAAATCTTCCCATGCGAAAAGAAATTAAAACGTTTGCTCCTTTAACTTTTTGGTGTGTTTTGTTGAGATGACTGTAAGGGCACAGACTGAGGCCTTGAGGTGACAAATGAAGTGAGAGGGAAGGAGGCACTTTGTGCTTTGTATACTCTCTAGATTTAAAACTCCAAGCGATTACATTGGATAAGGTTTGTTGAGACACCGAATCGGGTCCTCTATATCTGAGGGACTTTGTGACTAATAGCATTTGTCACAGGTTGTTGAACATACATTTGGTTTTTCATTTGGAGACTGTATAGACCCAGTGGTGAATTTGAAATGTGCCTCGAGGCAAAAAGCAATAGTATCATGTTTTTCTTACTGCACTAGGAAAAAAGTACTGTATAAATTGTTATTCCCAACAGCTACAGTAGCTTTAGGTTTGACACTTGCATTGAAATTATAGGAAACGTAAGGTTGAAACTGTCAAATTTGTTTAGTGTGTGGTGCAGCAGGTCCATTTTAAAATAGAGCAGTGCCCTTAAGGGGGAGTCATAGAGCCAAAGGCAGCTGCCAGAGACCTGAGGAGCTGATTGCACAAGAAAATGAACACGACATTTACAAATTATAAAAGAGGAGTTAAGATGTGAAAATTCAAAATCAAGTCATGCCAACTGAAAAAGTCATGAAAACTAAAAAGAAGAATATACTACTTCAAACTTCAAACTTTATTTATTTGTAAAGCACTTTTCATGCAGAACAACACAAAGTGCTTCACAACTTCATTCAGAAGTTTAGGATTACTTAGAAATGTCCTTATTTTTGAAAGAATAGCAGTTTGTGTCAATGAAGATCACAATAAATAAATCAGAAATAAAGTCTACACATTGTTTATGTGCTAAATGACTATTCTAGCTGAAACAGCTGATTTTTAATCGAATATCTACATATCTACACACCAATTGATGATTAGAAAACCCTTGTGCAATTATATTAGAATACGAATTGAAGTGTGATTTTTTGCAAAAACCATGAAGTTATCTGGGTGACCCCAAACGTTTGAATAGTAGGGTAAATAGAATTGTGACATAGTACAGTCACAACCATCAATTCATTTAAACTCTTTTTTTTTTTACTGCATTTAATGTGTGATTTGTTTCCTGTGTTACCTCCTGTTTTTAATGTGTGTAGGATCTTTTTTGAAATGATATGTAAAACATCTTTGAGTGCCTTGATAAGTATTTTAAAGATATATAAATGTATTATCACCTGTACACACGTGGACAAAATTGTTGGTACCCCTCAGTTAAAGAAGGAAAAACCCACAATTCTCACTGAAATCACTTGAAACTCACAAAAGTAACAATAAATAAAAATTTATTGAAAATTAAATAATCAAAAACAGCCATTACTTTTGAATTGTTGATTAACATAATTATTTAAAAAAACAAACTAATGAAACAGGCCTGGACAAAAATGATGGTACCTCTATAAAAGATTGAAAACTATTTGACCAGAGTGACATGATTAACTCAGGTGTGTCATTTAATTGACATCACAGGTGTTTCCAAACTCATAATCAGTCAGTCTGCCTATTTAAAGGGAGACAAGTAGTCACCCTGCTGTTTGGTGAAAAGGTGTGTACCACACTGAACATGGACAACAGAAAGCGAAGGAGAGAATTGTCCCAGGACATCCGAAAAAAAATTATAGACAAACATCTTAAAGGTAAAGGCTATAAGACCATCTCTAAACAGCTTGAAGTTCCTGTGACAACAGTGGCTCATATTATTCAGAAGTTCAAGACCCACGGGACAGTAGCCAACCTCCCTGGACGTGGCCGCAAGAGGAAAATTGATGACAAATAGAAGAGACGGATCGTTCGAATTGTATCCAAAGAGCCCAGAGCAACCTCCAAAGAAATTAAAGGTGAACTCCAAGGCCAAGGTACATCAGTGTCAGATCGCACCATTCGTCGTTGTTTGAGCCAAAGTGGACTTCATGGGAGACGACCAAGGAGGACACCACTGCTGAAAAAAAACTCATAAAAAAGCCAGACTGGAATTTGCAAAAATGCATGTTGACAAGCCACAAAGCTTCTGGGAGAATGTCCTTTGGACAGATGAGACCAAACTGGAGCTTTTTGGTAAGGCACATCAACTCTATGTTCATAGACTCAAAAACCAAGCATACGAAGAAAAGAACACTGTCCCTACGGTGAAACATGGAGGAGGCTCAGTAATGTTTTGGGGCTGCTTTGCTGCATCTGGCACAGGGTGTCTTGAAAGTGTGCAAGGTACGATGAAATCTGAAGACTATCAAGGCATTCTGGAGAGAAATGTGCTGCCTAGTGTCAGAAAGCTTGGTCTCAGTCGCAGGTCATGGGTCTTCCAACAGGACAACGATCCAAAACACACAGCCAAAAACACCCAAGAATGGCTGAGAGAAAAGCGTTGGACTATTCTAAAGTGGCCTTCTATGAGCCCAGATCTGAATCCCATTGAACATATGTGGAAGGAGCTGAAACATGCCATTTGGAGAAGACACCCATCAAACCTGAGACAACTGGAGCTGTTTGTTCATGAGGAGTGGGCCAAAATACCTGTTGACAGCTGCAGAACGCTCATTGACAAATACAGAAATGGTTTAATTGCAGTGATTGCCTCAAAAGGTTGTGCAACAAAATATTAAGTTATGGGTACCATCATTTTTGTCCAGCCCTATTTCATTAGTTTGTTTTTTTAAATAATTATGTTAATCAACAATTCAAAAGTGATGGCTGATTTTGATTATTTAATTTTCAATAAATTTTTATTTATTGTTACTTTTGTGAGTTTCAAGTGATTTCAGTGAGAATTGTGGGTTTTTCCTTCTTTAACTGAGGGGTACCAACAATTTTGTCCACGTGTGTATATGTTACTAATCTCAACTTGATATCGTTTCTTTAGAGGAAGAGTTCATTTGGTATTATTATGGTTAAAATAAATGTAAATTGTGTTGATTACTGGTGCATCATGTAAGTAGAGGCAGACCTCTGTGTTCTCTGACTCATCATTACCGCCGCCAAGGAGGTTAGGCAATTGGGTCCGTTTATTTATTTGTCTGTCTGTGTGCGTGTCTGTGGACAGGATTTCTCGGAAACTACTTGTCGGATCTTCATGAAATTTTCACCAGAGGTGGATCTTGGCCCAGGGAAGACTCCATTCAAATTTTGTGTTGATCCGGATAAGGATCTGGATTCTGGTTGCAAAGAAAGATCTTGCTTTACCATCCACATCTTCCCTTGGCGGAGGTCAGAAATCTCAGATTGCTCTTGTTTAAAATGCATTGTTTACATTTCAATTCATGGTTAAAAACATTTTATTGGAATTTTTGTTTTTCATATTTTACTCTGATCTGGTGATGAGGACAAAAACTTTTTTTTAAAAAAAAGTCTCCCAAAGGTCTGTTGTCAGTACAGCCCAAGGTTCTTCTTTTTTTTTTAGCCTTACAGTAGGGGAGCTGTTTCTTTCTGTACTTTGAGACTGTTTTTTGATTTTTTGATTTATTTATTTTTTTTAAAGGCCTTGGGCTTCCTGGACTATGGACATAACATTCAGATATTCAGATCTGCTGTTTGTAATATATATATTGCAGTTTCTAAGATTAAAAAAAGACAATTCTCAGACTCCATAGGCTCATAGCTACAGTTTAAGACAATGAGTATACACACGTGGACAAAATTGTTGGTACCCCTCAGTTAAAGAAGGAAAAACCCACAATTCTCACTGAAATCACTTGAAACTCACAAAAGTAACAATAAATAAAAATTTATTGAAAATTAAATAATCAAAATCAGCCATCACTTTTGAATTGTTGATTAACATAATTATTTAAAAAAACAAACTAATGAAATAGGGCTGGACAAAAATGATGGTACCCATAACTTAATATTTTGTTGCACAACCTTTTGAGGCAATCACTGCAATTAAACGATTTCTGTATTTGTCAATGAGCGTTCTGCAGCTGTCAACAGGTATTTTGGCCCACTCCTCATGAGCAAACAGCTCCAGTTGTCTCAGGTTTGATGGGTGTCTTCTCCAAATGGCATGTTTCAGCTCCTTCCACATATGTTCAATGGGATTCAGATCTGGGCTCATAGAAGGCCACTTTAGAATAGTCCAACGCTTTTCTCTCAGCCATTCTTGGGTGTTTTTGGCTGTGTGTTTTGGATCGTTGTCCTGTTGGAAGACCCATGACCTGCGACTGAGACCGAGCTTTCTGACACTCGGCAGCACATTTCTCTCCAGAATGCCTTGATAGTCTTCAGATTTCATCGTACCTTGCGCACTTTCAAGACACCCTGTGCCAGATGCAGCAAAGCAGCCCCAAAACATTACTGAGCCTCCTCCATGTTTCACCGTAGGGACAGTGTTCTTTTCTTCGTATGCTTGGTTTTTGAGTCTATGAACATAGAGTTGATGTGCCTTACCAAAAAGCTCCAGTTTGGTCTCATCTGTCCAAAGGACATTCTCCCAGAAGCTTTGTGGCTTGTCAACATGCATTTTTGCAAATTCCAGTCTGGCTTTTTTATGAGTTTTTTTCAGCAGTGGTGTCCTCCTTGGTCGTCTCCCATGAAGTCCACTTTGGCTCAAACAACGACGAATGGTGCGATCTGACACTGATGTACCTTGGCCTTGGAGTTCACCTTTAATTTCTTTGGAGGTTGCTCTGGGCTCTTTGGATACAATTCCAACGATCCGTCTCTTCAATTTGTCATCAATTTTCCTCTTGCGGCCACGTCCAGGGAGGTTGGCTACTGTCCCGTGGGTCTTGAACTTCTGAATAATATGAGCCACTGTTGTCACAGGAACTTCAAGCTGTTTAGAGATGGTCTTATAGCCTTTACCTTTAAGATGTTTGTCTATCATTTTTTTTCGGATGTCCTGGGACAATTCTCTCCTTCGCTTTCTGTTGTCCATGTTCAGTGTGGTACACACCTTTTCACCAAACAGCAGGGTGACTACTTGTCTCCCTTTAAATAGGCAGACTGACTGATTATGAGTTTGGAAACACCTGTGATGTCAATTAAATGACACACCTGAGTTAATCATGTCACTCTGGTCAAATAGTTTTCAATCTTTTATAGAGGTACCATCATTTTTGTCCAGGCCTGTTTCATTACTTTGTTTTTTAAATAATTATGTTAATCAACAATTCAAAAGTAATGGCTGTTTTTGATTATTTAATTTTCAATAAATTTTTATTTATTGTTACTTTTGTGAGTTTCAAGTGATTTCAGTGAGAATTGTGGGTTTTTCCTTCTTTAACTGAGGGGTACCAACAATTTTGTCCACGTGTGTATTTCCTCTGTATTGATTTATTACTCGGCCAAGAATTGCGGTGGAGTTATGTGACAATCGCCGCTGGTTTGTCTGTCTGTCCGTCTGCCTGTTATTGATTTTGATTTTATTTATCATCCAATATTATTTTATTTATCATCCAATATTATTTTATTTATCATCCAACATTACTGAAAAATACACCCTACGGATTTGGATGAAATTTTTTAGGGAAGATCAGGAATGACACAAGGACACACTGATTTGATTTTGGCAGTGATGTTAAAGATTCTGCATCATTATGTATCATTGTGAGATAGCGACATGGCGTCACTGTAATTATGACAAGTGAGCGCTGCATCAGCTGCCTGCTGACGATCACATGATTGTGATCCATCTATAAATTGACCAATGCAGATTTATTGGGCTTTATCCGTTGGAAATGATACAAGGAATAACTGATTAAATTGTGGGGTGTGTCCGAGTCCCATTAATTCCCGCGGAATGCTGCATATTTAGGTCACGTGATTCGGTATCGGTACGTAATGTACACATGCACAACACACGCCTGTGTTTAGGTGATTTTGTTTGTGGGTACATCTATATCAGGGGTCTGCAACCCTTAAAACAAAGAGCCATTTCGTGTCACGCTCCTGTGCTCTTCCTCGTCTCATTAATGAAGAGCGGCTGCGCTTTCAACACAGCTGGTGTGAGTTGCAATCAGTGCAGCATTTAAGCCTGGATCTCCACTCAATGCACTGCTGGCTCATTGCTTCATGCGAAGGGACATGCCACTCACCACCACATGCACACTGTTACCAGGACTCAGTTCCCACATTGGATTACTCTCCCGGCTCCATCTTCTTCAGCCCCCACATTGAATTACACCCCCTGGCTCCGTCCCCCCTCCTCCATCGCTCCCAGGCTGTCTGCCCTCTGGCCATCGCTACGCCCCCACCACCGACTCACCCAACTCTGCTCCCCACCTCATCTCCTGTGTCCTGGACTGTCAGTGCCCCCTTTTTGACCGAGGCAGTTCCGGTTCGAGATTGGAGTCGGTGCCTGATTCGGCCCCGGGTTTTTGCTTTTTGACAGGCGGTGGGCCGCGTCTGGGCTCCAAAAACTGGGACTCGCACCGGCGCCAAGTCATTGCTGGGCTGGAGGTGGACCGAGGTGAGAGCCCAGTACGTCAGGGGCTGGGGGCGGTGTTACAGTGAATGACCGTCAACAGCGGAAACACAGAAGCACCACTTTTAAACAGCCAAGCGAGCAGCAGTAATGTTCTGTGTTTGTGTTTTTAAAAACCGGTAACTATAGAAGCAAAATCCAAGCAGCAACGGTCTGAGGAGGAGACCCAAAGCTTCCTGTAACTGTAGTCTTCATATGAAATTCAGTGGAAGTTAGAGGGAGCCTTTTGGACCACACCAGTGTTCGAAACAATCCAGTAGGAGATGGCTACACCTGTACGAATGGAGCCTGACTAACTCCTCAACAACTAAAAAGCTCAGAAATGACTACAAGAACCAGAAAAGGCAGCCGGGATGCAGCAGTTTTTGGCCAAAAAGAGCCCCCATTTTGAATGGCTGCATTCCGTGCATTCCAACCGGCCACAGCTGAGCAGGAGTTGATGCAGGCTGCCGTACCACCGATCCTGATCCTGGTAAGTTTTATTCCTCGAACACCCTGCTTTTAGCCAACTATGAATACACTAGCTACAACACTCCCACATCAATATTATGAACGTTACGCCAGCTAACATGGTCCGGACACAGGATCAGTGATCAGAGGTCGACTATTGTTTGCTAACCAGTTAGCTGCTGCTAAGCTAACAAGCTATGAAAAAAACATCTTATAAAACCTGAGAAAAGTAGCAGCAATATTGCATTACCAGACCTGTATTCAGAACCTCCCACGTTGTTGCACAATGACCCATTAATCATATTGCTGAATTATATGATAATCATAGAAATTTCCCTTGAAGAACCAATAAACTGTTTAACATTATTAATAAGGGTCTAAAACTTATTCAAAAGATCAAATTAACACAATGAAGTGAGGAGTACTGGTAATGTGAAGCTATTTTTATAATTTCAAGGTGAAATACTGATTTTTTTTTTTTTATTTATTATTTTTTTCCCCCCAGCTTTGCAGATGTGGAAATTCAATGTATGCATTTCTTATACACAGATTTCTTTGGTTTTTAGTTGTTGCTCAAATATAACAAGGCATTTAGCACTGCTGGAAATTATTACAGGCATTTTTGGTAACATTTTTTAACATTGTACGGACAAATTAATAATTGAGAAAATGGTTTCAAATTACAGATGCTATCAACATTTCTTGTTCATTTTATTTAGTTGTCGGCCTTTGATGATGAGGTTACCAGGATCACTACTCTGCAGCTTACCAGTTCTGTCCTGCAGCTCTTCCACACCGTCCTCTCAACAGACTAAATCTAGTAAGATCTTTTTAGACTATGCAGACATCAATATGTTATCTTTTGGCCCATCCTAAAATCACAAAGTTTAACATTTATATTAAGTTGACTGTGTTCATGAATATAGCAATTACTGACAACTAATACTGTTGGGGTGCTTTATGCAGGATAAAGGAAGCAGGAAGCTGCAGTATCTGGAGACGTCAGAGGAATGGTTCTTGGAACAGATCTGAAAACCCCGAGACCCGACCACTGCCCTGCTCCAGAACATCCAGAGGACGGATGAAAACTCAAACACCTTGGCTGGACTGATGGGACGCATGGTCACAGAAATAAACTGCATTGTCCACTATTCCTGCTTTTTTTTTTTTTTTTTTTTTTTTTTTTTTTTTTTTTTTAGAAAAAATGATCAGTTTTTGTAAATTCTTTTCCTTCTTAGCTATTTAAGTACACTGGTATCTTACTCTTGCACTCTGGGTGAATAGAAATATATTTGATGAAGGATGCGAAATCTTATTCAGTGTTAGGTGCACACTTCTACGTACACACATTTTGACAGATAATCAGTTGTGGTTTTCAAGCAGATTTCTATCTGAAACATATCAGCAATGTATATTGTTTCTTACAACATATGTCACACCAAGCTAGATTAAACTGCACTACTGCAGCAGATGTATTATTTAAGTGTGCTTACAGTACATCTACAGACACTATTCACAAAAAGTTACTCAACTTTAGGTGAAATTTATGGAAATTATAAAAATTAATGCTATGGTGCTATTAAGTCATGAAAGTGGGGCATTTAAGTAGAAACATGGAATAGTGATTTCCTTATCTTAAACAATTTATTGAAACGAAAGCTAACGGCAGTGAAGGGTATATCACAATAAAAATGTCTCATGACAGTTTGCACAGAACAGCAGCCTTCAGCTGAAATCCAGTTCAGTTGTGTCCCACCAGTAGCATGATCACGGATGTTCCCAGACAACAGCTGACCTCTGTCTCTTAAGAACATCTATAAAGGCAAAAATAGATACTATCATCCATTTATTGCATTTGTTTAACCGCTATGTAATGGATGCAAATGTATTTGAGGCTAAGTAGCTAAGCTAATGCTAACACGTTCACTGTTAAGAATCAAAACATCTCCGACAGTTACCCGTCTTCTCAAACGTAATTGCCATTACCCGTGACTACGACAAAGATAAGTAGCTACTAACAGCCAGATTTGTGTCTGGATCGCATTGTAGGCTGGAAAACTCAGGAACAGCACCTCCGTGTTTACGGTGCACCACCATCGCAGAACGGCTACGCATGCAGTGATGTACTGATGTCTTGCAGTGATACAATGACGCTGTCGCAACTCGGCTCATAGCCGGTGGAAAAGCAAACGGGGATTTCGGCAGCGTGAGACTTGAAGGGCACCGGCCGTTACCCTGAACCCAATGGTTTGCATCCGGTTCCCTTGGTGGAAATGACCTAAGTGAGTCATCTTCCCTGTGAGTTTAGTTTGTTTAGTTTTTTCCTCGGCCTTGTGGTCCGCCCTTAGTTTAGTTCAGTTTTGGTTTTTCCCATTCTGTTATTCCCCTCTGTCTCACTGATTGAAAGCCTTTCGTTGTTAATTATATTCATTAAACCGTTATTAATTCACCTACTAGTCTGTGCCTGCTGCTTGGGTTCACCTGCCGAGTTCGTAACATTTCGACCCGTTTCCCACAGAAAAGAAAACACCGGGAGCCGCAAAATCCTTTTGGCATTGAAAATGAAGAGAACACTGCATATATTGCTTTTTTACCTCGATGCCCTTGTTAATTTTGACTATTAATTAATTAATAAAAAAAAATATTGCTTTAAAAAAATGATGTATTCAACCGCACCTTTCTCAGTTCCCAGATTTCTGGCACACCGATAACACTGATGGACACTCCAACCAGGTAGGTAGTGCTAATGAACCTAAAGTCTGTTTTCCAGCCGTGAAGAAGATCCACAGGATGCACTGTCAGCGCACAACAAAGTTTGGTGAACAGTGATTGAAGACGAGAACACTCTGAGTGTGTTGGGCAGAAAGTTTCTTTTAAAAATCTTCCTGATGGCAGTTTGGATAAAAGCGTGGTTATTTGCAAATTGTGCAACAAATAGTTTTGTGATCACTGCAGCACTTCAAGCCAGTGTATTCATCCCATAATAGACCACTTTTCGAGATGCTAAAGGTGCTTGAGTTTACAAAAAGCTTTAAAATATTGAATATAATCGCTATAAATGAACTTTGAATTTGCAGTAATCTGTAAATGTAGCAGACAGATTTAAAAAATGCAGATAAATATAAAGGAAATATACTTGTTTAAGTTAACGTATATGTCTGTTCACCAATTCAGTCATCAACCAAAAATTATTCAAATTGAAAAACTTTGCTGATTATGTCAGATATTGCTATTTGATGCCATCAGTCATGATTAATTAATTACAAAGCCTCTAATTATATAGATTCATTTTTTAAATTGTGTCCTACCACTAATATTTATCTTACTTGGTTAATGTCATTTTTGCTCCTGGACCTCATATGTTACGTAATGTTAGCTGGAAATCAGTATTTTGCGAATGTCTATTTAACTTGTAAAATCTGTTTATCTTAAGCTAATAACTTTTCTCCCCAGTAAATCGCTGCCCTATTGTCCAAGACGACACTCCTCTGACTCTCTGACCTGCTGCCTGGATGCTCGACGTGACATTGAGCCGTGCTCTCGCGAGTAACTTCGTATTAACCTGACATATCAAAGAGTAGATACTGAGCAAGACAGTCATCCGTAGTTTACCTTAGTACTCACACACCCGACACAATGCAGGACTCTGCTGTGAAGGCGGAGACGTGCGGCAGTGGTGTATTTGCGACAACAAAAAAAGAAAATTTGAAGGAGCGACGGCTAGGATTTAGGAATGGTGGCCCCCCCGCTGCTGAATGAATGTAGAGCAAACACTGGGATCCAAAGATCAACAGGACTCCAAATGAATACCCGCAGGCCGGCGAGTGTCGGAGATTGACGGCTGGGACGCATATTTTGACAGACAAAAAATTAAGACATTTTATTTTGATGTTACAAGATCACCATAATCTTCAAATTTAGAATTAAATTTTAAAAACTAGCAAACTAAAATTAAAGAAATTTTAATTAGCCTGCTGATTATTTATTTTCCAAAGCTACAGGGAGCCACAACAGAGGGATGAAAGAGCCGCATGCCGCTCCGGAGCCGCAGGTTGCCGACCCCTGATCTATAGGAAATGGTTAAATTCTATGTTGCCATGATTTCTGATCATCAACAACTAATAAACAAATCCTGCATTTATGAAAAAAAATTTAAAAATGCTGCATTTCTGACAATGTCACATGGGAGAATGAACAGCCCTGGCAGAGTACTGCACTCTCTGAGTGCTTTTCTTAGTTTTAAAATAGTGCTTTTCTTTTTTTTTTCAAGTTTACATTTTACAACTTTTCCAAAAGAATAATATATAAAGGCATTGAATGTAAGCTTATTATTTTGGACAAGCTTTTAAACACCATGTAGACCAGAATAATTCAAGCCATTCTATGATTTATCATTCAAACTTTGTACGAGAAAATTTTAAGAGTGGTTAATGAAACGTCAGGATTTGTAACTTTCTGTGTTTCTAAAATTCAAGTTATGGCCATGTTCAAAACAACCAGGGACGGCTGGTATAAATGGGGTAACAGGGCTAAGCCCTCCCAGTTGTGAGAAAATTTGAGAAAATTATTTTTTAAATAACGTACAACAGATTGTTTTAAGTTTAGGTGAAAACAAAGGTAGCAACAGCATCAATCAGTCAAAAGAAAAACATAGAATATCTTTAGATGGGCTTATTTTTTACAACCCCAGCAGATACAGTCCGCTTTCATTCATTTCGTTCTTGTAAATGATTGACAGGTGTCATGTCCCGCCCATGTGATTTACTGATCATTTGGGCTAGCTTCAGTCAGCCCACAGGCCACTGACTTTTGACCAATAGCAGCGAGTTAACACAGCGGTGGCTTTCATTCATTTCGTTCTTGTAAGTGATTGTCAGGTGTCATGTCCGACACCCGTGATTTACTGATCATTTGGGCTAACTTCAGGCAACCCACAGGCCTTTGACGCAGCGAGAAAAGGTTAAGCTATGGCGGGCGTTAGCATGAACGAGGTGGATTATTTGCTTTCATGTCCATTTTCCTCAATGTCTTTGGAGGAAAAGCTGGAAGTTAAGAGACTGGGATCACATCGGCCGTCGATGTGAGCTTCTTTTCAAATAAGGTAGGCCCCTGTTGACCTGTTAAAGGACTGTGACACCTTGTTTTTGGTGAGGTCATCTGTTGTACTGAAGGCGTGTTTTGCACTACATGTCGCCAAACAGTTGTAATAAGACAGTTGCAGCAGGCTATCTGTGGGCAGTCGTTGCAGTTGGAACACGTTTTGTAGTGGTGTTTGTGTGTGTGTGTGTGAGTGAGAAAGAGTGTTGATGTAGAGCACTAAAAAAGTATAGTGTACCTGTAATTGATGTAACTGTGTGTATCATAGGTGATGTTGCTTTTGCAGCTGTGTTAACCATTTAATCAGTATTATGCATTTGTTAGCCCACCCAACAAATTTCACCACCAGCCGCCACTGAAAACAACACAAACCAACTTGATCCTCAGAGTATACAAATCCTTCATACTCTGTGCTACATTCACGTGTTTATTTAGGGTTGCTTTTCAAAACGCTACTGTGAGCATGATTTCATTTATTTTGCTACTACACATAAACAGAGAAAAGTTAAATAACACAAATGTCTTTTGGTTGCAACATCTATAATTGACATTTTTGTAATACCAATGCATGATGTGACAAATGTAGCTAGTATAGATTAACATACAGGGTGTTATTATCTCAATCTGCAGCTTCTCTCTGCTTTATGGAGTTTAATGGTAGAGTTCGGTTCATTGTTTATCTGTCCAGCAATCAACTTTATCAGCTGGATTCACTCTTGCCTGCTTTCTAGCCACAACCAGCATCTGGTGTCACTTATATAACTCTAAAAACCCACTGTACAATACAGTGTTCGTGACAAGCTGGTGAACATCGAAACATTCAGTAGCAGAGGAGTCATTACTTTGGGAGCTGAATATTGAAATTCATGAGGATAATGTAACTGCTGGAATAATAAATAAGCACCAGTTGGCTAAAAAGTTTACAATATCAGTGCGGAGAGTGGCAGTATGTTCATGTTGTATTTGCAGCTTATTTCGGCTGCAAATACAACTGTTTTCATAGGCATAGATTAAATCTAATCTATGAGACGAGCTATATGCAAAAAAAATTGCATCAAGACTTGGTGGCTTAAAGAGTGATTGCACAAAGCCATTTTAAGCAGAGTTTTATTTATGGGTATAACAGTGCTTGGATTAATCTCAATAGAAGGCTTAACAGCCAAATCAGTCCAGTGGAATTATAGTTTCTGTGGTAGAAAAGAGAGTCTCAAGGAGAAAAACTTTCCCTTGAAGCTCATAATCTTTATAGTTCGTTGCCAGCCTGCCCCATTGGAAATAGAGCAAAGATCTTGGTCATTAATTCTTGTTTTTGGGAAGAACAAAGTCTTTTGAATATAATCAAAGGAAGTGTTGCTCAGTGAAGTGCACATTTGTAGAAATGTAAGTGGTCATATATGGAGGACCATGCCGACTATCTGCATGCAAGGTGGAGCTACATTAAAAATGGGGAGCAATTTCCACTTCATCTTGTCCTCTCTGTAGATATGTTACAGTACAAGCTCTCATCCTCTCTGTGACCAGACAGCCGTCCCAGTTTTCAAAAGTAGAATGTTATGTTTTTGTTTTTTAAATCAATTTTATTTGCAATTTTACACAAAAATACAACAAAGAGGAAAATACCAGGGATATTCGTAGAATGTTGTGTTAGTCTTTGCATAACAGTGTCATCCACTGTGTCACAGTGGTGAGGGACTCTGAATGGCTTGCAATAAATCATGATTTTTAACAGCTTCAGGGATTGAGTTCACCTCTATTTAGACTTGACCTACTTCTTAGAAAAGTCCACACAAACTTGTTGTAGAGTCTCTCATGGGATAAAAGATAAATGTGGATCTTCTCTTAGTACTTATTGTCCACTATGTCATTTCATTAGTTATACATAGCCAATCACATCTCCAGCCTTTCCCCTATGACTTATTTACTATTTTAACCCACATTCTGCTCTGGTATTGTGCTTTGCAATGCCACATATTAGATTCTGATGACATTTCTGTTTGTGCTACACACGTGGACAAAATTGTTGGTACCCCTCAGTTAAAGAAGGAAAAACCCGCAATTCTCACTGAAATCACTTGAAACTCACAAAAGTAACAATAAATAAAAATTTATTGAAAATTAAATAATCAAAATCAGCCATCACTTTTGAATTGTTGATTAACACAATTATTTAAAAAAACAAACTAATGAAATAGGGCTGGACAAAAATGATGGTACCCATAACTTAATATTTTGTTGCACAACCTTTTGAGGCAATCACTGCAATTAAACGATTTCTGTATTTGTCAATGAGCGTTCTGCAGCTGTCAACAGGTATTTTGGCCCACTCCTCATGAGCAAACAGCTCCAGTTGTCTCAGGTTTGATGGGTGTCTTCTCCAAATGGCATGTTTCAGCTCCTTCCACATATGTTCAATGGGATTCAGATCTGGGCTCATAGAAGGCCACTTTAGAATAGTCCAACGCTTTTCTCTCAGCCATTCTTGGGTGTTTTTGGCTGTGTGTTTTGGATCGTTGTCCTGTTGGAAGACCCATGACCTGCGACTGAGACCAAGCTTTCTGACACTAGGCAGCACATTTCTCTCCAGAATGCCTTGATAGTCTTCAGATTTCATCGTACCTTGCACACTTTCAAGACACCCTGTGCCAGATGCAGCAAAGCAGCCCCAAAACATTACTGAGCCTCCTCCATGTTTCACCGTAGGGACAGTGTTCTTTTCTTCGTATGCTTGGTTTTTGAGTCTATGAACATAGAGTTGATGTGCCTTACCAAAAAGCTCCAGTTTGGTCTCATCTGTCCAAAGGACATTCTCCCAGAAGCTTTGTGGCTTGTCAACATGCATTTTTGCAAATTCCAGTCTCACTTTTTTATGAGTTTTTTTCAGCAGTGGTGTCCTCCTTGGTCGTCTCCCATGAAGTCCACTTTGGCTCAAACAACGACGAATGGTGCGATCTGACACTGATGTACCTTGGCCTTGGAGTTCACCTTTAATTTCTTTGGAGGTTGCTCTGGGCTCTTTGGATACAATTCCAACGATCCGTCTCTTCAATTTGTCATCAATTTTCCTCTTGCGGCCACGTCCAGGGAGGTTGGCTACTGTCCCGTGGGTCTTGAACTTCTGAATAATATGAGCCACTGTTGTCACAGGAACTTCAAGCTGTTTAGAGATGGTCTTATAGCCTTTACCTTTAAGATGTTTGTCTATCATTTTTTTTTCGGATGTCCTGGGACAATTCTCTCCTTCGCTTTCTGTTGTCCATGTGGTACACACCTTTTCACCAAACAGCAGGGTGACTACTTGTCTCCCTTTAAATAGGCAGACTGACTGATTATGAGTTTGGAAACACCTGTGATGTCAATTAAATGACACACCTGAGTTAATCATGTCACTCTGGTCAAATAGTTTTCAATCTTTTATAGAGGTACCATCATTTTTGTCCAGGCCTGTTTCATTAGTTTGTTTTTTTAAATAATTATGTTAATCAACAATTCAAAAGTAATGGCTGTTTTTGATTATTTAATTTTCAATAAATTTTTATTTATTGTTACTTTTGTGAGTTTCAAGTGATTTCAGTGAGAATTGTGGGTTTTTCCTTCTTTAACTGAGGGGTACCAACAATTTTGTCCACGTGTGTACGTACATACAGCTGCACTATTTGATAACTGCAAGTCTTCACCAATGTAGAAAATAAGAAAATTGTGATGAGACATTTCAAACGTGCCAATGAAAATATGAACCTTGAGCTTGAACTTTGAGTCCCAGTTGGTATCTTCGTCTGTCTTTGTTGCAGTGATTAATTGGTTAAGATGCCTTTCATTTAATCCAAGGTAATATCTTCAGATGCTCTGTTTTGTCCCACCCATTGTTCAAACTGTGAAGGTATTCAGTTTACAGTGGTAATAATCAGACAATCCAGACATTTAGAGACTGGAAACATTTGTCATTCTTGCTAGTTGAATCACTCAAATGTTATATTTTTTTTTTCTCTGAGTGACTCATTGATTAATCGTAAAGTTGCTTCAGTTTCACTAGAATTACAGCATACAGTATGTAGATTACAGCTACAGAACCATGAACACCATGAACATATTGTTCGCTACTTCTAAGCTTCCAAGAAAATGTATTCAAACCAGCTAGAAAATAAATAAATCCTAGGTATTCCTTACAGCTATTGCATTTTCTTTTGCTGATAGCAATGGCAGATTTCATTCAAAACAACACTAAAAAAAAACTAACAAAAAAAATTGTAATGCCCTCTAGCATGAGCAAACCGATAAGATCAACGTCAATCCATCAGGGGTGTCTTCACCTGTATTTTTTTTTGTTTTAAACTTGTACTTTTGGAATAACAACTCCACTCCTACTTTCACTTGCTTAGCAGAAGAAAGGAGATGCAACAAAAGAATAAGAGGTGTCCTGAGAGATTTCAGCAACAGACATTTGCATTTGGTGTACTTTTTTCAGTTGTGCAGCATTTTAGGTGAAATAAGGTTGTCTAATCACCTCCCAGGTTTAGAATTTGACTGTCTGTTTGTGTCAGTCACATGCCATTTTAATACAGACGGACAGTTGCTGTAATTGTAGGACTCGCAATAAAGAACGTAAGGAACTCCCCTGTGGCTATAGCAGAGGTGGACACCCAAATTTATGTCAGAAGGAACAGTGCCTGTCTAATTTTTACATCATATCCATGAACATTTTGTGTTTTTGAAAGTTTTAATTCTCATCCTGGTCCTTTTATATTCAGACAGCAAGCTTCGACTGTGATCAAGAGGTTTTAAAACAGCAGCAGTGAGCTGGGAGAAAATGTGTGGATTTGTGTAGCTATCGAGGACAAAAGTGTATTGAAGCTTTAATTCAAGTGCAGAAGTAGGAGTGCAAAGCTTTAATAATGTCATGACAGCAACTGTGTATATGTGTACTTTGTGTTTTTTCATTGCTATTGATGTGTAGTGTTGGAGCAGTATTTTTGTTTCCACAGTATTCTTGCCTGTGGCCAGCAACTATTATAAGTCACTGTTATGACGGCCAAAGAAAGTTCAAAACCCTGCTGTTTGTGTAATTTCCTCTTACAGCTATGGAGGCTATGTAGCAGGCTGACTGACTGTGCCATTATATTACATTTTAGTGTAGTTGATAAATCATACAGAACAATACTTATACCACTCAGCTTCATCATATGTAACATGATTTCTTTCACTTTCGTTCACAACTCCATCTAGAATGTGGACTCAATAGTTTACAAGCAGGACATTTTGTACACTTACTAAACATCATAATTTAGTTTTATGATTGTCAGTTGTTAGTTGCATGCATTTTGGCATGTTAAATATACTGCATTGCATTGTGGTTACTCAACTTAACATTTGTCATGGGCCACCTAGAAAAATATCTCCTTTTGCGTGGGCTGTAACTGAAAAATTAATAATTTAATATGAATGATTTATATAAAAGACATTTAAATAATCAACGTCATATTCAATGACATTTTTTTAAATGCACTACAGTAAAAAGAATGATTTCATTAAGCTTTTTTAAAAGTAAAGTAAGATTTTTTTTGACTACATAGATGTATTTGTGGCTGTTTTTTGTATTTCCCTCATTGATAATAAAAAGCAAAAGGCCAAACGTCATCAGACAAAAAGATTGTTATGGATATCAAATTACAAAATGAGGCTTTATTCACAAAAAATGAACAAAATTTCCATTGCAGTAAATAACAGAATGATAAATATACTTACTGTGCATATCAGCACAACTCTTCTTTTGTAACAAATAAAAGTAATGTTTAAAACTTTCAGCAATGTTTTTTTTTTAAAGACATTAAGTATATCAGAAAACTAAGCAGACTTTATTTGAAAAAAAAATACATTAAAAGATTGGTTGTAAATATGACTTGGCTATCTACTCCAAAAAATAAAGTAAAAATCAATTCTTTCACGTAGATGACACACGACTGTATTTGTGGCATAAAACCAACCATTGTAAAACACAGCTGTTTAGCTGACATACTTTTTTGTAATTAAATTAGACAATTTATAGGCAATCCTGACCTGTCATGGTGGCGCTGGAGATTTGCACATTTTGCAATGGACTGGCGAAGAAGACACACTGGCTCGTTATTTACCTCCACAAAAGCGAATTCTTTCTCCCATGACTGCCGAAATACCTTGTGTTCATCACACAACTAGCATTTAACTTTCCCAGACTTCTTGTGAGATTCAACAGGGGATAGCAAACATCCTGTTGGTGTATTACCACCACTAGCTGATATAGTCCCACAATTACAACACTTACCTGCCTGTTAGTAGGTCAAACACATCACCCTTTGGTGTCAGCATGTAAGAAACTATTTGTCCTCATTAAAAGTAGAAAAATATATATTCACTGCTGACAATAAGCTGCGTGCTGCGGGTTGAGTGGCGCAGGTATACACAAAGTAGCAACTGCAGTTACTGTAGAATGAAGCCAACACAAAGTGCTGCAGAAACTTGAAAGGTCATTTGAGGTTGGTGCCAAAAGCAAGTAAACTCCATTAAAATGACCAGTTTCAGAGCAGATGTAAATGTGTTCACAAAATGGTACAAAAAAATGGTTTTAGTCTCTCCAGCTATTTATCGGTTCAGAGCAACTGTATTGAAGATGAATTTGCAGGTACCTCAAATGTTTAAACTACAACAAGGCTTAAAAGTATGCATCATTGAGGGTGTGATGCTTTCAGTGACAGGTTGGTCCTGCTCCACGCATGTTCCACCTGGAGGAGGCTTCAAAGCTGCTCCAGTGGGTGACGACAAGTAGGATTCATCCATCTTTACATGCAGTCACTGGTATTCGCCATTGACACTACTTCTTTCGTTCCTTTATTTTGAGAGCGCGCTGTAGCAGAAAAATTAAAGCACTCAAAATCTGATGAATGGTAAATCGTCTGATTTGTGTATGACCTTTTAGCCTCATCTAGATTAAAACAAAGGGCTTTCCGATCTTCATTTCAGTTGAAGCAACTTGGGGTTCAATCTCTTGCTCAAGGACACTTCGCCACACAAAGCTGGCAGGGATCAAATCGCTAACCATGCAACAACTGAACAACCCTCTCCACCACCTGAGCCATGGCTGCTAAATGATTAAACCTCTCAAATAAATGTAGTGCAACATGTAAGAAATAAAGTGATTTTAGACACAGCCTAAGAGTCTACAGCATGCTAGTGGCTCTGTTGGTACAGTGTGGTTTTGAGCTAAATGCTAACATTAGCATTTCATCCACCCATTTTCTTCGCTTAGCCAGGGCGGGTCGGGTAGTCAGCAGACGAAGCAGGTCATTCTAGATGTCCCTCCCCCCAGCAACGCTTTCCAGCTCATCCCGAGGCATTCCCAGGCTAGACAAGACACAGAATCCCTCCAGCAAATTTTGGGCCTGTCCCGGGTCTCTTCACAGGTGGACGTGTTCAGAAAACCACCAAAGGAACCCTCCCTGGAGGCATCCGAATCAGATGTCCAAACCACCTCAACTGGCTTCTTTTGATGAGGAGGAGCAGTGGCTTTACTTTGAGCTCGCTCCGGATGTCCAAGCTTTTCACCCTGTCTCGAAGGCTGAGCCCAGCCGCCACCCTACAGACGAAGCTCATTTCAGCTGCTTCTAGCCGTGATCTTGTTCTTTCAGTCACTACCCAAAGCTCATGACCATAGGTAAGGGTTACAATGTTGATGGACTGGTATACTGAGAGCTTCACCTTGCGACTCAGCTCCCTCTTCACCATGACAGTTCAGTACTGTTATGGTTTCAAGAGGCTCAAGCGCAGGAAATGAGATACACAAAGGTATAAAACAAAGGCTTTTATGTTACAGAATGCAAAATACAAGAATACAAGAAATACAAAAGGTAGCCAGAAAACTACATCCGGAAATAAACCAGGAACTGAGATTACCAAAGGCACAAGACCATGAGCCATCCTGGCGGTCAGGAGAATAACTACACTTTAACTAGTAGACAAGAATAACAAACCCACAGAAGGTTATGCCTAAGGCAGGCTTAAACTAAGACAAGAATGAAATGACCAGGAATGCCCATGGAAAAAATTATGTTCTTCTAATGTTCTTCTAATTTACATCCCACTAGCTTGTGGGATGTAATATAAAAGGAGAAGTCCAAAAAGAAAAGTGACCGTTTAGAAATGGAAATTCTGTTGTCATAAGTATATATATATATATATATATATATATATATATATATATATATATATCACAGGCCAAATTAAAATCCAGGTAGATTTTAAATCTGCCAAGGCAGAATTAGAATTTTGATTTCGCCTAGGCGAGATTGAAATTTGAAGGGTTTTGAATATGATATGCTCTGTTAATGTAATTATTTGTTGTATATTAGAAAGAATAACCCTAACCCTAACCCTAACCCTCTAACAGGATTTCGGTATACAGTATATGAAAAAATCAACCCAGAAACTACTGACAACATAATTTTTTCCCTGCTTATTTTGCCAAGTTTTGAGGACAAAAGTTGACATTACTTCTAAAGTAATTATTTACCTTGTATCTAAAACCAAATTTCAAGGTACGTAATCCTAGGGAAAACAAATAATTACATTAACAGAGCATATCATATTCAAAACCCTTCAAATTTCAATCTCGCCTAGGCGAAATCAAAACTAATTCTGCCTAGGTGGATTTAAAATCTGCCTGGATTCTAATTTCGCCTGTAACGTGTGTATATATATATATATATATATATATATATATATATATTGTTCTGCCTTTCAGGCGCGTTTCAACGTATTTTAATATAGAGAGTTTTGTTGTGAAATTGCCGCTCTTATTTTGATGTGTCGCTCCACCGGATGTGCTGCTGGGATTTCCCCTGGGACATGAGAGCGCAAAGTTGAGGCAGAGAGACAGCACGGAGCTTCAATTCTCACTCGTTTCGTGCCTTTTTTCTGTTTTACTCCTGGAGAAGCAATGCCTGTAGGTATTTCTTAGAGTTTAGTGATAGTTTGCTCGGTTAATTCATTTGTCTGTACATGAAACGTAACCTTTGAAGTTAGGCTACACACTTCAGTCATTTTACATGCTGTATTGAGAGATACGTTGTCATGGTTATAAATTAGAGCTAATAAGTTTGCAATTCATTTGGTATGATATTGTTTAAAAATAAGCCGCTTTATGGGCAATGCTTTACTAGCAGTTGTTGCCAGCTATTTTAAGCTTTGTCATCTCGGTTTATGTGGAGAAGCTAACCGTCATATTTATCTGTGTATTTTTTACAGTTTCACATCCTTTGTACTCAAAAATGGCAAGCCTCCGCATTAAAGCTCCACTGCAAGAAGGACATGTCTTTGAGTCAAAAGTTTAGCTAGCTGTCTAGTTGAAACACAGATGTCTCAGCGAGGACAGCATATATATATATGTGTGTGTGTGTGTGTGTGTGTAAGCATTAAACATTAACACAATACATTAAATATTAATAGAAAAACATGTCAGTGTGGACATGCGGAGCTCTGTTGTTGAATGGGTGCAGACAAACATTTTCCTGTCATTTTTTGAAGTTCCAAATCTGTAACAGTGAAACAGCCTCCAGACAAAGTACCTAAGAAAATACAGTTACCATACAACACCATAATGCACATCAGGTCGACCGGGCTTAAAGGAGAGAAAGAAGTGGTGCATAGCAAATGAAAGCAATATTGGCAGTGAATATGAGAGACCCTGGCTGCGATATACTCAGCTCTGTATTCTACTGTCACAGTCTTTCTCAGTCCTTGTTAGGATGGCCTAGTTTCATTGTAAAGGCTTTGCCTACCTCCTCACGCTTGTGTTTTTTTTTCCCTCCCTGAGGGAAACATATTTCCCAAGTGTCTCTCTTTAACCTGGGAATCTCAACATGCAGCACTTGTCTGGTTCCTTGTCTTCCCTGGGGCTCAATTAGAAACATCATTCACTGGACTCCACAGTCGAGAAGATCACTCATTGTGTTCTAAAAACAGAAGACTGTGTTCATTTTAAAACCTCAGCCACTGAGATGAAATTATTAATGACATTTTTATGTGCTTTGAATGACAGCTACATGCTAATAACAGAAAAACATGACTGCTCAAGAACTGGTAATAAAATAAATGACAGAAAAATCTAATTTATTAGTAAAGGGAAGGTGATTATTACAGCACCAATGCATTACATCTTTACAGAAGCATTGTATGTAATTGCACCCATATATAATCTTCATGACTGAAAGAGTTATCTTAATAATAATGTTGAACCAAAGTCTACTAAAAAATACACATACTGATATAAATATATTATACACATACAATCTGCTTTGATGTTGTATAAATGGTTCATGTCGCATCTTATTTCAAATACTATACATGGTCCTTTAAAACAATGTGAAATGGATCATAAGATGCACACATACCAGTGCATGCCATGACAGTGGCTGCTAAATTTATCTCTGAAAAATGAGAAAATTAATTACTGTCATTGCTCTGGCATTTCAAACAATCGCTACATCCAATAATCTTACTGGAAATTAAAGCTTGTGTCCGGAGTTTCCGTTTGTTTTCAATTTATGTATCATTGTTTAACAATGCTTAAATGTGTTAGTCTAGTTCGATACTATAATATAATGTTAGTATGACACGATATGAAAATTTATTCATGAGCTCCGCCTTCCTCTCATAGACCCCCATGTTATTCCAAAAAGCGCCGGTCGCTGCCGACCAATCAAGTTCGAGCTTCAGCTTTGTCATGCTGTCAATCAACGGTTACGCGCACAGCAAGCAAGCCCATGCAGAGGTGGGCGAGCTACGCACTACCCAACCGTGCGCACATTTGTTTTGCTTGTGGAGGAGAGAGCATCAGGGATCAGCAACTTCCAGAAAAGTTACCAATCCCACAGCTTGTCAGGCCAAGAGACTGCAGGACGTTTTTTGGCTCGGGGTGCTCGCCTCGCTCCCCGACCACGGCCTCCATAGCCCGCCTGACGACTTCGTTTAGATGCCCGACCTCTGGAGGAAGATGTTGGGGCGTCTGGGACATACTCTTCGTCAGAGGAGTCATGCAATTCTGAACTCTAGATAGAAATAAATAAACAATGTAACACATATACACGTGTAAATGCACTAAGTTTGATAAACAACGTCATCGAGAGGGATACACAAGTGTAATCACATATTGAAACTTTACTCGTTCGTCCTAGCAGATTCATGTTATTTTGGTATTAGGACAAGTTAGACTCAATACAGAATTCTAACGTAATTCCTTTATTATTTACTAAATGTACTAAATGTAGAAGAGTGGAAAACAGCAAAACAGGCAAGATGCTGCAGCACTCCGGGCACTCCTCTCAGGTACTGCGCATGTGCACAAATAAAGGGGCAAAATCAGAGGGAGGGTGGGACCAACAGTGTTTTGGGAGACGCTGCGATTCAAACTCCGGACACGAGCTTTAAACCTGGAAGCAGAATAATAGCGGGGAGATTAATAAAAAAGTTGGATTGACTTGTTTTCAAGAAAAATCAACATCCTAGTAAATTATGAAATTCATCATTAAAATGACAAGCCTAATCTTATTTTCTGTGACATTTACCTCAAAAAAGTGTTAAAATCAGATCGGTGAGCCACGTTTGCTCTTGTTTCTTTGCCATGATAAATAATGTCACTATAAATAATGTCACTGTAGTTAACTTTGACACAATCTCACAGTCACCATCCTGCTTCCTTAAAGTATTCAATTAAGCACAAAATTTGTGTTTGTTCACAGCTAAAAACAATTAACCAACATATTCATTATTAATTGCTGTTTGAGTCACATATGCATTCAAAAAAATAGATTTTTCTATGTGTACCATTTTTTGAAAATTATAAACACAGCAAAAGTGCTGGTAAATTCATTTAAAGTTAACATCTTCAGGAGAGAACATATTGATGTAAAAACACATTGGTCTTTTCATTAAATTTTTTAATCATAAGAATCTAGATAAATAATAGCCTTTGAAAAACAAATCTAGTCATCTAGTCAGATTAATCCATCTACTATAATCTACCAATACTAGTCATGACAAGTTGACAATTACTGGGTATCTGCTGTAAAACTGCAGACCTGCCGTTTTCCATTGCATATTAGTATAAATAGAATATAATGAATAA
Source organism: Acanthochromis polyacanthus (assembly GCF_021347895.1). Lineage (NCBI taxonomy): Eukaryota > Metazoa > Chordata > Actinopteri > Pomacentridae > Acanthochromis > Acanthochromis polyacanthus. The sequence goes on along the minus strand of NC_067117.1, from coordinate 36,574,250 downwards.
TAGACAAGGAAAAACACTAAATAAAAGGAAGTGTAAAAGGATGAGGCAAACACATAAATGGAAGTGCTGTGTTGGTCACGCCACATCACAAATAACAAATAAACTGCACTGAAAATCACATCTATATGAGTATAATCAACATTTTGCTTTCACGTAGCCACTGAACTGTCAGAACATTACTCCTCTGATTGTGCAATAACTGCAGTATATTCATGAGCTACTGTTTCCTCGCAACACAGTGTATGCACCGTGTGTAAGCTACAGTAGCATGTCTCTGATCAGTCATCACTAAGGAAAAGATGAATGAAATGTTAGTTGAATGTGAAATGCAGATGGTGCCGGTAAGTTTTCTTCACCCACAGTCCTATTTTTCCCTCCTATGTACATCGTGAGTCACTTCTGTCTCCGTTCGCAGTGAACTTGTTTGAGCCTCTGCGACTGATGCTGCCTTGAGATCAGGCTTTTTACACTAAAAGCAGACCCTCCGTTTGTGATGATATACAATTACATTGGTGCACAGTTGAGAGCTCAGGCACAGGACCCCAGAGAGAAAAACATCACTGCATTGCTTCTCTCAATCCTGCTATATATTGGTGCTCAATTCTAGACAAATGTGCTCTTGCAGTCATTCTGTCACCTGAGGGCAGTTGTATTGTTTTGTCTTCAGGTGCACACAAGGAAAGGACTGTACCTAGTGGATAAACATATCATCTACTCAGCTCTTCATACTTGAACTAGGATCATTTCAGCATCAGCGCTTCACTCCACTTTCACTGCAGTCGGATATAGTTTAATGGGTTAATGAAAATTATAGTTGGTTTTTGATGACTACAACCAAATTAAATCATTTTTTGAGAGCTTTCCTGCAAGGAAAGACTGCTAACGTTTGCACTTTTAGGGACTTTGACATGGCTTCAGTTGTCTAAGGGAAGTGTGGCAAGACCATTTGAAGAAAACATGAAATGATTATTAATTGCACTGCGATCCAGTCCAAGTGTGATGGGTTTTGTGTACAGTGGATGTTAATATTTCCCATTGCTGTGTGAGCAGTATTTGAATTAATTGACTTCACTTATCAAAAACAGCTGTCACTCTCACACTGATCACATAGTGATGAGAAGGAACGCCCTGGAGGAATGTTTTTTTTTCAGCTTTACGTGATCTGATTTCACATTATGAGATCACCTCACCAACAATATAGCGTAAATGTACATTTCTAGTGTCTTTTAAGTCATTAGCTAGTGTGAATAATCCTCTTGACCTCTATGCGAGTGTTTGTATGTGCAAGTAACGCTTTGGACTGTTCGGTAGTGATGTCTTTACAATTGTTCACACAAGTGTTTTCCTGGATGTATTTTGCCAGTGTGTTGCTGAATAACATCTCAAGTTGTCTGAAATATTCCTCAAGTTTACTAAAAATTGCTGGCTTTTAGACACACATTGAAGCAAGGACAGGTCAGCTGTTGGACGATAACACATACTTGCCTGTTTTCTTCACAGTAGGGTGACAAATCTGTATTTTAGACTATGACGTCTCTGATGAACTGATTATTCTGATGGTGCCATCATTTTATAAATTGATTTCAGAAGTCTTGTTTTTTCTGTCTTTTTTTTCTTCCAGGAACTGAGCTGATATTTAGTCATTTGCTATATGGTTAGCTGTCTAGGATATATATATATATATATATATATACACACACACACACACACACACACACACACAACAAAAATATAAATGCAACACTTTTGTTTTTGCTCCCATTTTTTTATGAGATGAACTCAAAGATCTAAAACTTTTTCCACATACACAATATCACCATTTCTCTCAAATATTCTTCACAAATCTGTCTAAATCTGTGATCGTGAGCACTTCTCCTTTGCTGAGAAAATCCATCCCACCTCACAGGTGTGCCATATCAAGATGCTGATTAGACACCATGATTAGTGCACAGGTGTCACTAATTAGTGACAGGAATGTCAACCAGAGCTGTTGCTCGTGTATTGAATGTTCATTTCTCTACCATAAGCCGTCTCCAAAGGCGTTTCAGAGAATTTGGCTGTACATCCAACCAGCCTCACAACCGCAGACCACGTGTAACCACACCAGCCCAGGACCTCCACATCCAGCATGTTCGTGTCCAAGATGGTCTGAAACCAGCCACTCGGACAGCTGCTGAAACAATCGGTTTGCATAACCAAAGAATTTCTGCACAAACTGTCAGAAACCATCTCAGGGAAGCTCATCTGCATGCTCGTTGTCCTCATTGGGATCTCCACCTGACTCCAGTTCGTTGTCATAACCGACTTGACTGGACAAATGCTCACATTAGATGGCATCTGGCACATTGGAGAGGCGTTCTCTTCACGGATGAATCCCTGTTTACACTGTTCAGGGCAGATGGCAGACAGCGTGTGTGGCGTCGTGTGGGTGAGCGGTTTTCTGATGTCAATGTTGTGGATGGAGTGGCCCATGGTGGCGGTGGGGTTATGGTATGGGCAGGTGTCTGTTATGGACGAAGAACACAGGTGCATTTTATTGATGGCATTTTGAATGCACAGAGATACCGTGACGAGATCCTGAGGCCCATTGTTGTGCCATACGTCCAAGAACATCACCTCATGTTGCAGCAGGATAATGCACGGCCCCATGTTGCAAGGATCTGTACACAATTCTTGGAAGCTGAAAATGTCCCAGTTTTTGCATGGCCAGCATACTCACCAGACATGTCACCCATTGAGCATGTTTGGGATGCTCTGGATTGGCGTATACGACAGCGTGTACCAGTTCCCGCCAATATCCAGCAACTTCGCACAGCCATTGAAGAGGAGTGGACCCCCCCTCCCATTAAAACAAAACTGCACCTTTCAGAGTGGCCTTTTATTGTGGGCAGTCTAAGGCACACCTGTGCACTAATCATGGTGTCTAGTCAGCATCTTGATATGGCACACCTGTGAGGTGGGATGGATTATCTCAGCAAAGGAGAAGTGCTCACTATAACAGATTTAGACAGATTTGTGAAGAATATTTGAGAGAAATGGTGATATTGTGTATGTGGAAAAAGTTTTAGATCTTTGAGTTCATAAAATAGGAGCAAAAACAAAAGTGTTGCGTTTATATTTTTGTTGAGTGTATATGTGTATATATGTATGTATATATACACACACACATATATATATATATATAGCCCGTGGAATCGTTTACATCACACAGGACACAATACTTCTGGGTTTTTTGTAGCTGCAAAATTATTGTCAGCATTCACCGGACTAGTTTGGCAGAGGGCATAAAATAAAATAACAAAATCGACTTAAACATACAAAAAATACGCAGTGGACTAGGTCTAATCACATACATAAACAGAAAATGTAATTTCAGTTAACAGTCCACAGTCACAAACATACTAAATACAGTAAATACTGCATACAAATCCTTACATTGTGATCCTGTTGCTACTACGGTCCAGAGTTCCAGAGTTATCCCGAATACCACACTCTGGTTCACCTTTGAATAGAGTTTCAGATAAATAAACAATTTATTCAAATAAAATCCTTCTATCAAGGAATGCTAGCCAGAATGATGCAGCTGCCTGTAGCATTACCTTGCTATTTATCACCGCAAATGGCGGGCGACGCCCGGCGCCAATTCTCACAGTTGAACCTTCGTGCAGCTGTAATTATCACAAAAACATCAAAGTGCATACACGGGTCTTCCTGTCATAAGTTTTCTAAAAATGTGTGTACTTACTTCGCACTTGATCGCTTGACCACTTAAACTCAGCCTTAGCTGTTTTCACGACTCCGACAGCAAGTATGCAACAGGGACACAAGGACAAATACCCAAAATGCACTTCATTTAACCAAACGAAAATGTAACAACACTGACACCCTGTGGCCAAAATAAATAACTACATGAAATAACACCACTACATGTCCGGGTTTTTATAACTATTAGACAAAATACACACTGAACAATAGAAGCAACAACTTTATAGTGGAAAATTATATTTAACAAATTTACCACCTGGCTACACACTCCCCTGCAAATAAGTCAACGTCCGCGGTGACTACACTGCACGAACAGGCTCAATTGCTCCCTGCAATGCCTTTTCAAAAAGAGCAGTACCAAGGCTCATCAAAACCTGTGAGACCATGTCTGTGCTGATCGAAACAGTGTTACAGGCTGACTTTGGCAGGTGGAATGGGTTGGAATGAAACCCAGCTGTAGCCCGCTTGCTTTGTCTGACAGCTGGTATCGGTGCACAGGTCTTACTTCCTGCTTTACCAGCAACGTCTATTAGTGTGTGCTTGGCCCCAGTCTGTGTCATATGCAAGTCACTGCCACTAACATCTGAATGAACATCAGTGTTTACAAACCCTGTATCACATGTTCTCTTCTCAGCCTGATCATTTTAAGGTACTTCACTGTCACTCTCATCGGTGGGTGCCATTACAGGTAAACTAACCATGTCAGGCACAGAAGTCTGTTTTGGCGGCTGCATTAGCTGAGGACGGAGGATTTCCTCTACAACAACAAAATCAGGTTCAGCAGACTCAAATGTCACATCCTCAGCTACAGGCTGAAAAATAGCCTGTGACCTTGTTTTAGTTCTGGGTTTGGGAACTGGTTTCGCACAAGGTCTCAACTCTGACCTATGAACTCTTTTTACAGGACCTGCCTCAAGTGGTTCAACAGCATGTGTAGTTCCCTGGATGTCCACTACTCTATAGACTGTTGGGCTCCATGCATCTTGAATCTTATTCCTACCTGGGGGTCTGTGACGTAGGAAAACCGACTGACCGATGCCTATAGGAGGACAATACACTTTCTCATTTTGCAGTGCAACTCTCTCAGCTGCCTTCTGTTGTGAGTACTTTCTGGCTCTCTCATGTGCCTGTCTGAGTCTCTCCTGATGAACAGTCAATCAGTCCTGTTTACGATCTGATCTACACTCATGTCCGAGTCATGTCATCTACAGGGAGATGTGGCTGTATCCCAAAAAGCAGATAAAGGGGCGAGTACCCTGTTGTGGAATGGGAAGTGACATTATAGGCATAAACTAATTCAGGAAGATGCTCTGGCCAACGTCTTTTTTTCTCTGGCAGGATTGTCCTCAGTAAATCATGATTGTATGGTTCACACTGAGCGTTTCCCTGCAGCCTGTAAGGAGTTGTCCTTGTCTTTTTAACCCCATACAGTTTGCACAGCTCTGTGATTACTTCACTCTCAAAATTTCTGCCTTGGTCAGAATGCAGTCTCTCTGGGACGGCATACTTTATGAACCACTCCTTGAGCAAAACCTTAGCTGTTGTGTCTGCTTTTTGGTCCCTTGTGGGATATGCCTGTATGAACTTTATAAATACATCAGTCACCACAAGAACATTTTCCTGTCCGTCTGATGCTGCTTCCAACACTGTAAAATCAATAGCTACCACTTCAAGGGGTCGTGAGGCTAGAAATGCCTGCACTGGAGCCTGGATTTTTGGCTGAGGCATCTTGGTCAAAATGCACCGCTCACAGTTTTTAACCCAACTCTCAACATTCTCATAGAGCCCTACCCAGAAACATCTCCCTCTTAACAGGTTTACAGTGCGCTCTATGCCCTGATGTCCCATGTTGTTGTGCACACTCTCCAAGACTTGGTCTCTCAAACCCACAGGCACCAGTAACTGCCACACCTCACCATGACGTGGATTTTTAATAACCATATACAGCAGATTTTCTTTGAGCTGCAGGAAGTTCCACTGTTTCAAAAGTTTTTTCACTGGGGTAGACAGGGATGCTCGCCCTTTGCTGCTTGGTTTTCTCCCCCTATTCCAAAATTTCCTGAACTCTTTCAGGGTGGGGTCACTCGCCTGGAAACCCACCAACTCCTCCCTGGTAACCACAGGCTGACTCTACTGCACGAATCTGCCTCACTTTATAGCACTCCAGGCCTTTGGTGACCAGCCCTGGATCCAGGACCGTCCCCCTCCTCATCAAGTTACACACAACAATACAGTTGTCAAAATCTGAATCAGGGTCAGTTTCCGGCTCCCCTGCAAACTCCATCCTTGAGAGGGCATCTGCAGCAGCATTACTACAACCCGGATGATATTTTACTTCAAAGTCAAAAACAGACAGTTGTGCGACCCACCTCTGCTCTATGGCACCTAACTTTGCTTTTTTTAGGTGACAGAGAGGATTGTTTTCTGTCAAGACAACAAACTTGGAACCCAGCAAGTACCCTCTGAATTTCTCTGCAACAGCCCATTTTAGGGCGAGAAGCTCTAATTTCATACTGCTGTAATTTCTGTCATTCTTCTCAGCCTGGCGCAGTCTACGGCTAGCATAAGCTATGACTCGTTTAATGTTACCCTGCTGCTGACACAATATGGTGCCTAATCCATGCTGACTGGCATCCGTTTCAACTATAAACGGCTGGGTGAAGTCAGCAAAACCCAAAATGGGAGCAGAGGTAAGTCTGTCTTTTAACTGCTCAAAAGACAACTGACACTCTTGTGTCCACATAGAACAAAACTGGTGACTTGCTTTGGTTTTCCTCACACTATTGCAGTTGTTAACTAGGTCATGCAGTGGACCAGCTATCTGTGAGAAACCTTGAATAAATCGCCTGTAGTAACTACAGAACCCTAAAAATGACTGCAGTTCTTTAGCAGTGGTCGGAACCTTCCAGTTTTTAACAGCAGAGACCTTGGAGGGATCAGTCCCTACACCTTCCGCTGACACCTGATGACCCAAAAACTTCACTGACTGCTGTAAAAAAGCACACTTCTGCAACTTCACTTCGAGACCTGTCTCTGCCAGTCTTTTAAGCACAGTTTCCAGTCGCTCCAAATGTTGCTCGAATGTCTCTGAAAACACCAAAATGTCATCTAAGTAGACCAGGAGTATCTGAAAGACAAGATCACTCATCGTTACTTGCATGAGCCTTTGGAATGTAGTAGGTCCGTTACAAACACCAAAAGGCATTCTCACATACTCATATAAGCCAAATGGCGTAGTGAAAGCTGTCTTATTCATGTCCCTCTCATGCATAGCCACCTGGTGGTATCCGCTGGCAAAATCTATGGTTGAGAAGAATTTCACCCCTCTCAAGGTGTCAAAACTCTCATCAATTCTTGGAAGCGGAAATGCATCACGCCTCGTCTTGGAATTGAGTTTTCTGTAGTCAACACAGAGCCTTAAACTACCATCTGCCTTCCGCACCAGTACGATTGGGGAAGCATAAGCGCTGGAGCTTTCTCTGATAACTCCCTTTTGTAGCAGCTTGCCAATATGTCACATGAGGTAGAGGTTCCCTCGTCACTTTCCTATCTAAAACAACCATCGACTACATCATCACCACTATCCAATAGTCTATGAAGGTCACCATCGCCACCGAAATCCGGGAATCTGGCATGTACTCCATCCAGATTGACACCACACCTGACATCACATCCCAAGACCAGTGCTCTGTTGTGATTCGTTATGTGACAGACATCATTCATGAGTGACTTGTGGCTGTGATCAGATGTGAAGCATCCACTGGGCAGTACTTTGACCAGCTTGTAAATGAGGTGCTGGAGACCATGAACCTGGAAGTGAAGCAGTGTATTGGAAGTTCCACTGATGGGGCCTCCAACATGCAAGGCCAATATAATGACTTTTGTGCACTGCTGTCTGAGAAGTCCCCCACCCAAGTCCATGTGTGGTGCTACGCACACATCCTCAACCTTGTGCTGGCAGACACAACAGAGTGTGTATTGGCAAGTGGCTCTCTCTTTTCCTTGCTGAACAACATTGCAGTCTTCATCAGGGATTCCTACCAGAGGATGAACATCTGGGAGAAGGAGAGTAAAGACCCAAGACACAGACGTCTCACCCGCATTGGAGAAACACGCTGGTGGTCCAAGGACGTTGCTCTCTCAAAGGTATTTGGCTCCTTTGGAAAGCCAGATGGGGCCCTGTATGTTGATGTACTCCACACCCTTTCAGCCATTAAAGATGTAAAGACCATCAGCACCACTGCGCGGGTCAATGCAATGGAATACATCACTCAGCTCCTTAAGTATGAAACAATACTTACAGCTCAGATTTTCCTGAGAATTTTCCATGTCACCTCACCAGTCTCAACATACCTCCAGACAAGTGGAATGGACATCCTGACAGCTCACCGGATGGTTGTGGCTGCAGAAACACAGCTGAAGGACATGAGCAGAGATTTCTCTGAAGTAAAGGAAGCGGCAGACACATTTGTCCAGTGGGCCAACAATCAGATACAGGAGCAAAATGAGGAGACTGAGCTGGAGGCTGAGGCCTCTCTGCCACAGAAACGTGGCAGAAAGAAGAAATCCATGCCTGGACAGATGTGTCAGGACGAGGCTACGACTGATGCTGAAACATCATATAAGATTGATGTCCATAATCAAATTATGGACACAGTTTTAGGGAGCATTCACCAGCGATTCCTGAAAAACGGCACTTTGAATGCTGATTTGGCACTTCTAGACCCAAAAAACTTCAACCAGGTAACAGCTCAGGCTGGTGGTTTCCCAGAGGCAGCACTACAGCAGTTGAGTAAGTGTGTGCTGCCATTTGATGACAGAGCAACGGTCGCCAATTTACAGAGCGAGCTCATCAGCCTGGCAGGACAGTAGAAGAGGTTAAAGACATCTGTATTTGAGGAATACACAAATAAGACAACAGAGGATGGCCCAAAGGGTGCTGAAGATGAGGTGGAGATGGTCTACAAAAAGTGCTCATCTTGCAAGGACTGTGCACTGTGTTGCTACCGTGTCCTGAGGCAGTACAACCTCCTCACAGATGCATACCATGTCATTGGTCTGGCATACAAGTTCCTGCTTACCCTGTCTGTCACACAAGTAGCTTGTGAGAGAAGCTTTTCAACCCTGAAATACATTAAAAACAGGCTGAGAAGCTCTCTCTCTCAACAGCACCTGGAGGCTTTCATGCTCATGGCTACTCAACCAGATATTTTAAAGATGCTGGATACAGACAAAATAATAAACGGAGTGGAAGAGATAAGTGAGCTCCTGCAGAAACTGCTCACTGAATGAGGTAATAATATTTCTATTCACATTGCTTTTAGTGTGTGACTTAGCTACTTACCAATCTTTAAATTAGTGAATGACTTATTGTTACAGACTCTTGAACTAACATTTAAAATGTGACCTATTAGTTTTAACCAAGGTTTCAGGATGGGATGATGTGTTATTATAGCTAATGTAATGTTTTGTCTCTCACCCCAGCCCGATCTCACGAGGATTCGTGAAACTGTCACGTAAGTTTTAGTTTCGGTTTCGTGCGCACCAACACGATTTCGTCATGTTTTTCGTGCCGCTCACCACGAAATGCGCACCAATGTATTTTAAACGGCGGACTTTTCGTGCCACCCAGAACGTATTTCAAACGAATGTGTGTATTATATTTTTAATGTAAAACCATGGCGAATCCAACGCTATATTTTGCATGACATCGTCCCTAACCATAACCCTAACCATAACCATAACCCGGTGGTACACTTACCTTTTTTTTTTTTTTTTCCCCAATTTGCATAGGAATTTCAAGAATGTCCGGCGGCCGGCGGCCGCAAACGCGATCACACAAGCAGTATACGCCGATGGACAGCTTAGATCGTCATGAATCCGCTGGTATAAACCACTTTCAGCTGTGATTACCACAGCGGGTTTCGTTGTGAGCAACACGAAAAACATTTCGTGGTGAGCGGCACGAAAAACATGACGAAATCGTGTTGGTGCGCACGAAAAAGAAACAAAAAATTTACGTAACAGTTTCACGAATCCCCGTGAGACCGTGTTGCTCACCCATATAGGCCGGCATGTGTTCCAGAGGGGACCCCGGAGAGGACTGTAATCCACATTGTGGATGGTTGTGAACATTTTAACACAACTGACTGACAAAGGTTAAGGTATAACTAACTAAGTTTTTATATTGTATATAGTTGTTTGTATAGTAGCTGCATAGTTGTTATTTTATATAAAATATAAGTTATCACATGATTGTATATAGTTGTTTGTATAGTTGCTGTATAGTTGTTATTTTATATATAGGATAAGTTATCACATGATTGTATATAGTTGTTTGTATAGTTGCTGTATAGTTGTTATTTTATATATAGGATACGTTATCACATGATTGTATATAGTTGTTTGTATAGTTGCTGTATAGTTGTTACTTTATATAAAGGATAAGTTATCACATTGTATATAGTTGTTTGTATAGTTGCTTGCTGTGCAGTTTGTTATTTATCTATAATATACATAGAAATAATATTTACATCTATATTGTTCATCTATTTTTAAATAAAACAAACTTTGTGAAATGAACTTATTGTTGTAATTATGTTGCCCTCTAGTGGTTTACTCATGGTATAGACAGGTAGTGTCACTAACAGACTGGCAAATAGGTAAGCTAAATTCTATTGTATCAACATGCTATAAAATCACAATATACCTGCAATTATTTTACAGTAAGCTACTTAAAGCTTAAGGTTAATTATTATTATACGATTATGGTCCAAATTGCTTCTTTTTTCAGCGAGGAACTCAGGAACATGAAACTTGTGTTGCTGGCTGGTTGGTTGCCACACCACGCATGAAGTGGGCCGGTCTGTCCATGTCTCCCGGGCCACTTTTACCCCCCAATCCGCCCCTGGGTCAGGGTATGAGGTCATCAGCCTGGGTTGGCATGGTAACCGCTGTCACCCAGCAGAAGGCCATCAAACTCTCCAGTAATGTATTGTGGATACATCAGAGTATATTAAAGGAGGGAGACAAGTGAATTCTATTGTGAAAATCTTCTGGCTGCTGACCACGCTGCAGTCTGTTGCTCAGGTTAGACTCTCCACAAATCCTAGAGCCATGAACAGACCCAGATCACTTGGCCTCCACATTAGAAATGATGTATGCAGCATCACATATGATCTGGACAGTGCAGAGAATGACAGATGGTGAACTATGATGCAGTCTTTAACATTAAGAAACAGTCTACCTGTAGCCTACCTGCACATTTATGCTGTGAATGGACTTCCTGTTCATTATGTGAGGGAGCTGTGATGGGGAAGTATGTGCATCTATGCATCCAATCACACTGGGAAATCCTAAAAGAAATTAAAATGACTAATCCCAGTCTGAGGCTCCAGCACAATGTCATTAACAGAATATGATTTAAAATGAATTTAACAGATCTATACATCATTCACCTGCAATCCTGTGGAACTCCTCCTTGATGCTCTGACAGGTGTATGTCCAGGGAAAACTACAATGAGTAAAAGCCGTTTCAGGGCCAGGAACACTTTTCTGGCCGTCCTCCATACAGTTGTCTTACTGAAGTGCTCTTCATCTCCGACAATATATAAAAACTTCCATTTGCAAAGAACTGCAGCGCAACACAGCGGCTGGTAATGTAAATGTAAGGACGGATTAGGTTGTTTAACTTCAAACGATCACGAAACGGTACCGCTCAAAAAGATAATTGTCCGGAAATGCGAGAACATTTATGTGCGGTCTGATAACAATCCACTGACGAATATTTTATTCTCTGTGCAGTAATGCTGATACTTTATCCACTGGATCGTTAATAAAAGCTGTTCTACTCCAAAACTCGCCCGTTTACTGACTGAATGAATGAGAAAATCAAACAGCGTGTGTGGCTGAAAGTGGGCGGAGATGGAGAGAAACTCGAGGTTTTCTCAGATAAACCTGCTGGCGACCAGGTTAAACTTATAGTCTGTTACTGCGGTAACTGACCGAGAGTTTAAGTTACCCCTCTTTGTGAAACAGGCTCGAGTTACCCCTCTCTCTCAGGGTTGAGTTACCTCGCTTTGTGAAACGGAAAACTCTGAGTTTCCCTCATTTCAGGGTTAACAAACTCAGAGTTTTCAATAAACCTGCTTCGTGAAACAGGCCCCTGGTACCAAAATTGTGTAGCCCGTGGAATTGTTCACATGACACAGGACACAATACTTCTGGGTTTTTTGTAGCTGCAAAATTATTGTCAGCATTCACCGGACTAGTTTGGCAGAGGGCATAAAATAAAATAACAAAATCGACTGAAGCATACAAAAAAATACGGCAGTGGACTAGGTCTATCACACACATAAACAGAAAATGTAATTTCAGTTAACAGTCCACAATCACAAACATACTAAATGCAGTAAAAACTGCATACAAATTCTTACATTGTGATCCTGTTGCTACTACGGTCCAGAGTTCCAGAGTTATTCCGAATACCACTCTGGTTCACCTTTGAATAGAGTTTCAGATAAATAAACGATTTATTCAAATAAAATCACTCGATCAAGGAATGCTAGCCAGAATAATGCAGCTGCCTGTAGCATTAACTAGCTACTTATCACCGCAAATGGCGGTCGATGCCCGGCGCCAATTCTCACAGTTGAACCTTCGTGCAGCTGTAATTATCACGAAAACATCAAATATAAGTGCATACACGGGTCTTCCTGTCATAAGTTTTCTGTAACTGTGTGTACTTACTTCGCACTTGATCGCTTGACCACTTAAACTCAGCCTTAGCTGTTTTCACGACTCTGACAGCAAGCATGCAACAGGGACACAAGGACAAATACCCAAAATGCACTTCATTTAACCAAACGAAAATTAGAGTGCCTATATAATGAGAGTGGCAACATGACGGGTCCAAAAAATTTTGGTCACGTGATCTATAGGAGCCATTTTGTTTCCAATTCATGAACGCCGGTTATGCCTGTTAACGTTGTTTACAACGCAGAGAGTAATTCTAGGTCTTTTTTGGCTTCATAAATACCTGAAAAATGACGGGCTGTTGTGCCTTTGGGTGCACAAATCGATCGGAGAAGAGATTACACATGTTTAGATTTCCCAGGAGTAGTGAAAGAATGAAACTGTGGGAAAATAAAGTCCGGAGAGTGGGATGGAAACCGACTTCATCATGATTTTTGTGCCAGGTTAGTCCCATGTATGTACTTTCATGTTACGATGTATGGGTGAATGACAGATAGAAAAGTTTGATGTGATTTTAGGCAGTTGTGGTTATTTTGACTTTGACCATTTTCATGCATGGAGATGCATGAAATACGGGCCGCTGAAGTTTAACGGGGTAACCCGTTAAACTTCAGCGGCCCATCTGAGCTTCGACAACAGCCTCCCTGTTCATTCACATGATTTCCAATTCAACAAACAGCTGACAGTTTTCTGTTTCCTATTTTCTGTTTTCCGTCCAACCTGCAGTCACTTATCAGCCTCATATGACCCGAACAGGCTCCGTGTTGTTCACCTGTTTCTGGGCTGTTAGCCGCCGTTAGCATGAGGATGCTGTTAGCCATATGCTTACAACTGCAGCAGTGTACAGGCGGACGGGAAAACATATTTTACTAAATTGACCGAAGCTGCAAACTCGATGATAGAAACATTATATACCCATGGAAAGCTTAGATTCTCATAAATCCGCCAGTATAAACCACTTTCAGATGTGATTACCACAGCGGGTAATATAAACACATTTGTCCAACAAACAGCAAATAACGTAAACAGCACAACTCACCTTTGAAGGCTCAAAACTAGTCACAGATGAAAATATTCAACTAAAAACGGCCATAATCCAACCTTGGACATCCAGACAATACAAGCCAGTAAATTATTTTGTCCAAAACATGTCTTGAAATCAGTAAACAATCCATAGTTTTCGTGAATGTGCACCTCGCGCTGCGCGTCCCATATTGAGTGAACGGAAACAAAATGGCTTCAAATCCCCAGTTGTCGCCACTCTCATTATACAGGCACTCTAACGAAAATTAGAGTGCCTATATAATGAGAGTGGCGACAACTGGGGATTTGAAGCCATTTTGTTTCCATTCACTCAATATGGGACGCGCAGCGCGAGGTGCACATTCACGAAAACTATGGATTGTTTACTGATTTCAAGACATGTTTTGGACAAAATAATTTACTGGCTTGTTTTGTCTGGATGTCCAAGGTTGGATTATTGCCGTTTTGAGGAATATTTTCATCTGTGACTAGTTTTGAGCCTTCAAAGGTGAGTTGTGCTGTTTACGTTATTTGCTGTTTGTTGGACAAATGTGTTTATATTACCCGCTGTGGTAATCACATCTGAAAGTGGTTTATACTAGGGATGGGAATTTCGACTAATTTCCGAACCGACTAGTCGCCAATAAAATTAGCGACTAGTCGGTTCGGAAATTAGTATTGAACTTGCAATTTAACCCTTTAAGCGCCAAAGTCGCAATATTGCCACAAGCAACATTGGTGAACATAACAAGCCATAGCTTCAAATATACTGCCTCATGTGCCTCATGTACTGTACACCAGGAGATGGCGGACATCTGGAACTTCAATCTGAGCATCAGTTGTGGGCGTGTTTTCATGCAAAGTTTTGGAGTTTACAGAGTTTGAAAACCGAGGAGACGAGACTCGCCGTCGGAGCGTATCAGAGCGCAAGACGGCACATTTTAGAGTGAGAAAACTCACCGTACTGAGAGGTCTGGTCAACGCTGACAAAGTACTTTGTCAAGTAATGGCTTACTCATATTCTGAAGAGGAATATTCACCCTCTGATGAAGATGTTCAGTCGTCCACTGAGACAGAAAGTGCCGCTGCGTCTGTGCGTAACGGCAGCGGGTCGGTGCGCCATGACAGTCCACGAGCAGGACATACTGGAGCCGATGCTTTGCTTCGGGGTGGCAGGAAGGGATGTGGTGGGTGTAGCTGGAGTGGTCAGAACGCCGCTAATGATGAGGGGGATAGCGGGGGTTGAAAAAAGAGACACGCATATGCTCCTGGCAGGATCAACCAGGTAGCCCAGACGGGACGAGTGTGCGGCGCACGGCCGAGCGAAGAGCTGCATGGCGTCGCCCGGTCGGGACCGGGGGCCGCGAAGCGTAGCTGTGCGGGGGGGGGCACACTAGCGTTTAACCGACTAGTAAAATACTAACCATTTAATAAATGAGTCGACAATTAACCGATTAAACGACTAGTCCGCACATCCCTAGTTTATACCAGCGGATTCATGAGAATCTAAGCTTTCCATGGGTGTATAATGTTTCTATCATCGAGCTTGCAGCTTCGGTCAATTTAGTAAAATACGTTTTCCCGTCCGCCTGTACGCTGCTGCAGCTGTAAGCATATGGCTAACAGCATCCTCATGCTAACGGCGGCTAACAGCTCAGAAACAGGTGAACAACGCGGAGCCTGTTCGGGTCATATGAGACTGATAAGTGACTGCAGGTTGGACGGAAAACAGAAAATAGGAAACAGAAAACTGTCAGCTGTTTGTTGAACTGGAAATCATGTGAATGAACAGGGAGGCTGTTGTCGAAGCTCAGATGGGCCGCTGAAGTTTAACGGGTTACCCCGTTAAACTTCATCGGCCCGTATTTCATGCATCTCCATGCATGAAAATGGTCAAAGTCAAAATAACCACAGCTGCCTAAAATCACATCAAACTTTTCTATCTGTCATTCACCCATACATCATAACATGAAAGTACATACATGGGACTAACCTGGCACAAAAACCATGATGAAGTCGGTTTCCATCCCACTCTCCGGACTTTATTTTCCCACAGTTTCATTCTTTCACTACTCCTGGGAAATCTAAACATGTGTAATCCCTTCTCCGATCAATTTATGCACCCAAAGGCACAACAGCCCGTCATTTTTCAGGTATTTATGAAGCCAAAAAAGTCCTAGAATTACTCTCTGCGTTGTAAATAACGTTAACAGGCATAACCGGCGTTCATGAATAGGAAACAAAATGGCTCCTATAGATCACGTGACCAAAATTTTTTGGACCCGTCATGTCGCCACTCTCATTATATAGGCACTCTAACGAAAATGTAACAACACTGACACCCTGTGGCCAAAATAAATAACTACATGAAATAACACCACTACATGTCCGGGTTTTTATAACTATTAGACAAAATACAGAAAGTACAAAATAAACACACTGAACAGTAGAAGCAACAACTTTATAGTGGAAAATTATATTTGACAAATTTACCACCTGGCTACATATACATAGCAAAATTGTCTGGCCGAGTGGTGGGCCACACAACTCACTTACACTCGGCCCACATATCGCAATGTATTACGGCACTTGGGAGGGCGACATCTGGTTGCCACGTATGGCCCATGATTGTGCCATGTCTCAGCCACCTATGTGGCCATATGTGGCCCTGTCCTGGCCCAGTGTTGGGCCGGATAAGTTTCAGAACTGGTTCCAGATGTCAGCCTTAACTAAACTGTAACCAAGCCACTTCTTTAATACACTTACTAGCCGTATTTGGCCCAGAAAACAAAATGCCTAAACAATAACAGTGTCAAATATTTCTTTGTTGATACAATAACAATACAATCTTGTATAACTGTATATAAATATATATATATATATATACACATACATATTTAGCCCTCATACTGATATATACATTTTGGTTTTATGAAGAAAACCTCAGCATAGGAGATGAATCAGCGTGAGCTACTAAATTACCCTCGGATTCTTAACATACACTGTGAATGTGGGCAATGCTCTCATGCATAACTTTCATCTCAATTTAAACAGTGAAACTTACCTCTTGCACTAAACAACACATGAAAATACCAGCGACTGGTCAGTTAAAATAAACACAGCAACATTTATTCACCTAACTTGATGATAACAGGTTAACCCGGTGTTACACACCCCAAAATCATCCAGAATTGTGTCTGTTCTACGGTACCAGGCCTTTGTGTCCGTTGGAGCTCATGAAGAAGCACACAGGGAGGGAAAATCCAGCTTCGCTTCCAAAAAAAATAGAAAAGTCCAGCCTCAGTGTCCACAACAGAAAAGTCAGGCTTTAGCTTCCAAGAAAAAAAATATAAAAGTCCAGCGGCAGTTTCCAAAAGTAGAAAAAAAAGTCGGGCGTCAGCATCCAGATAAAACACACAGTTCAGCTTCAACGTCCAAAACAAGCTTCTATCCAACCATGCTCACTTCTCACTGCCTTGGTACCTCACAGAAACCTTCGACGCTGTCCTTCTTCACCTGGCGAGCGGTAGCCCTCGGTTGTCGAGTCTTTTACTCACAGTTCTCCACCGGCAACTCTCTCCACTCCTCCATTATCATCGTCCTGCTCCGCGTGCGCTTCCGAGAAGTGTATGTCTGCAGCCGGATGCTGTACGAATACGACCCGCACGAATACGGCCCTACACTTCCGGTAAGTTTAGAACACTTTTTAAATAGAGCGCCACTTACCGGAGGCTGCACGAATACGGCCCTACCGCAATTTACGTTTTAAATTAGTGATTTCACTCAAAATATACTTACAACACAAAAGGATTATTCAAGGATAATTCCCCGTTCATTTTAACCCCTGTAAGTTTTTCTACAGAGCCGGAGGCTGCTCTTTCTGGACCACACCGATAAGACGGCAATTTAAGTGCCGCCTCCTTCATCTCAGGCCCCGTTGTTTGTGTTGCCCATTGTGTTGATGCTAAAGGAAGCATTAGCAGCGTTTATCACCATGATGGACAACGGTAAAGACGTGAGTACTAACTGTGAATCGTTTTATTAGTTTAACTTGATAAAACAAATAAACAATTGATTTAGAACGTTTTAAAGTTTAACGTTATAAACACTTCTGCTGTTTTCATTTCCGGAGAAAAGTTTTTAACCTGCTAAACTGAGGAACAAGCTATGTTTGAGCTCGTCATTCATTAGCACAGACGACCAGTTTTATATAGTTCCGCTGCTGTCAAACCAACACTTAGCTTCTTTAATAATTTGTTTAATTGAGTCCTAGCCATATTTTGGAGACCCAGGTCCAGGTGATTATAATTAACTACAAGCAGCATATTAATTAACCCTTCACCAGATGGTAAAAGCATGTTGAAATGATCTCTTTCTGTTAGAACTGTTTGTGTTCTACTGGTTCTCTGGCATAGTTTACCAAGAAACTTTATGGACCTGTTATTAGTTTTTCCACCTGTGACCAGTTCAGATGTCTGCTGTGAAAAGGATTAAACTGTGAAAGTACATTTACTTCATAGTTAGACTTTTCATTCACATTTTTTTGTGATGCTGAGATGCTTAGTATATTTAACATTCAGTTTTGATGTCGGCTTATCCTTCACTCCGTCTACTGAACAGCCTGTATGAAGTTGCATCATTTCACAGACTGAATCCAGGACAGTACATTTTAAATGTATTTGTCCACCTCTCGGATAAAGCTTGATTGATGTTTATGTTCACAAAATGATCTGAAAATGTTCAATTTCTCTCTTAATTTGAAGATACACATAACAATTCAACAAGGGAGAGATTTAGATTTTGAAACATCTGGCAGCCATTGTAGGCTTACTTGCATCAGCACTGAAGAACTACAAGAGTTATATTCTTGTATCTGTTGATAGTACTGCTTACTTCATATACAAGTCATCATGTAATGGAGAAGGCAGCAGTTTTCAGTTATGTGTCTAATCTCATCTGTTTTATTTATTTTAGGGCCTGCCATGCCAGATGTCTGTGGGATTTTTATGCTTATGGTAAGGTCACATTTTTTAAACTGAGTATGTTGAAGCTTCTGTCAACACTGCAAATAAAATGCTTTGTTTTCCATCTTATCTGTTACACTATACACTTTCCATTGTCACAAAGCAAGGGTTTGAATTCCAGGAAGTTAGTTTTAAAAAGGTTTACACAAAGAAGAAACTGATTTCTCCAAATGCTTTTGTTGTTGCCACATACTATTCATTTTGAAGAGAAAGGACACATTTTGAACTCAGTTTTTTCTTTCTATTGTCACACTGCTTTCAGATGGACATGCCTTTGGTACGGAAGTGGTGATATCTTCTCATGCAGCGTTTCCAAACAGAGGGGTACGACAGCCTGAAACAACACGTGTATATAAATTTTAGTTGCAAGTTAGGGGTTCACTTCCACTTCTACAAACTGCTATTACACTATCAGTGCCATGTCAGTAGAGCATCTGGTAACTACATTAAGTTAATCAGACTGTGGATGGCAGTCTTTGTCGAGAGTATTGGTGCATGTCATTTTTTTCATCACTGTGTTGGCCTTTTTCCCCATTGTTTATCTTGAATGAATTTTGTTGTTTGAAAGGTATGGCAAGAGGTTTGCTTTCTGGACTAATGAAGGCAGAAGCCTGCTCCAAGGAACCATGAAGCCCATTTACAAAGTGCCAAAGCGGGGTGCTGTCACTGAGGAAGTTCCACTCCATATGCAGGCTGAGACTGAGTGCACTGCAAAGGAAGCAAGACTGGTGGACTTCATGATCCAGTCAAAGGGAGCTGAGCAGCATTTGGTGGTACTTGGAAAATGTTCCTGTTTTCTCATCATTGCAGACTGACTCAGAAAAGATTCACTTAGGGCCTTTGTTAGTAATATTAGTGGACAGAACATTTTTTGGCTGCGTTTTGAAAGAATTCCTGAGTTCCAGAAATTCATTGTTTCTCTACTTTGGGTTGCCCTCAGGACGTACTTTGGCAAATGCTCTACCTGGATTCATCAGGAGTCTTGTTTTTTTTTTTTTTTATTTACACAATGCAATAAATGATTTTGTTTTTTAACTGTTTACTAATACAAGTAGTTGCCACCTTCGTTAAAGTGTACCAATGTCTGTGAATGTATCCTCTTTAAGTGTTACCAGTATTTGTCAAGCCTGCAGTGATGTTGTCTGACTACTAGTTCAGTGAAGTGGAGGAATTCTCTGGAAGGATAAAAAAGACCTGAAGAAAGCAGGCAGACTGTTCAGTTGGTACGTGCTGCTCATTTCAAAGGAGGTGTATTGGCTTGAAATGTTACAAATAAAATATATTTTATTAAATAAGTGAAATATGTACAGTTTGTCAGAAAAATCAGTGCCATATCTACTTATGCTTATTAATGTCTGTGTGTCTCTGCCAGGAGGAAGTGAGATCAGACGTTTTGCAGCGGGAGTCATAGACTTCACTTACTTTTGTGTGTGTGTGCAGCTTTTATTTTTATGTCATATTATCATGTAACATAAATATATATCTGTCTTAAGAGTTGCCCTTGCGTTTTGTCTCTTTCCTGTTAGATCTAGACTCCATAAAGGCCATTACAGATGATTCCATTAATATTTTATCTTAATAAAAAGAATATTTTCAAAACTTGTGACATTGTAATAAGAACATGATGTAGTACTTTGTGTGGTCCAGAAAGAGCAGCCTCCGGCTCTGTAGAAAAACTTACAGGGGTTAAAATGAACGGGGAATTCTCCTTGAATAATCCTTTTGTGTTGTAAGTATATTTTCGCCAATGTAAAACGTAAATTGCGGTAGGGCCGTATTCGTGCGGGCGTATTCGTGCCGCTTTCGGTAAGTGGCGCTTTCTTTAAAAAGTACTCTAAACTTACCGGAAGTGTAGGGCCGTATTCATGCGGGGATTATTCGTGCGGGTCGTATTCGTACAGCATCCGGCTGCAGACACATATTATTGGCGCTTCCTCCTTCATCCCCCCTCCACCTCGATCCGGTTGGCCCCCATGTCCATCACAACACAACACTCATTTGCGAACCAAACAGTTTGAAACCTGTCTAATCCAATCATGACAGAGCACAACCTGTGGCGTTCAGGTTCAACACAGAACATTGGAATTTCTGATACTAGGCGAAACAGCAACCAACAGCATCAAATAAACGTCAACAAATAAATGATGATAATAAAATGCCAGGGCACTACATATATATAAATAATATAATAATAATAACAATAATGATAAAATATATAATACAATAATATAATATTGATCAAAAAATTGTCTTACATTATTACTCTATTACTCTACTACAAAACCAAATGACATTATCCAAAATTAATCTGCAAATATGTAGGGTAACACCCATTAATGATTTTAAATGAAATGCCTTTACCTTATTGTCAACAGAAAAATTGAGGTAATTTACTCAGCTATTCCAGTATGAAACAGCAGGCATAAAATTTGCGCTCTTTTCCATATTGTATTGGAAAGATTCTTACGGTTGTTCTTACTGACAGACAAAGACAAATTTCACCGACCGAAGAATCAGTTACATCAACATGATAGATATTATGAACAAAGATAGACATACAACTCTTGAACAGGATAGGCCAGAAGGAATTGCATTGAAGACTATTGCTAACTGTTTAGGAATTATTGGAATCTGACTGTGTTGAAGAAGTTCTCCATAAGAAACTAAAACACCATTGCTGTTGAATAATTGTCTTACCCAAACAATCCTTGTTACACCATTCTTCGAAAAATAAAGATTTGTTCTTGTAGACTTTAGGTCACTTCATTAATAAAAAAGAATCAAAAATGTAAAAAAAAATGTTTTGACCCCAGTTCTCATCATGTATACCAAATGTGAAGTAATGCTAATAATTTTAAGCATTTAAATGCCAGTTTAGGGATATGCCAATGCAATAACACATTTCATTATTATTATTATTATTATTATTATTATTGTTATGCAATCACAAAAAAAGATGAGGCACTGTATATGGTTCCAAGGCAACACTGAAAACACACACACACACACACACACACACACACACACACACACACACACACAGTAATTTCTCACTACACACCCACACACCAGACTCTGACATCTAACACACTCATACTTGATATTTAATTTTTGTTTCATTTGGTACAAACAATCATCTTGACAAGAACAACAGACCCAGGTCACATGTGGCCCACAGTTCAAATTTGATGTGTGGGCCACATACTAAATTTAACATCTGGCCCGCATCTTTTTTTGCCACCTTAAAGTGGTGCCAACTGAATGCCACCTGTGGCCCACAGCTCAAATTTGATATGAGGGCCACATACTAAATTCAACATCTGGCCCACATTTGGCTTGCCACCTTAAAGCTCGTGTCCGGAGTTTCCGTTTGTTTTCAATTTATGTATCACTGTTTAACAAAGCTTAAATGTGTTAGTCTAGTTCGATACTATAATATAATGTTAGTATGACGCGATATGAAAATTTATTCATGAGCTCCGCCTTCCTCTCATAGACCCCCATGTTATTCCAAAAAGCGCCGGTCGCTGCCGACCAATCAAGTTCGAGCTTCCGCTTTGTCATGCTGTCAATCAACGGTTACGCGCACAGCAAGCAAGCCCATGCAGAGGTGGGCGAGCTACGCACTACGCAACCGCGTGCACATTTGTTTTGCTTGTGGAGGAGAGAGCATCAGGGATTGGCAACTTCCAGAAAAGTTACCAATCCCACAGCTTGTCAGGCCAAGAGACTGCAGGACGTTTTTTGGCTCGGGGTGCTCGCGTCGCTCCC
The DNA here is from genome assembly GCF_021347895.1 of Acanthochromis polyacanthus. NCBI lineage: Eukaryota > Metazoa > Chordata > Actinopteri > Pomacentridae > Acanthochromis > Acanthochromis polyacanthus. The sequence continues at coordinate 36,551,913 of NC_067117.1, read as the reverse complement.
CGACCACGGCCTCCATAGCCCACCTGATGGCTTCGTTTAGATGTCCGACCTCTGGAGGAAGATGTTGGGGCGTCTGGGACATACTCTTCATCAGAGGAGTCATGCAATTCTGAACTCTAGATAGAAATAAATAAACAATGTAACACATATACACATGTAAATTAACTAAGTTTGATAAACAACGTCATCGAGAGGGATACACGAGTGTAATCACATATTGAAACTTTACTCGTTCGTCCTAGCAGATTCATGTTATTTTGGTATTAGGACAAGTTAGACTCAATACAGAATTCTAACGTAATTCCTTTATTATTTACTAAATGTACTAAATGTAGAAGAGTGGAAAACAGCAAAACAGGCAAGATACTGCAGCACTCCGGGCACTCCTCTCAGGTACAGCGCGCGTGCACAAATAAAGGGGCGAAATCAGAGGGAGGGTGGGACCAACAGTGTTTTGGGAGACGCTGCGATTCAAACTCCGGACACGAGCTTTAAAGAAGGTGCCACCTCTGCCACATCTGGGCCATGTTTGGTTCACATGCCTTATGCCAGTGCCGACTGCATGCCACCTGTGCCAGCTTCAAGCCAGATGTGGGCCACATTTCTCTGCTATGTGGGTATATATATATATATATATATATATATATATATACACACACGTATATACATATATGTACAGGGATGGCTGGTATAAATGGGCTAACAGGGCTAAGCCCTCCCAGGCCAACACAAAAAAGATGAGAAATGTATTTTTCAAATAACTTAAAACAGATTGTGTTAAGTTTAGGTGAAAACAAAGGTAGCAACAGCACCAATCAGTCAACAGAAAAACATAGAATATCTATAAATGGGCTTTTTTGTTTTTTTTTACAGCCCCAGCAGATACAGTCCGCTTTCATTCATTTCGTTCTTGTAAATGATTGACAGGTGTCATGTCCCGCCCCCGTGATTTACTGATCATTTGGGCTAACTTCAGGCAGCCCACAGGCCACTGACTTTTGACCAATAGCAGCGAGTTAACACAGCGGTGGCTTTCATTCATTTCGTTCTTGTAAGTGATTGACAGGTGTCATGTCCCACACCCGTGATTTACTGATCATTTGGGCTAACTTCAGGCAGCCCACAGGCCTTTGACACAGGGAGAAAAGGTTAAGTTATGGCGGGCGTTAGCATGAACGAGGTGGATTATTTGCTTTCATGTCCATTTTCCTCAATGTCTTTGGAGGAAAAGCTGGAAGTTAAGAGACTGGGATCACATCGGCCATCGATGTTAGCTTCTTTTCAAATAAGGTAGGCCCATGTTGACCTGTTAAAGGACTGTGAAACCTTGTTTTTGCTGAGGTCATCTGTTGTACTGAAGGCGTGTTTTGCACAACATGTTGCCAAACAGTTGTAATAAGACAGTTGCAGCAGGCTATCTGTGGGCAGTCGTTGAAGTTGGAACACGTTTTGTAGTGGTGTGTGTGTTTTTGTGTGTGTGTGTGAGTGAGAGAGAGTGTTGATGTAGAGCACTAAAAAAGTATAGTGTACCTGTAATTGATGTAACTGTGTGTATCATAGGTGATGTTGCTTTTGCAGCTGTGTTAACCATTTAATCGGTATTATGCATTTGCTGGCCCACCCAAAAAATTCACCACCAGCCGCCACTGTGTGTGTGTGTATATATATATTTATATATATATATATGTATATATATATATATATATATATCAGCCCGATCTCACGAGGATTCGTGAAACTGTCACGTAAATTTTTGTTTCGGCTTCGTGCGCACCAACACGATTTCGTCATGTTTTTCGTGCCGCTCACCACGAAATGCACACCAATGTATTTTAAACGGCGGACTTTTCGTGCCACTCAGAACGTATTTCAAAAGAATGTGTATATTATATTTTTAATGTAAAACCGCGGCGAATCCAACGCTATATTTTGCATGACATCGTCCCTAAACATAACCCTAACCATAATCCTAACCATAACCTAACCATAACCTAACCATAAGCCGGTGGTACACTTACCAATTTGCATAGGAATTTCAAGAATGTCCGGCGGCCGGCGGCCGCAAACGCGATCACACAAGCAGTATACGCCGATGGACAGCTTAGATCGTCATGAATCCGCCGGTATAAACCACTTTCAGATGTGATTACCACAGCGAAAAACATTTCGTGGTGAGCGGCACGAAAAACATGAAGAAATCGTGTTGGTGCGCACGAAACCGAAACTAAAACTTATGTGACAGTTTCACGAATCCCCGTGTGTATATATATATATATATATATATATATATATATATATATATATATATACACTGCTCAAAAAAAATTAAAGGAACACTTTTTAATCTAAGTATTGCATCAAATCAGTGAAACGTGGGATACTGATCTGGTCAAGTAAGTAACTGAGGGGCTTTTTAGTCAGTTTCAGCTGCTTTGGTGTTCATAAAATTAACAACAGATGCATTAGAGGGGTAACAATGAGACAACCCCCAAAACAGGAATGAGTTTACAAGTGAAGGCCACTGACTTTTTTTCCTTCCTAATATTGTCAGACTATTTTTCACTAGTTTTGCATTTGGCTAGGGTAAGTGTCACTTCTGGTAGCATGAGGCGATACCTGGACCCTACAGAGGTTCCACAGGCAGTCCAACTCCTCCAGGATGGCACATCAATACGTGCCATTGCCAGAAGGTTTGCTGTGTCTCCCAGCACATTCTCAAGTGCATGGAGGAGATTCCAGGAGACAGGCAGTTAGTCTGGGAGAGCTTGACAGGGCTGTCGAAGGTCCTCAACCGATCAGCAGGACAGGTATCTGCTCCTTTGTGCAAGGAGGACCAGGATGAGCACTGCAATAGCTCTACAAAATGACCTCCAGCAGACCACTGGTGTGAATGACTCTGATCAAACCAGTGGTGTAGTGGTCCCTGGAGAAGTGGGTATAATTTTCACCTTTTTTTTTAATTAGTCCAGAAAAATGCCCTGTTTTAGAAACAGTGACATAGAAGACTACTCTATTCAATTTATTCAGTCATTTCTACTTGCCCACTATTATAAAATTATCATGACTTGATTAGGAACAGTTTGTAGTTATTACTGGTCACACAAGCAAACTGGATTACAGAAATTCATCTATTGTTACAAGCTAAATCAAAATTCAAAATGAGGTTTAATCTGTCAAAATCACCTTTTGTTACAGTGTTAGGCTTCACCTTTCAATAAACTGAAGATGCAGTTTACTGCCTCAATATGCTCTGACCTGGTGGTGGTAGACTGGGTCCTTGACTCTGCTCACACTGACTTGTCTGGCTAGCTTCAGGTTGGGAGCTGCCAGGGCTGCTGGTTTCAGGACTGGGGTCTGTCTGGGCCTGGTCTGGGCCTGATTTGTGCTTCTTTACAAAAAAGTCAGCAATACCTCCCTTCCTTTTCATTGTTGTCTGTCCCTATACAAAATAAGATAGCCTGGTTAGACCTCAATATTGTTTTAGGTCGAATCTTAAACTACCTGTCCCCATTCTTGTGTTTTTACTTACTTTAAAATCAACTACCAGCCTAGAGGTTTTCCCACATTATCCCAATCTAGCTCGCTTCAGACTTACGTTAGAATAACGTTAGCCTTTCAAAACGTTAGTCAGACTCTGCCCGACACTCAGTTTAACCACTGGAGACAAAATATCCTCTCCTTGAAATGTGCAGTCATGTTGCCAGTAGTTTAAAACAATGATTCATTTGGAAACCACCTTAAAACTTACCTGAGAATTATATCGTCCATGAAAGTAGGTTCGCTCGATACGTGCCACTCACTTGAAAGGTGTTTATTCTGCCTTTCTTGCATTTCCGCGCAACTTTCAAGCAGACCTGTCAATCAACTGGACTGCCACAGAGGTGTCAGCAAAATTTTCCTCTGTATGACCCGCCCTACTCTGCCTCTGATTGGCTCATCCCTAAAGTTAACCAATCGAATCAGTGAAGGTAGCATGTACCAGCCAATTACAGGCAGAGGAGGGTTGTTCATGGCTTCATCATCCTTAAGGAAAAGAGGGCTACCTGGTACACAGATATTACTGAATGATGCGCACCAGGGAGCATTAGAAGTGGGTATACGCAATGCTAACTGAAAAATAAGTGGGTATACGCCGTATACCGCCGTATACCCTGGACTACACCAGTGGATCAAACAATCAGAAAGAGATTTAATGAGAGTGGTCTAAGGGCCCAGCATCCTCTAGTGCTCGCTGTGCTCGCTGACTGGCACCGTGGAGCTCAGATGGCAACACAGGAATTTGCAAGTCCACCACTGGTGCCCTGTGCTTTTCACAGATGAGAGCAGGTTCACCCTGAGCACATGTGACAGGCATGAAAGGGCTTGGAGAAGCCGTTGAGAATGTTATGCTGCCTGTAACATTGTTCAGCATGACTGGTTTGGTGGTGGGTCAGTGATGGTGTGGGGAGGCATATCCATGGAGGGACGCACAGACCTCTACAGGCTGGACAATGGCATTCTGACTGCCATTAGGTATCAGGATGAAATCTTTTGACCCATTGTCAGACCCTACATTGGTGCAGTGGTCCTGGATTCCTTCTGGTGCACGACAATGCCCAGTCTTATGTGGTAAGAGAACTCATGCAGTTCCTGGTGGATGAAGGAACTGATACCATTAGCTGGCCCCCACACTCACCTGACCTGAATCCAATAAAACACCTTTGGAACATTACGTTTTGTTCCATCTGACACCATCAGGTTGCTCCTCAGACTTTCCAGGAGCTCATTGATGCCCTGGTTCAGATCTGGGAGGAGATACCCCAGGACACCACCTGTCGTCTCATTCAGAGTTTGTCCCGGCATCGTCAGTCATGCATACAAGCACATGGAGGCGATACAAACTACTGAATACCATTTTGAGTTGCTGCCAAGGAATTTCAGCAAGATGGACCAGCCTGCCACATCAGTTTTTCACTTTGATTTTGGGGTGTCCTGAATTTAGCCCTCCTGGGGGGTTGATAATTTTCATTCCCATCAAACAATGTGGCACTTTTCATTCCTAACACATTATCTAGTCCATATCAATGCTAATATCCAGTTTGTTTTTTCCCCATATTGAAATATGATATGTTTTCAAAGTGTTTCTTTAATTTTATATATATATGTGTGTGTGTGTGTGTGTGTGTGTGTGTGTGTGTGTGTGTCGGGGTACTACGTAAGGTAATTATATTTTTGCACTCGTTGAATATAGGGCACCACCTCGCTTATGCAAGGAAATTAATTAATTTCGGCAGAATTTCAAAGAAATCCCTGTCGAAATACAATAGATCAGTCTCATATCTTAAAGATTAGAATTCTTGGTTAAATTGACCCCAATTTCTCACAATGAAACGCACAAGACTGTAATTTGGTATAAAATGAAAACATTTATTTTAATGTTGTTCCAATCCGATGCTGGCATCGGATTTCACGCCGATATTGCCCTATTTTAAGGTATCGGTATCGGCAAGTAAACAGACCAAATCACCAGTGCGACTATTAAATTACAATATCGGACCTTGTGAAAGGGCAGTCAGGCTCCGCTACTTTTGCTAATGCTGCTATGACAGGAAGTCAGTTCTTCTTCGCTGATTTGACAGGAAGTTGCTACAAGCGGTAGCTACAGTAAAGCATGTCGGCTATTTGGTAGTATTTTCACCGAGACCAACCAACAAATAAGACTGCAAAATGTCAGATTTGCAAAAAGGATGTTTCGAGAGGTGGCTCTCACGTTGGGGCATTTAACACGAGCAACTTGATAAAGCATTTGAAAGCGCACCACCCCGAAGAACACCAGAGAGTCATCAAAGCTAACACCGAACGACAGAAGCAACAAACTATAGAAGGTTCTTTCACACGGAGAGAGAAGTTTCCCAAAGAGTCTCAACCACCGGAATAAGCGATAAAATTGTGGAGTTTATTGTCTTGAGTGACCAGCCACTATCACTGGTCGAAAATGTGGGATTCCACCGCTTAATGGAGTATATTGAGCTGCGCTACAATTTGCCTGGTCACAAATACATTTCAGAAACGGCGCTCCCCAAACTGTACACGACAGTGAGTAAGTGCATTTCTGACAAACTTAAAGATGTTCCAGCTGTCAGCTTCACTACAGACATTTGGAGCAGTGACGTTTCCTCGTTGTCTTTACTTAGCTTGACTGGGTGCATATGGAGACATCGTCATCTTTTACACGCCAGAGTGCCGTGTTGCATGCTAGCCAGTTCCGTGGATCACATACAGCCCTTGCCATTGCCGAGGCACTTGGGGAGATGCTCGATAAGTGGAAAATAAAGAAATCCAGTGTTCACGTTATTCTGCGAGACAACGCTAGCAACATGAAAAGGGCCATGCAAGAGTTTGGCATGCCTAGTTTGGGATGTTTTGCCCACTCGCTGCAGCTGGTGGTTCACGAGGGGTTGTTGTCACAGAGAAGCGTCAGTGACGCTGTGGCTAACTGTAGAAAAATAGTTGGACATTTCAGACACTCTCCACTAGCCACAACGCGTCTTGAAGACATACAAAAAGATTTACACATGCCCAGCAAACGTCTTCAACAAGACGTTACAACCAGATGGAACAGAACTTTCTTTATGGTGGAGAGTGCATTGGAGCAGAAACGGCCAATTTCCGCATACGGAGCAGAATACGACCTCCCTGCGAGCCTGACTCCTAACCAGTGGTCTCTTTTGGAAAAAACTGTCCTTGTTTTGAGCCCATTCGAAGAGCTTACCAAAGAGATGAGCTGCGCTGTCTCGTCTCTGTCTGAAGTCATCCCTTCTGTGACTGTTCTAAAACGGCTGCTTTCCCGTGAGTGCCATGACGACTCAGGAATAAAAACCATGAAATCAACACTACTTGAAGCAGTCAACAGACGATTTCAAGCTTTTGAGCAAGAGCCCCTGTAAGCAGTTGCCACTCTCCTGGACCCTCGTTTTAAAGACAGGTACAGTGTCTATTCAGTTTTAGCTCATAATTAAATTTTATTGTAATTTGCCTGATGATAATTTGCTTTTTTTGTTAAGCTAACAATTTATTTTAAAAAGTACAAAATCACATAATTAAATATATTGTAATGTGTTAAATTCATGTAGTGCTTATTTTGTGACCACACTCTAAGAAGATCACTAGCAAACAAATCATAGGCAACATAGTACATTACAGCTGTATGGCTTTAAGCCTTTGAACACATATTGGGGGGTAATCTTGCTCTTATTGTTTCTTCTGTGTTTTGTTGCTTTTAGATACTTCTCCTGCACTGATCACATCAGAGATGCAAAGGAAGCTCTGACAAAAGAGATGGAAAAGACTGAGCCATCTGATACTGAGACCACCACAGAAAGCCCCAGGAAACGTCCACGAATGGAGGCAGAACCCGAGAATCCCCACAGTAATCAGAGTGGGCTGAAGGGAATATTTGAAGAGATTGTCCAGGAGCATGAAGAACATGGCACACCGTTCACCAGTGCCCGTGCTCAACTACAAACATATCTAATGGAGCCAACTGTCCCACACTTAGATAGTCCTTTTCAATACTGGGCAAACAACCTTGTTTGGTTTCCCACCTTGGCTGTCACCGCTGCAAAGTTTATTTCTGCACCTAGTACAAGTGTAGATAGTGAGAGACTGTTTAGTGCAGCATCCAACATTATTGATGAGAAAAGAAACAGGCTTGGAGGTGAGAGAGCAGAAATGCTCATTTTCCTTAAGAAGAACCTCCCAGTGTACCTAAACTTGTGAGGAAAAAATGGTTACTTGAATCCCATGTTTAATTAATGTTCATTTTGCTCATTTTAGAGCTTGTTCATTTGAAGTATTATTTTGCATCTAGGTGCACACTAAAGCAGATATTTTCACATTGGTACTGCACTTTTTCATGCTTTAGATAATCTACTGGATTTGCAATTTTAGTGGAAAAAGGGTGTAGCTGTAAAGCTGCATTTCCGTTGTCACTGGTCAGAGTTAAACCCAGTGTTATTTATTTACTTGCATGTGTTCAAACGGCAAATGGAATACCAAATGGGTTAGAGGTTTTGACAACATCCTAATTTAAGTAGAACGCAAGGATAATTCAGCAACTGAAAATATATCAACTGTTTAACACCGAAAAAAGGCACCAAAGCTGATTCCAAGCACATGTTGAAATGAACTCAGGAGACACTGAAATAATTACGTAAATACCCTTTCTTGCACAACAGTTTTTCCATTTAAGTGTAAAGTATACTTATCTTTCAACTCTTTTTCCCTAAATATTGAAGTGCTTATTTTTCCTGAACATGAGCCAGATGAGTAAAGGTTTGGACCAGCTTATAAGCAGAAGAGATGGTATTTAGTTATCCCATCATTATCATATGGCTTTAGGTCAGAGCTTGGCAGTTGTCACTGAATCTTTCACATTATTCAAATTCCATTAAAACAATTAGTATTGTTTCTAAATGAGATTAGATTTATACTGAAATATTGTTGGTGTTTTTTTTACCCAATTGTTATGGTCCTTGTGAAAAAACTATTTGCAAGTTGTTATTGCACTTTTTCATAGTTGAATTATTACAATTCTCAAAGTTTTTTTGTTAGAGTAGACACTCTATGTTGATTTGAAACACTTGATATAAAGTTAAAGAAAATAGTATTATACGTGATATTAATGTTGCACAAATGTTAATTTTTTTAATTTTAAAAAAGTAACTGTCAAGTTGTTTATGACAGACTAAACAACATTCATTCAAATAATATACTGTCATATGTTTGTTTTTTTTATACTAATTTTGAATCTTAAAATTGTCCAAAATGCAAAGGACATAAACAAGTTGAATGGTATATACAGTTGTAGTGTTTTTTTGTTCATACACCTTGGTATCGGCTAGGGATCGGTAGTATTCAAGCCCAAGTATCGGTATCGGATCGGAAAGGAAAAAGATGGTATCGGAACAACACTAATTTATTTACTATTCTATTGAATAACACAAGTGAACTCTATATACAGTGCCATGTGATGTGTGTATGTGCATGCATGACTACGGGTGTGTGTGTGGGTGTGTGTGTATGTGGAATGTGTATGCGGAGATTCAATTCTGCATATTAAAAATATAAGGATTATGGTAAGGTGAAGCCAGATAGCTAACCTGACTAAATAAACGGTAATTTGGATTAAGTACGGTTGATAAGAATAACGGATTAAATGAATTAAGTAATCAAGTGGTTAGTCACTTCAAACCCGGAACTCAGAAACAGAGAATGCTCATAGAAGCTCAGCTGGCCTTACTGTAGTGAACCGTCATATGCTGGGACGCAGAAGTAGCCGTTGGATGATGTCTCACAGTGCGACGGGATGGCTTTGCTTCCCAGACGCTGTGTGTCACGGTGGCGACAGTAGTCGTCCTGCATAGGCGATCGGTTGGGAGCAAATGGATCCCTGGACCAGCAGATCTCGAGTGCTGTCAGCTGAGGTTGTCCGGTTGATCAAGCCACTTGATTAAAATGATGGTTCTCAGGCTTTAGTGAGTAAAAGGACGGATAAACTGTACAGGCGCAAAATTGAGTAAAAGTGAGAACTGGTTCTTAATCAGTTCTTGGGATTAAAACGAATAAATTCGGCGTTGACTCGTGAGCAAAAATATGTCTAACTTTAAGTTACAAAAATTAAAAGATAAATGGCAAACAGGGTTACCAAACTCTGGAACAAAGAACTGCAGAGGATAGAAAGAAAGATGCATCTTTAGGTAAGAAATAGTGGGAGATGCTCCTCAGCTTGCAGCATCTCAGACGGGAGACAAAGGAAGTAAGAGAGTGGGGGCCAGGCCTTGTCCGGCTTATATCAGGCCAGGGGGCCATGGGAGGACCTCAGGGCAGAGATGATACTTCGGCGCGAATTCTGCCTAGTAATATGACCCCTTCTTTGTTCTCAAGAGAGGAAGAGAGGGGAGATGATCAGGAGTGGATTAAAAATATGATATTAAACGTGCAAACACGATCTGTCTATTCCTCACCATAATCCAGTCAACCAAAAGTGGACACATGTTCCTGATTATGCAGGTCAACAAGTACATGAATTATTTAATTCAATAACTATATGGTTAATGTGTTCTACGCATACTACAAATATATGTCACAGTGAAGATATGATAACATGTCATACATATGATAATGAATAACACAAGTTTTCACCCTTTCAATCACGAATAGAAGATATATTCAGCAGTTAATAATGGAATACTGTGGGACGTTGGAAGAAATTGAATTCAAATTTAAATATCTGGACTTCTGCAAGGGGTACAGTTGTCAATTTTGGATATGTTACATACAAAGTACCATCAATAACTTTGGTGACCCTGAAAGAACAAAATAAATCTTAGAAATATGAGTTTTGAAGATGTTCTTGTTCCTTAAAGAAAGTCTGTCTGTCTGTGTGCTCCATCCTTCAGCAGAGCCATAAAATTTAAGACTGTTATCTGATCAGGTGGAAGGCAGAGATGTCTCCTGTGGAGGAAGGGGTTTGAGAGCAAGAATAAGATGATTAAAGCAAAACATTTTAGCATAAAGTGGTAGTTATTGTCTTTCATAAAGGTTCTTCCAGGTGTTTTAATGTTCAGCAGGGGACTCCATCCTTCTGTGAATGAGAACACCCAGAAATACATATGTCCCAATTTTCCTCCAGAAACTGGGGGATCATAGCCTAGCTGCACAACAAATTTAATTCTCTGCCAGGGTGGGTCTAGTTACCCTCCATAAGGCTCAAGGTTGGATGCTCCTAAAACTGGCCAGACGAATCACCATGAAGTGTAGAGTCAGAAGGCGGGCATAACTAAGTGACGACAGAGGCGCGACGATTCTGACAGAAACAACCGGCGCACAATAAACAGTTATCTTTCGACTCGGCTTTGACCACAGCCCTTAAAGATTTGAAGCTAAAATTCAACTTGAAAGATAAACAAAGGACGGCACTGAAGTGTTTCATTGAGAAGAAAGACGTATTTGGACTTATGCCGACGGGATATGGCAAATCCTTAATATACCAGTGGGCTCCGCTGGTTGGGAAGCTAATGGGACTTAGCCACAATCCGGCGCTCTTAGGAACTACGTCAGCCTATTCGTTGCACTGATTGGTTGTATACCTACCCAATTGCTGCAGAGTGATTTGAAAGACAACCTTTTAGCCCGCCTCCCTCCCTGTCGAGCGTTCCTAGACCCTTGTGTCTTAAGAGCTGAGTCTAGCATAGCTAGGCTAGGGGGATCATTCTTCCTGTAGGGAGAGAAGAGACTTCTGTTCTTTATCTGAGTTTGCCATCTCTGGAATTCCAAAGGCCGAAGCTGGGTTCCTACACACACACACACACACACACACACACACACACACACACACACACACACACACACATATATATATATGCACATTTCCTGTTTACTTATTGTGATTTTCTTCCTTCTTTGCATTCCTTGATGCATCTACATGTAATGGCAATTTACCACCATCAGTTGTCAGCGTAGATCAGGGACGACATATATGCAGACATGCTTCTTCTTCTTCTTTTCCTTTCGACTTTTCCCTTCAGGGGTCGCCACAGCGAATCAATTGCCTCCATCTAATCCTGTCCTCTGCATCCTCCTCTCCCACACCAACCACCATCATGTTCTCCCTAACCACATCCATAAACCTCCTCTTTGGTCTTCCTCTAGGCCTCCTGCCTGGCAGTGGGAAACTCAGCATCCTTCTACCAATATATTCACTCTCTCTCCTCTGGACATGTCCGAACCATCTCAGTCTGGCCTCTCTGACTTTATCTCCAAAGCCTCTAACATGTGCTGTCCCTCTGATGTACTCATTCCTGATCCTATCCATCCTGGTCACTCCCAAAGAGAACCTCAGCATTTTCAGTTCTGCTACCTCCAGCTCTGCCTCCTGTCTTTTCCTCAGGGACACTGTCTCCAGACCAAACAACATGGCTGGTCTCACCACAGTTTTGTAAACCTTTCCTTTCATTTTAGCTGAAACTCTTCTATCACAAATCACACCTGACACTTTTCTCTAGCCGTTCCAGCCTGCCTGTACACGCTTCTTCACCTCTTTTCCACACTCTCCATTGCTCTGGACTGTTGACCCTAAGTACTTAAAATCCTCCACCTTCTTGATCTCTTCTCCCTGTAACCTCACTCTTCCACTTGGGTCCCTCTCATTCACACACAGATACTCCATCTTGCTGTGACTAACCTTCATTCCTCTCCTTTCCAGGGCAAACCTCCATGCCTCTAGCTTCTCCTCCACCTGTTCCCTGCTCTCACTACAGATCACGATGTCATCTGCAAACATCATAGTCCATGGAGACTCCTGTCTAACCTCTTCCTGTCATCCTGTCCATCACCATAGCAAACAAGAAGGGGCTCAAAGCTGATCCCTGATGTAGTCTCACCTCCACCTTGAACTCCTCTGTCACACCTACAGCACACCTCACCACTGTCTTACAGTCCTCATACATGTCCTGCACCACTCTAACATACTTCTCTGCCACTCTAGACTTCCTCATACAAGACCACAGTTCCTCTCTGGGCACCCTGTCATAAGCTTTCTCCAGATCTACAAAGACACAATGCAGCTCCTTCTGACCTTCTCTGTACTTCTCTATCAACATCCTCAAAGCAAATATTGCATCTGTTGTACTCTTTCTTGGCATGAAACTATACTGCTGCTCACAGATGTTCACCTCTGCCCTTAGTCTAGCTTCAACTACTCTTTCCCATAGCTTCATCGTGTGGCTCATCAGCTTTATTCCTTTGTAGTTGCCACAACTCTGCACATCTCCCTTGTTCTTAAAGATGGGCACCAGCACACTTCTCCTCCATTTCTCGGGCATCTTCTCACTATCTAAGATCCTGTTGAACAACCCAGTCAGAAACTCTACTGCTACCTCTCCGAGACACTTCCATACCTCCACAGGTATATCATCAGGACCAAGTGCCTTTCCACTCTTCATCCTCTTCAATGCCCTCCTCACTTCATACTTACTAATCTTTGCTACTTCCTGGTCCACAACAGTCACCTCTTCTACTCTTCATTCTCTCTCATTTTCCTCATTCATCAACTCTTCAAAGTACTCTTTCCATCTTCCCATCACACTATTGGCACCTGTCAACACACTTCCATCCTTATCCTTTATCACCCTAACCTGCTGCACGTCCTTCCCATCTCTGTCTCTCTGCCTTGCCAACCTGTACAGATCAGTCTCTCCCTCCTTACTGTCCAACCTAGCATACAAGTCATCGTAAGCCCCTTGTTTGGCCTTTGCCACCTCTACTTTCACCTTACGCTGCATCTCCCTGTACTCCTGTCTACTCTCTTCAGTCCTCTCAGTGTCCCACTTCTTCTTAGCTAACCTCTTTCTCTGGATCCCCTCCTGCACCTCCTCATTCCACCACCAAGTCTCCTTATCTCCTTTCCTTCCAGATGACACACCAAGTACTCTCCGACCTGTATCCCTGATCACATTTGCTGTAGTTGTCCAGTCATCTGGAAGCACCTCCTGACCATCCAAAGCCTGTCTCAACTCTTTCCTGAAAGTCATACAACACTCTTCCTTTTTCAGTTTCCACCATTTGGTCCTCTGCTCTGCCTTTGCCCTCTTCATCTTCTTCACCACCAGGGTCATCCTACACACCAACATCCTATGCTGTCTGGCTACACTCTGACCTGCCACTACTTTGCAGTCACTGATCTCCTTCAGATTACACTGTCTACACAAGATGTAGTCTACCTGTGTTCTCCTACCTCCACTCTTATAGGTCACCCTATGTTACTGCCTCTTCTGGAAGAAAGTATTCACTACAGTCATTTCCATTCTTTTTGCAAAGTTAACCACCATCTGTCCTTCTGCGTTCCTCTCCTGGATACCAAACCTGCCCATGACCTCCTCATCATCGCTGTTTCCTGCACCAACATGTCCACTGAAGTCTGCACCAATGACAACTCTCTCACTTCTAGGGATGCTCTTCATCACTTCATCAAGGTCCAGCCAGAATTTCTCCTTCTCCTCCCGCTCACATCCTACCTGTGAAGCATACCCACAAACAACATTGAACATCACACCTTCGATTTCTAGCTTCATGCTCATCACTCGATCTGACACTCCTTTTACCTCCAAGACATTTCTAACAAACTCCTCCTTCAAGATAACTCCTACTCCATTTCTCTTCCTATCTACACCATGATAGAACAACTTGAACCCTGCTCCTAAACTTGGGGGCGGCATAGCTCAGTGGGTCGAGTGGCCGTCTTGTAACTGGAAGGTTGCCGGTTCGATTCTCGGCCTATTGTGCTCATGTTGAGGTGTCCCTGAGCAAGACACCTAACCCCTAACCGCTCCTGGTGGGTCGTGGTTAGTGCCTTGCATGGCAGCTTCCGCCATCAGTGTGTGAATGGGTGAATGTGATGTATCATGTAAAGCACTTTCGGTAAAAGTGCTATATAAATACAACTTGGACCCTGCTCCTAAACTCCTACCTTTCCACCTGGTCTCCTGGACACACAGTATGTTCACCTTCCTTCTCTGCATCATGTCAACCAGCTCGCTACCTTTTCCTGTCATAGTTACACACCTTCCTCCCCTCCTTCTTCGACCAACAGTCGTCCATTTTCCACTGGCACCCTGTAGGTCGACAGCACTGATGGCGGTAGTTGTTAACCCGGGCCTCGACCGATCCGGTATGGAAGTCATACATTTGATTCGCATGTTTGGTTTGGCCAAAGTTTTACATCGGATGCCCTTCCTGACACAACCCTCTGTATTTATCCGGGCTTGGGACCGGCACAATAAGACACTGGCTTGTGTCCCCTTGCGGCATGCCAAAGAAAGCAATGGTGTGAGCCATTTCACTGCATGAGAGATTGTTTTCCTGGGGGAAAAAAGTTCTAAACATGTATCTTTGCTGAGTTTCTGGGGTTTCTGGGGTTGAAATCAAATCAACAACCAAAGATCAACTTTAAAACTTGAAAAATATCATGAAGTGATAAATTCAAACAATACTCACCATATTGTTGGTGAGTTTAACGTTACATCTCTAGCAGCATTAATAAGGGTAAAACAGCATGTACTGTACCACTGATGCATTATGATCACTTCCCATTTGGTGTATTAGTGCCTTCCTTCTGCAGTTTCACTGTGAAGCAGATGCAGGAATTTGTGGGTTAGTGTAGCTTGTCTAATGCTTTGGCAGTAGTTGCTTTTCTGTAGGGATTTACTGAGATTTGCTGAGGTGTGACCAAAGAAAGTGTCCAGTTATTTAGTTCACCATGTGTCTTCAGACTGATCGATGTCTCTATTGTACCTACTGTGTTGTTGAAGTTACATTTAAATGGGAATAAATTGACTGCAGTATGAGAGTCCTTTTTTGTCTGTATGTGCTTTGCAGCTTCTGTGTTTTTAAAAGCTGCACGTGACAGATACTGCGTCCTCCTCTACATCTACAACTTATGAAGCTAGCTTCTAAAGAAGCACCTGTGCATTCATTTTGGTCGGTGAAATCTTGGAGGGACTGATTATTGCACTTTGTAGGTCTCGAGAAACAACATTAAAGTTATTTTCAGCTTTACTTGGCTTCAGCTAAGAAATAATGTATTGATTTACAAATTTATTTAGTTAGTGTCCCACATCAGTGCTGTATCGCTAATACATAGATTTTATTTGGCTGCCACCCAAAAGGGCTTTTTTCTTTTGTTTGTGAATTAATTATTTCTTCCTCTGTGTAAAGAGTAGCTGGACTGGAAAAATCTTGTGTGAGCTTATCTTTACACTGAATTGTCAGCAGATGTTATCTGACAGCAAATAATGATTGAACATTGATACATTGTTTCACCTAATATCTACATATAACAATGTTTTCTTTATTATTATAGGAATTAGATTGTCAGCATGGTAGTTTGTAATGGAAAAACCCTGTATTCTCATGAGGCAAACCACTTCAGACACCTCATTGTGCTGTGGATTATGTATATTCAGCTCTGGATATTGCTGTAGTCTAGGACTCAGGCATGCATTTAGCACCATTATTTCCAGGGCTTTTGTGCGGTGGGCTTGCTTTATCAAGGAGGCATAGAAGAAGATGATAGCTGCTGAGAGCTTGCTGCATACAGAAGCCTTGGATTCAAGTAGGGGCTAACCATTCATTTTAAATAATTGTATGTTTCCTTCCACCAACTCACTGTCCTTCCAGTGCTAGTATCAAAGCAATTGTGACAACATATTTTTCAGAGGATTGCAGCCGTTGTCTCTTTTTCTTTGGGGCGTAGAAATTTGTTTATAATCTGTGTTGTTTCTTTACAACAGGCTGCTCACATAGAAGTGATGCCAATCATTTATATGAAGATAATTTAGGTTTGATAATGTACCTTTCTGGGTTTTAATCAGGCAACATACAGCACAAGAAATAAAAATATTCTGCAATGGTATAGTCCTCTCATTTCTCAAAACTATACAAACCAGCAGATTTCTTCCCTTAATCACTCAAACCCGGAAATGGACGTTGAAATTTTGAAAACATTTTTAATAGAAATAAAATTTTGTATAAAAAAAACTAAACATGCTTCACACACTCATTAGTTTTCATGAGGTTTTACAAATACATAGTCAGATAGCCAGGCACTGTATCTTTTTGTACATTTTCCCCAATTTTAGGATATGTCAGGACATAAAGCAGACATCATCAGTCTATTTAATAACATACATTAACTTGCCATTTAATTTGGTCAGCACTCACATTTTATTCTGCAACACAAATGGTGTTGAAAAGTAACACAGAGGGAGGCATGAGAAGCAGCATTGAATTCACAGCACAAATGACCCCACAATTTTTTTTCCCCCAAGACATTAGAGGGCTTTTACACTGCACGAAGCCAACTTTTAATCTGTTCAGCAAGCTCAGGGTGATGGATAAAGATATTGTATAGTTTTGCAATTAGATTTTCATCTGTCGAAAAGCCTTAGAACTTCCTAACACCTCCTCCTTATCATGAGAGTGCCCGAGGAGGACATGTTCAGTAATGAATTTTCTCGATAGCTGGTCCATTATGGATATCACCTTCAGGGCATATTGCATGATCCTCTCAAGGGCATACTTCATCTTAATTCCCCTACTAATGGATCTGTACAGCTAAGCTTTACCCTTACACTAAGTACGTGTAACCAAGAGAATAGCTGGTGGCAGTGATGGGAGGGTCATCCTGGATGACAGCTCACAGTGAGATCTCCTGGCTAAAAACATTGCTTATTTTAACCATGAGCCACTGTTTGAAAGCACATACAGGTATGCGGAGGGCAGTGGCAGCCTTGGGCTAGCTGGTAATACAAATCATGGCCTCACTTTAGCACAGATAAACAATCACTCACTAGACCTTCACCATTTGAGAATAGTTTTTAACATACACTAGGCTCAGACCCAAACAATTTTTAACAACGTTGCAACGGAGTTTAAACGCATTCCAAATATATTAGTTTGTCTTTTTCTTATTTATTTTTGTTTTTGTAACAACACAACACAGGATGTTGAAACTGGCATGCTCAAAATCGGCAGAGACCATCTTATATGTGTAGTCATTCTTATGAAGTCAGCAGCAACCTGGAAGAAGAAATTAAAAAAATGTGATGTCTGGTATGGATCTGTTGCATTGTTGAGATGATTACCAGTCACTTCCAGTCATTTCGCTCAGGAGACTAGAATACATTTAGAAAAAATTATGAACAAACATGAGCTCCCTCTGAGAAATCCAACGACCATGTTTTCATGCCTTTTTGGTGTTGATTAATCCCTTGTGATGCCTTGAGGATTTTAAGATTAATTATAGTTCGCAAAACTGGCAGACAACATTGAGAACACTTGAACATAATTGTGATTTTAGTTCAGTTTCAGTCAGCACGGCTCAAGTTGATAGAAATCTTTAACAGAGGGCATCGCGGAAATGTAAACACTCAAAAGGAAAGCGCCATCTTTCAGTCTCCAGGCCTCTGCCATGCAAGTATTTTTCATTTTTCTCTTTCTTTGTGTGTGTGTCTGTGTGTGTCTGTGTGTATTCTTGTGAGGCAGACGGAAGATGGAACCTTAAAATTGTACTGTTATCTGTTCTGGTCCCCTGCATTGTCCATCCCTGCATCTCTTTGTGGTCTCTCTTCGCAATGTCACATCTTTGGGCAATTCTTCTGTGATCTCCTCCCACACAATAACACATCCTTTTTCTTTTTTGCCAGCTGTGTGAATTTCCACTGCATGTTTTTTCTCCGTAAGGGTGGAAATCCTGAATTGTGATGAAGAACCTTTGTCCCTTAGATTGCATGGTTGCTGTAGCTGATGTAGGTTTGCTTTGTCGAGAAAGCTGAAAGAGAAGAATAAGAGAGGAGATTGAGACTCAAATTGAGTTAAGATGAGCTATTGTAACCTTTAAGATGAGGAGGATTTGGACGTGCGGGTGCTTTTGTTTATCCATGCTTTTCTGGTTTAACCAGTTTGAAGATGAAATGTCACATAATGTCTGAGAATTTGTATTCAGTCCTTGATTTGTTCTCATGTCGCAGTGTAAAATTAACGCCAATAATTCCAAAACATTCAGTAATTCTATTCATCCATCCATTGTCTAAACACCACTTAATCCTCATTAGGGTCATGGAGAGGCTGGAGTCTATCCCAGCTGACTTAGGATGACCGCAGGGGACTCCCTGGACAGGTTGCCAGTCTATCACAGTACTACATATAGAGACAAACAAGCACACTCACATTCACATTGACAGACAATTTAGAATCACAAATTAACCTGATTATGTTTTTGACTGTGGGAGGAAGCCAGAAAAAACCTATGCATGCGCAGGAAGAACATGTAACTCCCTGCAGAAAGATCCCAGGAAGGTAGGGACACAAACTGGGGATCTTCTAGCTGCCAGGCAACAGTGCTAACCACCATCCACTGTGCAGCCCAATGATTTTTTCTGTGACAATGTTTATTCCCTCAGGAAATGCCATTACTACATAGAGCGAGCACCATCTCCTCCTTTTTCCTGCAGATATCAGCAGTCAGCTTTCCAGTTGTTTCCCCAGACCATGTTAGCTGATGCGCTGAGGTGGAGCAGATAAATCCTGACAAAATGTCACCAGATCTCAGCAGTTGTGGGAGCTGGCCTGGACAGGAATTTTTCAATTTCATCAAGCCATATATCCGCAGTGGCAATGACAGGGACAAATGGTGCTTATTCAAATAGCCTTGCACTGTACAACCCCTGTAAACTTTAACACCATCAGGATAAGTTGCTACTGGCTATCAATTCTGTGTCTTTGCCTTCTCACCACTTATTGTGACAAAAGGTCCCATTAAACCTCCACAGAAACTTAAAGCAAGAAAATGTAAGAAAAAGCTCTGTGTGTTTACATGTAGCTATTTTAGTCGATTGTCCTCCCAGCATTGTTCTATTGTTGCTGCTGTGCATTGTCATACATTTTATACTGATTTCTGTTTTTGTGTAAACAGGAAATAGTGTCAGCTTTTTTTTATTCTTCTATGAAAGGAAACATTTCTCACCACTGCTTTTATTAAAAATAAGGAGAAGAATACAGCTTTAGAATGTGTGACAAAACACTCAATTCCTTCCAAGTTTGGGGCCAGATGGAGGGAATGCATTTCTATTGACAGACGTGACCGATTAAAACCTCTTCCTGCCAGTGGCAAGCAGAAGAGGAGCATTTTGGACGTCACGAGTAATTTCTGCTGACTCAATTGCTGAAGTCATTATTTACTTCACTTGTATAAATCTAGAGTGTGTCATTGATGCAGTAGTGCCAAGCACTTTTATTGGTATTGAGATTAGGAGGAGGAGGTGCCCGCTGAGATATTCAGATGCCTCAGAAAGGAGAGTCAGATGCCTCATTATTTATTATGTTTCAACTCTCGCTGTAGCCAAAGATTTTTATTACTGAGCTCCTGATTATTGTTTTGGTTAATGTTTTTTCTGTAGTATGTCAATTAACAGTGACAAACGTTGATCAGTTTCCAAGAGCCCAACAGGAGGTCTCCCTGAATTCTGTTAAAAAATTTTGTATACATTTAAAAAAAAAAAAAAGTCCAGATTCAAAGCTGGAGCCAAGAAATCTTTGGCTTCATTGTGACCTAAACTCGCAGTTTTTAAGTCATGGTTGGTCTTTGAAATAACCCATTTTAATGAGTTAAAGCACAATCTGATTTAAATTGGTGATAGATACATTTCTTGCTTGAAGAAATCATTTTGAAGCAAATATTGACTGCATAATGTAATAGCTATAGGATTATGACACCATCTGTGTTTAGATTGGTTCCCAATAAACTTTGCTTTCACTATGCAATTCTGTCTGCCACTGGAGCCAAAATGTTCAGAGAAAATAGAGGCTTGATTTATAGTTAACAGAACAAATTGAGTAACGGTATAACCTTTGGTAAAAGAAATTGCGCCTCGATGTCAAGTGGGCAAAGAAAGCAACTGAATTAAAATAAGAATTAACCTCAGTCAGGTATTCGCTTGATAAAGAAAAGGTTCAGCAGATGTTCATTTGGCAGTATCTCTACTAGATCAGGAAGTAACAACACCTGCCATTGCATTGTTGGCAGAAATTGGTTACTGGAAATCATGTTGATTTTCCTGATGCTAGCAGCCAGAAAATGAACCAGGAGAATCTTTCTGCCCCCTTTTACTACTCCGCCCAGGAGGCGGAACCTCGGCAGAGTTATATGATGATCAGCCTTGCTTTGTCTGTTTGTTTGTCTGTCTCTTAGCAACAATACTCAAAAACGGACGAACAGACCAACTGATTAGATTTTGGCTGTGATGCGGCTTACAGTCTGGATCCATGGATTTGTTAAAGACTTCTGTATCATTGTGAGATCGCGCCACGGCATCACTGACAACAAAAGAACACTATGTCAGCTGCCTGCTGACGATCACATGATTGCGATCCTATTACAAATCCACTGCTGTGGACTTATAGGGACTTCTCCGTCGGCTATGATACAAGAAACAATGGATTAAATTGTGGGGCTGTTTCCAAGTTCTATCAATTCGAGCTGCCTGCTACATAAATATGTAGCAGGGTACTTGGAAGAGATAAAGGTAAAATTTCATGTGTAGCTGATAAATTCCATCAGAACCTTTGTGGAGAAAAAAAGTTTGCCAAATTTAAGGTTTTTCTAAACTAGAGTTGTAGTTTCAATGCTGAAATGTAGAATATGTTCTGTAATCCATTCCTTCGTGACTTTATCCCTCATACACATAATTTAGAGAACAATATTCATCCCCCCGCCAGCAAATAAACAACAGTGGCACATTTACTGGATTCAGTGAAGTGTTAAATAACATGCTGCATAAGTAATAAGTAATAATTTTTTACTCAGCTTCCTATCATTGCATCAATTTGTTTGATTTACAGACACTGAAGGACAAAACATTCCTGAGGAAAAAAAAAAAACAGCAGCAGGTTTTTTAGTCAAAGATATCCTCATTAGCATGTGTGTTCTTACATTGTGTTTCGAGGCTTTCGCACAGCTCAGTCTTGGCCTCTCCGTTGGGTCTGAGTCCGGCCTTGGGGTTGAATTTGTTGGACATGGTGGCAGCGGTAACCACAGCCTTGAGGCTGCGTGTGCGTTTGGGCACGTTCTGCTCAGGATGGAAGAGAACCACGTAGACCTTGGGCATGTAGAGCAACCCGAGGGATACTGAAGCGCTCAGGCTCACAGAGATGGTCAGTGTGGTTGTTTGGATATACATCTGGAAGAGAGAAAGCCACCAAACTTACACAGTGCAAACAGTTTAACCCTGATTTACCATCACAGGTTTTTCTATATGGGCAGTGGCGTGATCTTTTTATGGAGTATGAAATATGGAGAAATGACACCAGAGGACACCCACCCGTACGACAAGAGGCACAGTTTTCACATAAACAACACCGCTTTTTGAGCAGGCTGGTTACAGTGCAAGTTCAAAGCCAGTGTCTGACTGAGCACCAGTTCTTTGCGTTTCCACCAACTATGCACCGGCTCCTGGGGACACAGCAGTGGTCGGCCAAAAAGAGCCCCCATTTTGACCGGCTGCATTCCGTGATTCCACCGGGGCCCTGGACGACACAGCCGAGCTGGAGTTGATGCACTAGTCTGCCATGTAGACCACTGATCCTGATAAGTTTATTTCTCAAACACCTGCTGTTAGCCTACTACGAATATCAGGCATGTTATTTGGTCGCGGATCCGCGTATCGAGGTATCAATGTTGAGACCCAACGTGAATCGCCCAAATTCGATGAGAAAAAAAATGTGGGGTGTAAGGGGTATAGGGTTGGATCGCACGTAGTTGTCAGCAGTGCGCTGGCTTGCAATGTTTACTTTCACGTACATCGTGTTCAAATTCGGTAATGCGAGAACTACCATTTTACGAGAGTGGAAGGCAGTTTGTGTGGTCGCGCGAAGAAGGAGGACAGGGAGAAAGAGGAATATGGCTAGAATTATTGACAGGAAAGAGGAGAATAGAGCAAGGGAAGTGGATGATGGGTGTTGCGTTAAGTGGAATTGGGAGTGGTTGGCGAAATCCATGAAGCTTACGCAACAAAAGCACAAGTTGGAAATGATTGGAGAGCATTATCGAAAGTTAGATGTAGCTGAGAAAGCGAGGTGCATGGTGTGCGACGATGAGACAAAATACAGCGACAGAGGATGCCAAGCGCTGATAGACCACATGAAAACGAAAAATCATGCCAGGAAATTGTACGAAAAGCGCTCTAACCACCAAATGCCCAGCAATTTTTTCACCCGACGGAGGGAAGAGACGCGACAACAGGACCAAACATATGGTAGGGTGACCATATTCTGTTTCTCTGAAAAGAGGACACACTTCCAGCTCGCGCGCGAAAAATTTTCAGTTCAAAAACCCAGACATTTGAAGGACTTTATAAACACCGGCCGGACAGGCCGGACAGCCGCTCAAAAGAGGACATGTCCAGGCAAAAGAGGACGTATGGTCACCCTAACATACGGGATCAGTAGTGTGTACGTGCAACAATCCAGTGGCATTGCCCCACAAGTTCCTCAACAGAAGAAGCTCACTCCCATGGTCGATCGGAAAGCACACATCGTGATGACTTCATGTGGCTCATTCAAATTTAAATCCAGTATAAATATTTGGTTTCATCACATTAACATGACTTTGTGCTGTTTTTGGGGGGTGCCTAGAAGGTCCCATACAGACATTTTTTTAAGCCTTCATGTTTAAAGAATTCTAGGTGTCAGAGTTCACCAGAATGCACCATTTCAGCCTTTAAATTTCAAAAGCCCCCCCCCCCACCTTGCTCCGCTCCCTCGCTTCCAAGGATTCACTTATTTGGTAATTTCCCAATGACATGCCTGGAATATGCTCGCTACAAGAGTCCCACATCAATATTATGAACGTCATGCCAGCTAACGTGGTCCGGACAAAGGATCAGTGATCAGAGGTTGGCGGTGATAATTGTTTGCTAACCAGTTAGCCACTGGTAAGCTAACAAGCTATGAAACAATTCCTTATAAAACCTGAGAAAAACAGCAGCAATATTTTATTACAAGACCTGTATTCAAAACCTCCCACATTGTTACACAATGACCCATTAATCATATTACTGGACTATGTGGTTATCATTGAAATTTCCCGTGAAAAACCAATAAACTGTTTGTAAACATTTTCATTAATGCAAGTCTAAAACTGATTCAAATGATCAAATTAACAGTGAAGTAAAGAGTACTGGTAATGTGCAGCTGTTTTCATAATTTCAAGGTTAAATGCTGATTGTTCTTGAGGTTTCAGCTTTGCAGATGTTGAAATTCAATGCTTTGATTTCTTATACTCAGATTTCTTTGGTGATTTTCAGTTGTCTCAAATAAAACAAGGCGTTTAGCACTGTTGGAAATTGTTACATGTATTTTTTGTGACACTTTCTAACATTGTAACAATTAATCAGTTAATGGAAAAAATTATTTGTAATACAGATGCTATCAACAACATGTCTTGTTAATTTTATTAATTGTCAGCCTTCGATGATGAGGTCCAGTTGACAGGATCACTACTCTGCTGTCAGGAGGCCGCCCGGCTCCTGACTGGTTTTTGTTTCCTGCCTTTGGCTGGATGCTGATGCAGCTCCTGCCTGGTTTTTTCCCTGTCTCCCTCTCTCGCTCCCAGCTGATCGCCTGCTGTAGGACAGCTAATTGTGGATGAGACTCAGCTGTGGAGCAATCAGCAAACACTGTTCACCTGCCTTCCCTTTCTGTTTAAATATCCTCTGCTCCCCTCTTTGTGTGTGGGAGCGTCACAGTTCAGACCTTCCAAGACATGGCTTTCCCCTCACTCCTTCCGTTTTCCCCAACTTTGGACGTTTGAGGATTGGTCCCCCTTGGATTCAGCTGTTTTTGGACATTATTGGTTTTTCTTTTGTGGACTCGACTCCTTTAAAGACTCAGAGTTTTTGGATTAGCCGAAGCTTTTTCCTTCCCTTTTGGAGAGGATTATCATAGTAGTGAGTACGTTTCCCTTGTGTGTTGATCAGCTACTGAACTCTGGATTTTAGTTAAATAAACCTAATTTCACCACTTACTCCTGTTGCCTGCCTGTTGGTATCTGCGCCTGGGTTCTACTTCTCCCATTCGTGACATCTGCAGCTTGCTGGTCTCATCCTGCAACTCATCCATGCCCTCCTCCTCTCAACAGACCAAATCAAGTAAGATCTGATTAGACTGTGCAGACATCAACATGATCATTACAGCACCCTCCATAATTATTGGCACCCCTGATTAAGATGTGTTGAAAACCTTAAAATAGATTCAATTTTTATTGCAGAAGCATACTCTCACACTGAAAATTGTATAAAAATGTATTAAAGGAAAAGATTAGGTGCTGTTTTGTTGGCAAAAGGGGGTTGTACAAAGTATTAACATCAGGGGTGCTAATAATTGTGGCACACATGATTTGATGTAAAACAATTATTTCTTAATGTGTGATTTTTTTTTCCCCACTGAATAAATACACTTGAATTAAAGGTTGGATTTCCTCTTTTTTTATTGTGGTCCTATATTATTTAGAAAAAAAACAAATTTATTAGAAGCTAAAGAACACATCTTAACCAGTGGTGCCAAAAATTATGGAGGGCACTGGATGTTATCTTTGGTTAATCCTAAAATTGCAAAATAGAACATTTACTTTAAATTAACTGTGTTTATGAATATAGAAAGTAATGGCTAACAACTAGTACTTTTTGGGTGCTTTTTTGCAAGAAAAAGGAAGCGGGATGCTGCTGTGGATCCTCTGCAGTATCTGGTGAGATCAGATGAACCATTCTTGGAACAGATCAGAAGAGACCAAGACCTGGCCACAGCTATGCTCCAGAATATCCAGAGGAGGGATGGAAATTCAAACACCTTGGTTGGACTGATGGGATGCATGGTGTCGGAGCGACTGTCACAGAAATAAACTGCTCTGTCCACTACTTCTGCCTTTTCTAGAATTTTTTTCTTTTTTGTAGATTAATATTATTTTTATTTAATTTCATCTGTTTTGTATTTTTGATCATGCACTTTGGGTTAATAAAAACAAATTTGTGCTGAGAGATGCATGTTTTGTCTATAATCTACAGAGACTTCATTCAGTGTTCAGTGCACATTTCTTTTACACACACTTTGACAGATAATCGGTTGTGCTTTTCAACCAGATTCTTTGTCTTAAACATATCAGAAACATGTACTGTATTGTTTTTCTTTACTGTCACACCGAGCTATATGCAGTCCCTCCAGGATTTCGCGGGCGTTTTTCGTGATTGTTGCGGCTGAAAATGCCTGAATTCGCAGCAGCTTTTCTAAAAAATTGCGATAAAAGTTGTGATGTTTTAAGCTTATTTGTTGAGATAAAATTGCGGGAGATAAGTGACAGTTGCTAAAAAGCTACATTTTTTCCAGCTTGTAGAACATGTTTCAACACTGTAATTGACAATATTTATTCCGAAATTAATTATTTAACGTTCCATACCATTTCCACAAAAGCTGGCACACCATGGTGGGACATTAGCAGCAGTCAGATACTGGTTTAATATGACGTGACCTAACTATGCATGGGGCGACAGGAATTGATGGGACTCGGAAACACTCCCACAATTTAATCAGTTGTTCCTTGTGTCACTGCCAATACGTCCACAGTGGTAGATTTGTTGTAGGATCACAATCATGTAATCGTCAGCAAGCCGCTGTGTAGCATTCACTTGTTGCCATGGTTACCGTGCCGCTATCAGATGCCGTGTCGCTATGAATCCTTAACAAATCCGTTGATCCAAACTTTAAGCCGTATCACTGCCGAAGTCTAATCACTTGGTCCTTGTGTCATTTCTGACCGACCCTGAAAATTTCATTCAAATCCCTGAGTCTGTTTTTGAGTGATGTTGGTAACAGAGGAAGGATTCACACATGCTGATCGTCACATAACTCCGCCGTGTTCTTTGGTGGAATAATTAATCTAATTTACCTTCATTCTTTCAGTGCTCTAACAGATCTGGATGCAACAGTTTCCATCATGGTGATTTGTCTGGTCTGTTGTCCGCTCATTTCGTGTTTCGTGTTTTAAAAAATAAGTGTTTATCAATCTATGATATATATTTTTTGTATTCCACCACAATATTGCGCGGTTGTAAACAGTTTAGCTCCGCTTTGGTGAAGAACATCAGTGAATTAATTGTTTATCATGGTCTTCAGCAGTAATTTTTGTTGGTAAATGAGAGATATTAGTATCGCACATGTCTGCATCTTCAAACCATAAACAGGAAGTGAATTCGGTGACATAGGTGCATTAGGTTTGAGCTGGGAGCTGCTATGATTGGTGGAACTCACGGGAGGCGGGCCAAAATTGTGGGAGAGTTGCAGTGAATGGACAAAATTGCAAGGCTGCTCAAAATTCGTGGAGATTGGTTGATTTCGTGTGAATTCGCACGATAGCAACATCGCGAATTCCTGGAGGGACTGTATATGGATAAACTGCACTACTGCAGCAGATATGTTATTGAAATGTGCTTACATGATGTGTCTACATACACAACTTACAAAAAGTCTTTTGCATGAAATTTATGGAAAATGTAAACAGTTTATGCTGTAGTGATATATCATGAAAGTAGGATATTTAAGTAAAAGCATGCAATAGTGATTTCCGCATCTCAATGTCTTGAAACAAAGCTAACAACAGTGGAGGGTATATCACAAGAAAAATGTCAATGTCTTTTGACAGTTTGGACAGAACAGCAGCCTTCAGCTGAAATCTGGTATAAACTGTGTAGCATCCACTAGTGTGATTGCGGATGTACCAAGACGACAGCTGACCTCTGCCACGCAATTTACCTTAAGACCATCTATAAAGATAAAATAGCTATCATCATCAGCTTATCGTGTTTGTTTAACTGCTATGTAATGGATGCAAATTGATGTGACTTTTGCAAGATCTCGCAAAAGTTTTTGCGAGATCCTGACAAACTTTGTGAACTCCTGAGAACTTTGCGAGATCTTGGAAAAGTTTCTCGGGATTCTTCCTGGGTTTTTTCTCTCCATGTCCCTTCCAGGGCTCCGTAAGATAGACATATTGTATTTGGTGTCATTTTCATCATTTCTTCTGTGTTATGTCATCATAAATATTGAACAATTGGAATTCTACATTTAAGAAATTTACTAAGAGTAAATTCTAAAGGTATTTGACCTCTGACCTCTCCTGTACAGTGAAGCATAACACCACCCCTTGGGAGGAACATGTCCATGATTGGTTAAATGCTGATTTGGATTTGGCTTCAGAATTTTCTGTACAGAGGAAAGTAACTGGAATGCAACTTAGTTTTGCTTTGGGCTTTTTCAGAGTTTTTAGTTTAGTTTTTGTTTTGGCTGAAGAATGTAACCTGGGCTTTTAGAAAAATTCAACTTTGGCTTGTAACTGTGCTTGTAACTTGGGCTTGTAACAAAGAATCTTAGAAAAATGAACTCTTAGAAGAATACAACTGGACTTAGAATTACTTAAAAACAACAACAGCATGAATATTTTCTTGCTAACTATGAGCTTTGACTCTTAGTGTTTTTACTTTGGCACACTTTTGCAGTGCAAACCTGCCAAAGTTCCTCTTTTCCAATTCCAAATTCCTCACCTCTTCTACCAACTGCTTCCAGTTGATTCATTGTTTACGTACTGTCTGTTGCTGTCATGTCATTGTTTATTATTTGTTCATGGAATTAGTTAATAAATGTTTGTATATAATTATCATCAATGTAGCTGCAAAGGGACACAAGCCAGTGTCTTATTGTGCCGGTCCCAAGCCTGGATAAATACAGAGGGTTGTGTCAGGAAGGGCATCCGATGTAAAACTTTGGCCAAATCAAACATGCAAATCAAATGTATGACTTCCAAACGGATCGGTCATGGCCCAGGTTAACAACGACGCCATCAGTGCTGTCGACCTACAGGGTGCTGGTGGAAAATGGACGATTGTTGGTCGAAGAAGGAGGGGAGGAAGGTGTGTTCGTAGGAAGAGAGAGAAGAGGAACACCAAGAGTCTAGGACTGAGAGTAGGGACTTTGAATGTTGTAACTATGACAGGAAAATGTAGCGAGCTGGTTGACATGATGCGGAGGAGGAAGGTGGACATACTGTGTGTCCAGGAGACCAGGTGGAAAGGTAGTAAAGCTAGAAGTTTAGGAGCAGGGTCCAAGTTGTTCTATCATGGTGTAGATAGAAGAGAAATGGAGTAGGAGTTATCTTGAAGGAGGAGTTTGTTAGGAATGTCCTGGAGGTAAAAAGAGTGTCAGATCAAGTGATGAGCCTGAAGCTAGAAATCGAAGGTGTGATGTTCAATGTTGTTTGGGTATCCTCCACAGGTAGGATGTGAGCTGGAGGAGAGAAGAATTCTGGCTGGACCTTGATGAAGTGATGCAGAGCATCCCTAGAAGTGAGAGAGTTGTCATTGGTGCAGACTTCAATGGACATGTTGGCGAAGGAAACAGAGATGATGAGGAGGTCATGGGCAGGTTTGGTATCCAGGAGAGGAACGCAGAAGGGCAGAGGGTGGCTGACTTTGCAAAAAGGATGGAAATGGCTGTAGTGAATACTTTCTTCCAGAAGAGGCAGTAACATAGGGTGACCTATAAGAGTGGAGGTAGGAGAACACAGGTAGACTACATCTTGTGTAGACAGTGTAATCTTAAGGAGATCAGTGACTGCAAAGTAGTGGTAGGTCAGAGTGTAGCGAGACAGCATAGGATGGTGGTGTGTAGGATGACCCTGGTGGTGAAGAAGATGAAGAGGGCAAAGGCAGAGCAGAAGACCAAATGGTGGAAGCTGAAAAGGAAGAGTGTTGTATGACTTTCAGGAAAGAGTTGAGACAGGCTTTGGATGGTCAGGAAGTGCTTCCAGATGACTGGACAACTACAGCAAATGTGATCAGGGATACAGGTCGGAGAGTACTTGGTGTGTCATCTGGAAGGAAAGGAGATAAGGAGACTTGGTGGTGGAATGAGGAGGTGCAGGAGGGGATCCAGAGAAAGGGGTTAGCTAAGAAGAAGTGGGACACTGAGAGGACTGAAGAGAGTAGACAGGAGTACAGGGAGATGCAGCGTAAGGTGAAAGTAGAGGTGACAAAGGCCAAACAAGGGGCTTACGATGACTTGTACGCTAGGTTGGACAGTAAGGAGGGAGAGACTGACCTGTATAGGTTGGCAAGGCAGAGAGACAGAGATGGGAAGGACGTGCAGCAGGTTAGGGTGATAAAGGATAAGGATGGAAGTGTGTTGACAGGTGCCAATAGTGTGATGGGAAGATGGAAAGAGTACTTTGAAGAGTTGATGAATGAGGAAAATGAGAGAGAACGAAGAGTAGAAGAGGTGAGTGTTGTGGACCAGGAAGTAGCAAAGATTGGTAAGGATGAAGTGAGGAGGGTATTGAAGAGGATGAAGAGTGGAAAGGCACTTGGTCCTGATGATAGACCTGTGGAGGTATGGAAGTGTCTTGGAGAGGTAGCAGTAGAGTTTCTGACTGGATCTTAGATAGTGAGAAGATGCCCGAGAAATGGAGGAGAAGTGTGCTGGTGCCCATCTTTAAGAACAAGGGAGATTTAATTTTTTTTTTTTTATTCTATATCCCTTAGGGGATATAGAATAAATAAATAGGGGAAATTCTGATTTTCGCATATCTCCCCATCTGGGGGGGGGGGGGGTGTCAGAGCGCAGGGTCATCCGCGGTGCAGCGCCCCTGGAGCAATTAGGGGTTAGGTGTCTTGCTCAGGGACACCTCGACATGAGCACGACAGGCCGGTAATGGGTAGAGTGGCCGTCTCCGGTTGCAAGACGGCCACTCTACCCACTGAGCTATGCCGCCCCCATAATTTGCAGAGTTGTGGCAACTACAGAGGAATAAAGCTGATGAGTCACACGATGAAGCCATGGGAAAGAGTAGTTGAAGCTAGGCTAAGGGCAGAGGTGAACATCTTTGAGCAGCAGTATGGTTTCATGCCAAGAAAGAGTACAACAGATGCAATATTTGCTTTGACGATGTTGATAGAGAAGTACAGAGAAGGTCAGAAGGAGCTGCATTGTGTCTTTGTAGATCTGGAGAAAGCTTATGACAGGGTGCCCAGAGAGGAACTGTGGTCTTGTATGAGGAAGTCTGGAGTGACAGAGAAGTATGTTAGATTGGTGGAGGACATGTATGAGGACTGTAAGACAGTGGTGAGGTGTGCTGTAGGTGTGACAGAGGAGTTCAAGGTAAAGGTGGGAATACAGCTCTGAGCAACTATCAGCTCTGAGCCCCTTCTTGTTTGCTATGGTGATGGACAGGATGACAGACGAGGTTAGACAGGAGTCTCCATGGACTATGATGTTTGCAGATGACATTGTGATCTGTAGTGAGAGCAGGGAACAGGTGGAGGAGAAGCTAGAGGCGTGGAGGTTTGC
This sequence comes from Acanthochromis polyacanthus, assembly GCF_021347895.1. Lineage (NCBI taxonomy): Eukaryota > Metazoa > Chordata > Actinopteri > Pomacentridae > Acanthochromis > Acanthochromis polyacanthus. The sequence continues at coordinate 36,520,935 of NC_067117.1, read as the reverse complement.
CCTGGAAAGGAGAGGAATGAAGGTTAGCCACAGCAAGACGGAGTATCTGTGTGTGAATGAGAGGGACCCAAGTGGAAGAGTGAGGTTACAGGGAGAAGAGATCAAGACGGTGGAGAATTTTAAAGCACTTAGGCCAGGAGTGTCAAGATCCGTTCCTGGAGGGCCGCTATCCTGCATGTTTTAGATGTTTCCCTCTTCCAACACAGCTGATTCAAATGATCAGGCTCGTTATCAGGCTTCTGCTGAGCTTGAAGATAAGCTGATCATTTGAATCAGGTGTGTTGGAAGAAGGAAACATCTAAAACATGCAGGACAGTGGCCCTCCAGGAACTGAGTTTGACACCCCTGACTTAGGCTCAACAGTCCAGAGCAATGGAGAGTGTGGAAAAGAGGTGAAGAAGCGTGTACAGGCAGGCTGGAACAGCTGGAGAAAAGTGTCAGCTGTGATGTGTGATAGAAGAGTTTCAGCTAAAATGAAAGGAAAGGTTTACAAAACTGTGGTGAGACCAGCCATGTTGTTTGGTCTGGAGACAGTGTCCCTGAGGAAAAGACAGGAGACAGAGCTGGAGGTAGCAGAACTGAAGATGCTGAAGATTCTCTTTGGGAGTGACCAGGATGGATAGGATCAGGAATGAGTACATCAGAGGGACAGCACATGTTAGAGGCTTTGGAGATAAAGTTAGAGAGGCCAGACTGAGATGGTTCGGACATGTACCAATATATTGGTAGAAGGATGCCGAGTTTCCCACTGCCAGGCAGGAGACCTAGAGGAAAACCAAAGAGGAGGTTTATGGCTGTGGTTAAAGAGGACATGAAGGTTGTTGGTGTGAGAGAAGAGGATGCAGAAGACAGGGTTAGATGGAGGCAATTGATTCGCTGTGGCGACCCCTGAAGGGAAAAGCCGAAAGGAAAAGAAGAAGATATAATTATCATCGGTTCTACCATGTATTTCTTTGTTTTGGGAACTGGAGGTGAATTAAATCAGAGTTCATGACTTTCAGAATGAGACTGATCAACTTCATTTTAATCAAAGTCTCTTTGAGACTTTGATTAAAATGATATTTTCCTCAGACAAGCTGAGGATGGTGGCCCTAAATTAATGATTATATTTTTAATCATTAAGTTTCTATGATTTCTACACATTCCACCACATTTACATAACTAATATTTACATCACAGTGAAGAACTGCTTCTGTTAGCCTCTGCTGAGTTGTAATTCTTTATCAGAGAAACTGTGAATTTAATAACTATGATATTGCCTACTTGATGAAACAAACCACATGAGTTGTCAACAAAATGCTAGCAGTTATTAAATCTAATAAAATCCAAAATTAACACTAATTGAATAAATTCAGCTCATTTAGACTGAGATATTCACTAATGTATGTGGCTTCATTTGGTACAAACAACGACAATTATGTAAGATAACAAAATTATCTAATTTAAGCGATTTATCTAGCAGGTCTATAAGGTTAGAAATTATAGCACAAATGTATGGAATGCTCCCAAGTCAGATTAAAGAATTATTTTCCTGTTCTTAAAATCGTGTTGACTTTGTGCAACAAAACTGATGGTGACATTGTACATCGTGTTTATTACAGGAGGCCTAAAATTCTAATGTGTTTTCATGGACTGTTTTGGGCTTCCAATGCAATTTTGATAGTTGTTCCTTACTAAATCCTCTTTGAATCAACAGTACAATTTTCGGCCAGGTATGTGAATAAGTCTCCCACTTGCTGACACATTTTGAAACACACTTTAAATTACGCTGTATCAATCTCTTGAGACTTAATTCAGAGGAATTTATAAATATAGCTTGTGTTTAGATATTATGTTGAATAAATGACTTCAGAACTTGTTTTTCCCTGTCAGATTGATTTGGTTGGAGCACTATTTTTGAAAACATCTTACTTATCTGTGTGTCCATTTGAGATGATTTTGTATTCTGTCAAAATCCTTTCTAATCTATTCTTTATTTTTTTTTAAAAAGTACACGATAAGATTAGTTGTCTGCTGTCTTAAAAGCCAACACGTGTTTTATTATTTCAAATGATGTCATATCTATAACTACTCATACAACACATGGCTCAAAATAAATGTGAAAAATACTGAAGAAAATTGTGTTTCACATTTGATCTGGGATTACAACTACCAATTACTTTTGCGACTAATTCATTATTCAGCTTGATATTTTTGCTGTTAAATGGTTAAATGCACCATTTTCCAGCGAAAACACCAGTTAATATAGGAGCCAACCCAGGTGTCAGCCATCATGGCCAATGAGCCACTTTCCACGGTCCTAGCAACCAGCAACCATCCATCCATCCATCCATTCTCTATACACCGCTTTATCCTCACTAGGGTAGCAGGGGGTGCTGGAGCCTATCCCAGCTGACTCGGGCAAAGGCAGGGGACACCCTGGACAGGTCGCCAGTCTGTCACAGGGCTACATATATAGACGAACAATCACACTTACATTCACACCTACGGACAGTTTAGAATAATCAGTTAACCTCAGCATATTGTTGGACTGTGGGAGGAAGCCGGAGTGCCCGGAGAAAACCCATGCATGCACAGGGAGAACATGCAAACTCCATGCAGAAAGATCCCAGGCCCAGGCCGGGATTTGAACCAGGAATCTTCTTGCTGCAAGGGGAAAGTGCTAACCACTATGAACCAGCAACCAGCTGAACAGAACAGGTCCTGAGGCCTAGGAGCTGTCACAAAAGAACGTTTTACAGAGCCCAGGGTGTTGTATTCAAATGTGCTGTTTGGTCTAAGCAACAACAAAGTACTGTAAAGCCAAAATATTTTCAGTTTGTAGTAACATAACAGAGAAATAACAGTAAATTTGCACATTAGAGATGATTAAACTAGCAGATGTGTGGCATTTTGGCTTTAAATAATGCTTTAAATTATAAAACGATCAAAATAGATGCTGATTGATTGTTTTAGCTCAAAATTGATCAGTAACCAACAAAGTCACATTGACAATGAAGACAGTTGTTCCAGCATCTGACCTGTATCTGTTGCTATGAGAAACAACACAAACTATTGTTAATTTTTATTTATTTTTTAACTTACATTTCCCACATTGCCTCAAGCAGAAGCTTTGTGTTTTTCACAAAGGAAGACTCGTGTTGTTGTCTTAATAAACTACTTTATTAAACAGCTGAAAAAATATAATTTCCTTCAGTTTAAAAATAACTTTCATAAGGGCTACATATGTCTTCTTTTCGCTGTAGAAAAGGGCAACAGATTTTCAATATGAAACACTGCTGTGGGCAACAATGATGTGAATCCCAGTGGAAACGAGCGGGTGCAGGACCAAAAAAAGGGCAGCATGTTCTTGTTCTACCATAAGAACTGATTTATAACTGTGACTAAAGCACAGCTGACTTTAGTATTCAAATATATTTTTTAACGCATATGTGCCAGCAAATCAGAATGATTTATTTCTTGTGGGCATGACATTAGAATCAGCTAATAAATCCCCTCCTTTGTTTGGCTTCTAATTGTGCATATTTTAATAAATGCTGCCTTTAGAGTCATGTCTCTTTCTTTTGACTGGGTGAGTTTTCCCCCAGAAGGTTCCTGCTGTTTTTTCATCAAAGCAGGGTAATGTTTAGCTTTCCAGATGTGACCTCTACTTGAATATCTTGTTTGTTTTTATTATTTGTGACTCTCCACTGTGCTTTCCCTCCAGACTGGCTGCATCTCATCTTAGCCAGCCCTGGTACCACGTGGGATTGCTCGCTGGAGAGCACAATGGAAGAATAGAGGCAGTATGATAGAGGGACAGCTGCAGTGGTCCCCTCCCAGCTGCAGAGAATGTTAACCAGTGAACTGCTTGGGGCTCTGTTCACTCCTGCCTCAGGGACGGACTGTTCAACCCAAGCTGTTACTCACATAAACAGAAAAGTGCTCTGCTGCCTTTCACCCAAGAATAATATCTTCAGAGCTGTCCTCTTGGACACTGAATACATACTGGAAGATGGCGAGTGTTGGGCGAAAAGAAAAACAGACCTAATTAAACATAACCTAAGGTAAAGCAAAGTAATACATTTGAACTCAAAAAGGAATATTTGTTATTCTTATCAATGTTAAAGTGTTCACTTTTTTTTCAAAATATGTATAGATTATTACTCCGCCAAGGAGTTTTGTGATGATCGACGTACGTTTGTCTGTCTGTAAGCAACATTACTCAAAAACGGACTAATGGATTTGGATGACATTTTCAGGGAAGGTCAGAAATGACACAAGGACCAATTGATTAGATTTTAGCGGTGATGCGGCTTATAGTTGGGATCCATGGATTTGTTAAAGATTTCTGTATCATTGCGAGATAACAGCATGGCGTCACTGTAACTATGACAAGTGATCACTATGTCAGCTGCCTGCTGACAATCACGATTGCGATCCTACTACAAATTGACCACTGTAGACTTATCGGGATTTATCCATTGTAAATGATGCAAGGAACAATTGATTAAATTGTGGGGGTGTTTCCAAGTCCCATCAATTCCAGCCACCCGCTACATATTTCTGTCACGTGATTCGTAAAAAACATACCGTACTTACCGTACTGTAAGCCGCTACTTTTTTCGAATGGTTTGAACCCTGCGGCTTATACAACGATGCGGCTAATGTATAGATTTTTATGGGCGAGCTTCATGCCGTCAATTCGTTTAGCCTCATCACAGCAGAATGAAATTACCGAACAACTCATGGTGGACCAATGAAATTATTCAAATGAAATCAAACACACTCACACTAAATTCTTCAGATCAGTCATTTTGTGCTTCATGCACACACCCTCATCAAAGAAGGAAATAGAGCTGCTGCGCGTACGCTTGGCATCAATGAATCGATGGTGGGATGATGGAGTCATCAGCGTGAACTGACTTAATGTGTTTTACTGCCGTGTTACAGGCATTGTTTGGAAAAAAGCACTTATTTAATTAAAAGTTAAAAAAATGTTTCTGTGTAAATATCTCGTGTTACAACATGGACACCTGCAGCTTATAGTGAGGTGCAGCTTATATATGTACAAAACTTTTTTCTTTTTAAAATTAGTGGGCACGGCTTATATTCAGGTGTGCTCAATAGTCCAGAAATTATGATACACATGCAAAACACGCGTTGGGTTAGTGCAAGGTTATTTTGTTTTTGGGTACATCTATATTAAATGGTCACATTCTATGTTGCCGTGATTTCGGATCATCAATAATTAATAAACAAATGCTGCATTTCTAAAAAAAAAAAATGCATTTCTGACAATGCCATATGGGGGAATAAACAGCCTTGGTGAGTACTGTGCTGTCTGAGGGCTTTTTTAGATTTCTTAATAAATCATTTATTTTTTTGGTCTGTGAAGTATCTGATGTCTGCTGCCAAATTTCCTAGATGAAAAGCTGAAACTGTCAAAGTTTTGCTTGATTTGATCTTTGGACATTGAAGATGCTGTATGCAACATTTAGGACCAGTGGATATTGCTAAATTACCAGTGTCTTAGATCAAATTGGCCCCATGTACCTCGTCCTTTTGTGTTTCATTTAATTTCCGATGTCCGTTATGTACACCCTTGTGAACATAAAATAACTGAACCACAACAATTAGCTCATGTTAGCATTGTAAAGCACATTGTGTCGCCACAACAAGTTGTTGTCTACTCAGATAAAATTATCTTCACCTGTCTCATCTTTGTGCTGCTCTGTGGACATAGTGGAACAGAGGACAAAAGCCAAACAGTAGCAAACGATGCTATAAAATGAAACTACATTAACATAAATATAATAATTTTTTTCAATCTTTGATTTTTGGGGACTGGGCTGATTACAGAACTTCTACTTATGTAATGTAGGTAGTATCAACAGTTTCAAAGGGAAGGACTCACATGGACTAACATGTTTGCAAAGCTGCACTCACTGGAAAAACATCAACATTGCTACTCGGGATGTAACGATTACCGGTTAAAATGATAAACCGCGGTAAAATGTCTGACGGTTAGTACTACCGTTTCAAATTTTAATTACCGTTAAACCGTGTTTGATTGCCACAATCCGGAAAATCTCAGGAATAGGCCTACTACTATTGTGAAAAGTGCAGCGGCAGGCAGCCGATTGGATACATGCGCCCCGCGCGCATTGCGCACTGCATAGTAAACAACTCGTAAATATGGCGGAGGACACCGGCAGTGGAGAGATTTTTCCACCGTCCAAACGTACCAAGTCCGAAGTCTGGGCGTACTTCGGATTTTATAAAGACGCGCAAGGGAGACTGGTGGAAGAAAGCAACCCAGTCTGCCGAAAATACCACAAGAAAATATCGGCAAAGGGTGGAAACACGTCCAACATGCTGGCTCATCTACGGGACCCGCAACTGTGCAGCGAGTTAAAGGTAAGTTAACTTGAAATGAATGCATGTGGGGCTTAGAGAACCGTGAAAACTGTGCATGTTCGTCTCGTTTCTGCTCCGGCACAATACTAGCTCCGTGGCTAAAGCTAAATGCACCGTTGTTGCCGACAGAAAGTCCGGTTAATGTTCAGAAGACAGCGTTACATGATGTGTGTGTGTGTGTGTGTGTGTGTGTGTGTGTGTGGGTGGTTGGGGAGGGGGGTGTGTGTGTGCGTGCGCGTGTGTGATGATGAATAATAATAATTTAATAATAACCATTATAAATTTGTTTTCCTCTTATGTACAGAGAGGGCGTGTAGTGGACAGAACCGGGACAAGTCCTCCAACAGCTTCTACCTCTTCGGTCACAGTGGCACAAACAATAACCCAGGCGTTTGAAAAGAAGGCTGCTTATGCACCAACATCGAAACATGCCAAAGACCTCACAGCAGCTATCTCATATTTTATTGCAAAAGACATGATGCCATTTCAAACTGTTGAGAGGCCTGGATTTTTGAAGCTGATGAAGGTTGCTGTGCCTCACTATAAAGTTCCTTCACAAAATCATTTTTACTTTGTTTTATATAGTAGTGTTATTGTATTATATTATATTTGTAAGACTAGATCTTTCCGAGCACTGAATGTGAAGATAGTTACAATTTGCACAATATAAAGAATGTAATTTTATTTAAATTGTATTTATTTGTTAATCTTTATGAGGCAGTGGCACCTTACTTTTTTGTTGTACTTTGTTATTCCTAATGTTGCTTTCAAGCAAACGGACTACCTCCTGGCTCTTTTAAGGTCCCCTCTTTAATTTTTTAAGCTTATTAATATGTTATTTAAGGTTTAAGCTCATATTTTGATTGGTTTTTCAAAAATAAAAACGTTGTTCATTGATTTAAGTGTGCCTATGAGTACTTTTTAAACATTTTGAACATATTTCATAATACCGTGATGATATCGATAACCGTGATAATTTTGATCACAATTATCGTGATATCAAATTTTCATATCGTTACATGCCTAATTGCTACACTATATTCATACATCGCAAATAGTTTCTGCTATATTAATATTACATATTTGAGTACAGTCTTGTTGAAAATTTAAAAGTGTAGTCTGTGATTTTGGAGAAGCACTGATTTGATACTTAGCTAGTTAGCATGTGCCAAATTTACTGTTCATCTTATCCCATTGAACTATTTTCCTCCATCCTGTGCATGAGCATGAATGTGCACAAGATCGAATGTGCACGGGGCACAGTGGAATACTGTTGGATAGAGTAGTCTGAGCCACTTTCTTTCTTTCTCATTTACATAGTCAGTGCTGTGTTCAAACAGTTTTTTTTTTCACAGCTAACTTTTTCCTTTTGCTGTACTGAATTTCATTGATATTCACTGAATTTGACAACTAAATGTTGCAGCTCTATAAATAATTACTGTCTTCACACTGTTGTGCCAAACGTGTGCTACTAGAGCAACTTTGAGTGTATGATTTTTTTTCCAATCTATTAATCATAGGTAATCTGAGGTGAAGTCCTTAAATGTCTTGTTTTGTTCAACCAACAGAGCAAAATATCACAATGGAGAAGCTAAATCAAAGATGTGCTTTGAAGCAAATACAACTATTAATATACTCAATAATGATTATAATATATACAAAACAATACAATATAGTACAATAACTTTATTAATCCCCAAAGGGAAATTCAATGTGTATTATTATATTGTATTGTTTAAATATATAGATATTATCAATATATAATCAGTAGATTAGCATTTTTTTAAATAGCACACAATGGATTTTTAAAAAATTAATTGTGACTATGTCATTGACTCTCACACTTCACAAATGGGTCAAAAAAAACATTATAGCAACACAGTTTGTGAATTATCTCAGATATATCTTTGTCCCTTCTCGCATGTTGTTCGTTACTAACCAAATCATTGTGAGATAATCTACTTCTTTATCAATCTAGCTCAAAGCACAAGCTGCCCATTTATTCAAGGTGAAATTCTACCAAAAGTTCATATTGGATAATTGCCTCAGCCTTACTTAAAATCAATATATTTCTGACTGGTATTTCATCAGATGACATCAACGTGTCACCTGAAAAGAAACCCCCAGCTGCCACGAAAGGAGCTTACAAATGGAGTCCTGTTCAGTGTCAGATCGAATCCTTTTTTCAGTCCATTAATTTGCGTCCTCCTGATTGCAGTGCACCTGAGCATTTACTGACTGGACCTTATTAAGGGGAGTTGCTGTATATATCTCACCCTCCTATCATCACAATGCTTCGGCAGATGCCGCCTTCGGTAAAACATAACATGGAAGAAGCAGCTCATGACAGCTTCACAGACTGAACCAGATGCAAAGAAAACAACAGGGGATATATCATCACATACACGAGAGCAGTTATAAAACAATCCTGCATCTCTACCTACGGAAAGTGCAGCACAACAGAGTGAGAATGTCTGTGATAGCTGATAATCTAAGAATAATTTCAGGTTTAATACATGTACAAGGATTCTATTTTAATCTGAGGACAGTGGAGAGCTTCTGCTTTGGGATGCAAACTATCAGATTCATTTAAACTGCATAATTCCCATTCTACATTAAGCCACTGTGTTGTTTCGCAGCATGCTATGGAAACATTCAGCAGAGAGGCTTGCTGCAAGAGAATTCACTATAATTGCACTCTAATTAAGCCAATAAACAAATAGGAGCCTTAGGGGACATAATAATATAGCTTCATGGGAGAATGTCATTTATAAAGATCACTATTTTTTGGCGTTGATTAGCTTCATGGCCTGTTTGCCCATTATTTGAGCACCCAGAGGTCAACAGCCGAGACCCAAAGTGCTGCAGAGCTATAGGCCTAATGAATGTAAAAACTGCTCTCTGAAGTTCAAGATGTTGCTCAGCTCAATTCACTCCATAGCATCAATCTTCATTATTAATTTCTGGGCCTGCGGGACAATTCAGTGAATAATGCTGTTTATCTTACAACTGCGAACAGACAAAGAGAGAAATTCAAAGGAGCAGAAAAATGAGAGAGGGATAACAGGTAGCAAGGATGAACACACTGTCACAAGCACACTCTTGTCTAACTCAGGTCTTGTTGAACTGACTTCAACTCCTACTCTTTGTCTGACTAGTGAACTAACAGCATTTTTTTCTCTGCGTTTTTTTTGACCGTGTCAATAGTGTGACGGAGACATCATAGCGAAATAAACACCACCACTCAATTCATCAGTCTGTTCATGCTCTGTAATGTGCAGGACCTCTTTGTGTGGGCTGATTGAATTTGAACTGAGTCTATTGTGCTCAAGCCTCCTTCCCATGCCTGCTATTGTCTGACGCCCCTCCTCGTGCCTCTGTCTTTGAGACAGCCGCTTATTTAGAAAGTTTCTTTAGGTAAGCAGGTGCCACATCTACTCGTGAAGCTAGCATAAAGTGTGGTGATGGCACTCCATAGATAGACCAGATGTCCTTGTTTGAGTGATAGAGAAAGCCTCCCGTGGTATTTGTTACTTTTATCCTGGCACCAGATGACAAACAAATGACTGTGCTTGCAATGCTAAAGCAGAGGCCTGCTGTAAATTGAGCGCACAGGAGGCTAGATAAGGTAAATTGAGTCCAGGAGCTAGTGGAGCATTTAATTGCACTGAAAGACATGTCAACGAGGGCTGTGAGTCTTTGTAGGGCCTGTCATTTACAGTATGATGATTATGAGGTGTGTTTGCTTTGACATGTTAATTCCTTAACAAGGGACATTGTTTACGTAACAGCTCAGTGAGTCAGTCACAGGGTTTGTTTGTCTTTTTTTCAAATGAAGTCTAGGACAGCAAGTTTGGCAAAATACTTTGCTTGTAATTGTCATCTGACAAAGTTGCCACTGAGGATTGGTTAGGTGTATAGACACAAACCTGACTTGGTAGGGTTTGGGAAGGAATGCTTGGCTAAATGGCAACTACAGCCAAAATTTCAGCTAGAAGCCTCTTTCTCTGCAAATGTTTAAAATGTGGCCCTTTAAGAGACTCACCATGTGAGTCCCTGTGTTGCAGAGGCTCTGTAGAGTGTGCTAGTACATAGTCATAGTCATGCTGGTATTCACAAATTGCATTACTGATCGAGGCTGAATGGGGATTTTTTGGACTTGCAGCACAGTTTTTGGCAGGCCCATGTGATGCCCCTGCAGAGGAATAAATCCAGTTCACATATGAAGTTTTTTCTTCCAGTGTCTCTCAGCCTTGCTACTGTTACCTGCAGCAAAGTGTGAAAGAAAAAAAACAGGGGCTACAAGTTGGGGGCACTATGCGGTTTAAAGGCGGTGCAGCAGATGTGGCAAACATGTATAAACATTATGAAACAATAGTTTCCATGGTTCGAAGAAACCAGTGTTCCCAAGTTTTGTTGTCTCATCCATCTGCTCCAACCTCCTCCTTCAAAAGAATATTCTCCTACTCTCTTGAGGAACAGGAGTTATCATAATTAGAAACTGAATGATTATTGAGACACATATTTGGCATTTTTGCAGTTATTGGTATTGACACAAACTGTTATTGAACTCAGTTGATCTCAGAGAAAACAGGAGAACATTGCAGCATCACATGACACTCAAAGGTCGTCACTCCTATTTTTGGAGTACATATTCAGTTACAGTAATCCTTAATAATGAAGAAATCTAGTTATGAATTACAGGTTTTCTGCCATCACATGCCGTTAATATATAATATTTGATGTATAGAAATGTACATTTAGTAATTGTAAATCTTATTAATGGACATACCTAGTTATGAGTGACTGGTTCTCTGCTATCATGTTGTTAATAAAAAAACAAAAATAAAACTCACACTTATTCATGCTAGCACGAGTGTGAGTTTAAATGGAAAACGTGAAATTGCCTGGGTGACCCCAAACTTTTGAACATTATATTTGCTCCAAATATCGGTTATCAGCCTTATTCAAGCTCCTATAATCTATGTCAGTCGATCCACCATAATCAGAATTCCTAAGGTTGCAACTGGGCTTTGTTACAGTAAACATTAATTTCCGTGTGCTTTCTAAAAACACTTGCAGTCTTTTTTTGTGAGGACAGTATATTGTATGGTCAGACTTCGCTTTACCATAGTCTGAGCTAAGTGAAGCTTCTCACACTCAACAGTCAAAGACCCCTTTGGTTATATATTAAATATGATTATTCTCTCTCAAATGAGTCAAGAAAAAAATATAGGACATTTCCCTGAAGCTAAACTTCCCTTTTGTGTTCTATTATGTGTCCTACCTTACTGTAGCTCAGAGCAATTGTAGAAGTAAAACTTTCCTGCAGCCATTGTATGTACAGTTTTCTACAGGAAATCATAATTAATGAGCGACTCATATAATTTGCAGCAAGAAGTGTTTTACATTAAGCCCGGATGAGAAGGTTTTTTTAGGGCTTGTAAATTTAATTCATCAAAGGTAAAGAAGAAGAAACAAAAAGTAGAACTTCACTTATCCTTCAGAGATTTTTCTTCACTTATATTTTACTATTCAAAGCCATGCTAGCTAATGGATTACCTCATCCTCCAAAAAAGGAGTTCAGTCTCTCTGTGACTGTATAATTCTCTTTCATCTTCAGAGAGAGGAGATGGAATGATTAAACAAAGAACTCGCTGATATTCATGACTGCTGTTGACGTGTAACTGAAGATGTGCAACACTTGCATTAAAAAATAATGTGGGCTTTGTACTTGGATTGCTGTGTGTGCTACGTGTGTGATCATCAAGAATGCACAGTGATAACAGCTGACATTTCAGTATATTTCTCTGAATATATTTCAGTAAATGTAACATTAAAGAAGCAGTATCCGTTAAGCTGAGCAGGTCTCACCTTGTTTTCAACATGTAGATGAGGTTGTTTGCACTATCAGTGTTTACACCAGTGAATACTTGGAAATGTCCAGATTTTTGAAACAAAAGCATTTTTTTCAATGAACACAACATTAAATGAATCAGAAATACAGTCAAGACACTGTTAAACTGATATCTACATAGGTGTACAGAGGCCCATTTCAGCAACCATCACTCCTGTGTTCTAATGCTACATTGTGTTAGCTAATGGTGTTGAAATGCTAATTGATCATTAGAAAACCCTTGTGCAATTATGCTAGCACATGAATTAAATTGTGAGTTTTCATGGAAAGCATGAAATTGTGTGGGTGGCCCCAAACTTTTGAACACTGGCATATCTGGGTTAAGAAATGGTAAATGGTAAATGGTTGTATTTATATAGCGCTTTTATCCAAAGCGCTTTACATAAATACGTCACATTCACCCATTCACACACACATTCACACACTGATGGTGGAAGTTGCCATGCAAGGTGCTAACCACGACCCACCACAAGCAATTAGGGGTTCGGTGTCTTGCTCAGGGACACCTCGACATGAGCTCGACGGGACGAGGATCGAAGAAAAGGCCAATATGCAGATTCACAGTAATCTGGACTTTGGGCTGCTAACATAATATGCAGCATGTGAAATTCAGTCATTGTACTGCTGGTCACATATTGCATTATTAATATAATTGGCCGCAATTATATGCAGATTTTTGCAATAGAAATTATTTTAGGATTCTTAATGAAACACAATGCACACTCTTAGTCTCTCAAGAATGTTTTTCCACAAAGCTAACTATCGCAGCCAGGTTTCCAGGGCAGCATTTTGATGCATTGTTTTGTGTAATCCCAAAGGGGAGGAGGTAAGGATTAATTTGTTACATCTGTCATACCCATGCTGGCACTGCTGATAGTGTCCAAGCCAGTATGAGGTTTTCCCTTACTAGTGTCCTCTCTTGTAGCCACTGAGCCCCTTTTGTTGCACTGCCAAAGCACCTCTTTCAGCTACATGTACACATTTCTACTGTGTCATTGTTGTACACCTTTGGCTTTTTACCCAGACTGTCTCCTCTGAATGTGAGGTCCAAGCCCAACACCAGATTTCCATGTTCCTTTTGGAAGCTTGACCTGTATCCTTCCAGTGCTCAAACTGGATGTGATCCAAGGCCATGGGTCACAAGGTTGGGTACATTGACTTGACATGGGAATACAAATGTGAGCTTGTGTTTTTGTAAACAGCTCATGGGTCTCTAATGCGCTGTGGCATACAGCCGTCACATAAATGTGAGTCACAGGCTTGCATGCTGCCTTCAGAGTTATTAGAGAATGCATTCATATTACTGCGTCAACATTTGGTAGATTGTGCATTCACAATCTGAAAGTTCCACTTAACATCCTCTTCTCAAGTTGTTGTTTTAGCTGCTGATGTCTGTTAACTTCATTGCTAAAACTAGTAATGCACGATATGGAAAATTTTAACTGATACTGCTTCTCATTGCCGATACTGATGCCCAATAAGTTTATACTTTTTTATTTAATATACTGTTAAGACAATATGCAATTTGTGCACTCAGGAGGAAAAAAAAGCATATAAGATGCAGTGATGAAAAAAACTAAGATTTCAATAGTTTCGGCCTAACTGTAACAGTAAACAACGGTACAGGCTCTTCAAACGTGAATTTATTTTTTGTGAAAATATCACAAGCAGTTGAAATAAATAACAAACAGTGCATTTTCTTAAACAAAAAGTAAATCAAAATAAAATCTCCAGTGATTGTTCACACAGACTATTACACTTTTCAAAACTAGAACCTATGCCTGTGGTCAGTTGCTGTAAATGAAAATTAATTCTGTATATCAAACGCTCTAACATCAAATCACAACTAAAATAAAAAGTGTATCCATCAAGATAAGGGTTTAACAGAACTATGACTGGTGTATCTGCAAAAAAACAAATTTATCTTCTACAATTCTATGTATAACAAAGAAATACAACATTTAGTGCATGAGGATGAGGTAGGTGTAGTTTGTAAATCAAATATTAAATAAATTAAATCAGTTGACATATGTCAACCTCAACTCCCAAAAGACAAATAAATAGAAAATAAAGTGCATCTTCAACCAAAATAAACTGCATGTCTCAATAAAAGCCTTTTACAGAATTATTACTGTTTTAACTGCGTAGGGCAGGGGTCGGCAACCCGCGGCTCTTTCAGCCCACTGTTGTGGCTCCCTGTAACTTTGGAAAATAAATAATCAGCAGACTATTAAATAAAAATTTCTTTTATTTTAGATTGTTAATTTTTAAAATTTAATTCTAAATTTGAAGATGATGGTGATCTTGTAACATCAAAATAAAATGTCTTAATTTTTTGTCTGTCAAAATATGCGTCCCAGCCGTCAATCTCCGACACTCGCCGGCCTGCGTGTATTCATTTTGAGTCCTGTTGATCTTTGGATCCCAGTGTTTGCTCTACATTCATTCAGCAGCGGGGGGGCCACCATTCCTAAATCCTAGCCGTCGCTCCTTCAAATTTCTTTATTTTTTTATTGTCGCAAATACACCACTGCCGCACGTCTCCGCCTTCACAGCAGAGTCCTGCATTGTGTCGGGTACTCGTGAGTACTAAGGTAAACTACGGATAACTGTCTTGCTCAGTATCTACTCTTTGATATGTCAGGTTAATACGAAGTTACTCGCGAGAACACGGCTCGATGTCACGTCCAGCATCCAGGCAGCAGGTCAGAGAGTCAGAGGAGTGTCGTCTTGGAAAATAGGGCAGCGACTTACCGGAGAAAAGTTATTAGCTTAAGATAAATAGATAAATAGATTTTACAAGTTAAATAGACATTCGCAAATTATTGATTTCCAGCTAACGTTACATAACATATGAGGTCCAGGAGCAAAAATGACACTAACCAAGTAAGATAAATATTAGTGGTAGGACACAATTAAAAAAAAATGAATCTATATAATTAGAGGCTTTGTAATTAATTAATCACGACTGATTAACAAGGGCATAGAGGTAAAAAAGTGTTATCTTCAGTTTAAATGCCAAAAGGATTTTCGGCTCCCGGTGTTTTCTTTTCTGTGGGAAACGGGTCGAAATGGCTCTTTGAGTGTTAAAGGTTGCAGACCCCTGGCATAGGGCATAGTAGTGATTTCTCTGAAATGCTAGTTTAAAATAAAAATGTTAAAAACACCCTTATATTTCCAATGTATCATCATCAATAACATTTTCAGCAGCAGAAAACAAACGTTCACTGTATATATTTGGGCAAGGGGCCAACATGTATTTCTGTGCAAGTGAGGCAACGTTTGGAATCGGGATTTGTTGCTCCTCCAGTATTCACCGGGGTTCTCGGATCTGGGAATTGGGGGCTTTAAGCATACTGGCCGCACCCCTGTCAGATGTCCATGTGTCCCCAGTGAAACTTATGTCCATTCTTGTCAATCATAATATAAATGTGTGTGTCGACCAGAGCGTACAAGGCATAGAAGGACACATCCGAGAAGAAGCGACGGCTTGGGATGGTATAAACGCTGCTCCAAATGTGCAAAACAACTTGCGAAAATCTGAAACCTTTACCAGTTAAAAGGTTCTGTGTGGAGGCGCTTCACTAAATAAGACCTGAAAAAAAGATGAGGACCATGTGCTTTGGACTTGTGCCTCCCTGCAAAAATTCCGTGTGTTTTTTGATTTGGAGATTGGGGGAAGTCAGAAGTCCATTTTAATTATCAGTGATGTTAGGCTCTAGTGTCTGATTCACACATTGTTTGTTTTCATGTAAAATGAAAGGATTGTCTAAGGATTTTCGTCCCCAAGGATTTATGGTGAACCTGTTATTGATTTGCTCAGTGCAATGCTGTTTCTATGCTCTAGGTTTTTAAAGGGAAGTTTGAAAGCTACTCCATTTTCTGCCCTCATCAGTGCTTCATGTTTAATCCTCCAGCTTAATTTTTTCTGTGCAACACAGTGCACATCTTCTGTGCACTGTGTTGCGCAGATTTTTTCCCCCAACAGCCCCGTCAAAGCACCACTGGCTGAGCTGCTGCTGCTACAAACTCACTCAATCCAGATTTCTACTCTGAATTCTCTGATTTCTGATCCTTTAATTGTTGCTTCATCTCAGCTCCTGGAAGCAGCTTCATCTCCTTCCTGATTTCTACTGCAACACTTTCCTATAGTCGTGCAACAAACTCAGATTTTCCTGATATCTGCAGCTGTATTCCTGATTACTGACCTTGTATCTGTTGCTTTATCTCCGTTTCTGGATACAGTTTTGTCTCCTTCTTGCTTTCCATCACAAAAGTTTCCTCTCTTCCTGCTAGAAACTCAGGTTTTCCCACATTTTGCCCTAAATTCTCTGATTTCTGTCCTTGCAGTTGTTGCTTTATCTCCATTTCTGGAAGCAGTTTAAATTTGTTTGTCATTTATGGCTTTAGCTTTTTTGCAGTCTCTGGGAAATGTTTTACAGTTTTTAAATGCCTGCTGAATCGGGACAGTCATGCTCCGTGTTGTTCCGGCCTTGGATGATGGAGCTGCTGTGGCTGCTTCATATTCTTTTAAAATAGCTTCGTCGTGATGATGACTTTTCAGATGAGCTCTAAGATTTGTTGTGTTGAAACTTGTCGTGTTCTTCCCTCCTCATTGATTAGGTTTTTGCAAACGGCAATGCTCCTGGCCTCCACTGCCAACAAGCAAAACATCCATACTGGTGAGGACATGTTAGCTTCTGTATCTGCTCAGGCCAGTCAGGTGTGCATGATGACAGATGACGTCAGGCACGCAATGCGACCTGTTAAAAGGCGCAACATGCCAACAAGAAATTTTACAAAACCTATTCCATTATTGGTTCAATTTATTGGATTAAATCAATTTATTGGGCCGATAAAAAATGACGTCATTTCGCCCCATATCGGTCGATAATTTATCGGGCTGATAATTATCGTTCATCCCTAACTAAAATTAATTTTGCCATACAGTGAAACAGTGGAATATTTTATTACACTGATGGAGAAATTCATATAGCTAATTAAAATGAGTAAACCTGCAGTTTATAGTCATTTAAGTAACGGTACAAAGATATTAACTGCAAAGTGTCAGTTTACTATGTACAGTGCATTATATTATTAGATAATTATTTAGCCAATAACATGCACATACATTTATAATGTAGCAGGTTTTATTGATTTTTCAGTGCCTATAAACAGTATTCAACCCCCCTTGAAAGTTTTTCCCCTTTTAATTCTTTTTTAACATTAAATAATAATGAATTTAATTTGGCTTTTTTAATGGACTTATTTTAAAAAAATAGTTAATTGTCTGGCTTTCACTTTGACATGAAAGAGTCTTTTTTTTCCTGTCATAAAACCCAAATTAAATTGATCACTTGACTACTGAACTGCCAAGGGGGTAAAAACCTTTTATATGCACCCTTCTCAGAATAGGTCCCAAAAAATCTGAGTTGATTAACTGTTTAGAACAGCAGAAATAAATTTTCCCTTAATTTTTCGTGTTTTCCTTGAGAACTGCTGTATAATTTGACCTAATATAAAACAGAATGGAAAAATAATTTTTCTAATTAAACTAATAGAAGAGGCCACATTTTAGTTGAAGTCATCACCTGATAGACATGTTTGATTTTAAGGGTCACAGGCCAACAAACCTTGGGAAGCACTGATTTTATCTATAATAATGGGTGGCATGTATTAGTTACTTATATGTTTTTTCTGCAAATAAACTGTCAGTCCATTTAGCACGGTTACCTAGGAATTGTGATGTAAAGTGTTTCATCAGATGTTCTTTAATCTTCCACCACTGCAAATGTGGTGGAAGATTGCAGTCATTTGTTAAATTTTTTTCTTCACATATATATCATCCACTTCACATCTCCCTCAGTGAACAAAACATCGGTGGATGGCTCCTATCCCTGCACTGCAGGACTGAAAGATTCAGAAAATCTTTCTTACCATCACCAATCAGACTATTTAATTCAAAAGTAAACAGATATGACCAGACAGTTGAATTTCCCTTCGGGGATTAATAAAGTCATTGCACTGTATTGTATTGTATTGTATTGTGTATTTGCACAACATTTCTGCAACAATAACAGCACCCTCATTCGGAAACCAAGCAGAAACAAGAAAAAATAATTAAGTTCTGCAAGTCTGAAAAGAAACTGGCTGAGTATGAAATTAAACAGTACTCAAACAAAAGCTGTAAGCTTACCTTTTCTGTAGACTGTGAAGTGCCAAAGAAGATTGGGATGAAAGCTAGCCAGATGATGCAGGTGGTGTACATAGTAAAACCAATGGGTTTGGCCTCATTGAAGGTCTCCGGCACCCCTCTGGTTTTAATGGCATAGACAGTACAGGTGACCATGAGCAGCATGCTGTAGCCCAGCAGGCAGATGAGAGACAGGTCAGAGATGTCACACTTGAGAACTCCACGAGCCAGCACCGGGTTAGATGTCCTCTGGTCCTCATAATCAATAATAGCCTTGGAGGGATCAACAACAAACCAGATGCACACCCCGAGCAGCTGCACAGAGGCCAGAGTGAATGTGATGACCAGCTGAGAGGCCGGAGAAATAAACCTGGGCGCGCTCACAGACATAGTGCCCTGCTCAAAGATACGGTAAATACGATTGGTTTTGGTGAGCAAAGCTGCATAACTGATGCTCATCCCCAGGCCCAAGAAGATTCTGCGCAGGGAGCAGATCCCTACATCAGGGGTAGAAATCATCAGGAATGTTGTGGCGTAACAAAGAAAGATGCCAGTTAGCAGGACGTAGCTCAGCTCTCGGCCTGACGCTTTCACAATTGGAGTGTCGTTGTAGCGGATGAACGTGGTCACCACAAACAGAGTTGCCATGATGCCAAGGACTGCAATGAGCACAGGGATGACTGCCCATGGAGAGCTCCACTCCAATTTAACAATGGGGATTGGAACGCAGCCTGTGTGATTCTCGTTGGGGCGCAAATCAAAGCGACACATCTTACATGTGTAGGTGTCTGCCTGGTACTGATAGCCATCGCAGCGCTCGCAGTGCCAACAGCAAGGGATGCCCTTCACGATTTTCTTGCGCTCACCTGGCTGACAGGGATGGCTGCAGATTGAGGAAGGGATCTGACGGACACCGCCAGGCCACTGCATGGAGCGAACCTATGAGGGATGCAGAGGAACATAGATAGGCACGAAAGGACACACAGGCAGAATTAAAAAACTGTGCAGTAGAAATTTGTTATATTCAAAGCTCACTGTATCCTGTACAATTGAAGCATGCAGAGCCAGCAATCCTTTATTGATCTGGAAAGATCTTCAGCAAGGACATTCGGCTGTTTGGGTGTTTGGCTGAAGTATCTGTTTTCTCTGTTTTATGTATGTATTTAGATGAGGGGGTGGGAAAGGGTCCCCTATGTGTCAAATCAACCATTCTTCTAAGATTTAGCTAAATGTTTCAGTGGGAGGTCAAATGATCTGAACGGCAAGATAGGAGAGCAAAAAGAAAACCCATTGCTTGTTCTGCAACTGATGACTGTTTCTGTCTCTTTGGCTTAACTAAACATTTGTGTTCAAAAATGAATCAGTTCAAAGATATATTTCAAGATGTTCCTCTCCTTTGTGGATTTTCCCCTTCAACAAGCACATTTAGAAAGATAAATTAAATTTGTCATTTCAAACAGGGCCTTCTCTCTTTAAAGTTGTCAATTTAATTCAATTGTGGCTGTTCGTTCAAAGCCGGTAAATTTGTCTTTAGATGTGAACTTAATTAACAGCTCAAAGAAGACTAATTACATACTGCCGGGTTTAGACTCGGAACTGGCATGTTTCACAGTAGGTGCCCACTATAAACCTGCCTTTTTTCCCTTTTTTCTTCCACTGCACATGTTGCTGAAGGAGGTGAGGAAGACAAAGCTACTCTCAAGCTGTTTCATGCGTTCAATTGTGCTCTTTTGTCTGCCTAAGGCCTCCTCTTCATTTTGTGAAAACATAATTTGTTTGGTTCCTTTATGTAATTTACTGTTACAATACTGTTAGTTGATCATGCTGCCTGCCCACAGTATTGTTTTTGGAAGTCAGTGATGCTGTCTGGGGAGATGATACTAAATATGTCTGTCCTTAAGCTCTCCTGGCTTTCTTTTCATCAAAGTCTGCCCTGTTAATCATTTAAAGCTCCCTCTGGATATTTACACCTTTGAAGATGGAACTATCAAATGGTTTGGGAGGAGTTGGTGATCTCACATGCAGCTGCACAGCTCAGAAAACCTTTCAGAGGATTTTCATTGCAAACACTGACACAAATATACCCTTGCAAAAGGCATGCAATAGAAATGACTCACATTCAGATGGAGCTGATCCGTCCAGTGTCCAATGATTTTGTATTCAGCTGTTCGGTTTCTGATCTGGTATTGGTAGATCTCGTAGCGTCCAGGCGCATCTCCGTTTTCATTGAAGAGCACCGGGTTGCCAGCTATGCCTAACAAGAACAATCACCATGAGGATTTACAGTACATTATTTAGTTACTTTTTGTATATTCCACATTGATCTGTTAGAGCATCTCTTGTCATCGATACGGCAGTCATCATTCCATCACATTAGAAACCAGTATGTTATTTGTGAATCCAGATGATTTTCAATTTAAATACATTACTGCTCAAAAGTCTGGGGGTCACTTAAAAATGTCCTTATTTTTGTCCTTATTTTTCAAATAATCTGAAATATACTATAGACATTGTTAATGTGGTAAATGTCTATTCTAGCTTGAAACAGCAGTTTTTTTAGTGGAAGATCTATATAGAGATACAGGCCTATTTCCAGAAATAATTACTTGGTCCTTATGTCATTTCTGACCTCCCCTGATATTTTCATCCAAATCAGTTAGTCCCTTTTTGAGTAATGTTGCTAGCTAACAGACAGACAGACAGAGACAGACAGACAAACCAATGATTGCCGCAAAACTCGCTAGTTTCTAAACATTCAAAGGTCTTGGCCAAATATGTAGTATTCTTGATTTGAACATTTTGGAATTTCAGTTTATTATGCGATTACAGTGCAGCAGTTTAGGCTTCAGCAAGTCACTACAGTCTAGGCAGTTAATGGGAAACACTACAGCTACTGAGCAACGCCATGAAGTTGCAGCATTTTGTGCTTGCAAAGCTCTTTGAACAGCTGGATTTCCACTGGAGATCGAGATGTGGTTACAACGGACTCCTTGACTCCAGACACACTTTTCTCAAGCTTTTGTTCATGGTGTCTACCAAACGTGTCTTTGCGTTGTTATTGCGATTACAATGTGCAACAACCTATTCCTGTGTGTCATTTGGACAAGCCATAATGATGTGTCACAAAGAAAGTACACTAAAGATTTCTGTCGAAGCCCTCCATTTATAACTTAAAGAGTTGTTTAATCGTAGTAGAATGTGGAAAAGGTTCTCCTTAGAGGCAGAAAGAGTAAAAATGGCTGTTCACATCGACTTGCACAAATGGCTATATCTTCAAACGCTAATGAAAGCTGTAAACCCTGCTTGTGTGTGGTGCTTCGTTTATTTTCTCCCTGATTTATTATTAAATCTCCCAAACACAATGAACATCCCAGTTAAGAACAAAAGGGTAAACATGGCCAATTGCTGCTGATGGATTTCTGCTGATGAGTATTTTTTTTCTGCGCTTTGTTTCTACTCTGGAGGATGCTGTGCTCTAATCCACATCTCGATGAGTCAGCCCTGCAGGATTACAGCATTACCGTTTTACCAGCCTTGCCTGTGTGACAATGCCGCCCACATCACAAAGCAGTTGCCGTGATCATGGGAGGATTACAGTGACTTTAGAGAGGCATTATGTTTATATAAACATATTAGGCACATCACCAGTGTTGGTTAGTAAGCTGTCATATTTTCAATCAAACATTTTAATCATGCCAAGTTTGTGTCTCTGATACAGAGATTTTAAAGCTGCCACTGTCATATAAGATAAGATCTACTTTATTCATCCAGAGGAAATTATTTTGCCAGAGTCAATAAAAATAAACAAATGTTGTGGAATATACGGGGCTGCACAGTGGAGTAGTGGTTAGCACTTTCCCCTTGCAGCAAGAAGATCCCGGCCTGGGCCTGGGATCTTTCTGCATGGAGTTTGCATGTTCTCCCTATGCATGTGTGGGTTTTCTCTGGGCACTCCGGCTTCCTCCCACAGTCCAAAAATATGCTGAGGTTAATTGATTACTCTAAATTGTCCGTAGGTGTGAATGTGAGTGTGATTGTTCGTCTGTATATGTAGCCCTGAGACAGACTGGCGACCTGTCCAGGGTGTCCCCTGCCTTCGCCCGAGTCAGCTGGGATAGGCTCCAGCACCCCCGCACCCCTAGTGAGGATAAAGCGGTGTATAGAGAAAGGATGGATGGATGGATGTGGAATATACACAATTAGGCAGAGGTTAGTAGAAAAAAGAGAAAGAACAAAGAATACATAGTACAAAATGCAAGTTTCTAAAAGTGTTCGTGTGATGTGTCTGTGTCTTAAGTGTGAAAAATATCTTGTGTGTAAAGTGTCTTAAATGTGTAGTGTCTAGAAAAAATAAGAATTTAAAGAAAAAAGAAAAAGAAAATAACGCAACTACAAGATGTAAACTATATATTTATACTAATACCAAGAAAGACAAACAGAAAACCAACTGAAGTAAGAGTGAACAGATGTATTGCACCGATGTACTGCACTTGAACAATGATAATACAGATTGTGAGTGTTCTGGAAAGAGTCCGATCATATTGCACATGGAAAACTTTGTTGATTATCCCTTCTGCAGAAGGGAGAGGAATTGTACAGTCTGATTGCCTCAGGTAGGAAGGACCTCCTGTAGCATTCTGTGGTGCACCTCAGTGGTCTCAGTCTATGACTGAAGGTCAACTGACAGGATGTCAGTATGGCATGCAGGTGGTGAGAGGTGTTGTCCATGATGCTGAGCAGCTTCCTCAGCATTCTCCTCTGTGACACTGTGCTTTCCTCAGCTGCCATGGTTGATCACTAGACCTCTAGCTAAAGCTTCAAGGCTTTAAGTTAGCCTTTGTGCTTGAGTGCTACCTTGATCATCGTTGTCACTGACAGAAAGACCTTGAATGATGGTTGTGAGAATACAGCAAAGATACCAGCATTATAATATAATTGTTGTGATGACATTTAACAGATTTTTGGGCCCTACTTTTAAAATATAGGCCTTCAATAGATTAATGGCTCTTGAGCTGCAGCTTTGCAGTACTGTAGATTTACCTTTACACTACCGTTCAAGTTTGGGGTCATTTAGAAATGTCTTTGTTTCTGAAAGAAAAGCATTTGTTTTTCAGTGAAGATGACATCAAATGAATCAGAAATACAGTCTAGACATTGTTAATGTGATAAATGACTGTTCTAGCTGGAAATGGCTGATTTTTAATGGAATATCTACATACATTACCCCTATAACCTCAAACTTATTTATGACACAACTAGATTTTTCAATTCTTTTTGGAAAATTTTTAAAGGTCGAATCTTTATTTTTGGACTATTTGATTTACAGGTACATGCACAT
Source organism: Acanthochromis polyacanthus (assembly GCF_021347895.1). Lineage (NCBI taxonomy): Eukaryota > Metazoa > Chordata > Actinopteri > Pomacentridae > Acanthochromis > Acanthochromis polyacanthus. The sequence goes on along the minus strand of NC_067117.1, from coordinate 36,497,088 downwards.
TTAAAATCAAAGAGGTTGACCACTGTGTTTGTTGTATGTGACACACAAAAAGTATCCTGATGTCATCGTGTGCTGGCTCAGCACATCACACCTATGCAGCAGTCAGCATTATTACAAAAAAACAGACAAGCCAAATCTGGCTGCTTCTTTCTTTGGTAATGAAATGACACATTAAAGCACAATGGAGAAATACTACTTGGAGTATGTGTCATTCTTCTGGAGGCAGCACTGTGTCCTCTTCATTAAGAGTAAAGAGAGTAGTGCATTTTGGGACAGTATGGTCAATGTTTGAGCTGCAGATGAAGAATTAGGGCTGTCATGTGGCACAAACTGCCTGTCTAAACAGTCCACTCACAAGTCAGGGGCATAATGAGTTCCACAGAGGCCTCTGCTGTGCACTAACGTGGTGGAGCGTCCTGGGGTCGCACAGGTGTTTACCACAGGCAACTCAGCTCATTTAGTGGTGCGCTCTCAAAAAAATGTCAGGGTTAATGGAGTCCTTGTAATTATATGTAATATTTAATGATTACAACCTCTCTCCCTCTCCTGCTGCTGTCACGATCCCAATTAAATGTATACATACACTCCCTAATAGTTGCCAGCGTATGATGATCATTAACCCAATCTGTGCTTGTTCTGCATCGATGCACAGGTTGAACACCTTGGTGAATGGCAATGACATGACAGCTGGTCATTAACTCTTAATGACCTGTATGCAGGAAAGTAATGCTGGGTTTATTGCAGATCCACTACTCTCTTGAAGTGTGTCTGAGTTTTTGTTAGCTTCCAGTCACAGTCATGATCACTGGGCATAAGCTTTGGCTATCTAAGGGCTCTCAAATTGACTCTGGAACATAATGAAAACATAGAAGTGGTCCACTTCTAAAAATCTTTTTAAAAAAAGGTCTAGTCAAATAATCACAGTGCATGTGGGGTTTGGGGAGAATGCAAATACTACAAAAAAAAAAAAAAGCAAAATGTCACCTTATAAAAGTCAGTATTTAAAAAATAGCCAACCCGAACAAATGAGGGACAGGTACAAAACATCAAAGAGTGATGGAATTACCAGTACTCTAAAAGCATGATGTAGATTTCCATAGCAGTAATTCCATCATTCCAACAACAGCCATGTCACACTCACCACTCTGCTGAAAACACTTCTCTATGTAAAACCAAAATAGCGCGTTCATTTTTGTTGAGCAGTGCAGTTATGTTACTATAAATACAACTTGACAAGCAGATGTTTCACATTCAAATAACCTGATGGAATATACCTCTTGATCCACTTGAAGGCTTTTAATGTGAAACTACAGTGCAGCTCCCCATCCAGAAAGTCTCTCAAAAGGCTAAAAAGGTGCTTCTACTGACAGTCAAATCTCTGCCGCACACACTCCCTGTCTTTCCCAGTCTGGCATCGCCAGACCAGATCAGTCTGGAAGTTCACCAGTCAATTTCGTTTGCCAAAAATACTCTTTAGTGACCACAGAAAATACCTCCAGACACAACTAGATAGACTCACGACCAAAGAGAGTAATAAAATGTGACGCAGCGCTGAAGTAAGAAAGTGTTGGCATTAATGAGTACTACTATCATATCAAACCCATTCCAAATTAGATAAACGGTTGTGATTGGCTTGGCAGGGGCAACGCTGGGTGAAAATCTGTTTCAACAGGAAGGGATCCAGGTGCAGTCTGCCACAGCAAATGAAACATAAGCTCTCAAAATCATCTGATTCCCAGGCCATGACTTTCCAGGGTAGAAACACAGTCTGACAGTAGCTTTGACATGGCTGGTTTGCTTTGACTATCTGCTCTTTGATGCAGTCCACGCTAGTTGACGCTATTGATGGTGAGTCATTCTCCCTGTATCACCCACTACATAGCCACAAGGCCTTGCCTGTGGTTACTGCTACCTTTCTCATGTGCTGGTTTCTTATATACACTACCAGTCAAAAGCTTGGACTCATTCGATGGTTTTTATTTAATTATTTTCTACATTGTAGATTAATACTGAAGACATCAAAACTATAAAAGAATACATATGGAATTATATAGTAAACAAAAAAATGTTCATCTTCAGTATTAATCTACACTCAACAAAAATATAAAGGCAACACTTTTGTTTTTGCTCCCATTTTTTATAAGATGAACTCAAAGATGTAAAACTTTTTCCACATACACAATATCACCATTTCTCTCAAATATTGTTGACAGATCTGTCTAAATCTGTGATAGTGGGAACTTCTCCTTTGCTGAGATAATCCATCCACCTCACAGGTGTGCCATATCAAGATGCTGATTAGACACCATGATTAGTGCACAGGTGTGCCTTAGACTGCCCACAATAAAAGGACACTCTGGAAGGTGCAGTTTTGTTTTATTGGGGGGGGGCGGTCCACTCTTCTTCAATGGCTGCGCGAAGTTGCTGGATATTGGTGGGAACTGGTACACGCTGTCGTATACGCCGATCCAGAGCATCCCAAACATGCTCAATGGGTGACATGTCCGGTGAGTATGCTGGCCATGCAAGAACTGGGACGTTTTCAGCTTCCAAGAATTGCGTAGAGATCCTTGCAACATGGGGCCGTGCATTATCCAGCTGCAACATGAGGTGATGTTCTTGGATGTATGGCACAACAATGGGCCTCAGGATCTCGTCACGGTATTTCTGTGCATTCAAAATGCCATCAATAAAATGCACCTGTGTTCTTCGTCCATAACAGAAGCCTGCCCATACCATAACCCCACCGCCACCATGGGCCACTCCATTCACAACATTGACATCAGAAAACCGCTCACCCACACGACGCCACGACGACGAGCATGCAAATGAGCTTCCCTGAGACGGTTTCTGACAGTTTGTGCAGAAATTGTTTTGTTATGCAAACAGATTGTTTCAGCAGCTGTCCGAGTGGCTGGTCTCAGACCATCTTGGAGGTGAACATGCTGGATGTGGAGGTCCTGGGCTGGTGTGGTTACATGTGGTCTGCGGTTGTGAGGCTAGTTGGATGTACTGCCAAATTCTCTGAAACGCCTTTGGAGACGGCTTATGGTAGAGAAATGAACATTCAATACACGAGCAACAGCTCTGGTTGACATTCCTGCTGTCAGCATGCCAATTGCACGCTCCCTCAAATCTTGTCACACATCTATGGCATTGTGCTGTGTGATAAAACTGCACCTTCCAGAGTGGCCTTTTATTGGGGGCAGTCTAAGGCACACCTGTGCACTAATCATGGTGTCTAATCAGCATCTTGATATGGCACACGTGTGAGGTGGGATGGATTTTCTCACAAAGGAGAAGTGCACACTATCACAGATTTAGACAGATTTGTGAACAATATTTGAGAGAAATGGTGATACTGTGTATGTGGAAAAGGTTTTAGATCTTTGAGTTCATCTCATAAAAAATGGGATTATAAACAAAAGTGTTGCCTTTATGTTTTTGTTGAGTGTACATTATAGAAAATAATATAAATAAATCAAAATCATTGATTAAATTGAATGTATGCTGTGAGGGAGGGAACTAGCAGAATGTGGGAGTGTATTTACATTTTAATTGCATATAAAACAAGAGCAGAACACAAAACTGGGGAACATTAAATGTGTTTACTAAAAAAGAAAATAATGGTCTACCTCTTGCATACAGAAGCCCGTTTCATACAAAGGAATGATTCTTTCCACAGTTAAGTATAACAAAGGTGACAGCCGCTATTTTAGAATTTACTGTTTCTATCTCACTTTCCTGTAGCTACACATCCACAGCACATGTACAGTAGACTTTGGGATGGTCCTCTGAGGTGATAAGAGTAGATCGTAGACTATGATGAATTGGCTGTCTATTCTTATCATGTTTGATACTGACAGTCAAAATTTTGTGGCTTGGGTGTTATGCCAGAAAAAAAAAACAGTAACTTTTTGCATAAAGCAATATGCTTTATGCAAAAAAAAGAGAAAAAGAATGAAAAGAAATGTCAACTGGAATCATCTTGTCAGCTATACAACAATAAAAGTTTTTCACACGCTTGAGAGGAGAGAGAGGTGTGGATAAACGGAAAATCCAGTGAGCTTTATTCCACACTCATAACTGCTGTCCATGATGAGAATGACAGTGGAAAGGCCACTGCTTTTTATTCTGCAGTAGCACAAAAACACCTCCCCCTGATATGATTGCAAAAAAATCTAAACCATTGACAGGAAGCTTAATTCAACTGTGGCCCACTGAAGTCTGAATGACTAATACACAGATCCAATGCTGGGGAGGGAACAAAAAAGGGAAACTCTTAAGAATGTCAAACGGTGCATAAAGACAGACTGAACACATTTGATCCTGCTGCTTTGTCTACTGCAGCTCCCGCTACTGCAGAATGAATCAAAAATGGTGGTTTAGAAGGGAAAAAAACGCAGCTACAGCTTGAGACGTGGTGGAAAAAAAATGCTCTTGAGAAAGCACATAGATACTCCCAGGACAGTGAAAATAAACTTTTATCAGATTACTTTTCATCTTTTCTAAAAGGTTATCTGTCATGAGCTAGCTTACCGTGTCCCCTGCTGAGACCCTGACAGCCCACTGAGACATAAAAATTTTTTTTTTTTTTTTTTTAGCATGCCGAGTGTAAGGCCAAGATGAACATCTTCGATTTTTAAGAAGCTTTTTGACCTTTATCATCAGTTTCAACATACCCAGTCTAAGACACATTACACTTGTTATGGATATGGTCTTACTGGACTCTGAGAGCTGTGCAGCTCTGCACAGAAAGAAATCTGAATTATTTTTAGCAGATGTCTGCTAAAACTGCTGACCAACAGAAATATGTAACAATAGATTCTTGCTGGCTCGGCCTCAAGAATAATTCATCACAACAACAAAAAATGACCCACTTGTACATACACTCCTGTCAATCGCTATTTGTAAGGAAAAAAAAGAAAAATGGAACGACTGCTCTGTGTGTTTACTGATGCGCAACATTCTAATCACAACACAGACACAAATCATCTCTGAAAATATGATACACAGGTCACCAAGTCCAGTCTCAGCAGTTAGGCTGTTTTATGTAACTACACAAGCTCACTATACTGCTGAGAGCTGATGCAATTAGATGAAGTGCAGTGTAAACTCAAGGCAAGCCATCTAGTCAAATAGTGCAAATACAGTCTGCCCAGTAAGAACAAAATTTAGCTCCAAAGTGCACATTGCACAGGAGTTTCAAGTCCCAGATTAGAGGCTGAAAACCTCATTGAAACCACTTTATAAAGAGCACCACTCATTGTACAAACACCTAAATTCAAAAAAAGGTTGACTCCTACTGTGGATGCTCTTACCATCATAGCTGTTTGAATTTTTTCTTTGCTCTCTCAAGAAAATGTTGCCCATCATTCAAATATTTTAAGTTGCCTGTACATCATTTTACTTCATTCCTGCTTTATTTTTTTCAAAATCCCAGACATTTATTACAGAATAATTCAAACATTACAGTCAAAATTTAAAAAAAAAAAAATTATCTGGGTGTCTTGATTGATGACTCCCTCACCTTCAAGCTGCATGTGGAGAAACTTGTGAAGAAGCTGAGGCTAAAATTAGGCTTTTATTTTCCAGACAAAGTGTTTGTTTCTTTCAATGCAAAAAACTAGCTTGTCACTGGGTCATTCCAGGTGAAATGACCAGATATTCCATGGGGGTGTTGCTGCACCAATTTCAAACTAGTCCTAAATTTGTATGCCATTAGGTAGTCACAAAAGTACTTTCCATGCAAAATTGTAGGCCTGTAGCTCAAATAGTTTCTGAATTGTGGGGGTCTGAAATTTTCAGAATCTGGGCTATAAAAAGCCTCGCCAGCATTTTTTGCATCTTTAAGTGGTTATTTCTCAGCCTCTAGACATACCAGAGAGCTGTGAGTTGGTAAACAAGGCCTCTGCATGTAGCTAGTGCCCCACAAACATCCCCAGGTGTTTCCCTACACTCTGCAGGCCATGGGGGCTTGCTAAAAATGCTACAAATTAAGAAAAACCTACTCACGAGTGGAATTTGGGACCTTAAAAGTACTAGAAATACTGCACAGAAGTGTTCTAACACCCCTGGGTTCCATTCTACACAAACCTGTGTGATAACTTAGCAAACTGGAGCTTTCTAGGTACCTCAGTTTGGAAAATATGAGCTCCCAAAGTTGGACGAGATTTTTAATTTGCTATTTTTGGTGGCAAAAATCTCAGTGTGGGACAGGTACCAGAGACCCCAAATTTTTCTACAAGACAGTTCCATCTGTCTTCTATCACTGTACAAAAAAGCAGCAGGGTTATATTTGTAGTTACTGAGATATTCTTACTCAAAATGGTATGGGTAATGTCAAAATCGTTTTTTGCTTTTCACTACTTTAAATTGGGATACAAGTATTAGTAGTCATTCCAATGGTAGTATTATGTATGTTTTGTTCTTTTTGAAATGTTAGTTGTTAAAGGTGACTACCTTCAAAAAGTGTGATGGTATAACTTAGGTATATAATATAATTTGAACAAAATGGCTCCAAAGTGACTCATAGTTTGTTCAAAATTATTAATGTAATAGTCCACAACTGAAAAATTGTCCAGAATGACTCTAAAATGGGTAAATAAATATGCATATTTCTTCTTTCAAATAACAGTTAATTTATGTGATATCGGTCGGGAAGGCAGACTCTGGATAAACAGTCACAGCGCCCTCCAGTGGTTCAGAGTAGACTCTACCTCAGAGAATTAAAAATCAATAATATGTCAGTAAACTGAACATAAACTGAGATTCTGGCTCAGCTGCCTGCACCGATGAACAATTCCTTCTGTTTTCTTCCATCTTCGCTGTCAGGATCAACTGTTTTCTGAAGTTCTGAAATAAATCCAACATTTTTGTCCATCAGACATGTTTCAGACTTCTAACTCAGTAGAACACACTGAACTCATCACTCCTCTTTCATCCTCCAACCCGACTGTTTAGAATCAACTGTTGTTGTTTTTTAGGCTCTTTGTTGAATGTCTGACTGTCTAGCAGCTTCACATCCACAAAGAAAGAGGTCAGATCTGAATCAAACCGTCACCATCAGCTGGCTCTTCATCTCCACTAACTTTAAGGATATTTAAGCACATAGAGGCCATTTGAGATTTTCTGTTTCTTAACTCACATTATTTTGTCCAGAGTCTTAACTTCAGACGTGAATAAAATGGCCACATGAAAGTGAAAAGCAAAAAAGTGTAATGCCTTTTTTGTGTCACAAGGTCTAGTTTAGAGTCATACCTGTAGATATCATGACATGTTGACACCCATTTGCAATGCATACATGTAATTATAACATACACATACAAATTAGATTGTTTGTCTGTATATGTAGTCCTGTGACAGACTGGCGACCTGTCCAGGGTGTCCCCTGCCTTCACCCGAGTCAGCTGGGATAGACTCCAGCACCCCCCATGACCCTAGTGAGGATAAAGCGGTGTAGAGAGGATGGATGGAAGGACATACAAATTACATGTACTAACTTGAATTCAGGGAGCTCTGTAGTAGTTCATGGTTGATTAATTTAAAAATACAACAATAATGTTAAATTTTACAGTATCAGTGCAGTGGGATTGAACATGTTAAATTTAATTGTGCAATGTCATGTTACAAGCAAAAGAACCTATACCTAAGTTATAACTTAGGTATACCTAAGTTATACCATTACACTTTTTGAAGGTAGTCACCTTTAACAACTAACATTTCAAAAAGAACAAAACATACATAATACTACCATTGGAATGACTACTAATACTTGTATCCCAATTTAAAGTAGTGAAAAGGAAAAAACGATTTTGACATTACCCATGCCATTTTGAGTAAGAATATCTCAGTAACTACAAATATAACCCTGCTGCTTTTTTGTACAGTGATAGAAGACAGATGGAACTGTCTTGTAGAAAAATTTGGGGTCTCTGGTACCTGTCCCACACTGAGATTTTGCCACCAAAAATAGCAAATTAAAAATCTCATCCAACTTTGGGAGCTCATATTTTCCAAACTGAGGTACCTAGAAAGCTCCAGTTTGCTAAGTTATCACACAAGTTTGTGTAGAATGGAACCCAGGGGTGTTAGAACACTTCTGTGCAGTATTTCTAGTACTTTTAAGGTCCCAAACCCCACTCGTGAGTAGGTATCTCTTAATTTTTTAGCATTTTTAGCAAGCCCCCATGGCCTGCAGAGTGTAGGGAAACACCTGGGGATGTTTGTGGGGCACTAGCTACATGCAGAGGCCTTGTTTACCAACTCACAGCTCTCTGGTATGTCTAGAGGCTGAAAATAACCGCTTAAAGATGCAAAAAACGCTGGTGAGGCTTTTTATAGCCCAAATTCTGAAAATTTCAGACCCCCACAATTCAGAAACTATTTGAGCTACAGGCCTACAATTTTGCATGGAAAGTACTTTTGTGACTATCTAGTGACATACAAATTTAGGACTAATTTGAAAATGGTGCGGCAACCACCATCTGGTAAAACCACACGGAATGAACCCGCTGTGACTTTTTTTTTGTCTGTGATTGATCACAGAGATCTTTTGTACATGAATGCTTCTGCTCAGTGTTTTTGGATGGTTGACAATATAGACCATGCTTCTCTGAGGTTTATTATGGACTGTAAACTGAGAATGCACCACTTATACTCTCGAGACTGTCCTCCTTGAAAAAACGACCACATAGGTTGTCTGTACACACCCTTATTACGACCGAGCATTACGTTTTGAAGTTAAGCGACCTCTAGCAGTTGAGTAAATATCGACACTCCGGTGTCTCAGCTGAAACGTCACCATGAACAAACTTTGACCTAACACTAACACTAACCCTAACCATAACCATAACCATAACCCTAAACCCGTCTTGCGAAAGTGAGGGAAAAGCCGTTTCGCGAGGGATAAGCCGTTTCGCGAATTAAATCCCGTAATGCCTTCCTGTCCCCCGTAGGGGCGCTAACCTAAATACGCTCTCATGGGTTGTATTTCAGGGGCACATACATATGACCTGTGTGGTCGTATGAGTTTGAGGGCTTGTTGTACTCTCAGGTGGGATGGCCTGCTTTACCCACCCAAAGGATCCATCACAGGTATACTTTCATACATAAGGCAATACTTGGATGAATGCCCACCTACATTTATGCTTTCTGTTCCATGTGCTCACACTGAATTGGGTAAAAGATAAAGGTTTTGTTTACTCTGCACCTTTTGCATGGAAGATGTTGCAGAAAAACTGGAAATTAACTGAGTTGATCTCATTGAGCATTTTTAAATCCAAACTGCGAGTTCTTGAGGTGGACTCCACAACATGCAATTGTTTTTCATAACTTGCATGCAAATGTAATTTTTTATTTGCTCATGTTTTAATTTTGTAATTTTGTAACTGTGTTATGTATTTGCTGCTGCCTGTCTTGGCCAGGACTCCCTTCCAACAGAGGTTGTTAATCTCAATGGGATTTCTCCTGGTTAATTAAGGTTCATAAAATAAAATAAAAAAAAGCTCTAGGCTCAGTGTAGTACATAGTGTATGTAAAATGTAAAACTAGTGGCAGGGGGGCGGCATGGCTCAGTGGGTAGAGTGGCTGTCTTGCAACTGGAGGGTTGCCGGTTCAATCCTCAGCCCGTCGTGCTCATGTCGAGGTGTCCCTGAGCAAGACACCCAACCCCTAATTGCTCCTGATGGGTCGTGGTTAGCGCCTTGCATGGCAGCTTCCGCCATCAATGGGTGAACGTGATGTATCTTGTAAAGCGCTTTGGGTACCTTGCAGGTATAGTAAAGCGCTTTATAAATACAAACCATTTAGTGCATCTTTCTGTAAACTATGACGAAAACATAATTTATCCAGACACTAAGCATTAGAGCATTTTTACAAGAATAAAAGGGAGAATACAGAAGCTGTTTTACAGGGGACCATGAAAACCACTGAACCCATCGTGCTACATGTTGTGAACAGCAGTCCATCAGCTGTTTTTCTCCACTATGTTATTGGATTCTGAGCAGCTCAGCTGGGGCAGACAGGAGTTGAGGGCATAGTAATAGCTATTGTTGAAGGAGGTTGTTTACCATTTCCACCTGATCTATCAAGTCACAAGAGTTCAATCAGCAGCTTTACACTGACAAAACTAGGAACTAAGCTGATGTTGAATATTGTGTCAAGTAAATACTTCATACCGTTTTTTGATATGAAAATGTTGATGTACAATGTAAAGGTTAAAATAAAATGATGAATTGTTTCCATACACCTTGCACCCGTAGATGCACGAGTGATTGGACCCTACAATCTTTTACAGGTGGGTCAGAAATTACTTCTATAAGAATCAGTGTGTTTTTATGCCATTTTTGTCATTTTGGTTCGAAAAATAATTTGTATTATTTTTTGTATTATACACTACTCACAATAACTTAGGGATATTGTGAGGTCCTCAGTGGATTTCATACATAAGGTGTTTGTTTTATGTCAGTGATTTTGGGGATAGGGAGGCGATTGTACTGCGGTGATAGACACACCTCATTTTGTGTTTTCCACATAATGGTCTCACTGCGTACAGTGGGCCTTACATATTGGGGCCAATGTCAAAAAATGCAAAAAGACAACCCTTTTCAATGTGACATCAATTTCAACATTCTGGGGGTATAAAAAGCAGGTATTGCCAGTAAGTCATCCCCAGTTCATCATTCAAGCAGCCAGGAACACACGATTTCACTTAACAGACGAGCAGCGCCACCTGGCCATAGCACGCCTTCAGGTCGGTAGCCAGTGTTGCCAACTTAGCGACTTTTTTTGTCAAAAGTGACTAGCAACAAATCTAGCGACTTTTTCTGCCGTTTTGGAGACTCTGACAGGAAAACTCGGATCATTCTGCAGTTACTGTTTTCAACGAGCAACAGGTGCTGCTCTGGGCTCCTCCCCGTCTCAAAGCACAGGCTGTCAGTCCAGTAACCCCGCAGCAGTCCCAGTGTCTGATTAGAGGACACATCACTCTGCGGCCAGATGGCAGCTGAATCGCACATGCACAAATTCACTACAGATCCCATCCAGACTTACGGAGCGGGATATAAATGAAAATGTTTCTTCACTGTCATACTAAAATTAACCACAGCATTTAGCCTCTAGTTCAAAAACATATTTTGGGTGTTTTATACTCACTTTTTGGTCTCTTCCACAACGTTATTCCTCTCGCCTACAACGTTGATTACAATTACATGCAAACTGGGAAATATGCAGATTAGGCGACAACGTCATTTAGCGACTTCTAGCGACTTTTAGGACAGCCAACAGCTACTGTCCTTACTGAAGAGTTGGCAACACTGTCGGTAGCAGGCAGCCAGATGTTGCTTGTGAACTTGGTGTGTCTCAAAGTGTCATCAGCAGACTTGTATGGGGGCATTATTGTAGCAAAACTATTTGTCAACGCAAATCAAGAGTTGTCTGTCTGTATTTCTATCCGTGTGTCCGAAGAGAGATTTGTCAATGTGTAAAAAAATTTGTCAATGTGAATTGAGATTTGTCAATGCGAACCGGAATCTGCAAGTCATCTGAAAATTTGTCTCTCTGTAAATAGGTTTTCAAATGTGTAAAAAATCTGCTAAACTGTATTAAAATTTGTATGTGTAATAAGATTTGTTCATGCGTACAAAGAGTTGTCCATGTGTATCAGGATATACGTACTTGAAAAATGTACGTATTCGGCTACACAACTGCAGAAAATACAGACAAATCACCAGTTACGAGTCGTTTGGCTTCACAATTGGCTGTCTTTTTACACGTGACTTTTGCTCTACTTGTGCCCTGAGAGAGATTCATAGCTAAAAAACATCAGGGTTTTTTTCTCCTTGAGCTCTCCTTGGGCTCACAGGCTCGTCCATGCTGGCTGAGCTCCACTGCCCAGGTCGTACCTGTCGTGGGCTAGTTTACGTACACATTTAGAATGTCTTTGTTTGGCGCGCTAGCCACTAGAGGCACCATGGAGTGTCCTACTTTTGTTTACCTCAGAAATCTGACCCCAGGTCCGGTTTAGAACTTCCGGTTGAGATTTTGCAGTTTCTGTAAGTAACGTTCTTTGTAGATAAACTGTTGTTTCTGCAATCCCTCGCCTCCATCTCGTTCCTGCACCTGAGCCTCTTAGAACCGTAACAACTTACACATCTAAGGGTTAACAATCATGGCAGAGAAATACTATACTGACACTATAGAAACTATAAAAGTCAAAAACGTATTGTGTTAATGAAAATGATTGATTTTAAGTGTGTCACTGTGACAATTGAATGAAATTGCTGTTTCATTTAATTTCATCTCATTCAAGTCTGTCATTAGGGTTAGACATTTGGGAGAAAAATACATTGCAATATTTTGATAACTATTTGAAAAGAATTAATCATTTTAAACGGTCAGGGTGATTGATTTTGTAGCTAAGCAGTTTGATCAGGTCTCACCAGCTCCTGCTGAGTCCCATGGTAGACAAATGATGGGAACCACCAGAATGTGCTGAGACTCTCTCTAGAGTCTCTACACTAAACTCATTCTCTCTTTCACTGGTATCCTCTTCTAGCCTATTCTATTCTATACTGTCAAGACATCCACAACTATGATGTTCAATACTGTTTTTTATGTATTTATTTTTTGACTTTTTTGTTTTGTTTGTTTTTGTTTTGTTTTTTGTTTTATTGATGGGTAATCAGTAGTCAGAAACTACACAACACCTGACACTCTTCAATTGTAATAGCACCGATTGTTAGATCCTATCCCTGTTTGTTATGTTTCGTCCTGTCTTGCCTTTGTTTCCCTTGCACATCACTGAAGTGTAGCACTGCCCTCCCTGGCTCATAATAGGGATTTCTAATAAAGAATGTCAGCTTAACTTTCAGGGAGTGCTGGTGATGGTCACACACATGCACTAAATATTAAAATATTTGGCTGCAAGATTAAAATATGCATTAATCTCATAAAATGTTGATATCCCTTCTGTGGAGTTAAACAATGAGAATAAATGCAGACAAAAAAAAAGAAGAAAAAAAGATTTAGTAGCTACCTGCATCTACATCAAAACGATTAGATTAAAACCAAAAATTTAAAAAAGGGATAATGAAAATCATACTTTCTGCTGCCAAAATATTTCCAAGCCTCCAACTGGGTGTGCATGATCACAGCCAAAACAAGAAAAGCACTCAGAGCGCAGTACTCCGCCAAGGCTGCTCAGTTGATGTACCATTTCCGACAGATGAAATCTTTAGTAAGAACTGATCTTGAGCTGAGCACAGGCATGTCTTATGCATGTGCACATTTTGTATTTATACCGAATCATGTGTAAATTACTCTTCTAAAGGTTTGTTGATCAGTTCATCAATTTTGGCAAGCCTTTGTTTTGCTAGTGTTAAAATAACCGCTCCCTTCATGCTTTTATTTTGAAGGCATATTTTTAATGGCACAGGATTTTATTTTTTGTCAGCATTCTAGCGGCACAGGAGAAGCAGTTTCTTGACATGACGAAGACACTGTGAAAAGTCCAAAAATTCACGTGAAGATGAAAGAAAATGGTTCCACACTGTTGCAGTCTAGCAAAGGACATGTATAAACTTAGAAACACCTAGCTGGAATGGGAACGAGCTCTGACAGTGTTTCCTGAAGAAAGGAGTGAAGGAGAGAAAGGTGAATTTGTGTTTAAAATAAGGCTGACGGCTGAATGTAAATAAAAGCTTTGTGAAACACCAGGAGCTTCGCCATTGTCTGGCTGGGATTTGCTACATTCCGTGACCTAAATGTGTAGCAGGCGGCAGAAATTGATGAGACTCAGAAACACCCCCACAAAGTCCCAATAAGTCTGCAGTGGTGGATTTGTAGTAGGATTACAATCATGTGATCATCAGCAGACAGCTGATGTTGTGTTTACTTGTAGGCGTAGTTACAATGACGCTGTGTCGCTATCTTGCAATGGTACAGAACTCTTTAAGAAATCCGTGGATCCAGACTATAAGTTGCATCACTGCCAAAATCTAATCAGTTGGTCCTTGTGTCATTTCTGACCTTCCCTGAAAATTTCATCCAAATCCGTTCATCTGTTTTTGAGTAATGTTGCTAACAGACAGACATACAGACAAATAGACAGACATACCAACGGCAATCATTACATAACTCCACCACGTTCCTTAGCAGAGTAATTAAATTTCACTCAGGACACTAATTTGCTAACCATCTGCTTATAGACAGACGGTACATTTTACTGATGTTCCCAACATGCTTTGCATGGAGGCTATGGTAGAAGCTAGCCTGTCACTTGGGCACAGAGAAGCCTCTAAGTCCCCATTAAGGTACTGCAGCATACGGAATTCAGACAAGTGTGTGTTTAAAACTATTTTAAAGAGTGAAATTAGGCATTGTAATACCAGATTTACTCAAGTTTTTCTCAGTTTGACAGATGGGCTGTTTGCTGTTAGAAGAGTTTTCTATGAGCACAGCACACATTTTAACTATAAATATTGCATTTGATCATAATCATTTAATTGTTGGAAGCCAAAATTGTGATTATTATTAAGAGTAGATTAACCGTGCTGCTCAATAGCTGATGTTGTCTCTTTTTTGAAACCAAATTTTCTTTTCAGTCATTCCCTTGTGTTCCTTTTTCATTCTGTGCACATGCAGAGTCTCGACATCAGCATGCTCTGTGTATTCTAATTTTATTTTATTTATATTTTTATTTTTCAAGTATTCAAGAATCATTAAATTGGAGTAAATTGTGTTCTATCTGATAGGTTTGTCTTGTTTAGTCATGGAAAATGAGAACTGGGCAAGTTTTCTGTTTGTACCAAGCAGCAAAAAAGCTGTAGCATAATGTCTTCGAGTTCATTTACATAACATCGCAGCTTTTTCGAGGTAGCTATTTCACGTGCTAAATGTCAACACTGAACCAATACATTGTACAACTCTATCTGATATCATAATGTTACTGGATTTATTACTCCGCCAAGGAACATGGCGGAGTTATGTGATGATCCACTTTGGTTTGTCTGTTTGTCTGTTAGCAACATTACTCAAAAACAGACTAACAGATTTAGATGTAATTTATTGTGGGCAGTCTAAGGCACACCTGTGCACTAATTATGGTGTCTAATCAGCATCTTGATATGGCACACCTGTGAGGTGGGATGGATTATCTCAGCAAAGGAGAAGTGCTCACTATCTGTGATGACCCTGGGTCATATTGTGTAGTGTTTATGTTGAGAAACTTGGTCTCCTCTCCTCCTCCTGTGTGTGTGTGTGCGTGTGAGTGGATGTGGCTGTCCAGCAGAGTCGGTAGCTGTCTGTGGATCTGCAGCAGTGATTAGATCCTGCTGAGGCTGATTGGACTGCTGGGAGGATTGCTGCCACCTGAGAGCCTGCCTGGAGGCTACAAAAACCAGCTGCTGCAACCTGCTCATTCTCTCCTGATCCAGCCACCCTTGATGAAGCAGCCTGTTGTCAGCTCTGTGTGTCCGTGTGATAGACTTGGAGACTGATCCTGTGGTAGGGGCGGGAAGCCCAAAGACCTGTTAGTGACTAAGTTTGTTAATTGTTTATTCTGGGAACCCCAGTTTAGAGTTTGCTTTATAAAATTAGGATTTTATGTTACTGGGAGTTTTAAGTTACCTTTTTTTGCTTTGTTTGAAAAATAAACCTTTTGTGCACTTTTGAGAATTTTTCCAGGCTGGCTTCATTGGGGGTGGCTGAGTCCAAAGCATTATCGTGTTGCGTTCATGGTTCCCCTAGACTAGGGACGTAACACTATCACAGATTTAGACAGATTTGTGAACAATATTTGAGAGAAATAGTGATATTGTGCATGTGGAAAAAGTTTTAGATCTTTGAGTTCATCTCATACAAAATGGGAGCAAAAACAAAAGTGTTGCATTTATATTTTTGTTGAGTGTATGATTACAAATGAACACTACGTCAGCTGCTTGCATCAATTCACGCAGCCTGCAACATATTTCAGTCACATGATTCGGTTTCCATACATAACATACACATGTATAACACATGCATGTGCTCACGGTAAGGTAATTTTTACTCTGTCAAAGGGTCGGAGCCTTGACGGAGTTATGAGACAATCGCCGTTGGTTTGTCTGTCTATTTGTCTGTCTGCCTGTTAGCAACATTACTCAAAAACAGATTAATGGATTCTAATGAAATTTTCACGGTCAGGAATGCCACAAGGATGAGTTGATTAGATTTTGGCAGTGATACAGCTTATAGTCTGGATCCACACATTTTTTAAGATTTCATCCATCAGAAATGATGCAACAACTGAGTAGCCTTAGCGGAGTACTGCGCTCTGTGAGTGCTTTTCTAGTTTATATAATGTTTTACCATAACAAGTGACAAATCTGCCATCACAGATGTTAGTTAACACAGAGACTTCAGTAGTGTTGCTAGTAGCAGTTAAACTTTTTGAAATATGTACTTTTTAAGACATTGTGCTTTTGGAATATACAGAGACCCTGTGAATGCACACCATCCCTTAGAGGTTCCATTTGGAGCTCTAGTAGTGCTGCAGAGTTGTGTTTTTGTGAATAGGTCCTCATTTTGTTTTATGCAAGTTACTGAACATGGATGTAAACAAAGCAGGGCTTAAATTGGCTTTGCAAATGTTTCATGCAGAAGGAAATGCATTTGACACATGAATACACACTATGTTTTGGTGAAACACTGGATTTTCCACAGTTTCTGCCAGATCTAGTGTTAGTCCAATCAACACAGACCAGCGTCAGTAAGAGAAGATGTGGGGTGCTTCTCAGGTCTGCAATCAGACATGTTCATCTTAACTGTGATGAACTGTATTTTGCACATATACATATCCATATATACACACGTGGACAAAATTGTTGGTACCCCTCAGTTAAAGAAGGAAAAACCCACAATTCTCACTGAAATCACTTGAAACTCACAAAAATAACAATAAATAAAAATTTATTGAAAATTAAATAATCAAAATCAGCCATCACTTTTGAATTGTTGATTAACATAATTATTTAAAAAAACAAACTAATGAAATAGGGCTGGACAAAAATGATGGTACCCATAACTTAATATTTTGTTGCACAACCTTTTGAGGCAATCACTGCAATTAAACGATTTCTGTATTTGTCAATGAGCGTTCTGCAGCTGTCAACAGGTATTTTGGCCCACTCCTCATGAGCAAACAGCTCCAGTTGTCTCAGGTTTGATGGGTGTCTTCTCCAAATGGCATGTTTCAGCTCCTTCCACATATGTTCAATGGGATTCAGATCTGGGCTCATAGAAGGCCACTTTAGAATAGTCCAACGCTTTTCTCTCAGCCATTCTTGGGTGTTTTTGGCTGTGTGTTTTGGATCGTTGTCCTGTTGGAAGACCCATGACCTGCGACTGAGACCAAGCTTTCTGACACCAGGCAGCACATTTCTCTCCAGAATGCCTTGATAGTCTTCAGATTTCATCGTACCTTGCACACTTTCAAGACACCCTGTGCCAGATGCAGCAAAGCAGCCCCAAAACATTACAGAGCCTCCTCCATGTTTCACCGTAGGGACAGTGTTCTTTTCTTCGTATGCTTGGTTTTTGAGTCTATGAACATAGAGTTGATGTGCCTTACCAAAAAGCTCCAGTTTGGTCTCATCTGTCCAAAGGACATTCTCCCAGAAGCTTTGTGGCTTGTCAACATGCATTTTTGCAAATTCCAGTCTGGCTTTTTTATGAGTTTTTTTCAGCAGTGGTGTCCTCCTTGGTCGTCTCCCATGAAGTCCACTTTGGCTCAAACAACGACGAATGGTGCGATCTGACACTGATGTACCTTGGCCTTGGAGTTCACCTTTAATTTCTTTGGAGGTTGCTCTGGACTCTTTGGATACAATTCCAACGATCCGTCTCTTCAATTTGTCATCAATTTTCCTCTTGCGGCCACGTCCAGGGAGGTTGGCTACTGTCCCGTGAGTCTTGAACTTCTGAATAATATGAGCCACTGTTGTCACAGGAACTTCAAGCTGTTTAGAGATGGTCTTATAGCCTTTACCTTTAAGATGTTTGTCTATAATTTTTTTTCGGATGTCCTGGGACAATTCTCTCCTTCGCTTTCTGTTGTCCATGTTCAGTGTGGTACACACCTTTTCACCAAACAGCAGGGTGACTACTTGTCTCCCTTTAAATAGGCAGACTGACTGATTATGAGTTTGGAAACACCTGTGATGTCAATTAAATGACACACCTGAGTTAATCATGTCACTCTGGTCAAATAGTTTTCAATCTTTTATAGAGGTACCATCATTTTTGTCCAGGCCTGTTTCATTAGTTTGTTTTTTTAAATAATTATGTTAATCAACAATTCAAAAGTAATGGCTGTTTTTGATTATTTAATTTTCAATAAATTTTTATTTATTGTTACTTTTGTGAGTTTCAAGTGATTTCAGTGAGAATTGTGGGTTTTTCCTTCTTTAACTGAGGGGTACCAACAATTTTGTCCACGTGTGTAGGTGAATTCCATGTTTCAGAGGCAGGTCGGTTTACCAACCAACTAATGGTTTTTGTAAAAGCAGCAGAGCAGACAGAAGATCCTGAACAGACGTGTGACATGATCGTCAGAGGGTTGTGATCGACTCTAGTAGCAGTGTAGCAGTATAGATGGCATGAGAAGTTACTCATTTTTACCACATAGATCTCATAACCTGAACATTGCGAACGTATAAAAGCATTAAACACCTTCCAGACTAAAAACGTCGCTGATCTTTAAAACGTGAAAGCCTGCAAAATCACCATTCAGTGTTAATCTTTGAAGGTAAACATTTTCTTTTACTTCATACATATGAATTAAACATTGAATTGACATTCTGCCAATGTAATAAGTACATATTAGAATGACAAATTAGCTTGAAGAGCAGGAGTTCAAATGAATAATTTATCCGTACAAACAATGCATACTCAAGTCTCTGAAAGAATTTTAATTGTCTTGAATGGCTTTGCTTTAAAAAAGGCAGTGTCTATATAATGAAACTCTGGATCATTGCTCTTTGTGCAAAAGCAGTCAATTATTAATACGCTAGTCATGAATGTGAACTTGAGTGATAACGGGGTATAATGTACTTGTATAGCAATGGATGGAAAATAGGTCATATAGTAGAGGAAAGGACATAAGTAAGGTGCTTAGTTGAAAACTATGAGATGACATCTGTATCAAGAAAGAAGTTGTCAGAGCTCTATTATTGTTACAGCAATATATTTCTCATACTTTCAAGACCTAGGATTACTTCACAAATGCATGCATTTCATACACTTTTAAAACCTTGAGTCATGCTGCACTGAAAGGCCATAATAATAAGACTACTTACCACCTTTTCAGAGTGTACTAGACACTATTATTATTTTATTTATTAACTTGTCAAAAAGCAGTTATTTATTCATGGTTTTCTTTTGTCAGTTCATAAACATGTTTATATTGTGTTCTCCTTCTCACAGTACACTGTAGCTTCTCATGTAGTGACTACAAAAGCCAGTCAGCTTAGTAATCACATGCTTGTGGTTGTTCTGCAATGAATGGTGGATGGATGAGGCTCCTCCAGTGTCTTTGTGAGTTTTTCTAGCCTAAGCAGTTCTGATTCTGGACAAATACACTTTTATAGCATTCATCACATTTTGGAAGTCTGTTTCTTTTCTAAGTCCATGGCTACAGCTGCAGACTACCAGTGCTTTCCATGATAGTGGGAAATGTGGGAAGGGGGGAAACTACTTGTGCATGTAAGCGAGCAGCGTCAAGACAGCTGTGCATATCAGTCTGAACATCTTTCATTTTGATATCTTGTCGTATTTTGACCGTAGCTTTTTCATTTTCAGGCTCTAGTTCTGCTTTTCAACGATCTGGTTCATGAGTAGCACAGATACTAATTCTTCATTATCATCAGCAGCAGCAGGTAAGGGATTGAGTAATTAACTGGAAGAAATGAATGACTTATTTAGGTTGAATAGTGTCCCAGGTTGCTAATTAAACAAGTATGCATATGGGTTTTAACTCAGTAGATTTATAGTCTTCTAGTATTGTTGGGTTTGCAAGAATTATTACATTTATACAATAATAAGGTCTTCATACAATATAATGTAATCTAAATGTAATTATAATCTTAGAAATCATAATTAATACTGTAAGTTTTTCTGCTAGCAGGGTGGCTGAGGATGGTAATGTTATCGGCAAACCACTTTGGTCCAGACTGAAATATCTCAAAAGAAGTTTGATGGGTTGTCCTGAAATTTTGTATAAACAGTCATGGTTTCCAGAGTGTAAATCCTCATCCCAATTCCCTGACTGTTCCTCTAGGACAACCTCTTTTTTTTGGATGGATTGCCATGGTGTTTGGAAGGGACATTCAAGGTGCCCAAAAAATTGTCCTTTGGATCCTACAGACTTCTCATCTATTGCAATGATATAATAGTTGAAATAATAGTTACTGATGATCAGAAATCAGGCAACACAGAATGTGTACCCACAAACAAAATGACCTTGTGCTGAGCACAGGCGTGTGTTATGCATGTCTACGTTATGTACGGATACCGAATCTTGTCACCTAAATATGTAGCTGGCAGCGGGAATTGATGGGAATAGGAAACACCCTCACAATTTATTCAGTTGTTCCTTGTATCATTTCCTACGGTTAAATCCTGATAAGTCCACAGCAGTCGATTTGTAGTAGGATCACAATCATGTGATCGTCAGCAGGTCGCTGATGTAGCGTTCACTTGTCATGGTTACAGTGACAACATGTATTATCTCACAATAATACAGAAATCTTTAACAAATCTGTGGATCCAGACTATAAACCACATCACTGCCAAAATCTAATCATTCAATCCTTGTGTCATTTCTGACCTTCCCTGAAAATTTCATCCAAATCCATTTGTCCATTTGTGAGTAATGTTGTAAACAGACGAACAACAGACAGACGGACAGACAAACCAATGCCAATCGTCACATAACTCTGCCACATTCTGGTGTGGAAAAATTAGCAAATGGTGCTATTCTAGGATTTTAAATTCTCATGTGAACATAGTAAACACTATTTCGATTGCTATACATTTGCATGTTAGCATTGTCACTTGAGTTAACATTCTGGTTTTAGACCCACTGTGTCCCATTACAGCCTTACACAGTTACAAGTACATCTGCAGACTCTTTCAGTAAGAGTGAGATAGTAAAGAGCTGATTGTGAATCAGCTGGATTTTTATTGTGTATTTTACTTAAACTGTGTCAGTAATCTATTACTGCAACCTGCCTCTGGATCACCATAAAACTTTGGTCTACTATGTGTTTCAGCACCTGACAATACTAAGCCTTCCAAAAGTATAATTGGTGCTAAAGACAGAGTTTGAATGTTTTTGTTAAATTAAGTATTTGTGGAAAAAATTTCAGTAAATGTTGCCAATAAACTCAACTGACCTGCAAAGTTTAGACGACGGATGTGCTTAAGCAGATGGGTGCCATTGATGGGGTCCATTCTAGAGCACAGTCCCACCTTCCCTGGGCACAGCTCCTGGTGCATGTTGTGCAAGGCATGAGCCATGGAATAAACTGCATCAATGACAAACTGCACCTTTCCCTCCTGCTCATAGTGTGAGTCTTTTCCAATTCGTTCCTGATCTGTAAGACACAAAGACATATGCATATTACACTCATAACACATGTAAAATGTGTGATTTTGTAAAGTGGTTCCAAGCATTTGAATCATGGGAAGAGCATCATCTGTGGTTACTCATTTGGCTCATTGTTCACCATGTCAAGTGTGAGGTTAAGTCCAGCACTGGTTTCCATGTAGTTAAGCAATCGTTGGGGAGACTGAAAAGGATTTTACAAGTGGATTTAAAATACTCAATCAGGAAAAATATCTCTAGCTCTATCAGCCACACCATGCAATCAAGAAAAATGTATTCATTTAAAAACTCAAGTGGTTTCCATGAGTGGACCCAGCTTAAAGAATTATCTACTTGTGAAATCGTCCCTGAAGTAGGCTGATGATGAAGCAGTATATTTAGAGTCTCCTCCTGACAATTAATATGCACAATAGTAGCAAAAGCTATCCATCTTGAAATTCATTTATGCAGTAACTTATAGATAGTGCTCATGTTTGACAACAGTCAATAAAACTTGTCTTTTCAACACTTCACTTGTGTCTCCCCCACTTTAGAGAGCGGCTCAGATTGGACAGGATAGTTCAGTGCAAAGTACTTGGCATGAGCTGAACCTTTTAAAAAGAGGCCAAGGCACCATTCCAGGAGACATGGATGAAAATGCATTGCTCCTCAGTGAGTTTTTTTCTTTCTGCACTGAATGGGTCTTGCCTCTTGCAATTAGCGAGAAGGTAAATATCTAGACCGCTGCAGAGGAGCAAATCAATTCCAATATCTGGTGTGCAAGGTTTTCTCCTCTGGGTAATTGCATCAGTTAAAAACAAAAACTCTTTTGTGTATCTCCAGAAGGAATACATGGATTTCCCTTTGAGCAATTTTTTGTAGACGCTATGTCTGGGTCTACATGTACATACCATTACCTTTTACCTAAATATCTTGTGCTGTTTTTTACTATCAGCTTTAAAAAAAAACACATAAATGTATAAGCTGATATATGTTCGAATTTGATTGAATCCTTGATTCTTGACTGAATGACTAACAGTGAATTCAGTATTTATTTCCTGGATGTGTTAGAGGCCAGTACAGCGAGGAACCACAGAAGCAGGAAATGAAGACATCCATTCATGGGACAGGGATAATCCCCTTATAGGCTCAATGTAATAACTCGTGATAGGAGTTTATTAATCCTGGCCCAGGTTGTTCCTCAGCTTTTTGCGATTGTTAATTGCTGTGAGGAGGGAGGAGATGGGGTCTGAGAAGGAGATACAACATGCCAATCCTAACTTCTCCTTTCTCCTCACTCGCCTCACATCTTAACGCCGTCTCTGTGCAGCTCTGCTGTATGAGCATAAGAGATTATAGAAAGCAGGTCTGTTCAATTTAGATTAACAATACATTAATTACTGGAGATGAACTAATGATAGAGCGACATATATTTAATATTTATATAAATGCCGACTGGAATTCAATTAAGCTTTGCAAGGTAATAAGCGCCCAGTGGGGGATCTGCTGTTGAAATTCTTACACTAACGGTCGTACTGTTGGGGGAGAAATTAAGTGATGGTGTATAAGGCTGTGTAACTGAATTTCTTGCTTACATACTTAAAAAAATAATGTTCAGTTGTGCAAACTATGTTCAAAATTACTAGAAATGTGGTATAGCAATTGATCAAGTTTATTTGGTTAATGCATTGGGAACCAGTAAACTGGATAGTTTTGAAATATGACATGTCAGGCAAAGTCATTTGGCATACAGTTAACTTGATGAATCTGAATCAGTTCAAAAAGTAGCATTTTCTGTAACGTTCTGAATGATTTTCAGAACAGACAGGCTTATTTTTAATCATCATTAAATATCATTTCTGATGAATGAAACCTTTATTTAAAAAATGGCCTTCTGTTGTGCACAAGTGTGTGTTATGCATATGTACATTTTGTATGGATACCGAATTGCGTGACCCAAATATGTAGTGGGCTGCATGAATTGATGCAGACAGCTGACAGTGTTCACTTGTCGTAGTTACAGTGACGCCGTGTCGCTGTCTCACAATGATAAAGAAATCTTTAACAGACTATAAGCCGCACTGCCAAAATCTAATCACCTGATCCCGAAAATTTCATCCAAGTCCATTTGTCCATTTTTGTGTAATGTTGCTAACAAATAGACAAACAGACAAACTTATGCCGATCGTCACATAACTCCGCCACATTCCATGGCAGAGTAAAAATGCATCTCAGTGAAAGGAATAAATAGATATAATATTTAAAAACAAATTTTTCACATCACTGATATCCCAGTTGTGAGATTTGTCCTGGTTTAGATCATATTTTGGTGTACTTGGCACCGTTAACTGCCAACATCATGTTGCAGATTTTGCCTTTCCACCTTATTGCCAGCAATGTTAGATGGGAGCAACAGGAAATATTAACAATGTCCTTCAGTTTGAGCAGTGTCAGGCTGTTACTGTGTAAGACAAAGTAGAAGTGGCTAAAGAATGAAGATGCACAGCGATCGCTGGTGAGAAAGGGTCACCTTGATGGAGTTCAGTGACCCCAAGAGGAACGAAATTTTCTGTACGAGTGGGGCACCCTTTTAGGGCTGTGTGACACAGCTGAAGTAATCTCGAGACCACAGGAAACAACTGTATGAGCACCAGTTATATCACTTTGTCGAAGCCATGCTTGTGCAGGTAGATGGCAACAATTAGAAATCAGAATAAGATGTATTCATGCAACAGTATTCCAGTTTCTTTCAGAGGACTTCAGATTGCATAAAATTCAGCTTTCTGAAATCAGAATACAACGTTTACATGCACAAAACCAGATTACTTCAAAAACCTAATCATAAGCAGGATAGTGAAGTCCTTGTAAACACTGTCATGGAGTTAATAAGAAGAGTCAATCAGAGACAGTTAATGTAAAATATTTTTACTTTAGATCTTGTACACAGAAAACCCCTTCCATGTTGAGGTGAATAATTTAATTAACTCATAGATGCATGAGTAATTGTAGTCTACACTCTAACATAAGTGGGTCAAAATTGACCTGTATAAGAATCAATGTGTTTTATGCCATTTTTAGTCATTTTGGTTAAGAATAATGATTTGCATTATTGCTTATTTTTATCCACACAAGAAAGATTTCATATTTGAAATATGTTTAATTTCACTTTATAACAGATCTTAAACATTTTGATAATTGAAAAAGAAGCATGTCAACATCCATTTTGTTGAAATTTTTTCATATTTTCCTCCAGCTGTTGCTGCTTTCCATCCCTTATCATCTCTTGTATGAGGGACAGAAAGTGAAATTGGGGAAAAGTGAAAAAGAGCTTGGGGTAGTAATACAAATATTACAGTTTCCTAAAAAATATAAAAGACAACTTAAAAACTGAAATTGAATGACATCTACAAAATGTTTAATTTTGAATATCATGAACGCAGGTAAGTGACGTAGGATGTGGTAAATGACGCACTTTCTGTGAGACGGATAATTCAAACAAAGCGCGCTCACACATTTGCTTGCGGATTTACTTCCCCTAATCCTTCAACTTTAAAATAATAATAACAATAATAATCGGTAGAAAGTGGAAGTAAGTGTCTTTCAGATCCACTCTGGAGCACAGCGAGGAAGATTTGGCCAACCTGACGGAGTTCATAGATCGCTGCTACGACACGCTCGTCATGGGGAAGCCAAACCAAACCTCAACTCCTGCCGGAGCTAAAGCTAAGAGGCTCCGGGATGATAATTCATCTGAAGCCATTTCTCCACCTGGGACCAACTCGACGGATGTTCTTCTCTCTATAGATAAGAAATTGTCCAGTCTCGACGCTCGTCTGAGCCTGCTGGAAGTGCTCCATCAGGAATTCCAAGCTATACGCCAGTCCCTGGAATTCAGCCAGCAGCAGGTGGAGAAGCTGACGACGGAGAACACGAGCCTCAGAGAGTCGGTAAAATCCCTCACCAAGGGGTTCATCCGACTATCAGAGGAAAATAAAAAAAATTAAAGAAACTGTGATTGATCTCCAGTCCCGGAGCATGAGAGACAACCTGGTCTTCTCTGGAATCCCGGAACAGACGGAGGAAGACCCCGAGTCGACGGTGAAGAATTTCATCCAGACTCACCTGAAGCTCCCGGAGGAAACCGTTAAAAACATCGCTTTCCTCAGAGTGCACCGTCTCGGAGGGAAACGACCTGGAGAGCACAGGCCGAGACCCATCATAGCAAAGTTTGCTAACTACAAGCAGAAGGAGCAGGTGAAGCGTCGGGGCCGGGAGCTGAAGGGAACCAACTTCGGCGTTAACGATCAGTTCCCTAAAGAGATCCTGGATTGGCGCAGAGCCCTGTTTCCCATCAGGAAGAAAGCTATAGCTGAAGGCTCTCGTGCTGTCATCGCGGTGGACGAACTATTTATCAACGGTCAACTGTACCGCGACCGGAACACCACTCCGTGGCTCTTCTGATGTCAGGTGATGTGCTTGATCTCACTCACAATGTCATTATACACAACACTGCCATAAAATAATTAATACTAAAGTTAATTCCCGGAGCTGGTACAGGGGAGAAGAGACTGAAAATCAATCAGCAACTGCAGAATTTGCAAGCAGACATTGTTTTATTGCAGGAAACTCATTTATCAAATTCATCATTGGATCTTCTTCCATCAGCACAGTTTCCACATGTGTACTCAGCCTGTTATAATTCCAGGCAAAGAGGAGTAGCAATCCTTATAAATAAAAGACTAACCTTTGGTATTAATAGCACAATTGCAGACCCACAAGGCAGATTTATTATAGTGGTATTATCCATCCAAAATGTTAAACTGTGCATTGTGAATATATATGGTCCAAATGTTGATGACCCCTCCTTTTTTCACTCTCTCTTCACTTCACTTGATGGTTACTCAAATAACGCACTGATTATAGGAGGGGACTTCAACATGGTGTGTGACCCGGGAATGGACAGGCTCAGTACCACAGGAAACCAGCGAGTGTGGCGATCCTCAGAAACAGTTCAACAATATATGAAGGATTTTGGTCTTTGTGATGCGTGGCGTTCTCATCACCCTACCGTAAGAGAATATGCATTCTTTTCTTCAGCTCATCGTTCTTACTCTAGACTAGATTATTTCTTAATTAGCAACACGCTGATGAATGACATTTCAGAAATCAAAATCCATCCCATTACCATTAGCGATCATGCACCTGTATTATTTACCCTTAAAAATAAGAATAATAAACCCCCATTTACAAACTGGAGATTTAACACATGTTGTGAAGCATGGAGATATGAGATCCCAGAATCAGCCACAAAGGGGAGGCTCTGACAGAACAACAGCTAAATAAGGAAACATTGTGATATAACTGTGATTTATGATCAGATTATGCCATAACCTAATGAATGTGTTTGATCTAACCAAGTGTCTATTTCTTACATTCTTTAATGTTGAAACAGTGTAGAAATCAGAAGTGTATCTCACTGTGAAAAGTGATGTTTTTGGTTACCATAGGAAACTGATGTGTTTGATAGATTTGACTAAAAAGAGGAACTTATGCTTTATGAAATGGGAATGCTTTTAAGAGTTTTGATTTGACTACTGTTAAGATAAGAGGGTTTTAACTTTGTATTGAGGTGAGAAGTCACGAGTTAAGTGAACTAGGGTCAAGTGTTCACAGTAAAGGTCTCTAGACTCAAAATAGATTGGGTTTTTTTAATAAGTCTGTACACATTGTCCAAAAGATTGCACAATGGGATGCCAGCGACAGTTAGAGGCTGACATCCGCTTTTCCATTTCCTGATCAGGAGCCTGTGCTGAGTTGCAGACAGGAGAGATCAGGGGGGGGGCAAGATGGGCTGTCTGGACAGTCCAAAACAGACAGTTTCAGTTCCTTAAAAGTGGAGGTGATCATGCGGTCAGTGTATGGGGCAAGTGTGTGAGTTGGGAGGGGGTAAAGATACAGTAAACTATAAATTACATCTGATCGAGATGCAAGTTGGGAGATTGTTGCGGGTATCTGCCTGGGTGCAATCCAGACATCAGTCTGAGCACAGGGGATGATTACCACGTAACTCGGACAGGGAATTCAACATGATCTGCAAAGGAATAACTGTTCTGATGGAATTATGGACCAAAGTACTGCGTTTCCTGCAGTGTTGGAGGATTACTGAACTGTGATCTGGAAATAATGCTGTCTGAAGGAACATTACTGAACTCTATTTTCCATGTGAGGAATACTGGACCAAACAACAAAAATGGATATATGCAGATCTAAATCTGGTCGGACCCCCGTCCACTTCCCCCTGGGCCCCGGCGGGTCTCAGGTGAGCAGCCAGGTGTGGCCACACCGTGACTGCTCTCCCTCCAAATTATGTAATCTGGGTGAATATTACTTCTCTTTTATGAAAGCATAGTTCCACTAATGAGTCGTGTTAAACAATTGAAAGAATAGTGATGTTTGATTAACTGTCTGATGATTTATTGGCTATGCTTTTGCCCTGCTAGAACTATATTAATAAAGCATTATTCTGCAATTAAAGACAACAAATTGCAAGTGCTATTTTTATCCCTGAATGAATACTTATACATCTAGCTCTGGATGTAAAAAGTCAGATTACTGCGTGCATAACAATAGCAAGGTTCTGAAAGGTTACCTAATCATAGGGGTCAGGTTGGCCCAGTATAAACATATCCTAGAGGTTGTCTATATGTCCATAACCTCTGAATTAACCTAGCAACTTACGAAGTGCCAGATCTATGAGAGGAAAAGCTGCCGTTAACAGGTGTGTCTGGTGGTTAAATTTAACTATACCGAAGTGGCTACTCGGTTAAATTAATTATCAGAGGAAGCAGGGATAGGCATCTGGATGAAGGCAGTGAGACAGCTAGGCGAATTTTCCTCGTCAACCAGCTTAACAGTTCTGCGGCATCCCTCTGAGTAAAATCTCAGGGGGCAGTAGGACCGGACCCGGAGGATGGAGAGCTGGTCCGGTGATTCCCTAACAGCTGAGTAAGTTAATCAGGGGGTCACTGGCCCTGAGGATCAACACACATCATTACTTAAAGATCCCGAATTTATCAGCTATGTTAAAAGAGAATGGTCTATATATTTAGAAGATAACGACTTGCCAGAAACATCAGCGTGTCTTTTGTGGGAAGCAGGAAAAGCAGTTTTGAGAGGAAAAATAATATCTTTCTCTTCACATAAGAAAAAGAAAGAGGTCTCAAGAATCTCAGAGTTAGAACTTCTAATTCAATCCCTGGAGGAAGCTTATCGTGTTTCTCCAGAAGAGCACACGCTGAAGGATATAAGACAAGCTAAACTTGAACTTAATGAAATTATAGATAAAAAAACTAAATTCATGGTGCAAAGACTTCGCTTAGAGAACTTTGAACATAGGAATAAATCTGGTAAATTTCTGGCCAATCAATTAAAAGTAAACAAAGAGAAAACAACAATCTCTGCTGTCAAAGACCCAGATGGAAACATCAGCCATGACCCAGAAAAGATAAATGATACCTTTAGAGATTTCTATAAAGGATTATACAAATCACATATAAAGACAACAGAAGAGGACATTAATCAGTTCTTTAGTTCAATTACTCTACCAAAACTACAACATGAAAATAGATTGGTGTTGGATTCTCCTCTGTCAGTCGAAGAACTTCATAAATCTCTGCAGCATATGCCAAACAATAAAGCACCCGGTCCAGATGGCTATCCAGTTGAATTCTATAAAGAATTCTGGACAACGTTGGCTCCCACCTTTCCTAAAATGGTAACAGAAATTAAAAACAAACAAAAATACCTTCAAATATGAACTTAGCCAAAATTATTTTGTTATTAAAACCAGAAAAAGACCCCACACTTCCATCTAGCTACCGTCCAATTTCATTAATAAATGTAGATCTTAAAATTATCAGCAAAGCTCTCGCCAGTAGAATAGAAAAAATAACCCCCCTTATAATACATCCTGATCAAACAGGTTTTATTAAAGGGAGACATTCCTCTACTAATATGCGCAGATTAATTAACATAATAGATTATTCCACAATACATCGTTTAGAATCCACAATCATCTCGTTAGACGCAGAAAAAGCATTTGATCGAGTAAATTGGAAATTTCTGTTTGCAACATTAAACAGATTTGGTTTTCGGCCATCTTTTATAGACTGGATAAAAATCTTTTATAATAACCCGGCTGCTTGTGTTAAGACCAATGACCAGACTTCTCCAAGTTTCTGTTTGCAGAGAGGCACTAGGCAGGGCTGCCCACTTTCTCCATCACTTTTCGCCATCTTTATAGAACCTCTTGCAGCTGCCATAAGACAAAATACAGACATCAGAGGAATCCAAGCCAACAATATAGAACATAAAATAAGTCTTTATGCAGATGATGTATTACTTTTCCTAAATAACTCCAAATCATCCATTTCCCATCTTATTAAAACATTTTCATTGATATCTGATTATTCTATCAACTGGTCTAAGACTACAGCCATGCCTATTAATTGTGACATACCGGTGTGTGTGTATGTGGGTGTGTGTGTGTGTGTGTGTGTGTGTAAGGGGTCTTTTGCCCTTGGGGGGCGGCCGCAGTGGGCCGGGGGATGGTGGGCCCTGGGTTGGGCTCTTCTGCTGCCCTCTGTCCTCCCTCGCCTTTCCGCCTTTTGATGTGTGGCGGCTGTGTGCCTCTTTGGTCGGCGGGTCTCTGGCTGCGGTTGCTGTGGGCCCCGGTCTTGGTGGCGGCTGCTCCTGGCTCGTCCTGCGCTGGAGGGCGCCTGGGAAACGGGGGTGCCGATTGCCCTTAGTGGCTCGCCCTCTGGGGGGAAGTTTTCTTCCCTACAGACCTCATCCCCGGACCTCTCACTTCCTCTGCTCACATTCACACACATGTAGGGCTATGGGAGGTGTGCTCATTGTGCTGGGTGTGGTGGTGGGGGCCATCTAAGTGGCCCCCACCACCAGGAGGGGTGGGGTGGCGGGGAGTGGGGTGGGGTGGGGTGCCCTGGATCTTGGGCTGCGGCGGGGGTGCCGGCCCATGCCGGGTGGCCGTCTGGGGTGGCTGGTTCCCCTGGCGATGTTGACCCTCTGCCTGGGGGGCGGGGGTTGCCTCTTTGGCGCCTGGGGCCCGGGGTCCTGTGCTGGGTCCGCCCTGGGCCTCCGGCCCCTGGCGGGGTCGGCGGCCGCCGATCTTGGTCGCCTGGGGCCCGGCCCTGCTGGGCACTGGAGGTCCTGGCCGGGTTCTCCCTCTGCCCCCTTCCGGGCCGGTCCGTGGTCGTCCTCGTGGTTTGGTGGCTCGGATCTCTGCTCTGGGATTGCTGCCGGCTCGCCTGGGTCTTGTGGGCTCTCGGGCCCGCTTCTGGCCTTCACGGAGGTCAGAGGTCATAGTTGCATGATCACAGTCACAATTGCACCGTACTCTGCATGTGAACATAGCAACCATGTTGTCTTGGGGGGTGTTAAGTTTGTCCTGGTGCCAAAATATCAAAAGACATGTTTCCTCAGTTTGTGTGTTTCACATAGATGATTTGAATAATTACTAGCTGTGTTTCGTAACAAAACCCGTAGGATGTGTTCCGGTGTGTCTTTGTTAAGGTGTACTAGCTTGTTATCTGTTGTGTCGGTTTCAATTGAAAGATAATTGTATTCTTGCACTTTTCCTTTTCTCTTCACTATCCCCTCTTGTTGTTGTTTTTTTTCTCCTTTTCTCGTTTCTTTCTTCCTGCCTTTCCCCTGTCAGGTCCGGCAAATTTATGTATATTTAACTAATCAACAAGTATTCAATCTAAATAAATTACTGTACAGTATCAAGGGGAGTCTTATACTTACGAACTCCCCTTGGAAAAGCAAACTTGTATGGCACAATGCAGCAGCCAGATCCTCATTCTGCCTGCTCTGTTGCCGGACAGGACACAAAAAAAAGAAAAATAATAATAATAATAATAATTTTGAATATCATTTGCATTTAAGCATATCATATTCATAATCTGCAAAGTGTGAATCACTAATAATGTCTTGTACATGAAAAAGGTGAACTGATACTTCTGTGTACAGCAAATTGAAAGCAGAATGCTAAGTAAAATCGAATCAAATGAGCTAAAAATTACAATCTATTGTGTTTTTATTCACAAGCAATAACATATGTTACTTGTGAATAACACAAACACACTGCATCAATATTGAAAGGAAGCAGTAAAGACTATAGAATAAAATAGTGTAGAATTACTTTAATATTACAGAGTTATCTTGGAAACCTTTGTTTTGTGGGAAAAACAGTCACATTTCATGGCTCATAATGTTGAAGAAATAATGTGTATAACTGTAATATGCATGTAATTATTCAGACTGTTACATTCTGTGGTGTGTGTAAGCAGGATTGTGTTTCTCTTCTCTTTTTCCCTGTTCCTAGGTTACACCAGGTGGGAGTGGCTAGGTGCACCTGTGGCTCCTTACCATCAGCCGGGATGGTTAAATGGGGAGGAAAGCCTGATCATCGGTGCCAGTGGGCCAGATCAGCTGCCAGAGTGTGGAGCTGGTGTTGTTTCCTTGTGCTCTGTTTAAGACCAAGGGTCTACTTGCTGAAGGGCTGCGTGTTGGGCACCCAGTGTTGGATTTGTGAAGCCTGCTTTGTGTTGAGCTCTTGTTTTTCCTTTGTGGCAAATAAATTCCTCTCTGTTGAGGTTACACCCAGTTTTCCCTGCCTCTGTATATATTCATTCTTTCTTCTTGTTTCTCCCCTCATCCCCTACTTCTCGGGGACGTAACAAGGCAAATATGAACTCAACCTATACTGTAGCTTGGAAAATCCAAACTGAATCTCCATGTAATCTCCTATCTCCATGTTAGGAGATACAGGAGAATCAGTTTGGCATTGGGCGAATTGAATCGCATTTCCCTCCCGGGAAAGTTTGGTACGAATAATCATAGCACAGGAGGCGGGAGTTAATGCTGCGTCATCTTCAGCGCCTGGATTACCCATAAAACACCTACGCACCTCCCGTAACCAAACACCGACTTGGTTTGGCTCCGATTTGAAGTTATTCCTAACACCACTAATCGTTCGGAAGGAGTCTTTTGTTGCGTAGCCTTTTCAAAAATAAGTGTTGTACTTGAGAGTACCCCATGTATTCGCAGATTTTTGTGACAAAAACGGCAGTAATTATTCACCGCGACGCTTTGTCGGCTGCATGCCATTGTTGTTTGGACTACATGGACTTCAATGTCGATTTGTTTGTGCGTCACATCCGTGTTACGCTGATTGGTTCTTTCTCGTTCAAGCTGCATTCGTTAGCACCTCCTTTTTGAAATTGTCTCCTATCATCACAATGCCAGACTGCCTTTATTTGTATTTATATTAATACATAAATAAAGTCAGTCTGGATTTTCCAGGCACCTATACTGCAGATTAACCCTCTGACACAGACAATTTGTGTACAAATATGTTACATTGTCAGAATGGAAGTAAAATAATGAACTAAAATAACATCTTTATCAATATTAAAGCCTGCTTCAACAAACAAAAATTACAATACACAAACAAGGGCTTTTTTTTCAGGGTATAATAGGGGGTTGTCATTTCTGCCTCTTAACTTTTGGACGTGTGGACAGGAACATTCTGTAACTAAACATTTTGTCACGTAGTCGTTTATCATGCCACATCTCTCCTCTTAAGGTTCAAGCTATTTTCAGTGAACACTTCAATCTGTAAGAGTGCTAGCCCGCGAATCAGCAGAGGTCTCCTTCTGTCAGCCGTCTTTCATTTGCTCCATCTCCAGTTCCTCGCTGCTGACCAGAGGGGTTTTAATGTCCCCGATTATCTCATGAGCTTTTGAAATGCATGAATTATTGTTGGAGGTTATGGCTCAGTAATTAAGGGCCACAGGGCCTTGATTGGACAGAGATTGTCACAGTTTGGCCGCCATGCTTATGCCATGGGGAATCCTGTGAGCCAGAGTGGGTGTGAGAGTGATATTTCTCTTGCAGGCTTGGCAGGCCACCCACACTAACTTTGTATTGTCTCTTCTCCATAAGACCATTTTCTTTTTTCCCTTCATCTCTCTCTGTAGCTCTCTCCTCGTTGGCATTTTGGCTCTCTCACTCACATTTTCCAGGCTGTCGTTTTGCTTTCACAGAAATCCATTTAGATTAAGCAAAGCAGAAGCAAAGTGTGGGTGTCTTCCACTGAAGTGTCACACAATACATTCTGTGACAGAGAGTGTGGGCTCAAGACCTTTCACCTTTGTTTTTAGCTTGTGACTGGCCACAGGCATCTGCTCTTTTCCTGCCAAGGCAGTTGGACTGTCTCTTAAATGAACCCAACGCTGCTACCATGTGCTCTACTCTCCCATTTCATTATCCATGCATTCATCATTGCATCTTTTTAGATGTGAATTTACAGCCAGGGGGACACACTACAGGGGACTAAGAGAACATTTTTAATGAACATTTATTAACAGAAAACTTCCCCAGTTGATTACTTGCAATGAGACTTTTTTAAGGCGTTCATTAAATTATTTTTCCCCAGAAATTTCAGGTTTAAATATCCAAATGAGTTATTATTATGTACACTAACACTTTAATTCATGTGCTAACAAAATTGCACAAGGGTTTTCTAATCATCAGTTAGCCTTACAACACCATTAACTAACCCCTATGTAGCATTAGAACGGTTGCTGGAAATGTTCCTCTGTACCCCTATGTAGATATTCCATTAAAAATCAGCCATTTCCAGCCAGAAAATTCATTTACCACATTAACAATATCTCGACTGTATTTCTGATAAATTTAATGTTATCTTCATTGAAAAAAAATTGCTTTAAAAAATATGGACATTTCTATGAATAAAAGTGTGAGTTTTCATAGAAAACAGGAAATTTCCTGGGTGAGTCCAAACTTTTGAACAGAAGTGTAAATAATCGAAAATCCTAAAACTGACCAGTATATCAAGAAACTGTGTGTTGCCTGAAGCCTAAAATCTTCATTGATGAATTTTTAGTTCTGGAGCTAACAATTACTTTTGTTGCTGATCAATCTGTATATTATGTTTTCAAATAAATGTGTATTATCTTAGGTTAGTGAATATCACAATACATTTAAATATGTTACATCACATTATGACTTATAACTAAAATACAAAAACATTGAATTTACAAAGACATAAAAAAGAAAAAAGTTGCAGATCTTAATGTTTGAGAAACTAGAATCAGCAAATGCTGTGCTGCCATTTTGCTGTTGAATGCTTTTTTCCAAAGGATCTAGATGGTTTCATCATATTAGATAGCATAAAGCTGTGGAGTTTAAAGCTTGTGAATGGTTTCTGAGATGCCTGAATTAAGCTTCTAACTAATTCGACTTAATTATTAAACTAGTTGGTTATTAGTGCAGCCTTAACAACAAGCAACACTGTAAAAAATGCTCATAAATTTCAGGGTGAAAAACTGTTAAACCATGATAGTAAAAATCTGTAAAGACAAAAACCGCTTGATCCAGTTTGTATAACACTGAATCGCCGCAAACAAGTTCTAAAAGTTTTTATTCTCTTGAAAAAATACATTTCACTACTCTTGCACAAATATTTAAAATGCATTTTACATTCAATACTGTATTTTTTTTTGCATTTATTTCTCAAAAAGAATACAATTTTTCACAGTTATTTGTACATACTGTAGTGCTGATAATGAAAACATGCCGTAATATTTCGAACAAGTAACATTTTTGCATTTATTAAATGTAAAAAAATACAGTTTATATGAGTGAAATTGATGTACCGGTACTTTTGTTTTAACAGTGGACATATGTTTTAATATTTATGACAGCTATAAGCATAATTTTTGCATATACAGTATTTATATTGTTAAAATACATATATTAAATGTTGAATATGCTAACTGTTGTGATGATAATAAAAAATGCTGTAATATTTAAGTTTTATTCTATATGGTATTTTCAAGTAAAATATGCATTTTTCAAAAGGTTAAAAAATAGTTTTTATTTTTTTTTACAATGAGCGCATTTTAAACCCTAAAATCAACAGTATCAATACATTTCTTTACCGTAAATGAAGAAAATGTTTTACTGTAATTTTACAGTAGCTTTCTACTGTATAAATAACAGGGTTTTTTGTATATATTTTTTTTTACAGTAAACTGATCTGTTTTTGATTTATTTTTATCTTCATGTGTGAATATGTTTGTTCATGACTGGTATAAAAATACAACCCAATGTATCTAGACAGCAGACACGGGACTTAATTTTCATTTATAGAAAATATTCACTATTTAAATAGCAATCGCAGCAATGGCAAAAAATTAAAAAGAATACAGTCCTCAAATGGTTTTCCCTCTGTTCTGTGCTGTATTCAGTTTTACTACACAAAAGAGAGTCCTTCAGCAACAAACTGGCAAGCTGTCCAATATATTCCCCATCTCTCACCCAGCACACGCTGGATGGACTCCAGCCACCCTGTTCAGGATAAGCGGTTTAAAAAATAGATGCTTGGATGGAAAAGCACGTTTGCTTTATCTGCATTGCTTTGTTTCCTGCCGTTCCCCTACATCACTAATACACAGAGAAACACAGACTCTTTGAAATAGGTCACTACTCTAACCTACCTCTGCTTTCTACATTAATCAATATCAGTTTTATGTCTCCTTCATTCACAGATAAAAGACAAGCCTCACTTTTTCTCCAGTCACTCATGCCTTCCTTATCCTTTGATCACACTAAGCAGTCTCACCCTCTCAGGACACTGATAATTCTACATCACGCCCCATGTGGCTTTTGCACAGCTGCCTCGGGAACACTGCAGAGCTCTCCACTGGTGAAGAGGAACCACAAGTGCCACACTTTAACCTCAAACAAATTCTATGAGACTCTCGCTCCCCGTGGAGCAGAGCTAAGAGTGAAGTTAACACTCAAATGTCTGTAATGAGCGAGGCGAGTGATAGAAGAGCTACTTATTACGTTATAAAGGCGCCTATACAGCATTTAGCCCATCTACGGAGATGGTCTCAATCATGTTATTGTACTATGTTAAAAATCAGGAATTTAATCCCTGCACCAGTGGACCATCCATCTATCCTCTATACACTGCTTTATCCTCACTAGGGTCGCGGCGGGTGCTGGAGCCTATCCCAGCTAACACAGGCAAAGGCAGGGGACATCCTGGACAGGTCGCCAGTCTGTCACAGGGCTACATATACAGACAACAATCACACTCACATTCACACCTACGGGCAATTTAGAGTAATCAATTAACCTCAGCATTATTTTGGACTGTGGGAGGAAGCCGGAGTACCGGGAGAAAACCCACGCATGCACAGGGAGAACATGCAAACTCCATGCAGAAAGATCCCAGGCCCAGGCCGGAATTTGAACTGGGGATCTTCTTGCTGCAAGGCGAGAGTACTAACCACTACAACACTGTGCAGCCCCCACCAGTGGACCAGTGGAGAGTAATTATTAGTGGTGAGAGGCGATTATAAAAAATAATCTAATTAATAATCAAAGGCTTTGTATTTAATTGATCATGATTAATCACATTTTTGTCAAATACCAATATATGACACAATAAGCAAAGTTTCTCAATTCAAATAAATTTTGGCTGATGACAGAATCGATGAATAGACATATGTGAACTTAAACAACAAAATGTTTGTTTAATTTATATTTATCTGTGCATTTTTCATCTGTCCACTACATTCACAGATTACTACAAACTCAAAGTGTAATTACAGTAGGTCCTCGGTTTACAACGTCCTTGACTTACGGTGCTTCATGAGTACGTTACCATAAATGTATTAAGAAAGTCTTGTGTTATCAGTCCTACATACGGTATTTGCAACTTTAAAACAAATTTGGCGCGGGATCTAGTTGGCAAGCGGAGCAGACGAAAACATCGTCACAAGGCGCTATACGAAGAGGACGGCTTTGTTTACATTCGCCGGTTGTATGTCACAGTATGTGAGTTCTGACTTAAGGCAAAAATCGAGTTATGTCGTGCCGTAGGAACTGAATTCCACCGTAGGTTGAAGACCCCCTGTATAGCAAATGTGGTACAGAGAGCAGAGGTCGGACGCATCGCAAAATTTTTGCTAAACGCCTAAACTTGCCGTCAAACTAAAACCAGGACAGACTCAGCACGTTATTTCTTGCCTCAGCAGGATATCAGTGCTCTGTGAAATAATAAGTATTTAATGAGCAAAATATCAAAAAATTACTAAGTGCAATACATTGCTGGATGATGTATTGTGCTAAAGTCAACTTTATACAAAGAAAAATCTGGTCAAGGGAAGCATACAAAATGAAGACACACTGACCTGAAACACACAGCTACACATTGAAGAATGGCTAAGAACAACACACTGAACTGTTCTGAAGTGGCCTCCAATGAGCCCTGAATCCTACTGAACATCTGTGGAAGGAGCTGAAACATGCAGTCTGAAAAAAGACAGCCTTCACACCTTGGACAGCTGGAGCATTTTGATCACCAGGAGTCGACAGGTGTAGAAGTCTCACTGAGAGTTACAGAAATCACCTGACTGCAGTGACTGGTTCCACAACAACACCGTGCAACAAAATAAAAAGTTAAGATTGAATAAAGGGTCCATCATTTTTGTCCATGCCCGTGTGTGTGTGTGTGTGTGTGTGTGTGTGTGTGTGTGTGTGTGTGTGTGTGTGTGTGTGTGTGTGTGTGTGTGTGTGTGTGCCTTATTTGTACTGGAATTTTGCCCTTCTGTCCTTCTATGTGGCAAAGCGCTCAATGACCCTCTTATTAAAGTCAGGAATGTTTCTGACAAGTTTTTTCTCCATGGAGAGCATGGCCAGAGCATTCAGTCTATCCTGCGTCATGGTGTTCCTCAGGAAAGTTTTGATTCTCTTTAAAGTGGAGAAGCATCTTTCTGATTTTGCTGTTGTCATAGGCATGGTGATGAGAATCTTGAGGAGGCAGTCTCAGTGAACGTGTCCTGAAGGTTGTTCTCCATGAAAAACTGGAACAGAGTCATTGCACCACTGCAGGCCCTGAACTCATCGTTCTCATAGATGAGGGATAGCTCTGTTCTCAGCTTGGCTTTGTTCAACATGGGGTAGGCCTCCACTGTAGTTTCCAGTGCTGCTTCTGGAAACTGTGCAGTGTGTTGCACAAACAAGTCTCCATGTAGCAGAGTGGCGCTGATGAGGTGCTTGGTAAATGAGAACCGCTCTTTGGCATGGCTCAGAATTGTACCACATACCTATGACATGATATAAAACATAAATAATAAAAAAGGTAAGTACACATA
This sequence comes from Acanthochromis polyacanthus, assembly GCF_021347895.1. Lineage (NCBI taxonomy): Eukaryota > Metazoa > Chordata > Actinopteri > Pomacentridae > Acanthochromis > Acanthochromis polyacanthus. The sequence goes on along the minus strand of NC_067117.1, from coordinate 36,458,187 downwards.
GTATTCTTTACCATGGTAAATAATGTCATCAGTATTCTCTTACAAGATGAGATCAGTGTCTGCCTTTCTCAGTAGCTGCACAGTGATTACAATATAGGATAATGAAAACCAATGTGTAACTCTTATTACACAGGAATGGAGGACGGCAGACAGAGAAATATAGCATATAATAATTTCACATATCAACAAATTTTAAAAAAGAAGGTAAAAACACCTACTGGGTGTCTTGTAAACAGGACTGTAATATTGCAGCTTACCTCTAAAGCCAACTGCTGTCGTTCTCCCTGTCCAAATTTCCTCCTCCTCTTTGTGGAGTGCTGCTGCACAGATGCGCTGTATTCCTCACTCAGAGAAGGAATGGAATCCCTAATCAGAAACACAGGTTAGCATCCACAATCACTCTTTCAAAAACTAACATACTGGAGACTTTTATTACAATATTAAGAAATAATTATTCACCTGATCTTTTGCATGCTGTTGGTGAATGTCTGGATGACTCTTGTGATGTAGACAGTGTCGATGTTCCTCTTCTGCAGCTGGTTAAACAGCATGTCCACATGTGGCATGATCTTGTGAAACAAGGCCAGGAGAAAGCAGAAATCTTCTTCCTCCAGCATTCTCACAAAGCCCCCTGCCTCTGACAGTGATTAGATCAAAGTCACCAGAGTCTCTGATAGTTTGGAAACACTGGATGAGGTCATCCTTGTATTCAAACACTTTGTTAACAGCACGGCTATGAAAGTTCCATCTGGTTGTTGAAGTCCCTGGAAGTCTGTGAGCCACTATTTGGTCAAGCACAGTGTTTCGTTTGAATGAGCGGGAGAAGAACGCAGCAAATCCCCCAAGGTCTGAAAAAAAAGCCCTTACTCTGGGGATATGTGATGTTGCCTGCTGCATGATGAGGTTAAGCTGATGGGCATAGCAGTGAATGTAGTATGCACCTGCATGCACATCCTTTACCTTCCGCTGCACTCCACTTGTGGCTCCCCTCATTACTGCAGCCCCATCATAGGCCTGGGTGATCAGCTTACTCTCCTGTCCGGGAGGGAGGATGATGCTCTGCCTCTCCAACAGCGCTGTGGCGATCGTGTCAGTGGCATTCTGAAGAGGGATGAACTCGAAAAAACGCTCTTGAATGTTGTTTTGTGTGTCAATGTATCTTAGCACAAGCATCAACTGGCAACGGGTGGAAATGTCAGTTGTCTCATGAGCCTGAATAGCAAGATAATCCGCACTTTTTACTTCCTCGAGAATGTGGGTCTTGAGTACTGACAACATGCAGTCTAGCAGTTCGTTTTGCACAGTCTTTGAGGTGCCTTTGAAAAGTGTCGCTGTCTTCAGGTGCTCCTCCAGCACGCTATCAAGCGATGCGACCAGATCGACTAAGCTCCTAAACACACCTGGGTTGTCTGAAGATTCCATCTCATCGTGGCCGCGTAAAGCCAGCTCAAACGCCCCGCAGAAATTAATGCAGTCTATTATCTTAGCCAAAATGTGCCAGTCCCCGTCCACCTCTTCATTGTGCTTCCTCACACCAAGCCTCATCTAACTGCGTCGCGATGTTAGCCTTGTCTAGCATCGTTAGCTTAACGGTGTTCTCCATACGTGCCCTCGTACTCTCGTGTTTCTTTATTTTCTCAGATAAATGTTTCACATTTATGGGGGTGGCATGGCTCAGTGGGTAGAGTGGCCGTCTTGTAACTGAAAGGTTGCCGGTTCGATCCTAGGCCCATCGTGCTCATGTCGAGGTGTCCCTGAGCAAGACACCTAATCCCTAATTGCTCCTGGTGGGTTGTGGTTAGCGCCTTGCATGGCAGCTTCCGCCATCAGTCTGTGAATGTGTGTGTGAATGGGTAAATGTGACATATCATGTAAAGTGCTTTGGATAAAAGCGCTATAAATATACAACCATTTACATCTCTTACTCCTGAAACAGTCTGTAACCCTGGTGAAAATTAGGTTTACAGAATAAGATTGTTGTAGTGTGATGGATGTAGTTTTCTTCCGTTTATATACAAGATATACACATTACACATAAATAGAGAAGTTCTGGTAACATACATTGATAACCTGGTTAGAATCTGGAAGAAGGGAAACAATCCAGTTATTTTTATTTTTTATGTTTTTCAGTTATACTCCTGCAATAAGTTTATAGTTTTGTTACACAAAATTCCCAGGTGTACTTTCCCACAATGCAGGACGTTGACAGTCAGCAGCCAATCAGAAGCCGAGTTCAGCTGTTTAGGAGGCCATAGCGTTTTCTCTGTCTTTTCCGTCTTGGGTTGCCAGAGGGAAGCCATGCTTGCAGTGAAGAGTAGAAATCGAAATAGCCTTTGTTAGCGAAGTTATAAGCCCACACTGTTGAGGCACACACTATTCCACGCGGGAGGGGTTGTGTTGGTGATGGCAGCTTAAGAAGCTGAACGAAACGTTGCTCCGGTAAGGTGAAATTCTCCGTTATTAGCTGCTCGCTAATGCTGCTAGCTCTACATTATCTAATGCTAACTGCCTATGCTGTTATACAGGCATACTGCTCTCTCTCTCTTGTGGGGAGTCTGAACCTCAACTTCACTCTAGTGACGCACATGGGAATCGGTGAGATGGCTGTTGATATTCAATTTACTGATGTTGTCCATAAATATGCTGGGGAAAATGTATTTGAAGTATGTTGCTTAATTTCTGAGTGTTTATTTAAGGTGTAAAACATCTTGTTATGGGTGTATTAGCATTCCAAGTTGCAAATACATTATGTAGTCACATGTTACATTGTGTGACATCTGAATAATTATTTTTGAAGAATATATTGAGAAAAAAAAGCTATTTTATTCAAAATAATTTATTTTGTGGAAGTGTTAATCATTTTACAATATGTTTCTGTGCTAAGAAACACTGTCTTATTTTAAGTTCTGTTGAACGACATTTACAAAACATGATAGTACACAAACAGTAGGACTGTTAAGCTGAAGATGAAGAAGTGATATGTTATCCATATTACTAATACACTAAAAACAGTCTTAACATTATATTTTTTGTTAGTTTGTACTGTTACAATTGATGAATGTTTATACTTCTTAAGTAAACAATTTTGTGTCGTGATTTTTGATATGTTGTACAACAAGACTTAGAGAGCTACAGAGATTATAGGCCTGTGTTTCTTCAAATGCAGGTCAGGTCTTTTCTGTATGCTGAAAAAAGAGGATCTGTGTTCCAGTGGATTCATTGGATGGCGAGCCACCCAGTTGATATTTAGGACCAGCGTTTGTGTTCTGCTGAAACAGCAGATCCAACCTTCTGCTGTATGGTAGGATCGTGAAGGACATTGGATCATACAGGTCTCAGATCACTGTGAACGGAAGTGCACTTCGATACTCAGATCTCTTGACTTTGGACTCACAGATTAAATGTGAAATTGATCTGTGCTGACTTTGACTAAGACAATATTTCCAAGCGTTGAGCAGATAAAAGAAACACACAGACAATTTATTTTGTTTTAAGGGCCCTCTTTTTTATTTTTCTTAAATCATTTTGTATTTCCTGTTGCAATTTAAAAGTGCATAGTAAAATACTGCAAACTGTTGTTACTGGTGTGGTCATTACATTCAACCTTGCTCCTTCCAAACCAAGGCAGTAGTTAGACCTGTATCATTCCAGGATTGGTTAAAGGGTTACAGGAGCGAATAAAACTTGGCGAGCCAGCCAGGAGCAAGGATAGAGTATAATTACCATACCACATTTGATTTAGGCACTATTTTTGTTGTCTGCCATTTTATATCTTCATTTCCTTTTGGTGTTGCATTTAGTTTTTGAAATAGACCACATAAAATGGAGATTGTTGATACAGAGAGCATCAAAGTCCCAAATTCACTCATTGTTAGTGGGTTGAGTCACACTACTGTGGACGAAGAAATTTGTGATTACCTGAAACAATATGGGTCAATCAGGAGAATAATTAATATCGACAATCCTGAGTCTGAATTTCACAAACAAGCCATTATTGAGTTTGAGTCAGGCGAAGCAGTGCAGACACTTGAAGCCACTGTCACACTCCTCATGTGCCAGTGACAGCCACCTTACCTGTTGACAGGCATAGCTCTGCAGACCCCAGAGTTGTTCACCATGTTAAAACACTAGCGAGTGTTTATAGTCGCAAAGCAGGTACAGGAGTTACCCACACATTTTTGTCTAAGCTCAAAGGCATAGCTAAACTTAGCGGGAAGTCCTTTGAGGAAATTTTGAGAGAGGAGCTGGCTAGAGTAACAGAAACCATAGGAGATGAGACTCTCGAGGAAGAAGGTGAGACAGTTAATGCACAGACTACTATCCAAGCACCAAGCGAAAGGACGGTAACCTCCTCTCCAACTGGCATAACGCAGCTTAATCAAGCACCAGTTCACGTAGATCCACTTACTTACCCCCAAGCTCCAAAAATCACCTCCACTGACACTCAACCAAAAGTAGCTGCATTATCCTCACCTCTTGTAGATGAGACTCGACGTAGTTTCAGTTTGCCTCCCGATAAGCTTAGCACACCTGAAGTGCAGCGTGTAGTAGTAGAGCATATTGTGAAAAGCACCGATATTACATCTCAGTTCTACTCACCAGCTAAATTAAGGTCATTCTCAGGAAGAGTCCCTTGCTGTAACTATGAGGTTGACTACGACACCTGGAGAGCTAGTGTAGCTTTCCATTTGACTGACCTAACAGTTTCCCATTCACAGCTAGTGAGGAAAATAGTCGACAGTCTTCTGCCTCCCGCCAGTAATGTAGTGAAGCACTTAGGCCCTCAAGCTAGTCCGAGTACCTACTTGGATCTGTTAAATGCAGCATATGCAACTGTTGAGGATGGAGATGAGCTGTTCGCAAAATTTCTAAATACTCACCAGAATGCAGGAGAAAAGCCATCTACTTACCTTCATAGACTGCAGACATCCCTGACTGCAGTTGTACAAAGGAAGGCTGTAGGTGTAGATGATGCAGACAGGCAGTTACTCAAACAGTTCTGTAGGGGGTGCTGGAACAACACATTAATTGCAACACTCCAGCGAGAACAGAAGCAGACTAATCCACCCACCTTCTCAGAGCTCTTATTGCTTCTGCGCACCGAAGAAGATAAACAGGCAGCCAAAGTGAACAGAATGAAACACCATCTTGGCCTCACTAAAACGAGCACTCTCTATTGGCCAGCCGCCACTGATATATATATATATATATATATATATATTTGCACAGATTTCCAGAGGTGGGTAGAGTATCCAAAAATTGTACTCCAGTAAGAGTAATGTTACTTCAAAATAATATCACTCAAGTAGAAGTAAAAAGTAGTCATCCAAAAAATTACTCAAGTAAGAGTAAAAAATTATTTAGTGAAAAGACTATTCGAGTACTGAGTAACTGTTTGATTGTTATGTCCAGTTTGTTTTTGTTTTTTTGAATGATGTGTTCAGACAGACAAACATGTAAAATCATGTGCAAATTCTGGTATTTCCAAATAAAATAATAAAAAAATAGCAAAAATAGATGACTTCTTTACAAAATGACAAGTTAAGGCACAAGACACACAAATTTCCAAATCTCTGTTTTTCACAACATAAAGCTTTTGAAACAAATACCTGTAGTAAGGTAACATTTTTATGTTTGAACAGTGACAAGATATACTGTATACTGTATTTCACTTCCCTCCAAATGGCACTGGCTCAGTAGATAAAAAATAACAATACCATGAGGGGCTGAACCCGAATATCTGAATATTCGATAGTTGTGTTCCTGCCCCCACTGCCCATCCCGCTGCCCCTGCTGTATCACACAGACCTACCAGCCTGACGTCATGCTTCACTTCACCCATGTTAGTAGCCGTCTTTAGCTTTTGTGAGAAGACAAAAGCCAAGACAGAGATATCCATGCTAATGCTATGCTAATGTTGTCGGACTCCAAAGCAAGATCAAACTTCTCGAAAATGCCCCTATTTTTTTCATTCCCTGTCTGTTCCGTGTGTAGAGTTTGTGCCACTATGTCGCTACAGTTCGTATGTGGTCATGTGACTGCAGGGCAACGTCTGGTGAAACACAGTCACGTGGTTATTGCTGTTTCGTCTGATTGGTGAAACATAGTCATGTGGTAGATCCACTGGGGCATCTCTCCAGCAAAATAAAGCATATCTGAATGTAGTAAATAAAAAAGTAACGAGTTGAGTGTAGCCCAGTGTAATGGAGTAAGAACAGCGTTTCGTCTTCACAAATCTACTCAAGTAAAAGTATTACGTATGACGGAGTAAAACTACTCTCAGAAGTACATTTTTTTTGAAAAGTTACTCAAGTAAATGTAACCGAGTAAATATAACTCATTACTACCCACCTCTGCATATTTCATCTGTCTGAAACATTCTCAGATTACTGAAAACTCAAAGTGCAATTATAGCAATTATATTCAACATTTTAAAACATTTTTTTTTATAAACTCACACATTTCTACTTTTTAAAAAGTGGTCTATTATGGGATGGCTACACCGTTAGCCGGTACCAGGACTCTCGTAGCTAATGGTAGCTCTGATGCTAATAGCAACATTTTTTCATTGAGGTGATACCATCAGCTTGAAGTGCTGCGGTGATAAGAAAATAAAATTTTAAAAAAACAACACGCTTTTATCCAAGCTGCCATCAGGAAGATTTTTAAAAGAGAACTTTCCGCTCAACAAGCTCAGCGTGGTCTCATCTTCCTTCACTGTTCACTAAACTTTCTTGCTGACATCATTCAGTGTGTCTTGTGTATCTTCTTCCAATCACAAGACTTAACTCCATCAGTATCACCTCATCCACCTCAGTATTACTCCATGTCTAACCCAGTGTGTATCTCTTTAGAATGCTCAGTGTTGGGATTTGCTGCCTGTGAACAAAATGCCAGCTGTTGGTTTTGTGCCCACCTCCTGAGTAGAAGTTGCAGGTTTTCTCTACTGTATTTGGTGAGTCTTTGATGTTTATTGTTTTGCCAACATCATTCTCTCTCTGAAAATAAATAAGCATGAAGATTCTCCAGAGTTTTGAATCTCTGCTTATCTTTTATCAGCGTATGTCATTTCAGACATCAGCACAGCAGAGGTATAAGTGTGATGATCACTCTTACAATTATACATAAAAAGGATGTCAACATTCCTGTTTATAACAGCACATATATCAGAAACATCATGTTTTGTCTAGCATGAGCCACTTTGTTCAAGCACCTTTGAATTTTTATTTAGAGAGGGAGGTGGCAAGTGATAATGTGCTTTACTGCGTATGCATTTTTCTATAAATGAAGTACATATAATAAATAATATAAGTACATATAATAAATAATATAACGAGATTGGAATGTGTGGTTGTGGAATATCTGGGGGAATAAACTACCTAACACATGAAAGTTTTTCATGGCATTGTTAAAAAATATGCTGTTAATCATATTGTACATAAAGCAGTCTGTCTCACTGAGTTGTTTATTACAACCAGAGACATTAAATGAATAGCCAGCATGGTATAAATGGCATAGCAAAATCTATAACAGTTAAAAAAAGAATTCTCCCAGCTCATATTGTTTCTGTCATATCACTGAACCATAATGAATAGCAATTACGGATGCATGCAGCATTGTGAGACACTGTACACTTAGTAGAGGCTATAATACTCAAACAGTAAATCCTGTCTTCAGGAAGCTTGTAATGACATTTTGTGAGTGTCTTGATTTTTTTCAGGTTATTCTTATATGATATCCAGCCATTGATATCAATGATATTCTGCTAACTCTCATAAAATCTGGTTTTCAAATCATGACCAGGCAAAAAAAAAAAAAAAAAAAATAATACATAAAGCTGGTTGCTCATAAAAGCCGAGTAATAAGACAAATGAAAGAGGTGAAATTACCTGTAGCCTTCTGACAGCTGAAATGAGCCAGTATAATGGACATTTTCCTAACATAGATTCCATTAACAACAGAGTCATGTTATGCTCACCACTTTGCTGCTCTGAATTATTATTTTTTAAATCAGAAATAATGTTTTTACACATACTGTGCACAGTTTTCTGCTTTGTTGTGTTTCTTTGCCATGTTAAATAGTTGAGTGAAATCCAGCTTTTCTTATGTTTTTCTTTCACATTAAACCTGCATTGATAAGGTATATAAGAAAGTCCTGAGTGTGCATTAAATGAGAAAATTGAAAATAAAAACCTGGTTCGCTTTGCCACACACATTTTTTTAAACCAAGGAATGCGGCGGAGTTATGTGATGATCAGCATACGTTTCTCTGTCCGTCTGTCAGTCAGTCTGTTAGCAACATTACTCAAAAATTAACAGATTTGGATAAAATAATTGAGGAGGGTCTGAAATGACATAAGGACCAAGTGATTAGATTTCACAGTGATGTGGCTTATAGTCTGGATCCAGGTGTTTGTTAAAGATTTCTGTATTATTGTGAGATAACAGCACAGCGTCACTGTAACTATGACAACAAGTGAACACTACGTCAGCTGTCTGCTAACGATCGCGATCCGACTTCAGATCAACCGCTGCGGACTTATCATGACTTTTCTGTTGGAAATGATACAAGGAACAATTGATTAAATTGCAGGGGTGTTTGCAAGTCCCACCAATTCCTGCTGCTCGGTACATATTTAGGTGACGCGGTTCGCTATCCATACATAGCGTACATATGCATAACACAGGCCTGTGTTAAGTGCAAGATCATTTTGTTTGTGGGTAAATCTATATTAAATGACCACATTCTGTGACGTCGTGATTTCAGCCACAAATTTTTTCAAGATTTCCGCCTTTGGAAATAATACGACGACTGAGTGGCTTGGCAGAGTACTGGGCTCTCTGAGTGCTTTTCTTGTTTGATTTTGTATTCCACTTGACCTGTTAATGGACATTTTGATTTAAAATATCACAAGATTACACTTGCAAAATGTTCACATCCATAATACGGTTTTATATGGACCTCCCAGTGTTTCCCATTTGATGTTTTTATTTTTTATCTTTTTCTCATAATGACAATGTATGTAAAACTCAGCTTGGTCAGTGATGTGTTGGTTATCGCTGTGTAAAGTCTGTGTAGATGTAGCTTTACAAACATTGAAATGATACCAGTGTCTACGTTGAAAGCAGCATATGCAGATTGTGTGCAAACATCTGGCTCCAGGGCGATGTGATCGCTCAGTGGTTAGCACTGTCACTTCACAGGATGAAGTCTGGTACTGCTGTTACCTTTGAATCTCTGGAGCTTGTCAGGATTCTGTCTGAAGACCATAATGTAGACAAACAGGAGAGTCAAACTGCCCTGAGGTGTAACTATAAGAGTAAGTGATAGTGAGTGGATGTTAATTGGCAAGAATGTTGCTATTTTCTAAATTAATTTTATGGAAACTTTCATAATTTAGAGAAAACACATAATTTCTGAAATTGTTGAGGGACCTAAAACAGTAAACTCTTAAATTTTAGTTCTCAGCTTCATGGGGTTGAAATAATAAAGTGTTGAATGAATAGTCAGAGTTTCATTTAGTTTTTCTTCTTATATTCTCTCCATGTTAATTATAACAAGCTTCTCATTATCTTTATTTGCTGAAGTAATTCTAATTAGGTTTTGCTTAATTTATTCCGATCCATCTTCTATATACTTGAGGATGTATTTTTAGTTTTTAATATGCTCTCATGTCATTCTGCTCAAATACAATGAATCACACACTAATCAAGTCTTGCATGCACACACTCAAAAGCTTATACACTTATCTCAAGGACCTGGTTTTGACCTTATCACTGATGTATTTCTTGATTTGACCATACTGATATTATCAGTATGCCTTGTTTTACATTATAATTTTTAACCCTTGTTTTGCATTATGGTACTTGTAATTATTTCTGAAGCTCTGCTATTTTCTGTAGATTGTGTTGACAGCTGAGAAACTCTCCAAAGAAAAGTGAACTGAACAAGTTCTTCAAATGATACACAGAAGGCCACTGTATACTATATGAGAACAAGTTAAGCTAATGTGCCAAATGTCACATATATGTGCAGGAGGGAGCAGTTCTTTAGATAAAAAGGTATGAAAAGGCCCTGAAGAGGCTTTTGGGGGCTTTCTATTGTTGGGGTTGCCTTTTTAGAATTAATATATGATTATTGTATCATTCAAGGAGAAGCTTTGTGAATTTGTAATTATTCCGCCAAGGAACACAGTGGAGTTATGTGATGATCACCGTTGGTCTGTCTGTCTGTTCACAATATTACTCAAAAACACATGCATAACACACACCTGTGCTCACTGCAAGTTCATTTTGTTTGTGGGTACATCTATATCATATGGTCATATTCTATGCTGCTGTGATTTCTAATCATCCATAACAAATAAACAAATGTTGCATTTCTAGAAAAAAATTGCTACATTTATGACATTTATGGGGGAATTAACAGCCTTCGCGGAGTACTGCGCTCTCTGAGTGCTTTTCTAGTTAAATAGTGTTATACTTTCTGAATGATAAGACTTATTTGACAGCTTTTCATCACCAGCAAAACCAGGCTTGGTCTTCCTAACCAGGAGGCCCCATTCATGAGGCGGCTAGAGGTTAATCCTAATTAGGTCTACATGTGAAATTTGAGATGCTGTGGACCTTGAGGCACTGCTCTTGGGTCTGTTAGGAATAAGGTGGACTAACCAAGAGGCTGACAGTGAAGCTGCCTCTTGACATATCTACAAGATAGCAAAGTATGAAGAATAGAGACATCACTTTTTCAAAAAATTTCCTCTGGGATTAATAAAATTTTATCTTATAAGGAGGTGAAGGAAGTCTCAACTGCTTGGTGAGGTTTCGATAAGGAGGGAAGCCAACCCCAGCGCTGCTTAGACTTAGAAGAGAAAGTTACCTTTGGGATCAAACCCGCTGCCTTGTCGTGTCGGACACTCCCAGTCTCGGAGGAAGTCCTGGTACTGCTGTTGCCTGTTTTCAAAGAGTCTCAATACAGACAAGGTACAAGTCTATTTTACTGCAGGTGCAGCTCTCTCTTGGTCACACCCCTGCATTTATTTCAGTGTAAAATCTCAAGATAAAACATTTAGTAATTTTTTCGTTAATATTTTTTGTTATTGGAACAGTGGGAGCTGCATTTGCATGTATCACTGTCTCTGTAACATCCAACTTCATAGCACTACTATTTGTCCAATGTCTGAGTATACTGATACACAATTGAATGAACTATCCCTTGAATCATTTCTGATCAATAAGTTCCAATAAGTCCGCAACAGTCGATTTGTAGTAGGATCACAATCATGTGATCATCATCAGGTAGCTGATGTAGTGTCGTCATAGTTGTAGTGACGCCATTCCGCAATCTTCCAATGATACAGAAATCTTTAACAATCCATGGATCTAGGATATAAGCCACATCACTGCTAAAATCTAATCACTTGGTCCTTGTCATTTCTGACTTTCCCTGTAAATTTCATCTAAATCTGTTTGTCTGTCAGTCTGTTTTTGAGTAAGGTTGCTAACAGACAGACAAACCAATGCCGGGGGCCCCTCCGGGGGCAGAGGTGGATCCGGGGGCCCCTCCGGGGGCTGAGCTGGATCTGGGGAGGGACTGGTGGAGAGGCGCTTGGCCTCTTCTGGGTTCGGGAGGAGACGCTACGTCTCCTCAAGGCTGCCGAGGAGGTGCTACACCCCTTTGAGGGTTCAGGGGTGGCGTTATGCCTGTTCAGGACTCGGGGGGGAGGCGCTACGCCTTCTCAAGGCTGCCGAGAAGGCGCTACGCCCTCTCAAAGCTGCCTTGCCATTTTGCCTCGTCAAGGACTCGGGGGAGGCGTTTCGCCTCGTCAAGGACTCGGGGGAGGCGTTTTGCATCATCAATGCTGCAGGAGAGGCGGGAAACCTCTTCAGGGCTGCAGGAGAGGCGGGAAACCTCTTCAGGGCTGCAGGAGAGGCGGGAAACCTCTTCAGGGCTGCAGGAGAGGCGGGAAACCTCTTCAAGGCTGCAGGAGAGGCGGGAAACCTCTTCAAGGCTGCAGGAGAGGCGGGAAACCTCTTCAAGGCTGCAGGAGAGGCGGGAAACCTCTTCAAGGCTGCCAAGATGCCAGCGCGCGAGGCGCCACCGTCAGCTGGGCCAGGGACTTCCTGCGTGGCCCCGGAGTCGGTCGAGTCGCTGGAGATGTCCGCTCTTGGCCCCCCGAATGAACCGCCAGATGGTCCTCAGCCAGCGTCACAGCCGCGCTCAGGTCCACCGGACGATGGCACCTCACCCAGATGCCCGTCTCCGTTGGAAGCCCCTCCATGAACTGCTCCACCACCACCTTTTCCAGCAGCCGCCTCTCCCCCTCAGTCTCCCCCGGCTGCAGCCACCTGGTCGCCGCATCCCTCAGCTGCTGTGCGTATACGAACAGGCGGTCGCCCGCCCCCAGCCGAGCGCCCCGGAATCGGCGGCAGTGGTCCTCCGGCAAGAAGCCCATCCTGTCAATAACCGCCTTCCGTATATCGGCGAAGCTCCCCCGGGACGCCGCTGGCAGGCTGCTTCCACACGCCCTCCTCCACACCTCTCTCCCCTGCAGCTGAACTCTCCCACACCCACCGCCACAGAAGTGTAGTCAATTAAATATAGGTTGAACATGATTTGCAAATCATTGTATTCTGTTTTTATTTATGTGTAACACAACGTCCCAACTTCATTGGAATTGGGTTTGTATGTGCTGCCGATATATCTGCAGCAACTGCGTGATGCTGTCATGTCAATGTGGACCAAAATCTCTGAGTAATGTTTCCAACACCTTGTTGTAAGTATGCCACCAAGAATTAAGGCAGTTCTGAGGCAAAAGGGTTCCAACCTTTTCACTATAGCGGTGCACCTAAAAAAGTGGACAGTGAGTTTATAGCTTTTAGTTTGTTGAATAGGCATGCAGTGTGTGTCAGCACTTTGGAAGAACAAATGTCAGCAACAGCAGATAAATGTCTAGCTCATTCACATAAGCTGACGATGTAACAAAACACAAGTCCAGCAGAGAATTGTTGTATCAGTACGGCTTTAAAGTCTGCCATCCAAGTCACTTGGAGCAGACTTAAGTTAAGAGGTTCTGGATTATTAGTGGGTCAAAGCTGCGATTATTATTCAGTGTGTACTTGCAATGATGACATATTCATTCTGAGTATGCTGCATGTCTTTACTGTACCTCTGCTTGGTATCTCCTGTGTTGTATTGTTACATTATCTGGAGATCTCCTTTGTTAATTAACACTGACGTTGTTAAGAGAGGTAAATTTCCAGTATCAGTACGTATGCTGTGACTACTAATTGGTCACTTTGTTAGTGTGAATATGTCATGTCTAAATAGTTCTATTAGCTAATATATTACACTGGTTGAGGTTATTCTTTACACTTCCTAAGCTCAAGTGATCATTGAGATTTGACAGACTTGGGAAGGAGCAGTGTTCTTGCTTGCCAGGCTACACATAAAGTAAACCTTGGATTTTTATTCAAAAACACACCTAAGGATCACATCCAAAACATTCACAAGTTGCTTTATATTTACTGTATTGCTGTTCCAGTGTTACAGTATTCTCCCTTAAGCAGCTATAATTCCTCCACCAAGGTGGGAGCTAAAGGGGGAGGCATGTTTTCAGTGCCTTCTGTTTGTTCCTTCGCCAAGACAGGAGTTCAGGCAGAGGTATGATTTCAGTGCTGTTTGTTTGATTCTCAGCAATCAAACAAACAGCAAGATTATGTAACAACTACAAGGGCAAATTTCAAGGAACATGGTGGACATTTGGAGTACAGACAGAGGAAGAATGACTAAATTCTGGTGCAGATTAGGACTGGCCGAATAGGCCGCTGACCCTTTACAAGATGATCATATGTCAATGTAAAACCTTGTAAAAGGTTTTTCTCATAATGGTGAGCCAATAGTGAGTTATCTGGGCAGTAGGTCTCCACATAGATTTTCAGTCAGTTTCAGCTCCTTGTTTCATTGCCTGGCCCACAACTACAATGTTGTAGTTCACTCTCACTGTTCTCATAGCTTTATTTTCAGCAGCAGCATTAACAGGCAGCTGCTTTCAGAGGAAAAGCACTAAAAACCCAGTGAACGCTGCCTGCTCAGCATCACCAGCAGAAAGGCACAGTTACACACGTGGACAAAATTGTTGGTACCCCTCAGTTAAAGAAGGAAAAACCCACAATTCTCACTGAAATCACTTGAAACTCACAAAAGTAACAATAAATAAAAATTTATTGAAAATTAAATAATCAAAATCAGCCATCACTTTTGAATTGTTGATTAACATAATTATTTTAAAAAACAAACTAATGAAATAGGGCTGGACAAAAATGATGGTACCCATAACTTAATATTTTGTTGCACAACCTTTTGAGGCAATCACTGCAATTAAACGATTTCTGTATTTGTCAGTGAGCGTTCTGCAGCTGTCAACAGGTATTTTGGCCCACTCCTCATGAGCAAACAGCTCCAGTTGTCTCAGGTTTGATGGGTGTCTTCTCCAAATGGCATGTTTCAGCTCCTTCCACATATGTTCAATGGGATTCAGATCTGGGCTCATAGAAGGCCACTTTAGAATAGTCCAACGCTTTTCTCTCAGCCATTCTTGGGTGTTTTTGGCTGTGTGTTTTGGATCGTTGTCCTGTTGGAAGACCCATGACCTGCGACTGAGACCAAGCTTTCTGACACGAGGCAGCACATTTCTCTCCAGAATGCCTTGATAGTCTTCAGATTTCATCGTACCTTGCACACTTTCAAGACACCCTGTGCCAGATGCAGCAAAGCAGCCCCAAAACATTACTGAGCCTCCTCCATGTTTCACCGTAGGGACAGTGTTCTTTTCTTCGTATGCTTGGTTTTTGAGTCTATGAACATAGAGTTGATGTGCCTTACCAAAAAGCTCCAGTTTGGTCTCATCTGTCCAAAGGACATTCTCCCAGAAGCTTTGTGGCTTGTCAACATGCATTTTTGCAAATTCCAGTCTGGCTTTTTTATGAGTTTTTTTCAGCAGTGGTGTCCTCCTTGGTCGTCTCCCACGAAGTCCACTTTGGCTCAAACAACGACGAATGGTGCGATCTGACACTGATGTACCTTGGCCTTGGAGTTCACCTTTAATTTCTTTGGAGGTTGCTCTGGGCTCTTTGGATACAATTCGAACGATCCGTCTCTTCAATTTGTCATCAATTTTCCTCTTGCGGCCACGTCCAGGGAGGTTGGCTACTGTCCCGTGGGTCTTGAACTTCTGAATAGTATGAGCCACTGTTGTCACAGGAACTTCAGGCTGTTTAGAGATGGTCTTATAGCCTTTACCTTTAAGATGTTTGTCTATCATTTTTTTTCGGATGTCCTGGGACAATTCTCTCCTTCGCTTTCTGTTGTCCATGTTCAGTGTGGTACACACCTTTTCACCAAACAGCAGGGTGACTACTTGTCTCCCTTTAAATAGGCAGACTGACTGATTATGAGTTTGGAAACACCTGTGATGTCAATTAAATGACACACCTGAGTTAATCATGTCACTCTGGTCAAATAGTTTTCAATCTTTTATAGAGGTACCATCATTTTTGTCCAGGCCTGTTTCATTAGTTTGTTTTTTTAAATAATTATGTTAATCAACAATTCAAAAGTAATGGCTGTTTTTGATTATTTAATTTTCAATAAATTTTTATTTATTGTTACTTTTGTGAGTTTCAAGTGATTTCAGTGAGAATTGTGGGTTTTTCCTTCTTTAACTGAGGGGTACCAACAATTTTGTCCACGTGTGTAGCAACTAGCTACTGGCCATCATGGAGCATTTAGCAGCTTGGAAATCTAATGGGGTAACAAGACGGTGAATGCTAACAAACAGTGATCTCTGTGTGAGCTGTTAATGCTACCTTAAAATTTATAACTACTGCACTGTAAAAAAAATGTAAATTTTTTTTATCAGCTTATTGCTGATTAATGTGATTGATCGTTTTACCCAACCATGGCTACAACTACCGAAGAACGGCAGATAATATTGTCAGGATTATGATGAATACCTCCCTGAGAAACTGTCTTTAATTATACACAATGTGTGTAAATATGCCACATGTGTAATTAGTATATCTTACATCATGACACTAACTCACTGTCACACGAATCACTTTTACTGTTATTAAGATAAAGGATTCCTCTATTAGTTCAGCAAATAGATTCATTTAAAGTAATTAAAAAGGAAGTTATTAAGATGGGAGTGAAGGAGACTGCTCTGAGGAAATCCCCAGATATGATATATGTTGTCCTGCTTAATAGATGTTTAAATCATGATAAAATATGCAGTGACTTTTTTCCACCAAGAGATTGTGCTATCTGCAGCTGTATGAAAAGCATGAAGTATGGTACAGAGCCTGCAGCTTTAACCATGCAGCCCAGCTAGGCCATTCACTTGTTATAGCTGTGTGGGTAAACACAGTCGACTCAGCAGAAATATGGAGCGGCAAAGAAATGAGCTGTGAGATCAACTGTGATTTTGAATATTAAATGTATGGCTGTTCTACTTTTAATAGGTGGGCAATGCTGTCAAAAGACTTTTACCATGAGCCAAATGTGTCACCTTCCTCGAGACATCGAACAAGGAATGTTTTCAAGTTGGTTAAAAGTTTAAACAAAAAGAACACCGAATAGCTTTTTCTTTCTCAACAGGAGAATATCTTACTTGTGCACTTTCTGAGCCCGGACCCTTTCTTCACGGCGTGACGGCTGAGTTTGCAGCTGAAGTTGTTCTCCCAGAACTCAGCAAACCAGATATTCCTTCTGTTGTTTTCCAGCGTTCGACTGATGAAGTAACGATCAAACCCTAGACAGATCAATGGGTTCATTGTCACTTGTGTCAGTATTAGCAACAGTGTTGGTACAATCTGTGAGCTGTAGCTCTCATGTGTTCAACAGAATAACTGACTGAATATTGCTTATACTCTTAATTGTTTTGACTAAAGTTTTTAGTAGTTAGTTTTAAGACCTTTGATAATCAAACTGGAGTGCAACTTTTATTCTTCTGATACAGCAAAAGACATTAAAAGATGCAGCAACACCTCACATGAGAAGAACATTTCACTAAAATAAGCACATGGTTTTAGAGGACAGGGAGATCAGATGTTTGCAGAATGCATGTCTCTGTACCTTTGATGGACTGGCGCTTGGGCAAGATGGTGACCGCTCCCTCTGCCATCTCCTCCTGCTGCACAACCGGTGAGATCTTTGAGCCCCAGCTGTCTGAACCCACCCAGATGAAATGGCCTGTTTGGTTGACCTTTTTTGCTGCGTGGAGTAGCCGCCTGCACAGGTGAGGAAACAGATGTTGCCACGGATAAGGTCAGCATCCCAACCAGCTTCACTTTGATTTTCCTCTGCAATTTGTTACACCCTAGTCTGAAAAAGCTTTACTGAAATGGCTGCATTCCCAGGTTTCTGTGCTGTCTGCTGCAGTCATGTTTTTCCTAATCTTTAAAGGAGTGTTGCATAGCTATTACCAGGTCTTACCTGATATCGTCTTCGTTGGCAAAAAGTATGACAACTCTTGCATTTGGATTTTCTCGGAGTCGCCTTATGACCTTGTCAAACTCTCCCTGCTTGGGCTCTCGAGGAATCTTGACAGACTGGGAGATGCACACAGCCCCTGCAAAAAGAAATGTAGCGATGTTTTGAGGTGCTTCATTCAGTCTGTACTATAAAACGCTCACTGTGCTAGACAAATCACAGAAATGCAAAAGTACAGTTGTTAATCAAAGATCAATAATGTATTTAGTTGCATAAATTGTATTTAAATGTGACTTCACAGACAGTAAACATCAGTGTATCAATGTCAGGCAAATGTAAAATTAAGGCGTTGTTTGTCAGCAGGAGACAACTAACCGGCTGCTGTAGGAAATTAACCACCATGCCATCTTTGAGTCTGCTAAACTAAATTTTTTTCTTGACTACAGTATGTTGGTTTACCCTCTAGCTGATCTCATTCGGAACATATTTATAGCGTTTTTGTGGGACAGAGGTTTGCCGTAATTGTGTATTTGTTGTACTTAATTATAAATAGGACATTGCAATACAAACTCCTGTACAGTCTTAGGTAAATTCAGTTGGTGATTTTATTTGGGAAGATTCTCACTACCATCTTCTTATTCATTACTAACTATAAAACACTAAAGTCACATGAATGTATTGCCAAGTTAAAAACTATGTTTTCTATGTGTTGGCAACTTCCACGCTGTACACCAAACCCTGTGTCGCTCTTCTACGAGCTTTATTTCCTCTTTTAGGCCCAGATTTCTTCAGGGAATTCCAGATTTTCTTTGCTCTGTTTATCTAATGTGTATCTGCTGAATTACTCAAAGGGAGTCTGAAATATGTGTATTGAGATGTTTGAGCTCAAGTTTTGTTCATTTTCATGCATAAATATGTTGATTAGACGAGAAGTTTGCCAGGGTCAGTGTTGCAGGACTGCCTTGTAGCTTTGTGTTACCCATGCAGTCTAACGTGTAGCATTTGGTAACACAATAAACAGCATTTATGAAAATGCTGTGTTTCTCTACAGTTGCAGGAAGGTTGTGCTATTGCCTCGTCTTGTGTCTTGAAAGTGTGGTCCTTACGATACAACACAGAGTGAGAAAAATTACACATGCACAAAATGAAAATCACTTTTGAGTCCTTGCAAAAGTAGAAAAAGAAAAACAACAAAAGGATGTTGAGATGAGTTTTGTGCAGTCAAAGCAAGTTTTCCAGTGTTTCTCCAACAGGATTTCTTGGGTGAGATTTAAAGTGCCTCAGTGCAGCGTGTTTGTCTGAGCGAGCTTCCTGCAGCTTTCAGGACAGTGAGGACACTGTGCCAAAACACGTCTTAGAACAAATTGTACACTGTTTATCCTACACAGATGCATACTGTACCTATCACAATAGTAGCTGGAGCCGATTTAGAGTGAGGAGGAGGATGAACTATTTAAAGAACTCTGACAGAGCATGTTTATTTGCAGTGTCACAAGTTGTTCTCCAAAAAGCAATCAGTAGAAACAAATGGTGTGAGTGAGACTATTGGAAGTTATCGAACAATCAGCTACAAAGTAATTAAACTCGCACATTTCTCACAATTGGCTGAGTCATGTATTTATGTACCACCTACACATTTAGTCTAATCTCACATTGAAAACATAGAATGGTTAAAGCTGATTATTGTGTACAACTTGTAAAACTCTGTAGTCTTGACTCCTAGCATTCTGTGCTCTTCTGCTCTGGTGCTCAGCTCAGTGACATGACAGCTAAATCTGTCCTGGTTTAGCTCAAAGTGTTGAGTCCTGAGACAGAATGCCTGTCTTGGATGAAACTGTCTTGTTCTTGCTCACCTGTCACTGAACCTCATTAATTTTGAGAAGGTCGGGCAGAGTTTCTGATGCAGTCCTCAGACATGCAAAGGTTTAAAATCTTGTCAGCATAAAGTCTGCAACAATCCTGGACTGTGAGATATGCAATGATGAGCTTTGACAGTTATGAAAGTCTTTCCTCTAGCATAAATGAGATGTATCATATTCTTTCCAGCATAAATGAGTTACAAATTATCTTAAATTTCCTACCTTTTAAAATGATTCAAAGACATGACAGAAATATTTACAGCAGAAGTGAAACAGCTGATTATCTTAATCCTTAACATCCACGCCAAGTACAAAACTAATGTGTTTTAAAAACTACAAATTTAGAACTTTTGTCTCATTAAAACATGCTTTGACATGTCCTGACTGTAGCTCTACACTGTTGCCTCCCTTTGGAATGCACAGATCCTGCCATGGCATTGATTATTTGTATATTTTGCTTATAATACACTACCGTTCAAAAATTTAGGGTCACTTAGAAATGTCCGTAGTTTTGAAAGAAAAGCATTTTTTAAATTGAAAATAACAATAAATTAATCAGAAATACAGTTTAGACACTGTTAATGTGATAAATGACAATTCTAGCTGGAAACGACTGATTTTAATGGAATATCTACATAGGGGTACAGAGGAACATTTCCAGCAACCATCACTCCTGTGTTCTAATGGTCAAGGTTTTCTTTATTGTCTCCTGTGGGAGAAATTTGTCTTAAACAAAGGCAAAAGCAAGCTGCACTGCAACATATAAAATAGTACACATGCTACTTAAAAACACGTAAAATATGTGACATAATAAATAAGTGAAGATAATTTAAAATAATACAAAGAAATAAACTAAAATACACACGTACACCCATACATACATACATCCTTATGTACACAACGTTTGGCTACCTCCTTTTGGTAGCTGCACCTAACTGCTCATTAATGAGCCTGATTGAGAGAGGGATAAAAGAATGTTTAAAATGGTTGAGCCTGCACAGCGGGACTTTCTGCCTGAATACAACAGAATATACTCTGGAAACAGAGCATGTGATGAGTCCAGAAGAATAGCGTTTACCTACCTGATGGTGTTCTGTATAAACAAGTCTTGTGGCATTAGTGGAGCAGGAGTATTCATGATCTTACTTGCTATCTTCACCAGGTTATGAATATGAGTTTTTGATTTGACTGTGAAAGCCCCAAACCAGCAAGTGATCCTGTGCCTAAGTATGGACTCAGTGGCACATTGTGTAAGCTAGTTGTGTTGAAAGGCTAATTGATAATTAGAAAACCCTTGTGCAATTATGTTAGCACATGAATAAAATTGTGAGTTTTAACGGAAAACATGAACATATATATATATATATATATATATATATATATATATATATATATATATATATATGGACATGTTGACAGGTAAAAAGCTTAAAAATTTATTTTTAGTAGGGAGGGTCTTTAACATGACTCATCTGTGCAGCTTAATTTTATTGTCACTATCAACAAGAAAACAAACTAGTTAACACATTTATTTATTCTGAGATTCATGTTTTGCAGTATGCTTATCTTTTTGACGAGTTAGACAGGTACAACGAGAAAAGACTTTAAGTTCACCCTGAAAATTGAACAATAAATTTCAGACATTGAAGTTGGTCTGCTCTGAGTCACATATATTTATATTTGTTACTAGGAATTAGTGCTGTCAAATGATTAAAATGTTTAATCAGATGAGTCACGGGGTTGCTGTGGATTCATTTCGATTATTCAAAATTCAATATCATTAATTTTTAATCTAAATTAATCACATTTAATTTCACATGCGCAAGCAGACTCAAGAAAGAAAAGAATATATAGGCACTTGAGGTGTTTATTAAACACCTTTTAAGGTTCCTGATAGAATCCCAGGCTAACGCATGCTTCGTGTTAATATGGTATTTAAGCTGGAAGTGCTTCGGTGAAAAGAAAACTCACTCCTGCAGAGTGCACATATTACTGGATGTTGGTCGACTGTTCTTTCTTGGTATTTTTGCATTCAGATTTCCCACCGAGAAGGCCAACATGCTGTTTAATAGAGCCCTACCGATTTTTCGAGTCTGATTTCAATATTTGGCAGAAAAAAATCTGATAACCGATTAATCAGCCAATTAATATAAAAAATATATAATGAACAAACTAACTTCTTTTTTGGTCCTTTAGCGCTTATAACAACAAAGATATGAATTACAGGTAGAGCATTTAACTGTCTGACAATACTTTGTCCTTTAGTATTTGTTTAGCTTTACAACAGAGAGGAATTTTCAAGTACCACAACATGCAACAAAGCATTAAACCTCTGGGAAATCATATAACCTTTAAAAAGAGCCAATCTATAAATGAGTTGAAATACATCTGGTTTTGTACTTCTTGTTGCTGCAGTTAGAGGTAGGCTATATGCTGTATATAAGCAACATAATGAGTGAAGTTACTGGTAAAATATTATTTCTGCAGCCCTCTGATGCCCTTTAACATTAAATCACATTTTCTTTCCTCTTTTATTTTCTTTACCATGAAGTCATGACTCATATGAACCAAAATAAAAACCAGAAATGCCATTCTCAGATGTAAAACATGTCATCTTTGACAGAATTGTATTTTAAATATTTAATGGTCACAAACAGTCTGACTTAATGTTCCTCCATAACAACACACACTGAGTTGGTGTTACAGGCTTGGTCACATTCTAGTATTTTCTGGCAAAGCAAAACTAAGAGTGACATCATGATGGTTGCTGAAGACAGACAGTGATGTTCAGCATTTGAACTCTTTCTCTTTACTGAAACAGGAGACATGTTGAGTCATTGTTAATTTCACAACGTTGTTTTAAACTTTCCTATCGGCTCAGCCCATGGTGTCTGGCTGTGGCTTAAACAGCTCAAGGACGTCATTCGGTGCAATTCTGACACTGAACAGCATTTACTATTTTATGAGAAATGAAGAATTGACGTTTGATTGGCAAAACTCTGGCCGATGATGATTACTGTGAAAAGGGCTATAATCAGACGATTTAATCGGCCAGCTGACAAATCAGCCGGGCAGTACTGTTTACCATCTTCCATGTGGAGTTGCTTGGTTCTGCCGCTACAGGATCAACTGCCTCTTTGTGCATGCATGACGGGATGCGTGACGGCAAGTCTACTTGGACACACTGCCTGAAATGCATTGCCAGAGAAGTTTCAGGGTTTTTAAGTCATTCTGCGCTGCACATGCGTTTATTGCATTCAATTGTATAATCAGATTAATCATGAGGATGGATTGATCCACATTAACGTGTTAATTTTGAATAAGGAATATAGTAAATTTTAAGCATGGCTGACTGCTGTGTGAACAGTCTTCACCATATGCCACATTTTAGATAAAATGCCTCTACACATCAAATAAAAGGATATACAGATGTAGTTTAGGTAGGGGTGGCATGGCTCAGTGGGTAGAGTGGCCATCTTGTAACTGAAAGGTTGCCGGTTCGATCCTCGGCCCATCGTGCTCATGTCAAGGTGTCCCTGAGCAAGACACCGTGCTCCTGGTGGGTTGTGGTTAGCGCCTTGCATGGCAGCTTCCGCCATCAGTGTGTGAATGGGTAAATGTGACATATCATGTAAAGTGCTTTGGATAAAAGTGCTATATAAATACAACCATTTAGTTTATCAGGCATATACACTATTGTTCAAGTGCTTGGGGTCACCCAGGCGATTTCATGTTTTCTATGAAAACAAACATTTTTATTCATGTGCTAACATAATTGTACAAGGGCTTTCCAATCATCAACTAGTCTTTCAACACCATTAGCTAACCCAATGTAGCATTAGAACACAGGAGTGATGGTTGCTGGAAATGTTCCTCTGTACCCCTATGGAGATATTCCGAATATCTACATTAAAAATCATCCGTTTCCAGCTAGAATGGTCATTTACCAGTATAACAAGGGCCTGACTTTATTTCTGATTCAATTGATATTATCTTCATTGAAAAATACTACTTTTCTTTCAAAAAATAAGGGCATTTCTAAGGGAGCCCGAACCTTTGAATGGTAGATTATTAAAAGCAGTAAATGCTAAAAAACAAACAAACAAACAAACAAACAAAAAACAGCATCAGCAGCAACTGAACAGCTGATCTCAACCATAGTATTTAGTGACCATTTTTCTGTTGCTGTCTGTCCTGGATGTAACTTGGTAGATAACTAGCTGTGTAGGAAGACAAAAATCCCAAACCTTAATCCTACCAGCCAAGCTTCCTTTGATCAATTGTTCTTCCAACTGGGAGAAATAATTGCCCATGACCATTTTCATCACTAAACCAGTCAAAAATCTTCATGACATGCAATGCATGTTTGATCCTAGAAGGTATGGTTTCCCTAAAAATCACATTTCGACTGTCTTAATGCTCCAGATCATCTTTGTGTTTATAGTAGACTGCTGTAGGCAGCGTGTGCCTTGACTGCAGTCGTGAGAACATTTCATCACTCGAGCCATTTGTGTGTGATGACCCACTTGTCCATTTGACTCAAACAGCCTCCATTATCGGTCATTTTGGGCATTTATTTGAATAGATGGGTTTAGATAAGTGAGAAGCATTCCGACCACGCATCACACTGCAGTTTCTCACATGCCACAGATGACCATGGAGCTATCTTAACGATGTCTTCACTAAAGAAAGGAATGGAAACTAATCCTGACAAATAGCTGCTGCAGTGTCAGGCCAGCCGCAGTCTGTTGTGGTCACAACTGGCTGAGCCGCTTCGTTTCCCTCTTTTTTTTTTTTTTATCAATAGTGAAGTGTCATCCAGATAAACACAGCCATGCACAATGCACTATTTGCAAGGTCAACACAAATGCATGAATAAAATATCATCAAAAAGTGTAGAAATCAAGAGTTAGTGCATTTTTGTAGAATGTGAACGCTGGATTCCACCACCACAAATCGCATTATGTTACAGCAGCACACAACACTTCATGAACAAATAAACTAAGAATGAGATTAAGACTGCAGTGGCATTTTTTATACAGAAGAGTACATGCAAAACTGTCAAGAGTGAACTGATTTATGCCTTTAATGGCATAAATTCATCAGAGGAAAAAGTCAAGTCAGTGAGTCAGTCAGGCAAAGGAGCAGTTTCTTTCTCTGTGTAGACACCCCCTGAGCCACTGTTTAACCTTCTCAACCCCAGACACTTCCTTTGCTGTCATGATTTTTTAAAAATTTATTTTGGTGAAAAAGTCTGCACAGTAGCTTGGTGGTAAGCACTTTGACCCTGTGACGGGGAAACTAATTCCCAAATCTTGGGCCAGAGCCTAAGATTTGACCATGTTCAAATGCCCTGAAGCTTCTTTAAAGATCTTCAAAAATCACCAGGAGAAATTAGCAATCAGAGTCAGCACGATTTATTATTGACAGAAAATCCAGGAGTATTTCTTAGCAGCAACAACACCACCGCAAGAATTACTAAAGATACTGAGCTGTGCATCGTGTTTTATGCTGTCAGAGTTGGTCACTTTCTCCACGCCTATAGGGCATATTTTTACAGAGACAGTTTTGACACCATTATACTTTTCTAAATCTATTGGTCAGATCTTAACATCAGGTTATCATATTTCACTACTAGATCACACCCTACAGAGGATTAGGTTATTGTTAGGTCATGTTTTACAGAGAACATACCCAGACGTGTTCAGACTCTGTTCTGTACTCAGCCTTATTATTTTTTGGTGACATTCCTCATACATTTTACACCATTATGTGTTGTTAGGTTTCTGATACACCTCTTCCAAAAGTTGTATTGCCTTAAATTTTAATTATTTTGTTTTGAGTATTTTATATTTCATTTTTCTACAAAGCATGTGATTTGTCTTCACATCACAAATACATGTTTTACATTACGATCTTCGAGCTGTGTGTGGGTGCGTCCTCCACAGGCACACACACCATACCATAAAAACATCAGTCTTTACTAGAATGTTCATCATTGTGTATTTCACACACACATTTTAACTCTATTCTTCAGTTTGATAGCTTTCGCCATAATTATATCATCTGTTATGCATGTGTATGTTAGATACAGACAGCAAATTGCGTCATCGAAATATGTAGCGGGCGGCGAGAATTGATGGACCTCAGAAGCACTCCCACAATTTAATCAGTTGTTCCTTGTATTGTTTGTGACGGATAAATCCAGATAAGTCCATGGCGCTCAATTTGTAGTAGGATCGCAATCATGTGACTGTCAGCAGGCAGCTTACGTAGCATTCACTTATAGTCATAGTTACAGTGACTCCGTACCACAATCTCGCAATGAAACAGAAATCAATGAATCCAGACTATAAGCTGCATCACTGCCAAAATCTAATCACTTGGTCCATTTTTGACCTTTCCTGACAATTTCATCCAAATCCATAGTTCGTTTTTGAGTAATGTTGCAAACAGTCAAACAAACAGTTGGACAAACATACGCCAATCATCACATAACTCTGTGTTCATTGGTGGA
This sequence comes from Acanthochromis polyacanthus, assembly GCF_021347895.1. Classification (NCBI taxonomy): domain Eukaryota; kingdom Metazoa; phylum Chordata; class Actinopteri; family Pomacentridae; genus Acanthochromis; species Acanthochromis polyacanthus. The sequence continues at coordinate 36,432,320 of NC_067117.1, read as the reverse complement.
GTAAAAAGGGATTTTGGCTAAACCCTCATGATTGTGAGCAGAACCTCATGATTGTGAGCAGAACCAGGTATCACACATGATTCATTTGAGGACCATCAGAAAGTGACAAGTTCACCACAATTCTGTGTGTTCTTACAGTTTCTGGCACACAAATGAGTATCATAAGGAAACTGAGAACATCTGAAACTCCAAAATTGTGTTTTTTTTCTCAACATTCTTTGTCCCCCCAATTTCTGAATTGTTAAATGGTGTAATATTGGCAATGTTTTAAATATAACATGAATTTCGTCTTAAAGTTTTGACGTTCATTTTGTTGTTTGTACATGCTGAATGCACACCTATCCCAGCTGACTCGGGCGGAGGCAGGGGACACCCTGGACAGGTCGCCAGTCTGTCGCAGGGCTACATATGAAGAGTTCATTTGCAAAAACAGGTAACTCTGTTTTATAAATTTTCAGAAAACTCATTTTTTGTTGTTTACTTCAGATAATAATAATAATAATAACACTAATAATTTATTTATTCTATATTTTGTCATGTATTTTTCTACTGAGTCAAATCTTCAGGTTGATGGATATTATCTCAAGTAAACAATAAAATATAAGGTTTTCTGACAATTTATCAAAACAGATTTATCTGTTTTTGCAAATGAACTCCTCATATACAGACAAACAATCACACTCACATTCACCCCTACGGGCAATTTAGAGTAATCAATTAACCTCAGCATATTTTTGGACTGTGGGAGGAAGCCGGAGTGCCCGGAGAAAACCCACACATGCACAGGGAGAACATGCAAACTCCATGCAGAAAGATCCCAGGCCCAGGCTGGGATTTGAACCAGGGATCTTCTTGCTGCAAGGCAAAAGTGCTAACCACTACGCCACTGCGCAGCCTGCCCCGAACCTGTAATCGGTAAATTGTAAAGGGATTTTAAATTTAACCAGTTGCTTCAATTATCCCGGCGCAGCTTTTCCAGTGTTTACGGCATTGGTTATCAGCTCAGGAAACACAGAGACCAGTTACGTACAAGTACAGACATCCTACGTGACGCTACTCAGCCAATGAAGTCTCTGCATTGCAGATGCTAAATATCGAAGCTCTGCGTTCAGAAAACAGTTGAGAGGTGAGGGACAGACTAGAGGAGGACAGACAACATAGAAAGACAAATGACGCAATATCGAGAAGAAAGTAGCCCTGCAAATGCTGACTATGTTCATCTAAACATTCAGCTGCGAGGCAGCTTTCTCACCTGTGAACATAATCAAAACTAAATATGGTTCCAGACTCACCAATGAGCTCCAGATGTGCTTGACAATGGCCCTGATACCATTCAGACCACGATTCAAAATACTTACAGGATAGGCTGCAGCTCAGTTCTCCCATTAAACAACAGGGATATAAGGGGAGTGATATAAGACAGGGAAAAACATGCAAAAGTGTTCAATTATTTAATTTTTTTTTGGGAGATTTAGGTATTGTTAAAGATGTATATAAGTTGGTTTAGATTGTTCAGTCATTATTTTTTGAAGTTCTGCATTTTATCTTACAGTTATATCAAAAGTTATTTACTAATTAATGTTGTCAAAATGTTTTTGAACCGTACTGGATTTATTTGATTTTATGGTCAGTTATTGATTACCTGCAGAATCTAATTAAACTACAAGGTTACATCAACATGTATCACAATAATTCAGGTTAGACATTATGATGTTCTGGACTTTCGCTTTTACACATTTTCTCTGACTGGACCTCTCTGAATTTTAGTTGAATACCCCTGCTTCACTGGATTGCAATTTTTCCAACTTGCCAACAAGTTTGTATAGGTTTCAAAAGATGTTTTTGAATTTTTGTCCTGAAATCTGACCTTTCTGTCAGTTTTTGTCCTTGCATTCAAAAATTAGTGCTTGATTCAGTCAACCGATAATGTTGTGGGTCAAAAATGCCAGGGCTGATTTTTTGCCCCAGTCCACCCTTGGTGAAAACATTTTCTTTCATCTTCATGTGAATTTTCGGACTTTTCAGCAGCGTCTTCATCATGTCAAGAAACCAAGTCTTAGATAAACACTTCCTATGCCACTGGAATGGTGACAAAATAACATTAAAAATACACCTTCACAATAAAAGCATGGAGGGAACGGTTATTTTTAACATTAATAAAACAAAGGCTTGCCAAAAGGGATGAACTGATCAACAGGCCTTTATACGATTAATTTACATGCAGTTTGGTATCCATACATAATGTGCACATGCATTACACATGCCTATGCTCAGCGCAAAGTCATTTTTTCTTAAAGAATTCATCTGTCAGAAATGATACAGCTGAGCAGCCTTGACAGAATACTGCGCTCTCTGAATGCTTTTCTGGTTTTGTCTTTACATATTGCACACAAGTATAGAACAACACCACTTTGACAACGCACATGTACAAAAATGAGTCGCAAATATAGAAAAAAGGAACCGAATAGTGCTTAGAAAAGTATTATTAGCAATGCATTAAAAAAGATGTCAAAACACAATAGAAGTTTCTGGGAGAAACCAGTAAAAGATATAAGCTACTATGTGTGCAGGTGATGCCTATAATATTATCTTAACCATTCAAATAGAGAGTTGGAACTGAGACAAACATTGTAAGCTCATTTTCAAATACAAATTGCCAGTATGTTGTTGTTAGATTTGAATCCTATCTATATTTGCTTGTGCCTCTTTGTGGTGTGTATATGTTCTAATCAGCTTTTGTTTCACTCATGTAGAGCATTTTTTGTGGAGTTGCATGTTGTCCAAATGTTTTTTCTGAAGGTGTTTTACTGTCTTAAAGTCATTGTTTTTGTTATTTAGTCCACATTTTTACTTGTTTTCTTCTCATTTTAGAGCTTATTTCACAAATAAGTGACGAAGAAGTTCAACTATCCAGAGCTTTATTTTTATTGTTGGGTTTAATCTGCTCTCTGTAAGTTTTGCAGCCTGATTTTATCAATTGTACTCTACAGAATAGTGCTACAACAGACACTTACCATACCCCACAGTTACAATAGCTGTGAGCTGGGCTTTGCATTGCTACATTAATCAAAACATCACTCAGATAACTGTCTGTACGGTCCCTCAGTGTGCTGCAGTACCACTGTTACTGTTTGTTACATTTGTGCCTGCACTGAATCATTTACTGTATTCTATTGTGTATATTGTGCTAATTTTACATAGTGGGTGTTTATTGGATTTGGAGAAGGGTCATGCTTTATTTTTATTTTTTTTTTAGAAATGATTGATCATATCTTCTTCTTTTCCTTTCGGCTTTTCCTTCAGGGGTCGCCACAGCGAATCAATTGCCTCCATCTAACCCTGTCTGCTGCATCCTCTTCTCTCACACCAACTCCCTTCATGTCCTCTTTAACCACATCCATAAACCTCCTCTTTGGTTTTCCTCTAGGCCTCCTGCATGTCTGAACCATCTTAGTCTGGCCTCTCTGACTTTATCTCCAAAGCCTCTAACGTGCTGTCCCTCTGATGTACTCATTCCTGATCCTATCCATCCTGGTCACTCCCAAAGAGAACCTCAGCATCTTCAGTTCTGCTACCTCCACCTCTGCCTCCTGTCTTTTCCTCAGGGACACTGTCTCCAGACCAAACAACATGGCTGGTCTCACCACAGTTGTGTAAACCTTTCCTTTCATTTTAGCTGAAACTCTTCTATCACACATCACACCTGACACTTTTCTCCAGCCGTTCCAGCCTGCCCGTAAACGCGTCTTCACCTCTTTTCCACACTCTCCATTGCTCTGCACTGTTGACCCTAAGTACTTAAAATCCTCCACCTTCTTGATCTCTTCTCCCTGTAACCTCACTCTTCCACTTGGGTCCCTCTCATTCACACACAGATACTCCGTCTTGCTGCGGCTAACCTTCATTCCTCTCCTTTCCAGGGCAAACCTCCACGCCTCTAGCTTCTCCTCCACCTGTTCCCTGCTTTCACTACAGATCACAATGTCATCTACAAACATCATAGTCCATGGAGACTCCTGTCTAACCTCGTCTGTCATCCTGTCCATCACCATAGCAAACAAGAAGGGGCTCAGAGCTGATCCCTGATGTAGTCCCACCTCCACCTTGAACTCTTCTGTTACACCTACAGCACATCTCACCACTGTTTTACAGTCCTCATACATGTCCTGCACCACTCTAACATACTTCTCTGCCACTCCAGACTTCTTCAATGATTGATCATATAATATCACCAAAACCGTGATACCAGAGTGAGGTATGAGGAATTGAATATAATGCAGTGAACAGTCTGGCACCGGCGCTACTGTGATACTCTGCATCTTAAGGATGTTGAACTCCACACGAGCTGAATTTCTACTTTAACAGGATACACTACATTAGCAGCTGCCCGTTTCCCATGTCTTTCATGTAATGATTCAAAGTAATTCCTGCTTAAGTCAGAACTTGTGAAAACAACGCTGAGATTCCCAACCTTGCAGAAGCCCTATGAAAAATAAAAAATAAAAAACCAACTGCTTTTTAATTCTGTTGCAAACTAGAACACTCTTGCTCTGTGCTCTAATTTGAATACATTATGTAAAGACCTCTTGTTCACTGAGTAAAAATTACTCCATCAAAAAAAGAAAAAACTAAGAAGCTAGAGAAAACCTCACAGAATATATATATATATATATATATATATATATATATATATATATATGAATATAGTTTGCACTAAATCACCATTAATGATCAGTCATTGCTGGATTATAAGGATGTCTGATGACAAGTAATCTGACGGAGGTCAGCACTGAATATGATCATCATCTGTGTGTAAACGTTATAACCGTTAATGAAATATTAACCATGATAGTGTTCTCAGAAGCTGTACTGTGGCTTTACAAATACAATGTGAAAAGCAGAAAAAGTCATAAAAGTTCATGGAAGAGTTCAAGCACTGAAGTGAAAACACTGAAAGAGGAAACCTGAATCCTGAGAAACAGTTTGATGCTGGAAGATAACTTTGCCTGTGATGGCTTTACCTTCCTGCTGTGTTTACAATACAAAGACGAATCTTCTCGGCTTGCTGTTAGCTTGCTTTGCATCAGGAGGTTGTTTTCGTGGATATGTGAGGAGATTTGAAATTATCTTTGCAGATCACTCTCTTTTCCTGCCAAAAGTAAATGGTGTAATTCTAACCGCAGTGTGGGTCTGACATGCCAAATAAAAAGTTAGGTCCCAGTGATGATATTTGTTTTTCAAATTACATTTCCAAGGCATTTCCCCCCACTGCAAGCTCTACTAGCACAGCTTGTTGTATCCTGTAATCTCTTATGATGTGTCCATGCTAAGTTCATGTTCAATTAAACCAACGAAATACAACAGTATTAGCTCTGAAAACACAATTTGTTATTTCTCTGCTCTACTGAGTTTCCTAATTGTACATATTTCCCCTGTTATTTGTTCACCACACATGTCTTTTTTCTGTGTTTAGTCTGTGAAGTCACTCAAGTAAATAATTAACATGGAAAAACACCACCTTGATTATTGTTTTCCTTCTTTCTTTTTATTTATTCTTTTATTTTTTTGCTTTAGATATGTCTGACTTTGGAGAGCTGCTTCATTTCTGTGCTTTCCAAGCATGCAAAGATGGCTGATCTCAGACATCAGCCTGAAATATCGTGTTAAATCAAGGGAGAGCATATACACTAGTCGAGTACCAGTAGCACACAGACTGAAATAAGCACTCTCATTTTAGTCAGTGATGTGTGACATATACTGTTAAAATGATATGTGAAAAAAAAAATATTTTGGAGGAAAAATGCAATGGAACTCAGAGAATACATTCTCAAAAGTATAAAGCTGAAACTCAGAATAATGCTCTAATAAAATGTGGTGCATACCTTTAAAATTTGCAGTTCACATCCACAAACATCAGGTAACATTATGAGCAATATTACAGACAGTTGAGCTGTCTTTATTTGGCTCAAGTGATACAGTCTGTGTCAGAGTGCAGCAGCTACTTCAAAAAAGATTACCCAGAAAAATAAACTCAAAATCAATATCAGTTTGAGTCAATTTTACTTTTACCGGCAAGGTTATGTTTTTGGCCTGATTTGTTTGTTGGCACGGAACCTCCAAAACTTATTAACAGATCTCAGTGAAACTTGGTGGCAACTCCTGGCAAAGGCGCAGCAACATGTAATCTGTTTGTGGTGAAAATCTGAATCAGGCACAAAACCAGGAATTCCGAGGAAGAGATTGTTTACGAGACAGACCTTTTTAAACCTTCTAACAGGGTTATCATAGACAGATACTTGAACGGAACCCCCCCCCCAAAAAAAAAAAACCCTGACAGTACACACATAAATATTTCTGCCACAAAAATCCAACTCCTGAAAGCTGCAATCATAATGAAATAAGTTGCTCATAGAGACAAACCCACAACAAAATGATCGCCTGCTGCAGATCAGCTCAAGTCTCAGAGCTGAAGCTCCTTGTTATGGTTCTCTGACGGGGAAATCACAGCTACGAGTGACTTCTTCCACACGGTCCTGTCATTTTTCCATTGTTATGTGATACTTTGCTGCAAAAGGTATTGATTACAGCCACTTGCTGTCACACTGCTCAGCTTTCCAGCTGAGCATCAAAGTACCATTGTGGTACCTTTTTACACCTGACTGCTTTTGCATAAATCTGTGGTTCCCAACCTGGGGTCCGCGCCTCCCTAAGGGGAGCGCCAGAGATCAGAGGGGGCGCGCAAAACTTTGTCTGCTCCGAGGCTGTGACCTTATAAAAATTTGATTTTCACATTCTGGATAAAATCAGAGTAACAGACTTACTGTGTTATCACAAGTCTACCTAAAATACATTTTTAAAACACGTTTATTTGCTCTTTTCTCAAAAATCCTTTGCTGCTTTGATGGCCACACCTCCTTTACTCAACTTCTGTCCATGCTTTCTTCAGGTTGGCTCGCTAGCTCATCCCGATATATTATTTTTGTGTGCAGTTAGAATATTACTGACGGAAACAAGAGTTACCTTAAATTTCGTTTTATTGAACGACAAGACAGAATTGCTTTATTTGTGGTGAAATGCTCACAATTGACAGCATAAAGCCAGCAAATTGTGGCGACATCAGGAAATAAAACGCAGTTCAGTAAAGTCGGAGAGATATTCACAGATTCTAACTTTCGGCATTAATAACTCATCAGAAATATGTTGTCAAAACATAAACAATGCCTCTTTCCCATCGTTGTAAGGTAGACAATGTGCTACAAGCCCAATTTAATCAAAAGTAGCTTGATTAAATTGGGCTTGATAAATGCTATTTCTGCTGTCTTTCAGGGTGCAGAATTAACATTTCTCTGGGGCTGGGATGCATCTTTTAGGGGGGCCTGAAGCCAAACAGGTTGGGAACCACTGGCACCAAGGAACGCGGCGGAGTTGTGATGATCGGCGTTGGTTTGTCTCACATATCTTTAAAGCTCTCCCTCTTTGGCTCTTTCAATTCCGTTAATTAATTTGATAATCTGCAGGAAACAACAAGTCGAAACGTCAAATGGGATAAGTGAAAAAGCTAAGGGCAAAGACAAAGTGTGCAAAAAATGCCTGTTCAGTTTGCATTGGCCACTGAAATAGTGATGATGGGCACGGCACAGTGAGGAAGAGACTGATGAAGGTGAGGAGAGTGTAGCACAGTTGGTTAGCAGAAGCTAACAACAATTAGCATTAGGCTAGGCTACAGTGGAGTCCTGGAACCTGTTCAGATCCTGTAAAACTTAATAACTAGCGCTGGAAGTGAATAAGCTAACTCCTGTTGGTGAACATATATCGATAACATTACATTAAACCAAGTTAGCTATGCTCTGTTTTCATTTGGCTATTATGAATGTAGGAGTCATTTGTTAACTAACTAGCTAGCTAGATATACCATCAATGTTACCAAGACAACAGTGACTAGCTAACACATTGTGCCTACTGGCCGAGACAATTGCTAAACATTTATCAGATTTGCAAACTAGCCTGGTTATGTTTTCCCTGTTGAGTTAAGGTGGCTCTAATACTCATTAAAAGAAGGACTTTTTTTATTCACCATCCATCAGCATTAACAGTGAAAGCTGGCAATGTTTGTTGTTTGCTTATTTATTACTTCGCCAAGAAATGCGGCAGTGACGAAGGGTGTTGGTTAGGGGTGTAACGAAATGGTCAACTCACAAAACGATGCAAAATACTTACGATATGAAATAAAGATGAAAGAAAATCCCCAGCAGTAGGAAGTTAAGCAAAAATCTCATTTTCTTTTATTTTCTTCCTTATGCAGACATACAAAATATAATGCTACATCAGTACAAAATAAATAACCGATTTATTTGATGAAGGAGCGTCAGCTAATTCCTCAACCTCGTCTTCCTCCATTTTGAAGTGTGTGTTTTGCTACGGTAGGCGAGGCGGGTCAAAAATCATCAATCTCAGTGGCGCATGGTGCCCCTTCGCATTTTTTTTAAAATTTCGTGCTACTTTGAATTTTATTTTGTCATTTTTTATTTCACTAAACCCCTAGTGTTGGTTTGTCTATTTGTCTGTCTGTTAGCAACATTACTCAAAAATGGATTAACGGATTTGGATTAAATTATTAGGGAAGGTCAGAAATGACACAAGGACCAAGTGATGGTTACTGGAAATGGTCCTCTGTACCCCTATAAGGATCAAGTGATTAGATTTTGGCAGTGATGCAGCTTATAGTCTGGATCCACAGATTTGTTAAAGATTTCTGTGTCATTGCAAGATAGTGGCATGGCGTCACTTTGACAATGACAACAAGTAAACGCTACATCAGCTGCCTTAGTAGGGAGGTTAATCAACTTTTGACTTCAAATCATGATGCAAAAGTCCCCTTTGGTATGGAAGTTCCTTAGGGTTATACAAGTAAATTTATCCTAAGACACAAGTGAGATCATGCTTTGGTGGCCATTTTAAAAAGGTTGTTGCTAGAGGTACGGACCCGTACCCGTAGCCTGTGGACTACGGATACGGCACTTGCCATTTGCCAATCAGATATGTGAGATCTGGTCACGTGACTCCCGGTAGACGCTAGCTGTACGGACCCGTAGCATCGGTACGACAGGTACGGACCCTAAACCTGACCCTAACACTAACCCTAACCTTAACCTTTGCTTACCTTTCAACAGTTTGCAGTGGTTAGCAGCTTCTTGACTCGCGAGACTCGCGTACGGGTCCGTATCTGTCTGGCAAATGGAAAGTGCCGTACCAGACCCGTATCCGTAGACACTACCTTTTAAAAATGGCTGCCGACCATCCTTGAGAGGCCCATATCTTTGCTTCTGTTATAGCTATAATGGCATACTTGGTGTCAAATTGTACATTTTGGGGGTCAAGGAATCCAATAAAATTGGTTTCAAGACTTAAAAAAGAATAATATTCTCCTCACCATGACAACTGAAGGTAAAATATGCAACTTATTAAAAAAAAAAACACATACCAAAAACACAGTCAAATCAAAACTCAATAACTTAATAAATACAACTTAAAGTGTTGAATATGTGTACTATGGATGCTAAGAAAATAAGTAGTGAGACAACAAGTCCATAACTACAATCAAAGAAAAAAATCATTAGACCTCCCTTGTCTTCTTCAGTTTCTTGTTCATTTTATTGCCTGGTACAACTAAAGGTTCATTACCTGAAGAACGCAATGAACATGACAAAAAAATGCAACTGATTCCATAATACTTGTCTTATTACATCTTATTTAACATCCTCTGGTTTCATTATGTTCTCTGGTATATAAGAGTATTTTATGTCTTATCTGACATGCTTAATCTTCATTGTATTCCCAGGGTAACTAAGAGGACATGTTATCAGCAGGACTGCACATGCAAAGGCCTAGAGTGGTTTCCTGCTGACAATCAAGCCATAGCACAACTCAGAAGTCGTCAGCTTTCACATAATGCCTAAAACTGAAGAAATATGTGAAGCCACAAAGGTAGCCATCTTGGTCCTTCTGGAAATTGGCATGAGTGAGAGACAAGTAGCGAAGAAACTGGAGATCTCCAAGACAGCCGTTCATTACACCAAGAAAAAACAAATCCAACATGGTTCTACCAAACTGCTAGCTGGTCACGGCAGGAAACGTCTTTCTACCCACCAGATGACCGTCACTCATCCGTTCCTGTGTCAGGAATCATCCTCAGACCTCCAAGGATCTTAAAATGAGTGGACACTGTGGAGAAATAGGACTTAACTGTTGATGATTGGACTAAGGTTCTCTTCAATGATGACTCCAATTTTCACTTGATGCCCACTCCAGCCAACTTACTGGTTAGGAGGAAGCCTAGTGAAGCTACAAACCAGACTGTCTGCCCCTACAGTAAAACATGGGGGTGGATCAGTGACCATCTGAGGTACTTTCAGTCTGGGTGGAACAGGGCAAATGAACCAGGTCATGTACAGCACTACTCTAGAAAACAGTCTTCTTCCATCAGCTGGAAAATTCTTTCCTGCTTCCAATTACTGGATTTTCCAACAAAACAATGACCCTTGTCACACGGCAAGGTCAAGAAAAGCCTGGATGGAGAACCAGAACACTGGAACCACGCCTTGGCTGCTCAATCACCAGATCTAAATCCAATTGAAAACCTGTGGAAAATGATCAGCCGCTAAATGGAGAACCACAAGCCCAAAAACAAAGCAGATTAGTTAGAATTCATGCAACAGGAATGAGCTGCTGTGACAGCAGAACAATGTCAGAAGTTGGTAGAGAGCATGCCAAAATGCATGGCTGCAGTCATCAGAAACAATAGTTATGGATCAGTACTAACTCCTGTGTGGATCATGTGACTAAAACAGACAGAAAAGAAAACATGGAATCCTAAAAGCTGTTTTTTGGCAGTACAATGCCATAGCTACTGATGGAAGAACTAAAGTCATTTTGGTTATTATCAAGAAAATCATGGAAAATGTCTGATACCAGCTCTGAAATTAAACTCTCTTGAGTTATTTTTGTTGTTGTCATTATATTTGTCCAAACAAATGTAACTTTAGTTGTACCAGGAATTAAAATGAACAAGAAATTGAGGAAAACAATGATGGTCTAACATTTATTTCCTATGTTCACATTTTAGAAGTAGGCAATGACATATCTCCAATTTTTTAGTGATGAATACTAATAGCTTGGTGTAAATACATCACAAAGATGATTGTCTATTTAGATGTCTGCACAACTGTGGGAACATGAGCCATGACATCTACAGAAAGACATGCAAAGAAGCCTCTGCATGCAGCATTTGCAAGGTGCCTTACAGCCAGTCTTAAATTTGCACATGACAAGATCTGGCAAGTCCTTTGAAATAGTGGTAGTTGTAGTGTAGACAGGAGTTGGTGGAGAGTCTGGGGAACCCTGCTGCCATCCCCATAGAGATGACAAGACTGTTGCATGGTGTTGGACAAGTGCCTTGCCCCATACATGTCCACTCTAAAGAGAAACATGATTCGTGATACCAAGGCCCTCCATTATTCTTAGCCATATTTATATCATGTTCCTACACAAATTTTTCTTATCTGATAAGCTACTTGAAGGAGGTGCTGATGGAATGCATCACTACTTGGTGGAATGTGGTGAAAATCTTTTCCTTTGTGAAAGAAGAAGGAGAGTTGTGCAGCATCCACAGTTGTGATGTTGTCCTCAGATACACCACAGAGCATCGGGACAAATCTCTGGAGCACGGATGTCTGACCTGGACTATGGTAGCTGATTGTTTGTCTGAGGACTTTTATTGCATGCTAAGCTATAGTGGGGCTGGTAGGCAACTCTGTGAACAGTGGCAACATGTATGATTTTGATGGGTGAAGTAGCCTCTGTGATGCTACAGCATTTCTGCAGCTTTTGTGCTACATGGCATGATTTAATTCATCACCTGCACTACATAGTGACTCGCCCTGGATCTTATCTATAGCTTTCTTTTTAAACATGATTGCAATCACTGTCATCTTCCCCCTGGACAGAGCTCTGTCCCATTTGGAGAAGCCTGCAAGTTCGGCGAGAATAATGTTCTTTGATTTCTCCAGTGTTTTTAATACGATTCAGCCGTTTCTTCTGAGGGACAAGCTGGAGGTCACAGGGGTGGATCACCACCTCTTGGGTAGGATAATGGACTTCCTCACAGACAGACCACAGTTTGTGAAGACACAGGACTGTGAGTCTGACATGGTGGTCTGCAGCACAGGGGCCCCACAGGGAATGGTCTTGGCTCCGTTTCTTTTCACCCGGTACACTGCAGACTTCATGGACCACTCAGCCAGCTGTCATCTGCAGAAGTTCTCTGATGACTCTGCAGTCATCGGTCTCATCTCAAATGATGATGATTGGGAGTACAGAGAACTGAACCAGGACTTTGAGGACCGGTGCCAGTGGAACTGCCTCCAGATCAATTCAGGAAAGACCAGAGAACTGGTGGTGGACTTCCACAAGCGCAGTCACACACCCCCACCATTGGTGAACATCCAGGGCATGGACATGGACAGAGTGGACTCACAAGTATCTGGGTGTTCACCTGAACAATAAACTGGACTGGTCAGACCACACCACAGCACTTTAGAAGAAGGGTCAAAGCAGACTCTGTCTAATAAGGAGACTGCTGTCTTTTGGGGTGTAGGGGACACTCCTGAAGACTTTTTATGACTCTGTGGTGGCATCAGCCATCTTTTATGGAGTAGTCTGTTGGGGCAGCAGCATCACAGCTGCTGACAAAAGGAGGCTTGATGGGCTGATCAGGATGGCCTGCCCTGTGCTGGGGAGCCCCCTGGATCCAGTGTAGGTGGTGAGAGAAAGGAGGATGTTAGCCAAGCTAACATCCCTGCTGGACAGTATCTCCCACCCCATGCATGACACACTATGAGGGCACTGGACAGCTCCTTTCGTGACAGGCTGATTATCCCAAGTGTGTGAAAAAGTGTTACTGCAGGTCCTTCCTTCATGCTGGTATCAGACTTTCCAACAGACCACAGACACACTCACTTCATAACAGCAAACTGTCATATGCAATAAGCTAAAGTGCAATTCATTTGTGTATATATGTATAATAATGAAGTTAAATAACTAGCACAATGTAGGCTATGTGCTTGCTTCAATAATGAAGCTAAGTAGTTGGTAGCTATAGCTAGCTATAATGTAGCTAACTATTTATTAACTAGCTAGTTATTAATTATCAAACCTTAAAAATATTTTCTATTCAATGAGAAAGGCATACGAACCTCAAAGTGTCAACCTGTCACTTTGGACCTTCAACAGCTGCTACAGCTGTTACAATCCCTGTCCAATCTAGGCATATGCTACTCCTGACTAGTTTTCAATCTCATGCTACTTAGGACAAATGTAAAGTACAGAAGTAGTTGCAATGCCTAAATAAAAAACTTTTTGAAGGAAATGATAAGTGAAGTCACTCTGATGACACAATTTTTATGTAAAATGTGCATCTTTACCACCAGTTGTCATGGTAAAGGGAAAGCTGTTGGTATTTTAAACTTGAAACCTATTTTGTTGAATTCCTTGACCCCAAAAATGTACACTTTGACACCAAACTTGTCATTATATCTATAACAGAAGCAAAGATATGGGTTCGAGAGGATTTTCGGCACATTGGCAGCCATTTTTGAAAAAATGTGTTTATTTCCAAAACAAAGGGTGATCTCACTTGTGTCTTAGGATAAATTTATTTATATGACCCTAAGGTACTTCCATACCAAAGGGGACCTTTGCATCATGACTTGAAGTCTATTTTTTGTGATTAACCTCCCGACTATGCTGACAATCACATGATTGTGATCGTACTACAAATCGACCACCGCGGACCATGATCAGTCGAAAATCATATAATTACAAAGCAGCCTTGGTGGAGTACTGTGCTCTTTTCTTGTATTACAGCTGCAGTGATACTTGAAGAGGAAAAAAAATCCTGAAATAATTACAAAATGAGAGGACACCTGGCTTCAGGTCTTTTGACATGTAGGTGTGAAAACTGCTGAAGACGAACAGAAAAGTAGACATTTTCAGCTTTTCCGTTTCATTTTGAATGATTTCTTGCTATTAAAACAAAAATCATTAAGCTCATTTCCACCTTTCTAAAATAAATTCACAAGTCAGTGCAAGAACTGTTAGATGCAAAAGTTGTTAATGAAATATATCTGTTTTTGCAACACGTGTTTTAAGGTATATTTCCACTGTGGTCTGCAGTGAAATGTCAAAATAGAAGAGCATTCTGTTTGTTTTCTTTCTTTTTTAGTTTAATGGTGCATTGGCAGACAATAAAATGGAGATATACCTCTACCCATGGCAGCTGGATAATGGGACATTTTGACAAATATGGACAGTTACAGCATTTCAAGACAAAATTCCTTTCTGTTGCCTCTGACATCCTCAGAAGCAAAAATAAAATATGTCAAATTTGATGCCTCGACTGTGTTATCAGCCGTGATTCTAGAGGAAGCAATTATGAAGTGATTATAGACTAACTTTGCGGTGAACTAAAATAACCTAATTTTGCCAGCTTGTTTTTTGGGCCACTGAAGAGCAGTCACAACCTGTCTGTCTGAGATTTTGACCTTTAGTTCATTTCGCCTTCATCAAGCTAATCACCGTAATGTTTCTTAACACTACAGCACAGTGCCACAATGAATCATCCTTCAATTTCTGAGCAGCAGTGGATGGAGGTGTTTTCTGCCATTTAAGTAATAAAAATAAAGTTAATTTAATTTAATTACATAGCTCTTCATCAGGGCCGACACAAGCTATACTTCTGATATATCATCACAGATATTCCATTAACAGATGGAGTGACACATTCCCTTCATCCAAAGTGTAGACAAAAGACTTAAAACAGTGGCTGCATAATGGCTTCTATTATTTATTTTTCACCTCTCCTCCCAAGAAAGGGCAATGGTTTCAATCAGAACAATTGACTTTTGCTGACCTCTTTCTTCTGACTACAGTTCACAGGAGCCTGAGGCGGAGCTGGATGTGCTCACTCTGCCCTAAGAATAGGAACACTTTAGACTGCAGCCCACCTAATTGACTTTGTAATAGTGTCATAGTTCACTGCCACCAAATTGACTGAAATTTCAAGCTTGTATTGGCAACAGTGATGCCCTGAAAAATGACAAAAGGGCATCGCACTGCAACTCCAAGTGCATCACCCTTAATAACAGGAGGAGCATCAAAACAGTGACAAAGGAACATCTTCCATTTAGAATTGATCACTTCAAGTAAATTACATTGAAATGTTAATGTCCTGCTCCACCTGAAAATGCTTTATTTGAATGTTTCACCATCACTGTTCTAACATTGGAAGACTGTTCAGTTGCTCTTTGCTGATTTTGAGTGAGTTTAATGCATGTACTTGGTTTCAAGGACTTTTGATGAGGTATTTGAATACTTTTTTTGTGAAACAACTACATACAGTGCCTTGTGAAAGTATTCGGCCCCCTTGAACTTTTCAACCTTTCGCCACATTTCAGGCTTCAAACATAAAGATATAAAATTTTATTTTTTTGTCAAGAATCAACAACAAGTGGGACACAATCGTGAAGTGGAACGAAATTTATTGGATATTTTAAACTTTTTTAACAAATAAAAACCTGAAAAGTGGGGCGTGCAATATAATTCGGCCCCCTTGCATTAATACTTTGTAGCGCCACCTTTTGCTGCAATTACAGCTGCAAGTCGCTTGGGGTATGTCTCTATCAGTTTTGCACATCGAGAGACTGAAATTCTTGCCCATTCTTCCTTGCAAAACAGCTGGAGCTCAGTGAGGTTGGATGGAGAGGGTTTGTGAACAGCAGTCTTCAGCTCTGCCCACAGATTCTCGATTGGATTCAGGTCTGGACTTTGACTTGGCCATTCTAACACCTGGATACGTTTATTTGTGAACCATTCCATTGTAGATTTGGCTTTATGTTCTGGATCATTGTCCTGTTGGAAGATAAATCTCCGTCCCAGTCTCAGGTCTTTTGCAGACTCCAACAGGTTTTCTTCCAGAATGGTCCTGTATTTGGCTCCATTCATCTTCCCATCAATTTTAACCATCTTCCCTGTCCCTGCTGAAGAAAAGCAGGCCCAAACCATGAGGCTGCCACCACCATGTTTGACAGTGGGGATGGTGTGTTCAGGGTGATGAGCTGTGTTGCTTTTACGCCAAACCTATCGTTTTGCATTGTGGCCAAAAAGTTTGATTTTGGCTTCATCTGACCAGAGCACCTTCTTCCACATGTTTGGTGTGTCTCCCAGGTGGCTTGTGGCAAACTTTAAACGAGACTTTTTATGGATATCTTTGAGAAATGGCTTTCTTCTTGCCACTCTTCCATAAAGGCCAGATTTGTGCAGTGTACGACTGATTGTTGTCCTATGGACAGACTCTCCCACCTCAGCTGTAGCTCTCTGCAGTTCATCCAGAGTGATCATGGGCCTCTTGGCTGCATCTCTGATCAGTCTTCTCCTTGTTCGAGGTGAAAGTTTAGAGGGACGGCCGGGTCTTGGTAGATTTGCAGTGGTCTGATACTCCTTCCATTTCAATATGATTGCTTGCACAGTGCTCCTTGAGATGTTTAAAGCTTGGGAAATCTTTTTGTATCCAAATCCGGCTTTAAACTTGTCCACAACAGTATCTCGGACCTGCCTGGTGTGTTCCTTGGTCTTCATGATGCTCTCTGCACTTTAAACAGAACCCTGAGACTATCACAGAGCAGGTGCATTTATACGGAGACTTGATTACACACAGGTGGGTTCTATTTATCATCATCAGTCATTTCAACACGGTCATTTAGGGCAACATTGGATCATTCAGAGATCCTCACTGAACTTCTGGAGTGAGTTTGCTGCACTGAACGTAAAGGGGCCGAATAATATTGCACGCCCCACTTTTCAGTTTTTTATTTGTTAAAAAAGTATAAAATATCCAATAAATTTCATTCCACTTCACGATTGTGTCCCAATTGTTGTTGATTCTTGACAAAAAATAAAAATTTTATATCTTTATGTTTGAAGCCTGAAATGTGGCGAAAGGTTGAAAGGTTCAAGGGGGCCGAATACTTTCACAAGGCACTGTAGATTGACATTCAAACCAGAGTATTTGATGTCCTAAGCATGTGAGGCTCTTTACTATATTTTAACACTTAGATGCATGAGTGATAGAACCCTACACTGTTCCATAAGTGGATAAAAAATGACCCGTATAAGAATCAATGTTTTTCATGCCATTTTTGTTATTCTGGTTAAGAATAATAATCTGTATTATTGTTTGTATTATATTTTTGTCCACACAAGAAAGATTACATGCTTGAAATATGTTTATTTTTCATTTTTAACTGATTTTTAAGATTTTGATAATTGAAAAAGAAGAAGATTACACAGAACAGAAATAGAAGAATGTCAACATCTATTTTGTTGACATTTTTTCACTTTTTTCCTCCAGTTGTTGCTAGTCTCCATCCCTTATCACCTCTTGTATGTATTATTAGTAATAAGAGCTTGGGCTAGCAATACAAATATTAAAATTTCTTTAAAAGGTATCCTAAAAATTTTAATAAAATGATTTCAAAAGCATGTTTTTTTAAACAACTGGAAAATGAAATGATAACTTTTCATTGCAAAGATATTGCAAGAAAACGTTTGTTTTTGACCCAATGATGTATATAAGGGTTAGTATACAACGACCCATCATGCAATAATCTTAAAGCTGCACAAATCCATATTTTTTAAAAAGCAACAGGGCTAAAGGACTGCTTGTATGTGACAGGTGAACAAACCCATTAGTAATAATTTCCTGAATGTGCAGTTTCTGTTTGCTCTACAGAGGTTTTTAGTGACAGTCACTTCATTGTTTGGGTGTTTTCATTCATTTTCGTCACACATTAGGTTAGCTTCTGGGTGTAGAAATCAGTTGTTTGAGCAAAATTACTCTGATGAACCAAGAAACCAATCTAGCATTTAATAATGGACAGAAAGCTAAAGACGAGTTAGAGGACATAGTGGAGCATTCAGCAGTAGGAGCAATAGTTGGGCAGAAACACATTTCTAAATGAATGCCAATGCTGCTTCCAATCAGGTCAAAATGCAGTAGATTAAAATATTTGATGGCATTGTGGAGATCTTTCCCTAACAATTATCACATGAATGCTGCTGTAACAAAAAAAATCTGTACTTATTGCAGAGGTAGTAATCAAGCTCTTTCAGCACTAGTTAATGTTTGAGGGGTTTTTGTTTTGTTTTGTTTGCTGAAACAGAGCTGCAGATGACAAGGGTGTTTCTGCTGATTCTGTCTGAATTTCTCTTCCAAAGAGTGTGTTTTTCACCCCTCTGACCTGCCTTATGCAAAAGAGGGACCGGTGCTTACTTTCTAAAGGTGTTAATTAAAAAGAGGGAAAATCTGGACACCACATGAAGGATGCTGCCTAACAGCAGACTCCTACTGTTTTGGAATTTCACTTTACTGCAATTCTCTGTGTTTCTGTTGAGAGGAGGTCATCTGGAGTGACAAGCTGACAATGATTAGGTAATAGGTCTTCATAGGCCACTGGTGCTTTATGAATTTGTTCCACTGGATCACGCATGGCTCACTCACAGATTTTGACTGCGCTGCTTTGTGCTGAGCGTGAAATTAAAAGTATCTTTTATGAAGAGAAGAGCAATTTGTTTCGTTTTTGTTGTTCTTTTATTGAGAAGTAGTTCCTGTTTCTGAATTGAGAAAATATTTGCTGTTGTATTTATTTTTATGCTTAATATTTGATTGGTGCTATTGTGAAAGATACTGTGAGTGGTAAGGAACCTGCAGCAGCAGAAAACCTCTTATGAGGGAAATGCTAAGCCTCCAGAAATGATACACAGCTGGTTGGGAATATTTTCTGCACCATAATTGACGTGCCACAAGCATAATTTTCCATCATTAGATGGACCTGTTGCCTGGGTGCAAAGGATCTTCTAAGGAATAAAATTCAAGCCCCTTAAGCTGCCAGGCCTGAGAGATAACAGAGCTGTGGAATCGCAGCTGCAGACATATAAGCAAATATGCAGACAACAAACAACCCCATTTTGCCCGTTCAGTGTGCTGTGTGGTGAAAATCATATCAAGCATTCTGTTATACATAATGAATTCAGACCTGGAGGAGCATTGTCATAAAACTCTGCAAAGCAGTGAAAAATAAGTGAAACTTTAAGACTGATGTCTAGAGTAAAGTGTTTTCAAATGATCTGAATAATATGCACCAGCCCTTATGTCAAAAATTCTTCAATCCCGCTCTTTTCAGCTGCCTGCCTTTGAGACGAGGCTCATGAGTGTCCTTAAGAAAGCCTCGGCTGCAGGAGATGAATGACCTCCATCCATTTGTTATCATCACCTCCTCACCAATTAAAATTCCTATAAAAGACTACAGTGGGAGCAGCTGGTCTTCTAACTGACTGATTGATTTACCAGTTTTTCTATCACACCCTATAAGATGCAGTTATGATCTGATGTCGACGGTGTTTCATTTGATTTATAGAATGTAGCTTAGGCTTGTGCACTGATGTAGGAAGGTAATATAAGCATCATTTGGGAATTCATATGGTCTAAAAACCCTGTCTGCTGAGGAAACAAAGGGAAAATAAAACTCAAGTGTTTGTTTTGCTAATTTGTTGCTGTGGAGTCTCTGTAGAATAGACATAAATGTGAACAGAAATAACACAACTGAGTACATTTTCAGGATGTTTATAAATATCTAAAAATCTGGGGCTGTAAAAGACTGACTGCCCAGTGTGGGAGTTGTTTAAAAGATTTTGTTGTTATTGTTCCGCGGTTCATGTATTGAGAGCTGTCCAGCCCCGAGGATCAGCTATTGTTGGGGAGTTTTCCATTCATCTGAGAGTTTATATCTTCTTCACCCTTGGGGAAGATTGGTGTTCATAAAATAAATTTTGCTGAGAATATGTTTCATTAGCATGCTGTTTTGTCATTCTTGGTGAGAAGTTTGTAGAAAATTCCTCTCCGGATTTTTTTTTGTTTTACAAAGACTGATATGATGTGAAGCATGAAAGAGCTTAGTTTCTGCTTTGAGGAATAGAAAAAAACTCCAATTCAGACTGTTGTTTCAGATTGTATTCCTGGCTGTGTTTTTTTTTTTTACATTAGAGGGCTCCATACTCAATAGTTTGCACTGCCATATCGTGGATTTGAATTTGATCTTCCCAAAAATATTATTTCAAGGTTCAGTGTCCAATTTGTTCTTCCATAAAATCATGGATATTGCAGTGGTCCCACTGATGATTATAGAGCAAAGATATAAAACCCCACAAAAGACCAAAATAAGTAAAGCTAGCATTATGAAAGCTTAGTTAAGTGTCTGTTTAGGAGGTTCAGACAAAAAAGAATAATAAGACATTAACAAATCAACATTAATATACACCACTGTTCAAAAGTTTGGGGTCATCCAGACAATTTCATGTTTTCCATGAAAACTCACACTTTTATTCATGTGCTAACATAACTGCACAAGGGTTTTCTAATCATTATTTAGCCTTTCAACCTGATTAGCTAACACAATGTAGCATTAGAACACAGGAGTGATGGTTGCTGGAAATGTTCCTCTGTACCCCTATGGAGATATTCCATTAAAAATCAGCTGTTTCTGGCTAGAATAATCATTTACCACAACAATGTCTAAACTGTATTTCTGATTAATTAATGACTAATTAATTGTCTTGGTTGAAAAAAAAAAAAAACTCTTTTCTTTAAAAATGAGGACATGTCTAAGTGACACCAAACTTTTGAATGGTAGTGTATGTATATATAATAAGGTTTGCATTTTATAATGTAAAATAGAATTGAATACAATTTAAAATAAATCTGTAAACTTGCAGCATCCAATTTGTGTGGATACTGTTGAAAATGGTTGATTTAACTCAGTGTTTTTGATGCCCTAAAATGTCTAACCCTCATTTGCACAACTCAGAATCCCTCTACATAAACAAACACAGCTCTACTGTTGGAAAATCTACTCTAATTAAATCCTCTATGCTGATCAGGACTTCCTGGCAAAACCTGATCCACCTTTTATCATCGTCTGCTGCAATATGTTTTTAGACTTACAGTCACAATGAATGCATGCTTGGGAAAGCTGGTAAATGTACCAGTAACAAAAGCAGCAGGACAGACGGTAGCCACCCATTTGAGGACAGAATACCCACAAAGCATTTTGGCAGCTCCCTCGCTCTACTATGAACAGAGCTTTATAGCGATCGTGCCAGCAACAGACAGGGACCTGGCACATTAGGAGAGTTCAACACAGTCAGGCTGTCTTTGAGTTTTCTGGGTTATCCTGGATTAACAGCTCTGAGAGATGCTTTATTCGGGTCACAAGTGATTTTGATTCAGGTTTAGTGAGACATGATAACACTCAGGCAGCCAGACTATACTGATTTGTAGAGACGCTTGCAGCATGGCTTCAGGGATGGTAAGGTGGTCTCTTGTCGGTCAATCCTGTCCACCACTGCAGTGCAAACTGAAATATCTACTGTATGAATTCTATGTTATTTATCACAGATATTCACTGAATTTAGCGGATAAATCCTAATCAGTGTCTGTCCATGCACAGCTTTCTCTCTGGCCCCAGACTTTATTTTGACAACATGGCCTCTTCACAGTGCAAATGTGTCTGAATAAACAAAAAGCCAAATGTTCAGCTGCAAAAACAGACTTATTACTTTGAGAGATTCATTTTAACTGCATTAGTGCTCTCTGATTGCTTTCTTTGTTTTTTGTGTGAGCATCAGAGCAGTGAGGACAGCCAGATAAACCAGTTTCCTCACTACATCTGAACCTGAACAGATAGGGACTGCAGATGTAAATTGGCATTGTGCTATAATCTGGCATATTTACGCCCATTGCTCTATAAATAGATGTTTGTGCACTGTCCCTACCAAATGAAGAAATAAATAAGTAAATACTGAAGCATTCATGGACAGTGGTTATTTTAATAAGGAAAAAAAGCTGGCTCTGTGGTTGGAATTGGATTGAACACATTGGAGGATGAGGTGGAGAGACGGGCACTGAGCAAGATGGAGGTCATTCTGACAAACATGGATCATCCACTTCACATCTGCCTCAATGAACAATGAAACATCAGTGGACGGCTCCTATCCCTGCGCTGCAAGACCGAAAGATTTAGGAAATCTTTCTTGCCATCAGCAGTCAGGCTATTCAATTCAAAATTAAACAGATAAGAACCTAACCTTGCCAGCAAGTTGATTTCTTGCGATATTTGTGAGTTCACAAATCTCTCAAGAAACCATCTTGCTCCGCTCCCGCATTCACTGTTCGTACAGAGCCAAGTTGGCACGGGCCAATCACACAGCAGTATTCGTGTGTGGGGCGGGATATCTGGGTGTGAAGACGACACCAAGCGCCAGTAGATCAAAACAAACATGGCAACGGAGGACAACGATCGTGTAGATGCTGCTATTAAGTCAGTTTTAGCTGAATCTCCTATCGCTTCTTTGAAGGAAGAACAACGAGAGGCGCTTTGCGCATTTCTGGATGGTAAAGATGTTTGTGCTTTTTTACCTACGGGTTTTGGTAAGAGTTTAATCTACCAATTGGCTCCGCTCGTTGTGAAGATCCCGCGATTGGCTAAAAACAAACCTGTCAGAGGCGGGACATACTTTTGCATTGTCCAATCCGTGCCTCTTTCCTCCGAATGGATTTACATGGAGCGGTCCCAAATTGATATTGTGGAGTACTATCAAGTACTACACAATTATTAATCTGGCTATTGCCAGGTTAATAAGAACCCTGACAACTGAATTTCCCTTCGGGGATGAATAAAGTGATTCTGATTCTGATTGCTCTGTAATGATATTCCTCCATCTGTTCAAACTGTTACTTTGCCTGTCCAGTAAATGTACATGTGAGAAGCTGTTTAGAAAACAAGTTATTTATGATAAAGAAGTAGAAATCAGCATGGTCAGACCAGTTTTCTCTATTCCCCACAGCTTTCTTGTTTTCATAATCATTAGTCTTTTTGAACCTGAGAGCCACTTCAAGGGCACTGAGTAGTACAAAGGGTGACTTGTTTGATACAAACTTCCAACAAACTTGTACAATCCCGTTTTATTATTATTATTATTATTATTATTATTGATAATAATAATAACAATATGTAAAGAGACGATTTGATCACATTTATGTAAATTATTCCTTTCAGTGACTTTCGAAACAATGACAGTTAGAAACACACACACACACACACACACACACACACACACACACACACACACACACACACATATATATATATATATATATATAT
This sequence comes from Acanthochromis polyacanthus, assembly GCF_021347895.1. Lineage (NCBI taxonomy): Eukaryota > Metazoa > Chordata > Actinopteri > Pomacentridae > Acanthochromis > Acanthochromis polyacanthus. The sequence continues at coordinate 36,408,993 of NC_067117.1, read as the reverse complement.
ATATATATAAACATGCAACATTATTTCTATTTATATGTTCCACTATTTGAAAGTCAGAGGTATCACATCTCTGAAATTTTTGTAAATGTCTTTCTTTACAGTAACATTTTGGAACAATTCATGAACTCCTTCCTATGTTTGTACAAATTATCAGTTGTGAAAGAAAAAAATTCAGCTCTTTCACATTTACATCATATTAGTACTAATCATCAAATCTGTAACATTTAAAAAAAAAATCATTACACTTTTTGAGCTAATTATTTTAACTGTTTTTGTAATGGCATGTTTTGAATGACAACATATATTATCTCTTTCTTTGTCAATGTCTGTTAGTCAGAAGTCTGGCATTGCATTCTGTTTACCAAAGTACTGTAATTGTTGCCTCCCTAACTTCGCAGTCAGGGGGCAGCTGGTTTTCTGTCCTTTCGACGTGTGATGCTGTGATAAAGAATAGAGGAGGCACACACGTTGAGCTGACGTTAGCTTCACAACAGGAAGGTTTATTCTTCCAAAGAACCAATATTACAATGACACCAATTTCATTCAACTCATTTCTTGATGTATACAACAACCATGTACCCTCTTGTTCTTAAATCCATCGATTTTTTTAACATTGTCCATGAAAAATAGTAAACAAATTTGTTTTTAACCATTTTTTCAACATAACAGTTCTTCAGTGTTATTCTAACCATATGAAATCAATTGATAACATACCAGCAATATACTGTTACTCTTGTTTCATTTGCTTACAAAACAGTTACATTTTTCTATAAAACACATATTCATCTCATAACCCACTAAATAAAGAGTGCAATGCTCCTTTAATGACATTTGTAATGACACTAACTAAACACATAACAATTGGCAATAATTCAGCATGTAACTGTACCACATATCATTTCTGGTGTTGTCATTAAACCTCATAAA